>NW_028075797.1:757100-1357100 GCF_014824575.4 Sturnira hondurensis | reverse complement strand
TGACGAGAACGCCCCACAGGTTTCCACACCCCCCTGCAGGCAGCACCAGCCTAGCCCGGGACCACAGCTGTGCTTCACCCCTCTATGGCCTGACTCCTCATCCATATGGTCCCCAGCAGGAGGGAAATTGGATCTGGGGGGGTACAAAAGAGTATTACTCTTTTTTATGTGTAAAGCACAAACATACAAAGAGCATGCAAACAGATTTACAGGATATTTGTGGTATTAAAATTTCATGGTGGGAGCCGAGCGGATGGCAATAGAAGAGGTGGGGTGTCTAGAATGCTCCATGGGGGGCTAATAAAAGGTTGAGAAGCACTCATGTACAGTCAAAGATGGGCTACATTTTTTTATTTCCTGTCCATCACAGATTGATACTTTTATAAAATACAATAAAAATGAATTACTAGAAAAATAAATGGGGAAAAAAGAAACAACACAAGCCCAAGTTTTTATTATGAGATTCAACTGACACAGAATTGCTCAGTCAAATTGCTTTTAAAGCTTACTGACAATTTCCATGTGAATCTTCTTTGGCAGCCCACCAGAGGACAGGGAGCAATCTTGGGGCCACACGTTGGGCGATCCTGATCTGGGGGGCTGGGTGAGAGAGAAGCAGGGGTGCTTGGGACAGACCTTAAAGAAGACCCCCACCCCCCTCGAGGGGTCTAGAAACACCATGGGAGTTGGCTGGTGGGGAAGAAGGGAAGAGTGTTTTTCAACAGGAGGAATAGCTTGGACAAAGGCACCAAGTGGAAATCACCTGGCAACTGTGAAGGTGGCAGTGGCAAGGTAAGGCTCGAGCAGAAGGTGAGGGCCAGAGGAGGAAGGGAGGCCAGGTAGGAAGGCAGAGCACGTGGCCCCAGGCGGAGACAGGACCTCCAGCCCTTTGGGCCTGTTCTAACCAAGTGGCACTTAACGTTGTGGGGCTCAGTGGACACCTTGAGATTCTCGTGGCACTGATGGACCCCTCCCCAAATACTGAACAAAATCAAGACATTGTATGAACAGTCTGAGGGGATGGTTTCACATAAGTCCATCCAAAGTTTTTACACTCTGAGCTGATCCCTCTGAACACTCTTCGTGGGCTCGCTCATTCATTGAGGCAGCTGTGTTTATGGATTCCCAACAGTGTGCTGACCCCAGTCTTATCAGGCCTGTCAGATACACAGGGGACGGTCACCACCCAGAGTGACTGAGAGCCCAGGGAGCTGGGGCAAAGCCAGACCCTTGTTTTGGCAGAGCACCATGCCGGAGGAGCGGAGGCTAAACCAGAGACATCCCGTGAGGACAAGGCGCTCAGCCTTCTCCTAACACGCCGACAACCCCCCCAGTGCCATCTGGTCCTCCCTTCCCTGACTTTCCATGTCATACCAACTCTGCACTTCAATCCCTTTTGTGGACTTACTGTGAGCTTCCGCCGGATGAGCTATTGTGGCCAAAACCACTCAGGACCGGAATGTCATTGAGTTTTGTTAGGATTGGCACATATTTAGGGGGCAATTTCATCAGTGTTTGTACAGAATATAAAAATGAACTAGGAAGTGAAAATGTACCCAGAGAGGCATCTGGGATGATTGGCCCTCACAAACACACAAGAAGTGCTCTTCTAAAAATACCAGGGCAGCACTGAAAAGACAGGGCAGGGACTCAACTCGGCGAGGGTGGAAAATGACAAGGGCAAAATGTTTGGGTATTCTGATGCAATCCTGAAATCATGGAGCCTGAGACTGAGGACTCAGGAGAGAGGGGCCATTTCAGATGTAAAAAAAAATAAAGCAGTCCTGGCTGGGTTGCTCTGTTGGTTGGAGCATTGTCCTATACACCAGAAGGTTGTGGGTTTGATTCCCAGTCAAGGTACATACCTAGGTTGTGGGTACAATCCCAGGTTGGGGCACCCAGTTGATGTTTCTCTCTGACATCAAAGTTTCTCTCTCTCTCTCTCTCTTTCACATCAATAAACATATCCTTGGGTGAGGATTAGGAAGGAAGGAATGGAGCGAGGGAGGAAGGAAGGAAGGAAGGACAAAAAAAAAAAAAAAGAGGGAAGGCAGAGAGAGAGAGAGAGAAGAAAGAAAATCCGACATAGGCCACATTGCTGAAATCATACCTAACAATACTATTTATTGATGCTGGGACTGTAAAATCAGGTATGGGTTCTTTAATTCATTTATTCATTCAATAGATATTCATTGAGAACTTTGTGTATACTGGGCCCTGTTCTGGCACTGAGAATGTAGCAGTGAACAAAACAGACGTATTCCCTTCCTCATGGAGAAGACAGTAAGCAAATAAATACTTGTAGTGAAGTAAGGTGACGGAGCCTGAGGGTTGAGGAAGAGACTGTTCAGAATAGTGCAGACAGGGAATGTTTGGGGGCTAAGGAAGTATTTGCACAGACCTGACTGAAGTAAAAGGACATGCCGTGTGAATTTCTAGGGGGAATATCCCTAGAAATATCCCATGCAGAAGAAATAGCAAGGGCAAAGGCCCTGAGGCTAGAACAAGTTTGGCCCAGCTGAGGAAGAGCAGGAGGTCAGTGTGCGTGAAGCAGCGTGAGCGCGGGTGTGAAGATGAGAGGAGATGACAGGACAGCCCGTCATCCGTCGTTTGGATGTGGGTGTGTCCTCTAGTGTGGGGAGCGTGGTGGGTTTTGAGCAGGGGAGTGACATGTGGGACTCACAACTTAGAAGGATCCCTCAAGACTATATGGGGATTTTACGGTGGTGAGACAGGAGCAGAAACCAGGGCCAGGTGAGGCAGTTAAGGTGGTAGTAATCCTGGTGAGAGAACCCCAGGTGGCATCAACTCGGATGGGCAAGTTGGCGTAGGTGCTTGTAGCTAATGGCAAACTGAAGGAGAGAAAGATTAGTCACTTACCAGTCTAAGTCATTGAGGACCTGAAATAACCCTCAACACCCTCAGCAGTGCCTGAGAGCAACAGTAAATGGGATCCTTTAAAGAAGCCAGAGATGTTTAGCCTAAACAGATATAGAGAAAGGACTAGGGGCCATGAGCCCTTTCTCCAAATGCCCAAAGTGATGCCCTCACAGGGTGGACCGTTCTGGTTCTCAATAAGGAGGAGTGGCTGTCAGCCCAGCTCTCCTACCACAGAACAGGCTGCTTCAGCAAAGGTGAGCTCTTGGCACCACAAGTGAGGTCCCCTGAAACTCCCTGTCGGGATGCTGTGGGCACTGGGAGCCACCCCACATCACAGTTGGCTGTGGACTTATTTATTCCTCGGATATGTATGGGGTTCCCTTGCCAGCTGCTGGGGTTTGAATATTGAACAAGATTCCAGTCTCCATCTTCAGAGAGGGGCAGTGTGGAGTTCTCTGAGAGGTGAGAGAGTTCCTAAAGGGGGTCCCATCCAGGTGAAGATGAAGAGAACAGTACCTTGGAAGCACAAGCACTATTAGCCACACCAGATGCATCTGTGAGTCTGAGAGCATTGGGGGTAAGGGGGTGAGGAGAGAACCTGGCACCTTCATTGACATGGGAAACATGGCTGGAGTGTGGTAAGCAAAGAGGAGCGGTGGGGATGCAGAAAATGCCACCATATCACAGATGTACAAGTTCTCTGGAGCTGGGACCAGGGGGAGGTGCACACGGTGAGCTGAGAATGGCCAGGGTGGGAGCCCGTCTTTACTTAAAATTTTGACATTTTGCTAATCATGGACTCTTTTGCATTATTCTTATTTTTTAAATATTGCATCATAATAGTTATCTTGATTCCTGAGTTTTTGTGGTGTGCCTTAAATGTTGTGGGCAGAGAGTGCCTTACTTGCCTCACACTGGGTTGGAGAGGTTTCCCAATGTGGAGCTTTTGGTAGCAACAGGGGAGATTTGCATCACAAAATCATAGGAAGGGCCTTAGAATCATGGCCGGCCTAGCCCGACACTTTGCAAAGGGCAGACTGAGGCTAGCTAGGCAGTTGGTGGGATAGGCCTGCAGTCAGCAGATGCATTTGGGGAGGGTGCCCCCAGAATCCCTCTGAACCGGCAGGAAACCACTTTTCCCCTACAGGGAGGAAATGAATACACCGTCGGGTATGTGCCACCTCATTACTTATTTATTAAAGGGGATTGGCTGTTCTCTCTGCTAATCTTCATATAACATGCCTCATTGCTCTCTGAAGGCCCTGGAGAGGTTGCCTGTAGCATTCATTTAGTTGAATTTGTTCTTGAAATCTGGTTGCTGGTTAATTGCTCCTCTGGAAATACCAGAGTGGAAATGAGTCACACTAGAGGCAAGCCAGCTGGTGGCAAATCCAAGGCATAATTGTCATGTGCAGGTAAGGACAGAAGGAAAAAGCCCATTTCTACTCTTCACTTGAATGGAGCCCTTGCTCAGCAACATCAGGAATTGGGAGGGTGACCGCCCTAGGCAAGACAGAGACAAAGGAGGGGAGCCTGGCCCCTGCCTGGAGGGCACACTGGCACCCAGTGGAGTTCTCCCTTAGAAGGTTCGTTCCACTCTCTGCCTAGATGTGAGGCTGCCAGGCCCACCGTTTTAGTCCTAGACCCTGCCCAGTCCTAGGCTTTTCCCAGTGCTAGTCCCTGACCCAGTCTAGACCCCACCCTTGTCCTGGACTCTCCTAGAATTGTGCCTCTAGGAAGAGCCCATGCCATGTCCACCTGCTTCAAGTGAACATGTTTTAACAGCGGCCTTAGCAGAGAGGACAAGCTCCCCAGGGATGTGATGCCTTGAGCAGCAGGCAAGGAGGCAGTGGCCAAGGTGGCTGTGTGGAGGGCTGGGTCTTCCCAGAGAGCCCATGCACTGGCCCCTGCATTTCCTGCGCCTCCCCTCAGCCCTCTGGCCTGCATGTGCCCACTGCTTTGGCTGCACCCTCAGCACTGGCACCTTCTTACACCTCATAGGCTGCAGGCAGGGTTGTTTGCAGATGTCTATGTTCCTGTGGCATTTGCCTGCTTCATGCTTTCGCTGGAGGGCTGTCCTGGGCACAGTCACCAAAGCAGCCAGACTCGGGTGTCTTCAGCCTTCCAATATTCATTGCCTGTGTATAAATAAGTAGCATTGTTTCACAAAATTCTGTTTTCTCCCTCAAAGGCTATTTCCAACAGGGCCCATTTCCAGCCCAGATGCCATCCCAGGGGTTGGGGTAACATGCAGGCCTGCTCTCTGCCCTGAGGCTGGAGCTGTGTGGTCTGAAGTCCACTCGCCAGCCTGGCTATTTCTGGTGCCCAATTTGGGTCACTTTATGTGAGAAGGATAGAAGGTAGGCTAGGCAGGCCTAGAGGAGGGCCACTGCAGGAGCCACTGATGGAGAGACCTGTTGCCTAGTTAGAACCCTCTCAGGAGGTCAGGGCTGTGACGCCCGGCCCTGTGAGGCCTCGGCAGGACCAGATGCCACAGGTCCAACCTTCCTGGAGGAAAAGCCTCACCTTAAAACACAGAGGAGATGGGAGACAAATCAGAGACTATTTTCTTACACCTGTCTGTAGACCATGGAACTTAAAGCTGTACAAGCTAGAAATAGAATGTATGCAAGAAAGAGGATTTGAGAAATTTGGGGGTGGTAGGAGGATAAGAGATCATTATTAGAAAAACAATTATTTTCTATGTGTTTTGGGGACCCTGCCAGGGAAGATAATGAGGACACACAACTCCAAAGTGGCAATCCACATTCTGCCACTTATTTGCCATACAGCCAAAGTTCTTTTTCTCATAGCTTTGGGGTTCCATTTATAAAATGGAAATTACAAAACTAATTTGGTAGAATAACTGAAAATTAAATGAAATGACCCACAAGGTGTCTAGACCTGGGCCTTGCACATTGGAGATGTCGTTATCACTCTCCACATGATTGTAATGATCATGGTATGAAAGACCCCTGGGTGTTACTTCTCAGGCCTCAAGGATCACAGGATTGGCTCAGAGAACCCCTATTATACTCAGAGAACAGGCTCCCTGAGAAGCTTGCCCCCACGGACCATGCCTGAGAGCTCCCTCTGTGCTGGGATTCTGAGGAGGAATCTGAGAGGAAGTGTGGGGGTGGCAGGGCAGTCCTCAGTCACCTGACACCGTGAGGGGGGCCACAAACCAGGTAACAGCAGGCAGGATGGGCAGGCTCTGCTAGAGAGGTGCAGGATGCATCCGTGGGGCTCTCAGCTCTGACTGAGGGCTAGGGCAGCGTCTAGAGAGTGTGATGGAGAGATAGGACCTGTGGATGAGTGGGAGAGGGGGAGGCTCCATCTGAGGAGTGCTGTCCTCAGATGGACAGCAGACAGCAGGGCCCATGCATGGGCCAGAGAGGATGGTTCCAGCGGAATGGAGAGACTCTCACTGTGCCTGGATCATGAAAAATCAGTGGGGGAGACGGGAGCCAATCAGCAGGGCCCTGGTCTCCTGAGCCTTCCAGGTAGAGTTGAGACCTTTATTAAAGGAGGATGTGGAACCTCAGGTGTGATTTGCCTTTTAGAAAGCTCACTCCAGCGGAGGGACGTTAAGGAGACTCCCACAGCCCTCCCAAAAAGATGATGGATTGGGGAAGTGGCTGCAGGGTTAGAGAGAAGCAGATGCTTTCCTAAAACGATTTCAGAGGGAAGATCTGATCCTGATCATGTGTCGGCTTTGATATTAAAGGAGGGTGATATTTCCCAGGTTTCTTCTGGGGTCAAGTGAGTGAGGTCCTGGGGGCCATCCACCAAGACAAGGTGCACAGATGTATGGTGAGTTTGGGCTAAGTGTCTTATGTCTGCAGCCTATCCAGAGGGCTGAGTGGACTGCTGGGTTTACAGGTTTGATGCTCAACAGAGAAATGCAAGCTAGAGACTTGGTGTCACCAGCATGCACATAGCAACTGGCCAGAGAGAGCTTGTCAGAGAAGCCCTGTGGAGCCCCAACTTGTAAACCCCAGAGAAAACACCCCCCAAGGGGTCTGACAAAGAGCAGTGTATAGAAGAAGCTTGTAGCTTGTAGAAGAACCAAGGGAAAGGCAAGGAAGGGGAGAGTTCCAAGAATCCAACCACACCTACTACCTCCCTTCTTGCCTAATTCACCTTCACTCTTGTCTGGATCACTACAGGAGCCTCATCACAGGTCTCCCTGCATCTTCTCTGCCCTCCAGAGTCCATCTCAACACAGCAGTCAGACTGATGTTCTTAATCCTTAAGTCAGACCATGGCACTCCTCTGCTCTAAAACCTTCAATGGCTCCCCAGTTCACTCAAAATAAAAGCTAAAGTCTGTTCGGTCCCCAGCAGACCCTCCAGGAACTGATTTCATCTCATGCTACACTGCCTCCCTCTCTCCCTGTCCACACCCCAGCCCTGTGGAGTCCTCCACATCACTTTACTTTTTTCCATAGACTCACCTCCTTCCACAATATTACACAATTTATTATTTACTACACATATTATTTAACATCTACCTGCCCTTGCTAAAATATCAGCTCCTGGGGGCAGGGAACTTGTTTTTTTTCACTGGTGTCTTCCGAATACATGGTAGGTGCTCAACAGATGAATGAATGAAATGGGTCAAGAGGGCCAAGAACTGCACTCATACAAAGGGGTTAGAAGTGCCCTTGGGCTTAGAAGGAAGGTGCCATCCCTTATGGTAAGGAGACTGCATCTCCCCTGTAACTGGAGACAGGTGGGAGCTGGCCAGGTTGGGGGCAGGTCAACCTGGTGACAGGGCTGAACTGCTTCCCAGCCCATGGCTTCTCTCTGCTTGGGTCCCTGCAGGCCATGTCACCAGCTGAAAGTGAGGGTGGGTGCGCAACAGTGGCAAATTTTAACAGTGGGAAATTGTAACCCACCCTAGCATTTTTGATGTTGTTTCTGTTAAGTGCAGACTCTGACTAATGGGTAGCTTAAAGGTGAACAACATGTTTGTATAAGAATCCTAGGAACTAACTTCAAAAGATACAAGCTCCAGCATTTAGGCATCCCAGCTCCAGGATAGTTGCCGACCTTCAACCATGGAGCCAGGATGAGGTGAAGCCAGAATGATTCAACCAGGATGCTGCGCACCAGACTGTCACTTGCCTTATTGGGATGGACTGTGCTTGTCCCCAAGTAGAGAACTTTTCAGTCCCCTCCTTTGATTGTTGTTCTGTTTCCTGCTCCATCCTTATAAAAACCTCTCCTTCCATCGAGAGGGGGAGATGGGCTTTGAGACATGAATCCCAGATCTTCTCAAAAGATGGGTTTTGAGACGAGTCTCCCGTCTTCCAAGGGGCTGGCACCTGAAAACAAACCACTCACTCCCCTTTACCTCAGCACCTGCCTCCAGAGTCCTGGCTTTCACAGCCGCAGGCAGCCAGATCGGCACTTGGTGACAGCTGGAGATTTGAAGAGAACCAGGAAGACCGAAACAGCTTCAGTGAGGACCAAAGAGGGGGCTTTCCAGGGACACTTTGGCATCTGAAGGGCCTTCTTGAGTTTTAGGGACATGCATTTATGGTGACAACTAATCATTCTAAGATTTCTTCCAGTTGATTGAGGAGTTCAGATATTGCTTCTGAACACGCAGACTTGATCAAATGCAACCTTGTGGTTTTGCCGAGAGAGTGCAATAGGAGGGCAGTGATGCAGAGAGAGGAGCAGAAGTCCTGAAAGTGATGGAGAATGGGCCGCCAGCTGAGGAGGAAGGAAGAGCTTGCTGTAGCACAGCAGGAGGGGCAGCATATGCAGACTGCTAGGGTTCAAACCCCACCACCTCAGTCACCACCTAGCTGGGTGGTTTGCACTGGGCTCTTCATTTATAAGGTGGCTAAGTGATGACACACCAAGGTCAATACCATTGACAGAAAAAGCTTAATGTGCCTCAGAGTTCCCCTGCAATTGAGAGGCGTGGCACCTGGTGCCTGGCCACAGGAGAGACATCAGGGTTGGTGAGGAGGGAGAGGAACTAGGAGAATGCCTAGGGGTTCCTGTAGGGAAGGCACAGCAGAACAGGTAACCGGCTGGGGACTGGCTAGTTTGAAAAATTCCAGTGTGCTTGTCAAGCATCCCGCCTGTCTGGTCCCTGGCGCTGGGTGATTTAGGGCAGGGGGAGTATTGGCTCGGAGTATGAGCCTCAGATAAGGAGGCACTTCAGAGTGTGAGCCCTGTGTCACAGGGGAGCTGTAAATGACTTTGGCTGTTAGCTTGGCCCTGTGATTAATGGCTGCCAAACAGATACAGAACCCAAGAAAGCATAGGACACTGGGTGTCTTTGGGCAATTTGCTTAAACTCTCTTTTCCTCAATTTCCTTGTTTCTAAAATGACGAGGATATTAGCATGTTTTCCATAATGTGATTATCTCATTATGTGATTGAGTTAGTAAATGTAAAGTGCTTGAAATACAGTTATCCGTTAGCTCTTATTGCTTTGTTACTAATATTTTTTATATTATTACAGTCATTATGTGGCCCGAGACTCTTCTTCTGAACAGGTTTAATGGGAGTAAATGAATGAGAGGCCCAGCAGAAAAGAGAAGGAGCCTGAAGTCAGAGTGGCCGAGGTGTAACTGTGGGAACAAGGGGTTGCCGTGGAGGATGAGGGTCAGTGGAGATCGGAAGGTCGGGACATTTCTCAGCACTGGCTCAGTATGCAGCTTATGAATTAGAGTCACGCACAACGTCCCCATGCCTAGCCAGCATTTTAGACCATCTGCTCCATCTATGAAATAGTGACACAAATAGGGAGTGTTGTAATAGATAAAGAAAGGAGGCTGTCCCTTCCTTGAAGGGTTAGGACAATGCTTTCTAGGGAGGGTCCCTGGGCCTTGAAAAGTGAGTGTGATTTGGACAGGCAGAGAGGACAAGAGGTGGGCGGTCCTGGTGTGGGCACAGTGTGGGCAGTTTCTGAGGTTGGAATGGACAGGAAGTCTAATAGGGAGGGTGGGGATGGAAATCTGTGAATGGAGGCTAAGGCCAGAATAACAGGTGGACACAATGAAACAGACCTTTTGATATCCTGGCTTCGGTGCTGTCCTCAGCGTCTAGGTGAGGCCTGGAAGTCTGGACTCTGGCCTGCAGTGCTCTGTGAGGGGTGAACATCGCTTTAAAAGGAATCAATAGAACAAAGATTTGAGGAGACTCAAATGACACCGGGTTCTTTGGTAAGACCCTCCCATAGATAAACACATGCTTGAGTCAACTACACTCTTACCTCCAATTCGCACACCCGGGAGAAAGGTTCCACTGTCTCCCCAGTGGTCTGGGCTGTGCCCACTGGTGCCCTGGAGGTGACAGCTCTCCATCATCCTCAACAGGCTGGCTCTAATCCACCACCAGGAGGGCCTTGGGGACAGCCCACTCCCTCCAGCGGGAGACGCTGACATCCCTGTTACCTCCGCCCGTGGAGATGAATCATGATGAGCAGCCTGGGAACCATGAAAGTCGCCTAAACCGTAGCGCACAACAGAAAGTGGCCAGCAAGAAATGCTTCCAGCTATTAAATGCTTGGTGAGCATGCACAAATCCTATTACCCCAGGATCTATCGAAAAACTAAGTACAGCAAACTTTCTGGTGCTCGGAGAACATTGTTTCTAGCTGCAATGTGGAGCTTTTTGTTATTGCTTTACCAACTGACCCTTCGGGGCATCTCATCAAGGCCAAGGAGATGGCTGACTACAGGAAGAGTTCAGCCCTTTTCGTGAGTGCTTCTTCAGCCCCATTTGTTCTGAATGAGGATAATCATTTCTCACAACCTGGAAACCATGTTTTTTAGAAAATTAAGATAAGTGCAAAATAAAGCAAGAGTGGGGAAAAAATAACTTTCATCTCAGAATGCCAGAATGCTGACAAAAAGATAAATCATGCAACATTTCCCCCTGTGAGATTTGCATAAATGTGATTTCTTATGGTTACTATTCCACTTGGGATGCTTAATTTTCAAATCAATCATTTAATATAGCCCCTGTGCCTGGAAGAAAAGATCGAAATATCCATGCAGACTTCACATTGGCAATGAAAATCAAGCACCTTTTCAGCTTGGTTTTACCTCTTGGAAAACCTGTTTGTGGAGACATGACACATATCTCTTGAAATCCATATTTTAATTTAAAAAATGTATAGCCATGGTTCCCAAATAAGGGTCCACACACCTACAAGGAGTCTGTGGTAGAATCCAGGGGTCTATAGCCTTGGTCAGGATTACAAAATGCGTGCTGATATTCCTTCATCTCAACTGGTATTACGGTTGTTTCTCTTATGAGCATAGGCAGTAGATGTCCGGACCACTGGGCACACCTGCACTTCTGTCTGCAGTACTAACTAATCAAAGATGCACACACCTCACATCCTAGTTCTTGTGGGCATTGTGAAATACACTTAAGTATCCTCCTGTCTATTTTCAGGTCGGTGATGGTTATTACATCCACTTTATATCTTGTTATTTCATGTGTCAAAGAAGCACATGTTACTGTATCATGACTTTTTACAAATTTGATAACTGTATTTTGACATAATTGGGCTCCTATAATTCTGTGCATTTTGTTGGATT
Organism: Sturnira hondurensis; assembly: GCF_014824575.4. Classification (NCBI taxonomy): domain Eukaryota; kingdom Metazoa; phylum Chordata; class Mammalia; order Chiroptera; family Phyllostomidae; genus Sturnira; species Sturnira hondurensis. Next base: position 1,345,645 of record NW_028075797.1, on the reverse strand, counting down.
TGAAGTGTTTTCATTATGAGAAGGGATGCACCGGGTGGCACAAGTGTCCCTGGCACAAATGTGTAAGGATCTCTGCTTAGCCCCAGACAAGAAGACTCCCTAAGCCCACTAAAATGCCGATATCCAGGCCCCTTCCCAAGCCTAAGGAATCAGGACCTCAGGGACTGGGACCTGGATGTGTATGTTTTTGAAGAGCCTCCCACATCAGGGAGATGTAGTGAGCCCAGGTCAGAGAAAACCTCTGGCTTAGATCACCTGTGTCCTAATAACCAGGAGCTCAGAATTGGGGGGTTGGTGGCACTGTGGAGAGGCTTCATTGTAGAAAGACTCCTGGAAGTACAGGTGGTAGGAAGGAGTACGGGGGGTTAAAGGGAGCCAAGTTGGCATTTGGGCCCCTCATTTACTGTGTGTGTGCCTGGGCCATGGTCAGACCTCCCTGAGCCTCACCTGTAACTTGGGGAGGACCTGAGGCTCCCTGAGCCTCACCTGTAACTTGGTCAGACCTCCCTGCCTCACCAGGCTTGTTGTGAGAATGAAATAAAATATCACAGGGCACTTTGCAAAGTGACTGACACATAACAAGTCTCAGTCGGCACTGTCGATGATGTTCTTGTTTGTGAGCCGGCAGCAATTCCAAGGCTGAGAAGGGAAGTAGTGGTTTCAGAGTGACAGACAGCAAGACTGGCTTCCAGAGCTTGCTCGGGCATTTCTTCTGCAGGTTACAGCACAGCTGGGTTGGAGCAGTTGCTCCCAGGGTCCCCAGCAGTGGCTGTGCCCTGCCCCGTGGGGTGGGGCTCCTGTGCCACCAGGAGTTCGGGGCTGTCTGCAGATGCCCCTTCTGCAGTCCTCAAGAGTACAGAGTCACTCCTGGCTGACCCCACTCTTTGCATGGAACAAAATGTCTCATTTTGCCAAATAAGCCCCTTTCAGTCTGCAGGCCAGAAGCTAACATTTTTTTTCTCCATATGGAAGCACTTTAAATCTCTTCTGTTTCTGAGAGGAAATTTAGAATGTCTTTCTAAAGTGGGCCTCCAAGATAATAACAGAAGGTGCTGTAGTTTTGTGAGCAACTGACTGCCTCAAGTCCTAAAAAATTAAATCCGTTGAAGGAAGGTATCCCTTTGTAGACCCTCTCCTAGATTCTCTAGAACCTTCTATTGGTCAATCCTAGCTGGGTTCCCCTAGGCAGTATTCTGTCATGAAATCGAGGGAAAGTGGAGGAAGGATATTGCATTAGTCAGCTAGGGCTGCGTGACTTAAACAAAGGAAATTTATTTTCTCACAGTTCTGGAGGCTAGAAGTCCAAGATTAGATTTGGTTTTCTCTGACACATCTCTCCTTCACTTGCAGATGGCCATCTTCTTTCTTTGTCCTCACATGGTCTTCCCTCTGTATGTCTCTCTGTCCTAATGTCCTCTTATTGTAAGGACACTAGTCGTATTAGTTAGGGCCCACCCTAAGGACCTTAATTCCCTATTTAGAGGCCCTGTCTCTAAGTACAGCCATCACATCCTGAAGTGCTAGGGGTTAAGACGTCAACATATGAATTTGGGAAATATGCAATTGAGCCCACAACAGACATGATTTCTTTCTGCCCCCCTGAGCACTTCTCATAGGATGCTGCAGTGGCAAGAAAATATAGGAGCACGAGGCATCTGTCTGGAACATCAGACAAGATGAAATTCAATCACAGGTTGGATTGTGCTTCAAATTTTCCAGGACAAAGGCCTGGGGTGGCCTCTGAAGAAGCCCTAAGCTGATGGTTCTTTATGCTTTCAAGATCAGTGCTATTCAATGTCATTCCGTCTAAGAACTGACAAAACCCAACTCTACAAAGCCCAGGGTCTTTACAAAAGGGGGAAAAGAGCATGTGTTCAAGATAATACAATGCCTTTCCTATGTTTTCTCTGAACTAGACAGTAGATAGACATATTTTGGTCAAGCTGGCTCTCTTTGTGACTGTGTTTTCTGTGAATGGGTAGCGTGCATATATTCTGCCTCACAGGCTCTGAGGGAACCAGGCTGCCAGCCACTTACAGCTGCAGAAATCAGCAGGTAGGAGATGACATTTTAGCATTGTTCAAATAGACCGCAGGCCTGGAAGAGATGTCAGACATAGTGTTAAGAGAGCACAACAAAGCAGCGACAGAAAGAACTGTTTAAAAATTTAAAAGACCAGTTCCCTTTATCAGCTCTGCTGCTGCCTACTATTCTAGCAATTTCCAGAACATGAAATTGGCCCTAAACAGGGCAGAGAATAGAATGAGATGGGGCACATCGGTGACATTTTCAATATCCAGGTGCAATAACCAGCCTCCCCATAAGCTGAGGAATGAATAGTTTTCTGAGAGTGGAACAGAAATAGGATTATTGGATTGGAATGAACCTCAGAGAGACCACTTGCTTCAGAACATCTAATCCATCCAAAGCATGGGGTTCCTGTATACATTTTAAAATTCTACACACTTAAAAGTCAAAATACAGGTTGAAAAGTATCTTGGGCAAGTCACTCTGGCCCTTGGAACAAGGAAACCTCCAAATCTCAGTGATTTAACTGGGATTTTAGTAAAATCCCATTGTAGATATTTATGCTTTGCAGGTAGGCTTCCTTGTGGTTATATGGGCCCTCAGTTTCTTCCATGTGTGGTTCTTCTACCTTCAACAAGTTTCCTGGGCAGTGGTACAGAGGGTAGAGAAGGCACACCAGCTTCTCAAGTGCACCTGCCCTAGGCTTACATGCACTGTTGAGTGCACCTGCCCTAGGCTCACATGCACTGGTGAGAGGAAATCTCCCAGCATACCTAGCTGCAAGGGAGGCTGGTGTGTGGGTGCCCACATTGCAGCCTATGCCCCAGAGAAGTTGGCCCAGATCTTTTTCATGTTTAGATTAGCTTTGTCAACAGATGATTATGGCCCAAGTAGAACATAATAGGATTTGCTTGTCTTTGGGGGGATCAAAATAGAAGTTAGAATTCAATGACAGGGATTTGTCATTTTCTCAGCATGTGAGTATTCCCTTCAGTTGTTAGGATACTTTGCTAATCATAGCCCTAATGTTTGCATTAAAAAATTGAAGAGATTGTGAAACCTACTGCTGTTGTAGCTCTTCAAACTGCAAGCCACCAGCTGCTGGCCTAGATTCACTTAAGAGGCTTATTTAATGGTTCTGAAGTTTCATTTTGCACCAAGACCTAAGCAAACCAGGGTTTGTGTTTGTATTTCTCCTGTTTTAAATTATCCAACACCCCCAAGGGCACCGCATCAAATGAAGACCGAGAATTTCTGGTCTTCAGACTCTCTCCTATGGGACAACTTGCTAACCCATAAGACCCCCTTCCACATTTCAATTCAAGGTCACCCTTTTTTGTCCCAAGTCCTTGCTCCTGCTACAACCTGCGACACAGAACATCTTCTCTTTCCCTTTGCTGGCCTACACCTCATCATCAGTTTCAGAAATCCCACATTACCCCACAACCATGGCATCTAACCCAATTACTAGCCTAAGATTTTAAAAATGAATTGATGTTCTTAGCATTTTATGCAAAAAGAAAAGGCTGGTATACAATCATTAGAACAATTCTGAGTGGCTCCAGACTCAGTGGAAGCAGTGGGTGACCCAACTCAGGAAGGCAGGATTGGAGTGCTCACAACACATCAGCAGCCTCAGCCATGAGCCTTCTCTGTAATCAGCTGCCTGCAAGGGACTCAGTGTCTTTATCTATTAAGTGGAATGGGAAGTGGACTCACCTTCTGTTTCAATTTAACTGATAATTATTTTTCTCACTCTTTTTGTTTGCTGAGCCTGGAAATGTGAATGTGTGTTTATTTATCAGTGTGGTTCCCTATGGGTATCAATTCAAGGGAAAGGAAATTGGTCATGCTCCTCATCTCAGCTGCAGAAGAAATTAAAACCTCCCTATACCTGGACAATGCTTCTTTCTAATCTCCTATCAAAAAGGCCAGTGTGTTTGGTGATGCTCTTCTGACAGGGATGTCCAAATATGCTATTTATAGATGGTGATGGGAACTGGAGAGGAAGAGCATGAGTGGCAGCTCCTCATGTCCTCTGTTGATGCCTTTCCACCTCTGCCCTCAGGGACCACTGCCCACATGGAGGTTAGGGCAGCTGGACAGGAAGAGGCCCTGGAAACCTACACCTCCTCTTTCTAGAAGCAACTCACCCCAAGTGCTGCCCTGTCTGAACCTTGCAGGAGGTATCTGTGATCACAGTCTCAGAACCATCCTCATGGCACCGTGGACTTGCAGGTGGTGCTCAGGATCCCTCTGCATTTCTCCTAAGTGCACGTCCTTAGTCTCTGAGCCTCCATGAATGCCCAGCACCACTTTACAGCAGTTCCATTCTAGGAAATCCCTGGCCTGACCCTCAGGGGAGAATGAGAGGGCTGCAGGGCTGCCCAGACAGGCAGGGAGGGGCCCGACCCTCCATCCGAAAGTGGGTCTCTGCCATGGACAAAAGCCAGAATGTGCACAAAGGAACTCATGGAGCCCAGATGGTGAGGCTTGCAGCCCTGCTCAAGAACCAGCAGGCCTCCCTCTTCCCATGGTCATCAGGTCATCTCCAACCTGCCCCTCCCATGGGCACCACAAGAAATCACTGTGTTGTCACTGCTCAGGACACAGCTCTTCATAGCTGTACTTGTGGTCAGCAAGTAATAGCTAACTGGTTTTTTTCCTTCAGCATTTACTATGAGCCACCATCATGCTAAAGAGTTTTACATATATCACCCCATTCCTTTCTCACAGCAACCCTCAGACCAGGTGCTCTAAGTTACGAGCTGCACTTTATGGCCGAGAGACCAAGTTCATGGATGAGAATAGCCAGGCTTCTATGTAGCAGAGCCGCATGTGAGACCAGGGCTTCCGGTCTAGCCCTGACCTTTCATGATTGCATGCCCTACAGTTGCCCAGAAATTGCTTGTGGGAAGCACAGAGCCAGTGGGCTCACAGGCCCTTGGCACTCCATTCTGGGGGGTGTCATGTAGGCTCCTCACGTCCACTTCCTGTGTCTACAAGGGTGGCCCCTGCCTTCCCTTTGCCTGCTCTCACCACGGTGCTTCTCTCTGGACTTCCCAGCTCTCCCACAGCCGCTGGCTCTGTCTTGGCCTAAGATCCTGGTCTTGGATACCTAAACTTGACTACTTATTCAAGTCAAGGTCAAGTGGGACTTCTTAAGTTCTGCCTGGATCAGGTTATCTCCACCGATCCAGACTTTGGTATGCACTTTCTAAATCTAAACTTTGTGACCTTGAGTATAGGGTTCTTACATCTCTATTACTAATAAGGAGCAAGACTAGTCCTCAGAGAGAACGGTTAAATAAGTAGCTAGCCAAAGTTCTTTCCAAGGCATGTCTCAGGCAGGCCCTCTTGGCTGCATTATAATAAATGGAAGGTCATTAGTAGATGATATCCAATGGACAGATGTTTCATCTGGTGGATCTATAGCGGGCAGATCTATTCTGGCTTTCCCCTAGTCCTAGTCCCAAATTGCTGGCATCCCTACAGCCACTGTCCCCTTCTGCAGATTTCTGGGAGTGATCATTGGCAAGGCCTTTTGTTTAGCTCTGGCCAAGGTGGTTTCAGTGAGGGAGCTCAGGCACTAGAGACAGTAATTGCCTTTGAGGTCCTTCTAAAGACATCAGCCAGGCTGGGTGCAAAGAAGGACAATGTGATTAATACCTGCTTAGTTGGAACTGCTCTTGCAAAAGGAGGGACTGTCCAAAGGAAGGAGTCTGTGAACAGGACAGAGATAGGAGGACAGGAACAGGAGCAGAGAAAACTGATATGGGGAATGCATAAGAGGTAGGAAAAGAGGCAGTGGAGGGAAAGAGAGAAGAAGGCAAAGAAATGAGGGGAAGACAGGGCCTGACGACCTACAAGTGCCTCATTGAGGCTACTGGGCGCTATTTTTCTATCATAGAAGCCCAGACCCTCTCTGACAATAATATACTGCAAGCTGATGTAAATTGTACCTGGGTGAGCACAGACCCTCTATCATTCCCCCCAAATATTATACTTTTAAGGTGCCTAAGGAATAGCAACAAAAATCAGAAGGAACAAGCTCTCCCAACACCTCTTCCATGTTCGATAAATCAAGCTGCTTTCAGTGTGCATTTCTTTCCTCCTCTGAATCACATGTCTTTTACAAGCTGCATTTTAATTCCTCATCTGGTATTAAGAGAAATGACTTGCATCGACTGGCAATAGAATCCAGGTATTTAGGGGTTCTTGTCACTGTGGTAGTTAAATTGAGATATGTCTTGAGGTCTATATTTGTAAATCCTATTTGTGAGAAACAGTAATAAATAAAGCAGAAGATTGAAATTGAATTCTCAGGAAAGGGCTTTAGGAGCAAAGCCATTATGTGGCCATCCAATTTTGTGGGATAGAATGTGCATTTAAACTTGGAAAAGCCAGCTCACCATCTCCAGGATGGCAGAGGGAGGGTGCTGATGGCCAGGGCCATCTCTGGGGGCCCTGATTTTCAGGGGGTGAGCCCAGGTATCTGGGAAGTGGGTTCCTAGGTAGATACCAAAAAGATGGGTGGGATGGGAGCGTTAAATTAAACTTTCTTTCAGCCAGAAATCACTGCTGTTTTGAACAGATTTTACTTGCAGACACAAGGCTAAAATTTGCCAGTACTTCTATTACTGAATGGGGTTATTTATGTAATTTCTGTGTTGAATGTTCCTCTACTGTTATTTTTAACAACGTAAATAGGTTCACATGGCTTCCAAAGTGACTTCAATCTGATACCAGGAAGAATTTCCGTCTCTGGGAGGGAGACGTCTGAGACACCTCAGTGGCACAGGGCTTCTCTCACTAAGGGGAAGAGTAGGAGAGGCCCCAGTATAGGACTTCCAGGTTCTGTGGGGTCAGATATGTAGGTCAGGCCTTAAAAGGAGGTATTGAGAGTAAGGATCTTGGAGCCCAAGGCCAGGTACCTCCACCTCGCCTGAGGGGATGGCCGCAGGGCTCTGGAAGTCTGTGTGGCCCCAGAACCCCTAATCATTCAGAGTGTCAGGAGGTGCTGGTCACAAACCACAGGAAGCTATCAGAGTGTTTATTTAGTTCTCAGCTCTTTGACTTTCAAATCTCCATAACAAAATACCTGTATAGAGAAAATTGTGTTTTCTTCTCTCCTGAGAGGTGTCAGTGAAATTTCCTGCTACATCAGGTGTGTGGGTTGGGAAGAAAGCTTACTATAGACTAGGGGTCTTCAAGGAGAAGCTTTATTTCCCATACCCCTTCCTGGCCACCGGACCTGTTTTAACTGCCTTGGCATTCTCCCATTCAGGTCTCAGTATTTGTTGTTCTTTTGTACTATCAATGAAAGTTCAAACCTATAGAGAAACTTTATAAGAGCTTATTCAAGCCAAGTCTGAGGACAGGTCAGGAAGCAAGATCTCAGTAGATTGAGAAAATGCTCCAGAGAATGGTAGTTTTGCAGATTATTTTATATATCAGAATCAAGCAAGAAAATATAAGGAGGGTTACATGAAATCCATTGGTGATAGGTTGAGGCAGCAGAAAGTAAAGAGGGGTAATCTTTAGGATTGGATTAAAAAGTAAAATGGAGAAATGCATATGTCCTCCCATTGGTAGGTACAGGGTAGTTAACATTTGCAGCTCACAGAGACGTGGTGCCAGCAACAAGACAACAGCGACTTTGTGCTTGTGCTCTGGTGCCTGCCACTGTGCCTCAGAGGGGTCTGGAAGAAAAAGATTACTTTCGTGTTTCAAAGGTATGTCATCCTACAGGCATAACAGAGCTCACTCACTTAGGGCAAAGACTGGCGTTTGCTTAGGAAGATACAGACGTAACTACCCCTCATGACCTGCCCAGGTAGGAATTTGTGATCACACCTTCCTGTGTGGTTACTCTCTGTCACTGAGCCTGTCAGGCCTGCCATGTGGCCCCCCCTAAGCTTACCGGGTCTGCTGTGTAGTCTCTTTTATGTGTTCGTAAGAGAAAAGCTAAACAAAGCTTGTGAAGATAACACAGCTTGTGAGCAGTGACAGCCTCTAAAACATCAGAGTAGGACACTGCATTGTTACTGGTTAGCCTGGGGACTGCAGAGTTGCTAGGTTTGGCTGAGAGACCTGAATGGCCAGCATGGGGTGCCCATGGTTACCCCTGGGGCAGTCCCAAACCTTGTGGGTGAGGGTGGTATAGAGGAGAAAAATGAAACAATCTTTCCTCTACCCTTCTCGGCTCTTGCCTGGGGCCCCCATAACAAAAGACAAGTTAACAAGAGAAAATCAAACAAATGCTTAAGAACATGTATATCTCATATATACTTGGGAGAAACTCAGGATGAGTAACTCAAAGGGGTAGCTTAGAACTGGGCCTCAAATACCATCTTCAACTAAAAGTAAAAGGAAGAAGGGGGTGGAGGACCAGTTAGGGAAGGGGACCAGGAAAATACAGTAAACAAGAGTAAGGTTTGTTATGCAGATGTAACTCAAGGCCTTCTACATGGACACAGCCTGAAATAGAATCCTCCTCTTCCAGGTACAAGGGGTGGGACTCCTTCACAATGGAGATTCCTTTATAAACGTTAATTTCCCTTACAAAAGGGGAACTTCTACTGTGTTGTCAGAGCTTTTCCTGTGTCCTACTGTTTATCAAAATAATCACAGCAAAATATCCTTACGCCAAAGAGGCATATTTGGGGGTGGCATATTCTGGTCTCCTCCAGTGGCCGTGACTGGGGCCAGAGTGGGGAGAGGCAGGATGAGGGAGCTGGGGAGGCATATCTGAGGGAGAGCGTCAGCCAGCCCCATGAAGGGCACCGTCCACATGTGCACTTCAGACACAGGCCTGGGCATTTGACTGGTGACTGTTAGTCTGGACAAGCAAGTGCAGCTCATCAGCACGCCAGTCCTGCCCATGTAGTCAGTGCTTGGTGGGGGAGGAACCTTCCTCTTCTCGGGTGGTGCTGGAAGCATAAGGAGAATGTGAGAACTCGGGGTCGGAAATCTATCCTGAAAGTAATGGTAGTGATGGTGATTCAGCCAACGTGTATTGAGAACTTGCTTGGAACCAACCACTGCTCTAAGCACTTGATGTACAGCACATCTCATTTAAGCCTCCAATGACCCTGAGAGATAGGAACTGTTATTACTATTTACTGTACAGGTGAGGACATTGGGACACAGAAAGGCTAAGTCGCCCAATGGGGACTAATACACAGCGGAACCAGGGCTGTAAGCCAGGAGTCTGGAACCAGGTCCAAGTCCAGGAACCATGTTTCTCGTCTACCTTTGAAGGGCTAGAGGACTATATGGTGTAACATTTTTGCATCCACCAGCCCAAATTACCCTCACAACAGCTCAGTGAGCTGGGAAGGTGGGTAATATGACTTCAACTTAGAGCTGAAGAAGCACTGAGGCCTGGGAGAAGAGAGGGAAAGTGACTTGCTTAGCATCACACTTTGGACTTTGGGCTCCATAGCAGGACTTTGGTGGAGGTAGAACAGGAATATCAGCCCAGTTTCATTCCTCTGCATCTCATGGGCACCTTCATGCCAACTCTGCCTGGAGCTGAGGAAGACGCTGCTGGTAAGGAATGGTTTGTGGGACCTTGAACAACGGACCCTGAATAGTAATGATGAAAAGCGAGGAGAGGGAGAGAAAAGTCGCTGGAAGCCAACTTCATTTTCTCCATAAGGCCCCAGCTAGTAATGAAAAGACAAACAACCCAAGTAAAAATTGGGCAAAGGATCTGAGTAAACATTTCTCCAAAGAAGATAGACAAATAACTAATAAGCATATGAAATATGCCCAACATCATTAGCCACCAGAGAAATGCAGATCAAAACCACACAGCATGCCATGCATATCCACTGAGTGGCTATAATCGATAAGGTGGACAATGACAAGGGTTAGTGAGAATGGGGAGCTGTTCGAACTCTCGTTATATTGCTGGGGGGATGTAAAGCAGTGCAGCCCCTTTGCTAAAGTCTGGCAGTCCTTCCAAAGGCCAAACAGAGAGTTAACATATGACCCAGCAATTCCAGTTCTAAGGTGTATATACCCGAGAGAAATGAAAACATATCCCCATATAAAAACTGTTTTTACACGAATGTCCATAGCAGCATTATTGTTTAAAATGTTTTATTTATTTATTTTTAGAGGCAGGGAGGGAGGGAGAAAAAGAGGGAGAGAAACATTAATGTGTGGTTGCCTCTTGAGCACCCCCCTACTGGTGACCTGGCCTGCAACCCAGGCATGTGCCCTGACTGGAGATCGAACCAGTGACCCTTTGGTTCACAGGCCTGCACTCAATCCACTGAGCCACACCAGCCAGGGCTTTAGTGGCATTATTGATAGTAGCCAAAATAGAAACGACCCAAATCTCCATCATGTGGTAAATGGATAAAATGTAGTGTATCTGTACAATGGAATGTTACTTGGTCATAAACAGGAATGAAGTACTGGTACATGCTACAACGTGGATAAACCTTGAAAACATTACGCTAAGTGAAAGCAGTCAGCCACAAAGGAGCGCACAGCATAGAATTCCACTTACAGAAGGTGTCCAGAATAGGCAAGTCCATAGAAAGTGGAGTAGTGGTTGCCCAGAGCTAGGAGAGGGTGGTGGATATTAGAGGGACTGCTAGTGGGCCTGGGGTTTCTAGGTGGGTGATGAAAATGTTTTAAAATTGATCGTCATGATGATTGCATGACCTAGTAGGTGAATTTTATCGTTTGTGGACTATATCTCAATAAAACCATTATATAGTCAGAAAAAAAACAAATGAACAAACACCTTAACTTGCCAAGACTGCCTCTTCAGCAGACCTGATGCCCTCCAGTCTGTGGTCCTGTGAGTTAACTCACTCCATACTTGGCATCTCCTCCTTGTTCTGCTTGGTTATTTGCTACGAACGTTCTGCAGCATCTCCTAACCTCTTTCAGGCATGGATCTCACTGACAATTACCCAGTAGTGACTTTGATTCTCGTTCTGCTCTCTGTGGGGCATCTTCAGACAAGTCCAGTAATGCCACAGCTTGCTTCTGCTCCCCAACCCTCCTACTCAGGGCAGTAGGCAGGCTCACCAGCTCACATAGTATCCTGGGCAGGGCCTGGACATGACATTGTCCTTGGTCTGGGCTAGATGAGGGTTCAAAACAAAATTAATTTTGTTACATTAATTTCTTTCTTAATTAACTCACTTTCACAGATCAAGAAAAGTCCACATCCCCCAAATCAAAGAAACTCACATTTGACAGTTGAACAGGCAAATGTCCACTTCTTTTCTCGTGAGTGACACTGAATACTGACACATGCCATCATGGGTCATCTTGGCCTGCATGTACCTCAGCAGGAAAGACAGGTGGAGCTGGGTGTCCCATGGTGAGTGAGGACGACCAGCATGTCACCCCAAGGCAGCATCTCATTTTCTACTCTCCTTAACATCTGCTTCCAGAGGCCTAGGTAGGTTTGGGGAGGCTTTTTGGCCCAGTGAATAATACTACCACTGGATATTAAGCTGCACAAGCAAGAAACCTGGGAGTCATTCTTGACCCCTTTTCTCCCTCCCTGACACATACAATGAGTTCCTGGTGATTTTGCCTTTTAACCTTCCAGTCTTTCCATCTCTCTGTGTCTTGCTGCCCTAGCCACAGCTACTGACATTTCTCCCCTGGATGACAGTGAGCCCCTCCTGTTTCCTCTGCCCCCGTCTCCTTGCTGCTAACATGCTCCCCACACTTGATCTTTTCAAATCCAAATCCTTTAGCAGTTTCTCATTGAGGACAAAGACGAATTTTCTCGCTGTGGCCGACAGGCCCTGCTGGTGCAAACCCCACCTGCCCCCCACCTTCCTTTCACACTGCTCTCCTCTCTTCCACCCCTGAGTTCTAGCCCCGTGGATGTTCTTTTAGTTCTTTGAATATCCTGTGTGTATCAGTCGAGTTTGTGTAAACCCAAATTTAGCAGCTTCACAAATAATGATCTGCTCACAGTTCTGGAGTTTGTCAATTTGGGCTGGGGTCGCCTCTCTCAGTAGCATTGGCTGGGGGTTCTTCTCTCTCGGTGGCATTGGCTGAGGGTGTCTGGTCCCTCCTGGCCTGACTCACATGATTGGGTTCTCAGCCAGGATGACTGCAGGAGCTGGACCTCCCTGGTTCCATGGTCTTTCATCTCCAGCTCCTCCACAGCATGGGGGACTCAGGGTTACAAGTGGGAGAAACTGGAAGCTGCAAAGCCTCTTAAGGCCTGGTCTTGGACAGGGCAAAACATCACTTTTACTGTGTTCTGTTGCTCAGCGCAAGCCGTAAGACCAGCCCAGATCCAAGTGGAAGGAAAATAGATATAACCTTTTGATAGGAGGAACAAAAAATTCACATTACAAAGAAACATGGGAAGAATTGTTGCTACCATCTTTGAATGAGATCCACGGCACCATGAGTTTTTCTGTACAAGGTCATTGTGGCTGTGCCGGCTGCCTCTGTGCGTTAGGCTCCTGTCCACTTTTTCTTTTTCTTTTTCTTTAACTGAGTTCGCCTAGTCTAGCCCTCTGGATTTGCCCGTGAGGGCCCCACCTTACGGATGCTTTCTCTGAGCCTGGTGGCTACATTCCCGCATCAAATGCTCGTTTTTCTAGCAGTGTATTGCTTTCTTTCATGGAAGTCGGCTTCATTTCTGATATTCTATGATGATTTAATTAATAAAGATCAATTAATATTAGTTCATTGATTAAATTTAATTTAATCAATGCGTCTCCCTTGCAAGATCATCGATGTCATGAAAGCAAGGACCTGTCTCGTGGTTCCCCACTTCATTCCCATGCCAGGAAGGAGGCTCTGAATAGATATTTTCTGGGTGAATAAATTAGTACCTGTTCCTGGAATCATTACACCTGGTGGCCCATTGATATTTATACATGGCCCCCTTCCCACTCCCCTAGCAGAGGGTCACCAAGGGTAGTGCCATTGATTCTCTGCCCCCAGAACTGGTCCCAGAGCTTAGAATGTACATTTCATGGCCTCTTTTGGCCCATCTGAGGGGACTACTCCCCCCTCTATGTAGGAGCTTTGGGCCTGGGGTGCTTTTCTGGGGGCATAGTTCCCCTTCTTTTTTCTCTCTGGCATCAAAGATATGCCAGTCACTCTCTCACTCCAAACTTTCTATTGGTTTTTCTTTGGTGTCATTTCTTTCAGGCTCCATAGGACCTTGCCATTTTGGCTGATAAACAGTGATATGGAGAACAGATCTTTGGGAGCCTTGCTTAGGATCATCTGTACTTGGTACACATAAACCTAGTCCTCATGTTGGGCAGAAGGATAACCTGGACCACATTCTGTTTAGGAGGTTCCCCTTTGGCTTTCATACCTCTCAGGTCGAGTCAGAGGTGAGGTGAATACCATTCCTTCTGGAATAGCCTTGGCTGCTGCCTTAGCTGCCCTGTTGCTTTTTTCTCAAGTATTCAGTCTGCTCTCTGGAATTACTTCATATCTACTGCCCAGGCTCAGTCACTTGACCATGGACAGACTTCACACCAACTTGTCACTTCCTGTGCCCAGCCCATGAGCTCTGGCCAACTAGAAGTATAGCCTGCTGGGACTTGAGGCTTGCTGACTCCCTGATTTCTTCCAGTTGCCTTCACAGTGCTACCTTATCAAGTCATTTTGTGCAGCAGGAGGTTAACCTTGACTCCCTTGACAATGACACCCACCACCTTGAGGATGTTGTTGGTGCCACCTCACATCCACTGAGCCTCCTCAGGCCGTGTGCACACACACCTGTTCCCCTCACTCACCCCAGCTGCAACACAGGTTAGAGGTGCTGGCCAGGCACCTTGAGTGAGGTGCAAGCTGTGGCTGAGGAAGCAGAGCTTGAGGACCAGGGCCCTCAGGGATCAGAGTTGCAGTGCCCACCACACAAGGGCTGGCCTCTTATCTGGCATGTGGCTAAGGTTGTGGGTTTTTGCTCCCCCACTTACTGATTGGGGATTACTGACAGTTTACTCAACCTCTAAGATCCCCAGCCTCCTTATCTGTGAAGATTTTGTGAAGCAGTTGGTGTTTGGTCTGGAGGAAGCAGAATGGGGTCACTTACCTCTCTGAAGGGAGGTAACTGAAGAAGAGAAGGATGGAAAAGGATAAAGCAGAGAGGAGCTCCTTGGACCCATCCCAGAACTGGGGTGATGTGGACCCTGGTGATGGGGTCTGCCACGTTGTGGATGAGACATAAGAAATTCACATATACTACCAAGCCCTGTGGAGGAGAAGGGACAGTATGGCTTTTCTCTCAAGGGGAGAAAAAGCCTCAGCCCTTGCTGTAAATGGCCTTTATTTCTTTTCTGGGCATTTTACATGATGGTCCTCATTTACTATGCACAGGTTCACTTTTGGTGGTTACCTTTCACAGAAAACAAAGGAGAAGATGCTGCTAATCACATCACAGAAGAGAGATATTTGCAAATGAAAAGGGGAAAGTGGTTGAACCGGTTTCACTCATTCTTGGAAGGTTTAGCATGGATTTTAGGAAGTTACAGTAAGCACTTTCTGTCTCAATTCAGGGTGAGGGAGTTTTAGCAAAAAGCAAGTCTCATAGCAGCCTAGGTACAGTGCAGGCCTGATTCCCTGTGGAAGAACCTATCCATGGGCGTGGTCCTATGCATTGAACCTTGCTTCCCACTGGAAGCTGGGCCTGTGCCACACAGAATGGTCTCCTACACTGGGGCTCCACTCAGGGCCCAAGGGACTGAGCTCAGTTTGCCTCCCACGCTCATTGCGTACTTGTGTTTTTCTTGTCTTTCTCCCCCTCTATTCTTTCCTCTCTCCCTCTGTTCTTCCCTCTCTCCCTCCAATTTTTTCTTCATTCCTTCATTTGGTACTTCCTTCATGAAAATTTGCTCTTGTGTTTTCTTACAAGAGTTTTACAGTTTAAGCTCTTACATTTAGGTCTTTGATCCATTTCCAGTTAATTTTTATATATGTTGCGAGGTTGTTGTCCAAATGCATTCTTTTCCATGTTGTTGCAGCACAACTTGTTGAAAAGACCATTCTTTTCCCCACTGAATTGTCTCGGCACCCTTGTATATAAAGCTGAATCTTTGCATTAGTTTGGGCCTTTGTTAAGGGCCTTTGCCAATCTTTGTTAAGATGATAATACTCGACTTAACAATGTTAACTTTTCTAATTGGTGAACTAAAGTGTCTTTCCATTCATTCCATGGATCTTGAAACTATCACATGCCACATAACTGTGGAATTCTGTGTCTTTACCCACCCTTGAAAAGTCAGCCACCTCATTTTACTCTATCAGGTCTCTTGCCCTTATTTCCCATAGGCCTCTTGCAATATTTTGCCCCCATGACTTGGCTTCCCTCTAGTGGCTCTGCCCCAGCCCATGGGGACACCTAATTTTCAGGTCCCAAATTACACTAGTGTGAACCACCCACTGCTACAATTCTCTGAGCTCACAGTCTCCTCATTGAAGAAACAAGAAAAGTAAGAGAGGATTCTTGGTGATGGGAGAATTTTCCAGCTGTCTGATTCCCTGCGTTATAAACAGAATTGAGAAATAGAAACAGAAGATCACACATACGCGTGAATCGTGCCCCCCAATTTAATCAATAAAGAACCAGGAAAGTTGGACCAATACTTAACAATGTCCCAGTATGCTCGAGGTGAGGGTTTTGGGAAAGGCTGGAAATGGCCCAGTTTGGACGAGCGTATGTTATGCCGACCTGAGTCAGCTCACCGGCGCACTGCCATCATGGAGAGAGTGCAGGAGCCTCACATCAGGGCAGTCTCACGGGTCCCCAAACTCCTCTGTGACTTCTTCCTCTTCTCCCCACCAGTGCCGGGACATTCACTTTCACAAACCAGTCCTTCTGGACAATCAGAAATGCTTTGTTTTTCCTGCCCGGGACTGAGAGTAGGTGGCTGGTATAGCCCTCCCCGGGGAGCAGGGCCTGGGATGCCTGCCAGGCCCCGGCAAAGAAGGGCAAGTGTCGCTTCTTTGGGCTTTTGCATCTCTCCAAGGCAGCTACCATCTCAGCCTTCCGCCCGAATATCCCAGCAACAAGTGACGTCTGCACATGGTAGCGTTGGGGTGGATGCTTCCAGAAGGCTGGGACTCGAAAATAGATCATATTAACAATGCAGAACTAGACCACTGTGTACTTTGTGCTGATTTGAATAAAGATGGTTTGGTTTTTTAGTTTGAATTTTCCAGTCTGTGTCTGCAAGGCACAGCTTCAGCCAGTGGGGGAAAGTCTTCATGGAGTCCAATGTATTACTGAGAACTAAGAAAACCGTATATCATCAGAAGCATTTTAGGTATATGGCCCTCTCTTATCCAGAGCTGGATTTTAATATCCTAAAACTATTATATCTATAAACTATTATATCTATCTCAATGCAAAGTTCCTAAATCTTCTTTTCTACCTCTTTCAGTTAGGTTAGGTTAGGCAGTGCTGCAGTAACAAACCAGTCCTGAAATCTCAGTGGCTTTATGTATTAAACTGTTATTTCTCACTCATGCTAAGTCTCCTGAGCCATTACCTTCGAGCCTTGGGGAAGGGCGGTGACCTCTAAGACTTTCTCTGTCAGGCTGATGATGTCCTTGTACCTCTAGGTGTGGCTCTGCGGGGGCAGCATGGAGGTCCTGCCTTGCTCACGAGTGGCCCACATTGAGCGGAAGAAGAAACCCTACAACAGCAACATCGGCTTCTACACCAAGAGGAATGCTCTCCGGGTGGCTGAGGTCTGGATGGACGATTACAAGTCTCATGTGTACATAGCGTGGAACCTGCCACTGGAGGTAGGGCCCAGCAGCCCTCTCCATCTCCCTAGAACTGTCATCCTTGTGTTTGACAGGTCACTCCCTTTAATAAGATGATGCTTCCTCCCCAGAAAGATGCTCACACTTGCAACATTGTGAATTCATTTTGAGGGAGTCCACAGATCTCCAGGTGAGGACAGTGGCAACAGAAGTCTCAGAATCCATTTAGAAAGATTAGAAGGGTCATAGTGTGTTAGTCCCAGTTGTATTACATTAATCTGGATACCCTGCTCCTGAACATACATTGTGTCCAGAAGATTCTTGCCCGAGGTTTCTGGCACCAGACCTTGCCGTCCTGGCTCTGGCACTCCAGCTGCCTCCAGGGTGACGTGTATCCCTCCCATGGGCTGAAGCTCTTGTTTCCGTGGCTCCTCAGCTCTCCTCCAGATTCCACCCAGAATGTCACCTACAAAAATTCCTATGTTACTGCAGCCCTTTGAATCCCAGCTCTGCCACTTAGTACTTATGAGATCTTGAATAAGTCCACTCATATTGCCTTTGTACCTTAGGTTCCTCAGCTATAAAATGGGCACATTAGCAGGCCCTCCTTCCTTGGGCAGTTGTGAGAATGAAATCGAAAGTACTAAACTTAAGCACGTGTGACCCACTTAGAGCAGTGCCCGGCAGGGGATACGGGAGTGCTGGCGAGTGTTTGTTGTCCTGCACAGCACAGCAGGGAGACCTGAACCCTCAGCCACAGTTGGGTTTATCTGCTCAGCCAGGTGTCTGCTGAGAGTTGCCTAGAATTCGTCCTGCTGGGAAATACAGCCCCTGTGTTGCAGGAGGCTGGAGCCCAGGACGGCAGAAATGCAGGTGACTATGTGCAAGATCTGTGGATAAAGAAGACAAAAGCGAAGAATTTATATCATTGCTGTTACAATGATAAAAACAAGGTTTTAAAGCATTGAAAATACCCAATGGCGATGTGCACTTTCGAGCTGTTACACTGTAAGTGATTTTACATGTTACACTATAAAGCTGGGCACCGTTTGTTGAGCCCTTTCTATGTCCCTGTCTAGCCCTTTCTAGGCACTAGATAAATTCCTTATTAGCATTTCTCAGTTAGCACTCATGAGAGCCATATGACTGAGGAACCATCTGTAGTTAGAAACGAGGCCTAAGACAGAGCATAGCAAATATTAAGTGCTCAATAAATGCTAGCTCGATAGGAACCTAGTGTGGTGTCCATTTTACAGATAAGTAAACCAAAGCTCTGGAGGTTAAAAGTGACTTGTTAATCAAGGGTCTGCACATAGCCCGTGGCAAGGCAGGGATGTGACGCCGTCTTCCTTCACCTCTGCCCACAGCTCTGCGATGTCAGTGGAGCAGGTGTTATCTTTCCTGTTTTGCAGAAGAGGAGCTGTGACCTGGAACAGTGATGTGACTTAGAGTCCTAAGAGCTCAGAGCTGCCGACTCTATTCCGATGCTTCCTCTGTCATTACAAACCGCCCCTGGTCCCCAATGCCAGTGACCCTCCCACACTTTCCACAGAGGACCATTCTCACTAACCATGCCGAGTATATTACAACAAAGAGTTCAGTATTGCCGCCCAGGTTTGCCTTTAAATTTTAATGTTTGACATTTCAAAAGATGTTCATTTGAAATCATTGTCCGGCTGCTGAAGAAGAAATCTTAATGAAATAATTTGAACTGTTCCCCGGGGGCCTCCAGGTGCTGCCTGGCTGCGCCCCTTTGTGGAGAGAGCATCTCGGCTCCGCCAGTTCACGGCCATCTTGCGGCAGAGTCTGTGGAGTCGTATTTCAGCTACTTTGTTTCTCCCTGTCAGCACATAGCCGCCCATTACAGGTTCATTGCTGTAAAAGCAGAGTGAATTATTCATTAGAACATCATTACAAGCTTTGCAATGGAAAATTATTTTCGCTTCTGCATAAATGAACTTCACAAAGAGCCAACAAAAGGGGAAATTACACAGGGATAGAAAAGAAAGACAGGAGGGGGTTTATAGGCACCCATTTTCTTGTCTTAATCAAATAATTTCTTTAATAATTGGCTCGGAAAGTCGCTCGGAAATGTGGGAGAGACAGGGCTGGGAGCATAGGTTGCCACATCAGTGTGTCCCAGTTCCTCACACACAGCGATGATCAGAGCCCCGTGCTGAGCCCAGGGGACGGCAGTGTCTCGCTTGGGGCTAGTTGATCAAGAAGGTGCCCTCCGTCTGACCTCTGCGTGAGCACGTGGGGAGATTACAATTTCTCTTCAATAGTTTTTCTGAGGGTGATGCCCCCTGTGCTCTTCGGCCACGGCTCCCCAGTCACTAATGTCCTTCGTTTCTCTCCACTTTCAGAATCCAGGAATTGACATAGGTGATGTCTCTGAAAGAAGAGCCTTAAGGAAAAGTTTAAAGTGCAAGAATTTCCAGTGGTACCTGGACCACGTTTACCCAGAAATGAGAAGATACAATAACACCATTGCATATGGGGAGGTAATTAAGACCACGCATGTTCTCAGCTTGGATGGCTGTGCAATGGGCTGTCTACTGCTTTGACGGGGGAAAATGAGAACCAGAGTCATCTGTTCGTCCATTCATTCATTCATTCATTCAGCGAGTGGGTCTCAAGGCAATCCCTGACAGCAAGGCTGTCACCAGCTGGTCGAGGGACAAATGCAATGCTATGCAATACAATGTGTCCTGGGCCATCCTCTGCCTGGGGTGTAGAGTCAACAATGAGTTCTCTTTGGGACGTTTTGATCATGAGGTCCCCTGGGACCTGTGGATGGGACATTAACTAGGAATTTGGCTATAAAATGAGGAGGGGCTGGAATACTCCCTCGTTCAGTGCCGTGGGCTGGAGCCGTTTGCCACCAAAGAGAGGGAGCAGATGCTCTTCTCAAACTCCCTGTGATGAGATAATATCACCTTTCTACACAGTGAGGCGGCTTGGCTTTTCTCTGATTACAAATACCATAAATATGCATTTTACAAACAGTAGAAAATAACGTTAATAGCAATGAACAGTCACTGAGCACTTTCAAAACGCCACACATTTTCTAAGTGCTTTTCACTGTCACCTCATGAGGTAGTCGTATTATTTCCATTTTATTGATAAGGAAACTAAGATTTTGAGAAGTGAAATAAATTGCCTAAGGTTTCAGAGCCTATTAGTCATGAAGCAGGGATTGAACACAGGCATTCTGAATCTGTACATAACGTGCACATTTTGATGTATGGTCTTCTTTACTAATGTGTGTGTGTGTGTTTATTTTACTAAAATTATTTTATTTACATACATATATGCTTTTTATACACACACATCTGTATCTATAGATGTAAGCTGACTCTAGCAGAGCTCTCTCTGACTTAAAGTGTTTGCTTTTTCTACAATTGTGAGTTTTCCTATGTTTTGCCTGATGCCTTTTATTTTTTTATTTTTTATTGAATTTTTGGAGTGTCATTGGTTAACAAAATTGTACAGGTTTCAGGTGTGTAATTCTATAATATATCACTGCAAGTCGAGTTTCCTTCAGTCACTATTAACCCCCTTCATCCTCTTCCACCTCCCCCAGCCCTCTCTCCCTCTGGTAATCACCAGACTGTTGTCTGTGTCTGTGAAGTTTGTTTTGTTTGTTTGTTTTTGCTTAATCCTTTCACCTTTTTCACCCAGCTCCCCAACTCTCCTTTCCCCAGACAGCTGTCACTCTGTTCTCTGTATCTATGAATCCGTCTCTACTCTGTTTGTTTGTTTATTTTGTTCGTAAGATTCCACGGATGAGTGAAATCACATGGCACTTGTCTTTCTCTGACTGGCTTATCTCGCATAGGGTGATACTCCCTAGATCCACCCATGCTGTCACAAAGGGTTAGATTTCCTTCTTTTTTCTGGCCAACTATCATTTCATTGTGGAGATGTACCACAGCTTTTTTTTATCTACTCTTGGGCTGCTTCCAAACTGTGGTTTTTGTAAATCAGCCCTAGATTAAACCATCAGGGTGTGGGCGAGCTGTCCCTCCTGAGGAGTTTGGAAGGGGCAGCTTGTTTCTTGCAGAGGCTGGTTGGTTAGGGGCACGTGAAGCCTGTGTCTTGGTTAGGGTCACGTGAAGCCTGGTGTCAGCCTGCTGGACGAGTCCACCACACGGAAGTGGCCCCTCTCAGGCTCACTCCCTCATCTGTGAAACGGGGGAGGGAGCATGCTTACTGCAGGGGTTGCTGGGAAGGCGAAACGACAGCGATGTGTGGGGTGTAGTACCTGGCACACAGCAGGAGCTACTCACGGGTCCAAGCTGCTTGTCTCTTCTTCCTCAAAGTAGAAGCATGGTTTGGGTTGTTTGGTTTGTTCGTTTTTGTTATCAAAGTAAGATCAAATGTAATGGAAGCATTGGACGATGATGGGCAGTGAATGGATTGTTTGCAAGACAATTGGGTAAATTGCTTAGCTCTTTGGGAAAAAAACGATTTAGAGTCTTAGAGCTCACCAGATCCCAAAGTGAATTTCAGATGAACTCTAGCATTAAATGAAAGAAAAAAAACCCATAATAAAACTATTGGAAATAGATATGGATCTGATCTCTGAAAGAGGAAGGAAGGGCTTTCTGAGATTCAAAGCCATGAAAGAAAATGCAAAGGAAAGTGAGAATGGATGTGAGCTCGTAAATATTAGAGTAATCTATACATCAACCAAATAGGGAAATAATATACCAAACTGGAAATATGTATGACATAAATATTGTAGATGAATGCATAATACCATTAATATATAATGAACCCTGAAAATTGATTTAAATAAAACAATTAATCTAAATAAGAAAATTTAAAAATCCCAAAAGAAAATACAAATAGTTAAAAAACACATAAACAATTTTAAGATGCATTACGATAGCTTTTTTCCTACTACCAAGTGAACAACTATTCATTTTTACAATATGTGCTTGTGCTTTGCCAGCAAGGCCTTGGCAGCATGAAAAACTACATACCCTCTGGTGAGAGCACAAACTTAAATAAGGTTTTTAAAAAGCAATTTAAACTGCATGTATTAAAGGGCTTAATGATAGTCATTCTATTCTTGGTCTAAGCAAATAATCTGAATGAGGGCAAAGATTTGAGAGAAGAGTTGTTTCTCTCAATGCCTTTTTTAGGGAATTAAAATTTTTGACCCTAACTTCAAAGTTAATTTAATACATACACTACCTTAATATTTTGTACAAGTCTTTTGAAATATTTATGCCCAAAGTTTAATGACAAGACAAAAGTATTGATGATATCATTCTTAAATGAAAAAGTCAAGATAATGAAATTGGATTAGCTACTATTTTAGATGGGAAACAAGAGAATAGCATTGGGAAATGGAAATGATAGTTTTAACAGTTCCCTCTGGGTAGTGGGACAAGCAGTTTTTGTGTGGGCCCTTTGTCATGTTTCTCAGTTTATAGTATTGTTACATAAGTCACTAGTGTTTATGTGATAATACTAAAATTAGAAGAAAAAGCAGGATTCACAAAGGAAGAATTAAAATGGGAAAAGGCTAGACGAGAGCCAGGGCAGTCCGCTAAGGCGGGGGAGCCTTGGAGGCGACCTAGAGCTCAAAGCTGAGTTTTGGAGGGGGATGTCTTGTTTTTGCAAAATTTTCTTTCTCGATCTGTTGCCTCTTGCATGCCCCCCCCCCCGCCCCAGCTGGGGACCTGGCCCACAACCCAGGCATGTGCCCTGACTGGGAATCGAACCGGTGATCTTTTGGTTCGCAATCCAGCGCTCAAACCACTGAGCCATACTGCCAGGGTCAAAATTTTCTATCTCTTTCAAGTAATAAATTCAAAGCACACCTTCTGTAGAAAATATAAAGATGAAAACAAAACTTACTCCAATTCCCAATTCCCGGGCATGATCAGTGTTAGCATTTGCTGTTACTCCTCCGTTTGCTGAGCCCACCATAAACTGAAATATACTTCAGATGGACTATAGCATTCAATGCAAGAAACCAAACTAATCAAATTCAGTTTGTAACAAACCCACCATAATGTAGACAACTCTATTTTTCACGCTGAGCGCCTGCTGGTTCTCTTCACCGCAGCGGACCCCTGAGCACAGAGAGGAGGAGGCTGTGCCGTACTTGGAGATCCCGCCTTCCTTTGCTCCCGTGTAGTTCTGTTGGAGAGGCCGTGTCCAGGCCAGTGAATGTTTCTGGGTTTTATGCTCCTTTCTCTGTCCTAATTTCTTTTTTTTTTAAACCTGGCTTATTTTTTGTCTTTTAAATCTTTCCAGTCATTCGAACTGTTTATGTCTTGCCCTCGATAACATTATAACCTCTAAACAACCCCTGCTCCTCCAAAATGAAAGGTCAAGTTGTATGTAATATAATCCCAGAACCTTAACACAGTTTCTCCTGACCTCTTTATCAACGTTTCAGGCTTTGCTAATGTTATCTGGGATTATAGACCCAAACATTATTATACTTTATTTGCATTTTATACCTTCTTTAAGGATAACTTTGTAGTCAAACTCAGTTTAGTGACAACATTTACCAGCATTCAGACACTGTACTTTAGTGCTCACTCCTAGCAGTTCTTGCTACCACACCAGACTCTCACACAGGGACACGGGGAGACAGATGCCTGTGAGCAGGAGTCAGCCCTGGTGTCTCTGCCTCATGGGCCAGCCAGCATCAGTGCCAAGGCTGGCTTAGGTACTAAATAATTCACTCTTTGTTGATTTTTGAAATTTTATTTACCTCTATTAGCTGGAATGTCTTAAGATAATTTTTAAAGAAAGGTATGCGTGTGCTTTACATCCTGACTCTTACAGGTATGAGATAGTTCCTTCCACGTGCAAGGGCACCGCAGCAAGCACAGGACCGTTGGGCCACCTACTCCTTGGCTCCACATTTTATGGTCAGCCCACACTCCCCTTATGGCCTGAACTGCCCCGGCCCCTAGTTCACTTTTGCTGATTTTTTTCCTTTGAGCATTATTGATACGAAATACAACACATATACAGTGTGCATAAACCGCATGTGCAGCATACCAACATAAAGCAAAACTCCGTATAACCACCACTCGGCTGAAAAATGGAACACTGCCAGCATGATTCCCACTTATCCTTCTGACCACGTAGCTTCAGTATCCTCTGAACCCCTCTTCTTGATTTATCCCTGGCTAGTTTGGTTTCCATGGAGAGTATAATCTGGGGGGGGACCAGCGTTACCGTTTTCCCACCAGTTGAGCTTGCAGGATGGTGGGTGGGACACGCAGCCCTGTAGAACACAGTGTACCTGGAGGTCCGAATTAGCTAAGTTTTATCTTGCAGACCTTTGCCTGTTCCTCCGCAAGTACATTCCAAACACCGAGGATGGACTTGGCATAGTGTAGGCATTGAGTAAACATTTCTTGAATATATAAATAAATATTGCCAGCACTTTTGCATGATGGCAAGGTTTATGTTTGCTTTTTTGATTACTATTTTTCATACCTCTATGCTAGTAATGACCTGAGAAGCTGACCTATGATTCCTGGGGTTATTATAACCAGTGTCAGTGCTGAAGCCCAGTTTGATAACCAGTGTTTCCATGTCTAAAAGCTTCCTGGCATCTTTTGCTGGAGACAGGGGAGCTCTGTGGGTGAGGGTCAAAGCCAGAGGTTGGTACCCATGGCATCCACTGAGGACTCTGCTAGAGGGATCACCTCACAGACTCAGGCCTGGGTCCTCAGGTGGGGTGTCATTTGGCCTGCCCATTGAGTGGCTGAGACTAAGACACGGTGCAACAGTGGTTGGGTAGCAGCAGCTCCACCAGATATGTTCTCACGGGCGATGTTTTGCCTGTTCCTACAGCTTCGCAACAACAAGGCAAAAGACGTCTGCTTGGACCAGGGCCCACTGGAGAACCACACAGCAATACTGTACCCATGCCACGGCTGGGGACCCCAGGTAGGAGCCATCTCTGATCAGGCAAAGAGTAAATTCAGGGAGTTTGTGGGACTTCTGCTCACTTCTTTTGTCCTGTACTTGGGTAATGTTACCCATTCTGTGGGGGCTTTCTGGTTGTTTCTCTGTGAGTCAGAGGAAAGGCTCACAAGTGGTTACATCGGCATAGACATTAAGAGGGTAATCGGGCATGTGTCACACTGAAAGAAAATGTAAATAAATAAGCTCTCATACTTATAGGCATGTATATATGTTGTAATTATAACCAAAATACACCTGCTACAACTTCAAAGAAAGAGATAGCAGATTTCCTCATGAACACCTGGTCGACATGTTCACGCTGAAAGGCCATCATCTGTCTGGTGGTGAGTATGACCTGGTCTGTAAGCACTGGTACAAAAGCCAGGTGCCGACTAGGAAGGAGGAAGGTGCTTGTGGTACATTTCCAAGGACGTGTGTTCTCTGATCTCTCAGAAGAACACACAAGGTAGTTCAAAAAGGACAAAATGATCAACGAATGAAGTGAAAACAAAACCCGGTAGAAGAATTTCCTTTGACAACTTTGTGTGAGCCAACGCACGTCTGTGTGTACACACACAGAGCTTAGCAGAAATTCTCTAAGATTGGGTATAAATGTATCCAAAAATGTCATTCCACTTGACATTTATGAAAATGTAAAGCATTTTCATGTCAATCAACAGTAATAAAAGGCAAGCTACCAATTGGGAAAACATTTATTACCCAATTCTAGAGGAGCACTAGACGTTTGGTGCAAAGCAGTCTCATAGATTCTCCTGCGAAAG
This sequence comes from Sturnira hondurensis, assembly GCF_014824575.4. Taxonomy (NCBI): domain Eukaryota; kingdom Metazoa; phylum Chordata; class Mammalia; order Chiroptera; family Phyllostomidae; genus Sturnira; species Sturnira hondurensis. Next base: position 1,320,149 of record NW_028075797.1, on the reverse strand, counting down.
GAAGACACTGGACAAAACACTCTGTAAGCTCTCAGTGTCTCTCTCATGTTCCATGAACACACATGTTCATGTGCAAATTCACATGCATACACACATATTCATGGATGCATTCACAGAGGCTCACAGGTTTTCTCCGCTCATAGAACTTTGCTTTCCTATTAAGCCAGTGCCTAGAAAGAGAAGAGTTGTATTCTTTCTACCATCACCACAGGTAGTTCTCATAGTCCGCCTTGGCCTCCCTTCAGGGTGATGGGTCCTTTGAAGGACTAATGCCAGACAGGTCAGATCTCTGGGAGGCAGCAGGCAGCACGAGGAAACTGAGGCATGGAGGGGCCAGTGCCTGTTAACAAAGCAGACCAGAACTCAGGCCCTCTAGCACAAGCAGAGCATTTTAAATTCAAATCTAATCTATTTAAGTTAAGATTCTTTACTGAGCTCCACCACCATTTACAATGGACTAAAACTGCCCGTGGGCAGCAGGAGAATGACCAGGAAGACCTGTTCCTTCCCAATGGGAAATGGGGCATTAGCATCAAAGGCAGTATAGACTAAAGAATCTAATGGGTGCCTTTCTTCATTCATTCATTCACTCATTCTCTCAACAGTACATCTTGATCACTTACTGCAGATGCTAGTCACAAATGTATATGGCCGTGGATGAGAGAGCCTGCTCTCAAGTGGGTTACACTTGGGAGGCAGAGACAAGTAAAGAGGCAGGAAACCTACAGCACAGTAAATGTGGAGGGAACAGGCTAACTTGGGGTGCTGGGTGCCAGAAGAGAGAGGTGGCCCTGTTTGTCAGGAACTTAGAATGCAAGAGGGAAGGACGTGCTGAGAGAGAAACGAGACAGAGAGGCAGATCTGCGGCGGCCTGATAAGGTGTGCTCCACGGCCCGTGTGCCCACACTCCAGTGTGCAGCAGAGTCATCTGGAAGCCTCGTGAAAGCACCCACTACTGGGCCCAACCCTAGAGTTCCCGAGTTAGGTGGTTGGGATAGGGCCTGAGATTTTGTATTTCTAACCAGTTCCCAGATGACTTGACCCTGAAGGCAATGGCGAGTCATTGAGGGGTTCCTCTGGGGGGATAATGTGTTTAGACCATGCACGAGAGCCCCAGAGGAGCTCAGGGAGGATGGATGCCGTGGAGCTATCCTTGTCTTTGGCTCCTGCTGACCACATACTGTTTTCTCCTCCTGGGGACTAAAGAGTGAAGTGCCCAGAAAGCCTTAGTGACAAAAGAAATGGGTGCGGTGGGGAGCTGTGGCCTGCAAGGAATGGTCAAGACAGTTGTTTAAGGGCCTGCATCTTAGAATAGGCCACATGACAAGCCAGCGATGGACCACAGTTTTTGTCGGGCAAGATGGGGACACAGTCGTTTTGGGCCAGGAGGTAGCAAGAACCTGGACACTGAGCCTTGGGAATATCTACTTCTGGGCCACATTGCCGTACATGGCCATCATTTGGGGATACACCAGGAATAGCTTTAGAAGAACATTTAATTCCCAGGCTTCTTTGTCCAATCTTCTAAATAAGTGACAGTTGAGCAGAGTACTCATTAACTATGACATAGACACTATTGCATTTCGATCTTTGCATCATCAAAAACTGGCCTGCAAAGACAGCTCCTATGAATGAGAAAGGGAGTAATAATAGTCAAATGAATGTCTCCCAGAGTTCTGAGGGCTTCTTCAGGTGGCTCTAGACTTGAGGCTTTCAGGAGAAATTTTTCTAAGCCTTGGGTAAGCTCTTGGCTAAACCTGAGGACCAGTGCATTGAGGTGGCTGTGTCTGTCTTCTGTGCCCTGTAGCTATCTCCTCCAAGGCCTTCTGCTCTCCCTATCTGCCCTGGCTACTCAGAACACCTTCTAATGCACTTATGGTGCTCACAGCTCCAAACATACTCTCTCCTGCTGGGAACTTAGTGGCATTCATAGCCCAGGACTCAGGCCTTTACTGACTGGAGTTTATCTTGCACCAGTTCTGCCTGCATGCAGAACTTTCCCTAATGCATGCTCTTGCCATGTAGCTCATTATAGAGCGCCAGAACAGATTAGACTGCTTGTTGCTCCCTCCAGTTCCAGGATGCATACCTACAAGTTGGCTATGGTTGTCTTCCGTCAACTGATTTTTTTTAATCCTTACCCAAGGATATGTTTATTGATTTTAGAGAGAGATGGAAGGAGGGAGGGAGGAAGGGAGAGAGAAAGAGAGAAAAATATCAATATGAGAAAGGAACATCAATTGGTTGCCTCCCATACACACCTTGACTGGGGATCAAACTTGTAATCTTTTGGTGTACAGTATGGCATTCCAACCAACTGAAACATCTGGCCAGGGCCCATCAAATAATTTTTTTAAAGTAAATCAATGCTGTTTTTTTTTCACTCTACCACATGTTCAGAATTAGAGTGCACTCTCAGTATTGCCCTCAGCCACCAGGTTGCCTCTACCCTCTCTCATCAGTTTCTTCCTTTCCTCCTCAACAGCTCCCTCTGCACTAGGAGTTGGTACCCACCAGTCACCTATCTGTGGGTCTTTTAAAACTGCTTCACAAAGTGCTGTGGGTTAACAGAGACTGAATCAAGACTCTGTAATAAGGCAACTCCCAAAAGAAGAAATTGATGTTTCATGGACATTGTTAGCTTAATTAATGGACTCTGTTGTAATTTATTATCAAACAGCAATTAAACAGAGCTAAAATAGGCACTGAGGAGGGTAATTTCCTGTCTTGCAACATGTGTTTGTTAACAAGATGGAAATGGTTCTCAGCCACTCAGAGAGCCTGCCTGCTCAAGAGTGTGTGTCAATGAGCTCATGACCAGCCTTGGTTTTTTCTGGTTACTAATTTGGATTAGAGAAACATCCATTTCTTTTTTAAGTCTAAGTTATATTTAAAAATAAGATGTCAAGGACACAGCAGCAGTCTTTGGTGTCAGCTTGACCCCATTTAGAGCAGCGTCAAGTCTAAGGATGTCACAGCTCCCCACCCTACTCTGGGCTGCTGCCATCCTGGACCCAGGTCAGGTGAGTCCCCAAGCTAGAGTGGCCAAGGTCACCCCACGGGGTATTGGCTGCAAGAATGGCCTCTTCTGCCGTTCCTTCCTGCCTTCTCTCTCAGCCCACCACATCAACCCTCCCCAACCACTGCTTCTGGTTTCCCTGACAGCAAAGATCAAGAGGAGAAAAGGGAGTGGGCCGTGCTGCCCTGAGGAGCTCAGGGGCTCATAGCATCTTCCTCACCCCTTAAGTCTTCTGACAACTCTAGGGCTGCTCTGAGGGAGCTGTTTGTCTGAGGGCGCAGCAGTGTAACAGGCTGCAAAGCCTGTGGTTCAGAGCCATGGGTTCCAGCTCTGCCTACAGACGGTTCTGAGTGCTCAGGCCAGGCATGGCTGGGTTGAGGCAGAAAACCAAAATGCTGATGATCATAAACCCATTTCTATTTTAGTAACATGTTCCATCCAATCAGGTGGGTAGTGACCTCCCCTTCTACCGATGAGAAAATTGAGACTCAGGCAGTGCTGTTCCATCCTTCAAACTCAAGTCTTGTGACTCCTTGACTTGGATACTCTGCTGTGCCATCTGGGGAGCATGTTTCAAGTCCTTGCACTCTCAAATGTTCCCTAGGTCACAGTAGGCAATTGTAGAAAGAATTGAGCAAGTACAGAGCCAATACTAGGCAAGTGGTATATCAGGGCAAACATGAGGAGGTAGGAGGAGCCTACACCACGTCTGGAGGACAATAAGGTAGGTGGTTGAGAGTGGCCAACAGTCACAGAGTACTAGAGCTCTGGGCTTTCTATCCAGCATCTCAAATCTGGTCCACGGGCCTGCTAGCCACTGGGAGCTTAGTACAAGTGATGAACCCTGAGTCCTACCCAAACAGGCTAAAAGTGGGGCCCACGACTCTGCATGTTAACAGTCATCTCCAAGTGCTTTTTTCCCAATTGACACAAATATTGATCATCTATTATGGGCAAAGTTATGTATTAGACATGTAATAGTGATGGTGTGTCTCTGTTTGCCCAGGGCAGGTCCAGGTTATACTTAATGTCCCAGCCTGATTTTTTAAATTTATGATATTATTTCAGTTTTTATATAATTAGGGTTTTAAGGTAAAGTTTGCTATTTATAATGTATAGTTTTGTGAGTTTTGACAAACCATGGTCAAGTAACCCCACCACAATCAAGCTATAGTGCAATTTTGCCACCCTCTACATCCCCCGGGCCCCTTCATCATTAATCCCTGCCTCCACCCCAAGCACTCTGTACACATAAAATTTGAGAACCATATACACAAACTGGGAGTGTGCGCGGGAACCCCCTACATGGATGGCTGCACGTGCACAAACACAAAATGTCCCTGCTGATTCTGAGATTGGCTCTTCCCAGTTGAGGACCACAACTCCCAGCTGCCCATGCTGTGGGCAGGGCATGGCCAGCACAGGGTCTAAATGAAGTGGTCCTGGGAACTTCCAGGGGCACTCTGAAACAGCTCCTCTCTGTAGTGGAACATTTTAAAAATGAGGTGTGCATCGTGGGGAGGAATTGAGGGGTGTTGGCGTCTGTGCCGAGGACCTTTCTGATTCAGTGGGCTATGGGGAGGGTACTCCAGGGCCTCTGTGGTTTGTCCTTCTGTCAATACCTTTTGTTCTTTCTCTCCCCTCTTTTCCGAGAAGCTCACATTCCTCCTCTCAGTTAATTCATCACCAGAATGACAGATGAAAATTCTTTTATCCCATAATTAAATTTCATCTGATCTTGGACTTACTCTCAGATGGCTTCATCTTTCAAGTGATACATCATCCAACATCTTGTCATGATGATGCATTGTGCCAATAAGTCACAATGCCCCACTGGAGTGACAGGGCTCTGGTGAGCTATTCGCATGTAAAAGATGCTGGAAAACATGGAAATTAATGACATCCAGCAGCCTCTTGGATTCCAAACAAAGTCATGTAAGTGTTGGGGCTTACGGATGGAGCCATTAAGAGCACACTGGAGTTAACATTCAAGGAAACATGCTTTGCCCCCAAAACAAGCCTGTGATTTGGGGAAAGGGCTTCCCACATTTGGTAGGAAGCAAACCCAGTAATTCCTCCAATTCCTGGAAAGCACCATGAAGTGAACCTAGTAGCAGGGAACCTAGAGTTTGTGGGCAAACAGGGTTGGAGGAGTGAGGGCAGGAACTTCTGTGTTAGGAAAACCAACCATATACACAAACGAGTGACAGGGAAGACAAGAAAGAAAACACTTGTGCTGTTCTACACACCATGGACTTTCTGTACTACTTGCTTCTATTCCCCATCTCTTATGCAATATTTTAAAAGCTCTCTCCCTGCTTTCCAGTGAGACAGTCATAAGTTCATTCTGCCTTGTCGTAGATAGCAGGAATATGTATGGGCCTCTTTTTGTTCCTTTGCCTCATCTTCTCTAAAAATATTCAAAACATTTATGATTTTATTAGTTCAGGTTGTTGGTTCCTGCCTCCTGAGCCTGCCTCCATCCAGCCCGTGTGCGCCTCCCTAGTGCCCGCCCTCTTCCCAGACCTCCAGGGAATGCTGGGTTACCTACTGCCTTTCTGCTTCCTGAGGTTTTGTGGAAGCTTCTGGGAACCCAGGCCTCTTTTGCCCACTTTCTGGTTCCAATTTCCAGTTCCCTCCTTCTAATCATACCTGAAAGTGGTCTCAAAGTCCGCATACAGGGAGCTAGAATGCTTGGTTTCCAAAGCCGCACACACAAGGAAATGCACGTGACGTTGATCTTGCTCAAGGAGAACTCAGGTTAAGGAGGAATTGCTATGCTATTTCTTTCATGCCAGAATGGCCTGGCGAGCTACTCTTTCCAGAAAACCAGAATTTAATCAAAAATTGTTTTCAAGATTCTTAGGTAAAAGTTTTATATCTCCTTAGATTTTAGTTGATTTTTCTCCCCACACAAAAAATGACCCAGGCAAGTTTTTTGTTCATGTTGGGCTTGGAATAAGAAACTCAGATTGAACAATGTGGTGGTGACTTTATTATCAACTGAACATTCCTACCTTGCCCAGAGCTGTTAAATTCAAAGAAAGTCACTGCTAATCCTTTTCCATTTTACTGAAGACAAACAGCATTACAGTGAGTTTAAAAAATACCAATCTAAATCATTCATAATCCTACCACCCTGAAAAAGCTATTATCATTTCGGAGGCTTGCTTTTCATCTGTTTTTTTTAAAGAAATACCTTGTTTTTTTAGGCTGTTTTTATATCACTGAATTAGTACAGACTCAATACCACTGCTTCTGAAGGAGCAGGAGGCAAAGGCTGGGGTGGGCAGTTAGGGCGTTAGCAGTACAAGGTACAGCAGAGTTAGTACGCAGCGTTGGTTGGCCATTGACTTCAGAGTTTTGATTTTCCTCCAGATCAGCAGTGTCCGTTGAATGATTATTTTGAAACATGTTGCTTGTTGGGAATGGAGGAGGTCTGAGAGCATAACCAATCAGAATTAAGGGTGGATCTGGAAAAGTTTAGGGTTAATGGAGCTCAGGCCACTGGTACTGGATGTCAGGGCCTCAAAAGTCTGGGTTCCCACCGGAGAAGGTCAGAAGAAGACCACATATAGGTAGCAGAATGTCTTAGACTGTCCTCATCATACCACTTGCCTGGCTCAGGAGCTAGGGTTATGTAAAGTGCCATGGATCAGACAGTATGCTAGAATCTCACCCATGTGGGGACCATGGGAGTGCACAACTCCCTATGGCTTCTCCTGTAGCTTTAGGGGGCTGATTATTACGGGCAATGGACCCTGCTTTCAAGGAACTCCTGTTGACCATCTTGATGGTCATATACTGCTCTCAGAAGACTAGGTTCATGACTGTAAAATTCCTGCAAGGCCTGAGTCTGTGCCCCTCCATAGAGACTAAAGTGTCAACCAGCTAAATCTTGAAGATAAATCCCAAGAAGCCTCAGGAGAAGGATTTGTGCACAGGGGTGGTTTCTCATCAGCTCAACCTCAGTATCTAGCACATAAATAGTCCATCTGGCCATGAACAGACCTAGGTTTCATGGGGGAAGATGAGTTCTGTTTGAGCAATGTGAGTTGTGGGGAGAGTGGGCTTTGGGAATCCCAGGAGTGCCTTCTAGCCAAACATTGCAACCCCATGTTGAGGACAGAAGGGCTCCAGCGTGTGTACCGAGGGACATAGGGCAATGGTCCTAGAACAGACCCTCGAGCAACTCCACATCTAGTGAGCAACAGAGCCAGAGCAGTTGATACTGGAAAGATGGGTGTTGCACCACCAAAGACACAGTAGCATCAAAGGCTGCTGCCCAGAGTAAGCTAGACCACACACACTGCATGTTAGATGTAGCAAAAAAATAAAGGATGACAGGACGCTGAGTGAAGCATGGAGTGGCATTCAGCCTGGAGTGGGTGTAGAGGATAAAGGGAGACAAGGAGGTAGAGACATGATGGAGAGAACTCTCTGGAAGCTTGGCTTTCAGGAAAACAAGAAGACAGGTGGTCTGCCTACAGGGGGCCAGAACCGGAAGGAATGCTGAAGATGGAGTGAAAGGGAGAGGGAAACTAAACACAAAGGAACCAATTACATTTCTAAAACATTAGTGGAAGTTGTAGAGAGCACCGAGGATTAATGTTGAGAAAGTAGATGTTCTACAATCTTAATTTGAGCAAACTCAATTTCCCCTGGGTCAAATTATGGGATATAGGAGCAGAAATATAAGCCTTTTTTTTTTCTGAGAGAAATATATGAATTTATCTTGACAGAAACATGGAAATCAACTGACCTGCCAGCCCAGACTTACTCCACTGAGAACCACAATTTTTAGCTGAAGGCCACAAATCCCAGGGAAGGGTTCTCTCTGACTGAGGAGGCTGAGGCACACGCCAAGCGGTCGTGTTTGGTGCCGAGCGACGGGCCACAAAGGGTGTAGCAGTGCTGGTGGGGAAGGGCCCAGATGCTTCGGCCAGGCCTGTGGTATGGCCGCGAGGTGAGCCCAGGGCAGCCACAGCATGGCGCAGCTCCAGAGTAAGCTCCTGGGCTCTGGTGAGAAGGTGGGGACAGCAGCATGAGAGGGACCAGTCCAGTTGGAGAGGTCCACAGAGTGAGGAGGGGGTTCTGGCTCCTAGGACAGAGAAAGAAAGAGATAGTCTCTTCAGTAGAGAGTATTAAAGGGATGTACCCCCACTTTTTTAGGGCCATTGTTATTGGTGAAATAACATCGTGCAAATGAACAGACGCAGGACAAGGCCTAGAGTGTAAAGGCTGTTTGGTGACAATGGAAACCTGGGCCTGACTCTCAGGAGCTGGTTCCATTTCAGAGCATCTCCATCTCCCCTCTCACACGTGAACGTCATTCCCACGCCCAAGTCTAACTCCTCTGTTAAGGCTCTGAATTCCTGGGTGGTTGAAGCTGACCAAGCAGATGCTTTGCCTGGGACTCCTCAGGAAATGTGCCAGGGGCAGAAAACAAGCACAGCCCTTCTGTCTCCCCTGCAGGAGTGTGAGGGAGGGGCGTAAGTCAGAGACGACAGGCCATGAGAGCTGAGGACCTGGGGCAATGGGGTAGCACAGGGGATACAGAGCTGAGCACCACCGGTCCAATGCAAGCCCTGAGCCTTCCAGGAATCTGAGTTGGTCCAGGCAAGGGCACATAGGATCTAGATCAAACCAGGGAAGTAAAGTGGAGCAGGGAAGGAGAAGGGAGGGAGCAGAACAAGCAGTGCCCCCCACCCCACCCCAGCCTTCCCTGGTCAGGAGTCCAGTGCAAGAAACCCACTGAACCAGCCTAAGAGAGCCTGATAGCCTGGATAGCCAGCAAAGGGTACTCGGCTGCCCAGTAGTATTGTTGAATCACTTGGGGCAGCAGCCCCTGTCCTTGGGATCAAATGGCTCTGAGAGGGGACAGGAAGCCTAGAGTGGCTGAGTGCTAGGAAGGAGCTAGGTATAGGAAATGCTGGCTGTGTGAGGCCACATAAAAGTCTGTAGGGACGAACAGAAGTCTGCAGGAAGCTGAAGCAAGGCCCATCTTCCACTAGTGGTATACAAGGTCGGGGAAATAAGAATAACAAACATACAGGGCTTACTATGCACTGCGCCCCCTTCTCAATGAGTCACTTAATTCTATAACAACCTTATAAGGCAAATCCTATAATTATCCCCATCTTGAAGATGAGGAAACAGAGTCCCATAGGGCTAACGTAACTGACCCAGGGTCATAAAACCATTAAGTGGCAAAGCTTGGGTTTCATAAGCAGTCTTCAGAGTCCAAGTCCTTAACCATATCATAATTGCCCTTTTGATGGCACAGCACAAAGCCAGGGACACTGTTTCAACTGGCAAAATAAGAAAGTGAGACAGATTTCACTAAGATCATATTAAAAAGGGAGCAAAGTGTTTACCAGCACTTCCACGCCGTAACCGGGATACAATCTTACCTTCCCATATCATTCAGAGACAAAAACGAAATGTATCTGTTTATTGAAAAACAGAGTCCTTGGCCCTCCACGTGGTTTGGGAGTCGGAGTGAGCTTGGAAGGCATGCTTAGGAGTTTGCTCCCGACCCCTGGGGAATTGGAATCAGCTCTATTGCTCACCATCCATCCCCTTTCCCACTTGGCTCTTCTGACCCTCATGCTGGAGCTCCCCACGTTTAGGCCTCCTCTCCAAGAGGCCTTCTCCATAATGTTATGTGGGCCAGACCCTGCCACACCCTGCCATGTCCATTGGTCCTGCCCCTGATCCACCTACTCCTGCACCTGTCTCTGCAGGAAAATTAACCCAAGGTTCTAACGCACAAACATCTCTCCCCATTCATTCGAAGTAGCCAGCCCATTTCCTGGAACCATAATGCTTTAATTCAGCATGATGAGTCATTAGTGACAGAAGGGAGAAGACTGAGGAGGGGGGCCCTTGGGACCCTCCCACCTCCAGGCACTGGCTCTCTGCAAAAAGCAACTGGTTCTCCAACCTGCCTTCTAAGTTCCCCGATATATATTTTAATTAACCTCATAGAAGTATAAGGTAAAAACAATAAAGTGAATCTATTCAAAGTATGAATTTGATGAGTTTTTTAAAATACTTTATTTATTTATTTTTAGAGAGAGAAGGGAGGGAGAAAAAGAGGGAGAGAAACATTAATGTGTGCTTGCCTCTGGCATGCCCCCAACTGGGGACCTGGCCTGCAACCCAGGCATATGCCCTGACTGGGAATTGAACCAGCGACTCTTTGATTTGCAGAATGGTGCTCAATCCACTGAGCCACACCAGCCAGGGCCAACTTTGATGAGTTTTGATAGGTGTGCACATCTGACAACTGCCTCCCCAATCATGATAAAGAACATTTCCATCCCCTCCTCCCCCAGAGACTCTTCCTGACCCCTTTCTCTACCCCTAGCACCCAGGCAGGCAGCCACCAGTCGACGACTCTGAGATATACTGTGGAGACACTTTTTTTCTGCATTCAGTTTGGGATCTGGCATGTCCGTGGACAGTGATCAAGAAAGGCTACTTGGTTTTGAGAATGCACATGCACACGTGCAATCACCAGAAACCACTCTTGTGGCTTCAGCCAACCAACAGAGAAATTCATCCCAACGTAGGCCTGAGTCAATGGAACCCATCTGTCTGTCGCCTGAGTAGAAACTGGGCATCCTGCATCTTTCATGTAGCCATGGTTTTCTACACCGACTAAACCCGATTTTAAAGTCATGAGAAAGACCCTTCACATGAAAGCAATTGCAAGCCATGCTTGTATTGACATTCCAACAGATTTTGCTATGTTCCAGAGTCATTCCACAATTATTTGGCTGGTTTTTGTTTATCCGGCTATACTCTGACTGTTTTAGTGTTCCCTCAAGTCTTTTAAATCTGGGCTAATGCTTGTGTGTGCCTCTTAGATCATCTCAAATAGAAGACACTTTTTTCTAAAGTGACTGTATTTGAGCTCAGAGGGTTTTTTTCCCCCTCATTTGCTAGTGTTGTGGATAATAATGCTCATTTCTCCTCTTGGGCCCAGCCGCCAAGCCTAGAATAATCCCATTCAATTCAGAAGACATTCATAGAGCATTAGCTTTTTGCAAGATACTTTTGGTCCTTATGCTATATAAGTCAGTAGGATGCCGATGTCCTAAAACAGGCAACAAAAATCTATAGCAAGGGAAGATACAATCATAAAACACACAATTATGTAAGTCAAAGAGATCACATCTGGGTGAGGGTTTCATGGAAATGCTAATGGTAGGGTGGGGATATCCACCACATAGGGAAGATTGTTGGCTATTTTTGAGAAATCTCAAGTCATCTGTTAGACAAAGCCAAGAAGCTAAGAGTTAAGCTTGAAAAGGTAAACTGGAGCCCTGTAGTGGAATGCCATGGTAAAAAGTTTCCTCTTCAATCAGTGGGCAGTGGGAGCAAATGAAGGCTGAAACCAGGAATGGTATGATTTGAAGCTGCATGATTGGGCAAAACAGATGGGAACTGGGAAGGTCTAGGGGTAGGCGGACCAGTCACAAAGCTACTGCAGCAGTTCAGGTCCCAGAAGAGTCTCACCTGAGCTATTAGGAAGAAGTGTATCAAACAGGCATATGGAGGCAGACACTATGACTTTAACGTTACTGAAGAGGGAAGAGGAGGGAGCAAAGGTGATTCAAGCTTGCAAACCTAGAGCCTAGGAAAGATTAAAGCTGTGGGAGCCAGTTGTCCGTGGACCATACCTGCAAGAGTGAGAGTCAACAAGTGTCAGGTAATCACTGACTCAGAAGGAAACTCCACCAGTTGGCCCCTCAGTTGCACATGATGTGTGAACATATGCTTCAGGGTTACCTTGGCAACAGTGAGCATCGTATTGAAGTAAAAAATTCCACAGAGGTGGTTTGGCCATAATTTTATTGGTTCCAACAATAGAGCAGGTTGGATGCTTTGAAGGGTCTCCCTGGTACTGTATAACTAGAGTCCAGATTATCTACAATAAATCCAATTTTAAAAAACCTTTCTAGATGCACAGGAGTGATTGTATCCATTCAATTTTGCTGAGTAACAAATCAGCCCAAAACATTTCAGATAAACAAAATCTGAATGGGTTTATCACAATAGACAATCACCAAAGAAACTTCTAAGAAATGTACTTCAAGAAGAAGGAAAATGAGCCCAGAAGAATGACTTGAAGCAAGAATGAATTCCAAATAACCATAAACGACTCCAAATAGCAGCTGCAATGTTGAGCAAGAAGAACAAAGTAGGAGGGATCACAATACCTGATGTCAAACTGCATTCCAAGGCCACTGTAATCAAAACAGCCTGGTACTGGCATAAAAACAGGCACATAGATCAATGGAACAGAACAGAGAACCCAGAAATAAACCCAACTCTTTATAGTCAATTAATATTTGACAAAGGGGGCAGCAACAAAAAATGGAGTAAAATAACCTCTTCAACAAATGGTGTTGGGAGAACTGGACAGCTACCTGCAAAAAAATGAAACTCGAGCACCAACTTACACCATACACCAAAATAAATTCAAGGTGGATAAAAGACTTAAATATAAGCCGTGACACCATTAAAGTACTAGAGGAGAACATTGGCAGGAAAATATCACATATTTCATGCAGCAATATTTTTACTGATATGTCCTCTAGAGCAAGAAATATAAAGGAAAGAATAAAGTAATGGGATCTCATCAAAATGAAAAACTTCTGCGTGGCTAAAGAAAACGGCATTAAAATAAAAAGACAACCAACTGTATGGGAAAACATATTTGCCAATGATACCTCAGACAAAGGTTTAATCTCCAAAATATACAAAGAACTCTCATGACTTCACTCTAAGAAGACAACTAACCCAATTAAAAAATGGGGAAAGGACTTGAACAGACACTTCTCCAAGGAGGACATACAGAGGATCCAGAGACACATGAAAAGATGCTCAGTTTCACTAGCTATCAGAGGGATGCAAATTAAAACCACAATGAGATACTACTTTACACTAGTCAGAATGGCTATCATAAACAAAACAACAAGTGCTGGAGAGCTTGTGGAGAAAAGGGGACCCTAATCCACTGTTGGTGGGATTGCAGACTGGTACAACCATTATGGAAAACAGTATGGAATTTTCCCAGAAAACTAAAATTGGATCTGCCTTTTGACCCAGCAATTCCACTGCTAGGATTGTATCCTAAGAACCCTAAAACACCAATCCCAAAGAACATATGCAACCCAATGTTCATAGCAGCACAATTTACAATAGCCAAGAGTTGGAAGCAACGTAGGTGCCTGTCAGTAAATGAATGGATCAAAAAACTATGGTACATATACACAATGGAATTCTATGCCACAGAAAGAAAGAAGGAGCTCCTACCTTTTGCAACAACATGGATGGAACTGGAAAGCATTATGCTGAGTGAAATAAGCCAGGTGTTGAAGGACAAATACCATATGATCTCACCTTTAACAGGAAGCTAAACAACAAAACAAACAAGCAAGCAAAATACAACCAAAGACACTGAAATAGAGAACAGGCTGACAGTGACCAGAGGGAAGAGCGGAGGGAATTTCAGGGGAAATAGGGGAGGAATTTAGAGGAACATATATAAAGGATACATGGACACATGGACAACAACTGAGAAGGGTGGAAATGGGAGGGAGGGGGGAGCACAGGGGGTGGGATGGGATGGGAGTAATAGACAGAAAACTGTACTTGAAAAATAATTAAATTAAAAACATAATAATCGTGAAAAGAATGAATTCCAAATAAAGAAATTTATAAACATATAAATAAATCTAAACAAAAATTTTTTACATAAAATAATAAGAATAATGCCCATTTGTTCTGCTGGGAAATATATCCAAAAGACTGAGCAGTTAGAAGGTGATCAGATTTTTTTTATCCTAATGTCCATGAATTTTACTAAATAGTAGTGGATGTTAAAATATTAAATAACATTACATTTTACTAAGTTGTTAATAGCTAAATTTTGAGAGTGGACAATGAAAAATAGAAATGAAATATAACTTCTAACTTTGTAGAGGGAAACAATAAAACCTGATAACATTTCAACAAATAACCTAAAATACAACTAACCCAAACAAAGGCAAAGAGATGAGAAATAGGAAACAGAGAAGGCTAGCCACACAGAAAGCACAAAGAAAGATGGTAGGAAAAGTCCAAGTACATCATTAATCAGGATAAAAACAAATGAACTAATCTTTCTGGTTAAGAGACAGAGACTGTCACCTTAGATTTTTTAAATTCCAGGAGTACTCTGTTTTCAAGAGACACATTTAAAACCAAAGACAAATGTTGAAAGCAGAAGGATGGAAAAGGGAATGACAGGCAAATTCTAAAGAGCAGAAAGCTGGGATGATACAGTAATGTCAAACAAAGTGGCCTTCCACACACAATGCATTATTAAAGATGGCATGTGTCATTTCATGATGATAGAAGATTCAACTCACCAGGAATACAAAGTCTTTCTTAACTTGGATGCATCTCTCACATCCATCATGTTCTCTCCCTCTTCAGTGTTGTCATGGGTTCAGTCCTTCCTCAAGCCCTGCACTCTCATCATTCTCTACCACAGGTCACCCTCCACTCAGCAGCCAGTCTGGTCATCGTATAATTCAAATGGACCCTCGTGATAAAGCCTTGATTCCTGGGCATGATCTGTCCGTACAGTGCAGCCTCATCTGTACTGTACCCACACCTTCCTACTTCTGCCCCATCACAGCTGTTACACTCCATCATCTCCTCTGGTGTCCCAGCCTTAGGACGTTCTCCTCCCTTTGTCTGGTCTGGTCTTCCCTGCCTTCTCCTACTCATCTGGTTGGCCTAAGTGCTCCCTCCTTTGGGAAACCTTCTCTGCTCTCCCTCTCTGGATTAGGGCCCCTTCCATTCTCGTTCTAAGAAGACATTTAGTATATTTCATAGCATTACTTCACACTATGTCATTCTTGTCTCTTGGCTTCCCTGCCTACTTAAGTAAAGTGTGAGCTTTGAAGGCAGGTACTGTGCCATTCATTCATGATATCGACAATAATTTATCAAGCACCTCTTATGTGTCAAGCAGCCTCCTGAGGGTATAGGGATAGGGATGTGAACAACAACAACAAAAAGACAAACAAATACCTTTCACATTCTCAAGGAGGGAGCCAGACAACGAGCTCTATAAATAAGGAAAATACATAGTCTATTAGAGCATAATATGTTCTTGGAGAGAGAAATAAGGCGAGGGAAGGGGTAAGGAACAAGTGGTAGTGGTGTCATTTTAAATAAGGTGGTCAAGAGAAAGAACCACCAAGAAAATGGCTTTTTGGTGGAACCTTGACAGAGGTGAAGCAGTGAACTATTCATGTATCTGAGAGAAGAGCGTTCAAGAGAAAAGGAAGAGCAAGTGCCAACGCTCTGAACGGGAGCAAAGCTGCTCTGTTAACAGACCAACAAGGAGGCCAGTGTGGCTGGAGTGGAGTGAGCAAGGGACTGAGTGGTAGGAGTTGAGCTCAGGGAGAGTAACTAGATTGTGCTGGCCTCGTAGTCCATAGGAGGGAGTTTGGACTTTTATTCTGAGTGGGATGGGGAGCCTTTGGAGAATGTTGAGCATAGGAATTGCATTGTCTGAATCCAACTTAAAGAAATATAATGTTGAATAATGCATTTTAATAGCAATGACTCCAGGTGTTATATTGAAAATAACCAGGGGAGGCCAGGGGAGGAATTGGGAGACAAATGAGGAGGCCATTGTACTTATCTAGTCCAGAGATTAAGGTGGCTTGAAGCAGGAAAGTAGTCATGGAGGTGAGATCTGGATACGCTTTGCTCGCCGACTGAATCTGGTGGACCAGGGGAAAAGGCAAATAAAGGGTGAAGCCAATATGTTTGGCCTAAGCAACTGGAAGGATGGAGTTGTCCTTACAAAGATGGAACAGATGTTGGATGGTTATGTGACACGGACACTGGCCTGCAGTGCCCCTGGTGTTATGGATTAGATTCAAGACAAATTCGCACACACTTCCGAGTCCGTGAAGGAAAAGGGACGGCACAGCTCCTCTCTCAAGGGGAGAGCCACTCTCTCATAAGAAGAGCACGCCGACCCTTGCCTTGACAAGCTTTTATTGAGTTTCAATTTGCACAGGAATACAGGAAAACTTATTAATAATTGTCAGGCAGTAAGGATCAAGCAATAGATAGCATACAAAGAACTACAAGGACTCATTCTGAGTCAGGGTCTGTTAGCTAAAGGGCTACAAAACTTTGGAAAACAAACTCATTTCCTGCTCAGACCCTTATCACTTAATTGAGAGCATTCTTTTTTTAAAATATTTTATTTATTTATCTTTAGAGGGGAAGGGAAGGAGAGAGGGAGAGAAATATCAGTGTATGGTTGCCTCTGCCGAGGACACACAATGTATCATGTATCCCCTGCCAGGAACTGGCCTGCAACCCAGGCATGTGCCCTGACTGGGAATCGAACCTCGATCCTCTGGTTTGCAGTAATTGAGAGCATTCTTGGCAAAGCAGGTTTCACCAGATTTTATGTATTCTTTCTTAGGCCTCATCACACAGGAAACCCACCCTTTCAGCACAGGTGTAGAGGGCTACACCACCCTCTGTCATTGTTTCAGGTTTAAGTCAGGCAGGGGAAGTAAGGCAGCCAAGAGGTTAGGAGACTTCTCACAGACAGAATGATGACTCAGGCTATGTCAAAGCCCAGGAGCAAGGGTCCATCACCCTTTTTTGCTATAGCCCCCCAAGTCCTTCCCTGGGGCTCCCCATGATCGTGCCTGTCTGTCATTCCTCCCTTGAGAAATCGTATCCATCATTGGCTAACCGATTAATCATTTGGGGTCAGGCAGGGTGGAGTAAAAGGAGCAGAAGTGGTGCACCTGCCCGGGAGATAAGCTTTGTCTCCTTAGTGGCTTATGGTCTGAAGGCCACTCACTCAGCCTTAGCCTTGGAGGGGCGGAGTTACAGCTTCTGAAACCAGGCAGGGCGGGGTTCCCATTAGGTATGGAGAGGGGTAAAGAGGGAAGGAAGAATTTGGTTTGGGTTATGTAAATTTGAAATGCTTGTTAGGCATCCAAGTAGTATGTCAAGTGGGGAGTTAGATGTACAAATCTGGAACTTAGGGGAAAGTTTAGTTTGGAGATAGAAATTTGGCACAATTAGCAGTTACCACATAGATAAAAGCCCTGGGAATGGCAAGTTCTCCAAGAGAATGGGTGCAGAGAGAAGAGGTGGCATCACCTGCACCCAGCACAGCACCTGGCCCACAGTTGGTGCCCAATGTAAAGACTAAGAAAAAGCCATTGAAGTTGATAATTAGTGGATCTTGTTGACCTTCAAGACATCAGCTGTGTCCCTTGGAAAAGCAGTCATTGGGACTTTCACTAGTGACCCACTGAGCCGTGAAGAAAGGGCAAAGACGCTGCTTTTAGGTGAAGTGGCAGCATGTCATGTTGTTTCGCTTCAGTCAGTGGTGTGACAAGGGGTAATACATTTTTTTTTTAATTTAAAAAAAGAGATCAATTGCCACTGATAGTGATGGTAGAAACCAAATTGCAAGTCACTAGAGAATTAGAGGAAATCCAAGGACAAAATTAGGAGGTAATAAGAACTGTGGCTGGCAATGATTTTCTGGATGTATAGATTTGGTTATGTTTGTAGCTTAGAAGAAATGAAAGAGACAGGAGAAATAGCGAGTGAAGGTACCTGCCGAGTGAGGAGGGGGCAGAGACTGAAAGGAAGTGAGGAAATGTGAAGGAACTCGGGTTTTAAGGGGTAGGAGAGATAACTTCCAAACAAAGTGGGACATATGATCCTCTGAGGGCAAGGAAGGCCCAGGACACCAGATGAGGAATTGAGGAGGAAGGACACATTTTTTTCATCTTCACCTGAGGAAAGGTTTATTGATTTTAGAGAATGAGAAGGGAGAGAGAGAGAAGAAGAAGAGAAACATCAATCAGCTGCCTCTCATATGTGCCTTGACTAGGGACCAAACCCATGACCTGGGTATGTGCCCTGACCAGGAATTGAACCTGCAACTTTTCAGCTTACAGGGTGATGCTCCAACCAACTGAGCCAAACCAGCCAGGGCAAGGAAGAACACATGTTTAAAATATACACCTTGAAGGGGTGGAAAAGGTATTGGCTGATAGACTAACAAGAGGTGAATGAAAAGATGAGGGACCTGGGGCAAGGCCCAGGCACAGTGGACCTTGCTGGGTCTGCAGTGGGTTCAGGCAGTCGGCACCTGGCCCTGGCTGCACAGAAGTGGGAACCGAAGCGATATGCAGAGCCCACAGTTCTGAGTGACCAGGAGGCACCAAAATAGTGGTTCCCAGAAGACAACATTTCTTGCATGAGTGATGAATATTCCAAAAAGGAAATTAAGAAAACTATACCATTACAATACCGTCAAAAAAGGTAAAACACTTCAGAATAAATGTAACTAATGTAGTATAAGACTTGTACATCAAAAACTACAAAGCACTGTCGAAAGAAATGAAAGGCCCCTGTGTTCATGGATTGGAAGGCTCACCGTTGTTAAGGTAGCAGTACCCCTGAGTTACTCTATAGATGCAATGCCGTCACCATCAAAATTCCAACTGCCTTTTTTGCAGAAATGGGAAAGTTAATCTTAAAATTCATATGATCCAAAAATAAATAAACTTCTGGACACAGACGACAGTGTAGTGACTGTTGGGGGGAGGGTTGGGACAGATGGACGAAGGTATAAAGGGGATAAATGGTGATGGACAGAGACTTGACTTGGGGTGGTGAACACACAATGCAGTGTACAGATGGTGTACTGCGGAATCGTGCACCTGAAGCCTGTATAATTTTGTTAACCAGTGTCACCCCAATAAATTCAATAAAAGGCACAAAAAGAAAAAAATGCAAGGGACCCAGCCTAGCCAGAACAGTATTGAAAAAGAAGAAAAAGTACTGAAACTTACTGCAAAGCTCTAATAATCAAGACAGTGTGGGACTGACATAAGGACAGATGTGTAGATCAGTGGAACAGCATTGCAAGTCCAGACAGAAACCTCTCACTTAGAGTCAAGTGATTTCTAACAAGGATGACAAGACAATCCAACAGGGAGAGAATAGTGCTTTTAACAAATGGTACTGATACTTGTACCATTTGATATTCACATATAAAAATAACAAATTTGGACTCATCCTTTATACCATATACTATAAAAAATTAATTCAAATGGATCAAAGACCTAAATGTCAGAGCTAAAACTATAAAATTCTTAGAAAACATTCTCATAAACCTTCATGACCTCAGATTTGGTGATGGTTTCTTAGCTATGACACCAAAAGCACAAGTAACCCCCCCAAAAAAGGTTCATTGGATTTCATCAAAACTTTAAACTTTTGTGCTTCAAAGGATGCTACCAAGAAAGTGAAAGAATAGCCATCAAAATGGGAAAAAATATTAAAAAATCATATATCTAAAATAGGTCTAACATCAAGAAATGTAAAGAATTCTTACAATCCAATGATAAAAAGGCAATAATCCAATTTTAAAATGGGCAAAAGATCAGAATAGACATTTCTGCAAGGAAGATATACAAATGGCTGGTAGGCACATGAAAAGATGCTCACCATCATTAGTTATTAAGGTAAATACAAATCAAAGCCACAATAGGACACCACTTCACACCCACTAAAATGGCTAGAATTTTTTAAAAATGTTTTTAAGCCACAATAACAAGAGTTGACTGGGATGTGGAAAAATTGGAACCCTGGTTCATTGCTGGTGGGAATGGAAAATGGTGCAGCTGCCTTGAAAACAGTTTGACAGTTTCTCAAAAAGTTAAACGTAGACTTACTGGATGATCCAATAATTGGCAACTCTACTCCTAGATATATACCTAAGAGAACTGAAAACACATTCACACAAAAACTATACTTGTCTTCATAGCAGCTTATTTCATAATAGCCCAAAGGAGAAACACCCAGGCATTCCTCACCTGGCGAATGGAGGCTCAGAGTGGTCAGAGGAGGTGGGATATCATCGCCAACATGTGGATCCAGGTTGTGCCAGAGACTTGACAGGAGACCAGGGCATGAGTTGTCTAGAGAGACATTGTGAAGTGGAGAGAACTGCACTAGAGTCTAGGAATGCTGAAGCCAGAGAGTCCTAGAATAACACCAAAAAATAGCATTTCCAGCAGACAAGCAGCCGAGCAAAGCCCTGAAGACAGGAAAGCCCGTTGGACATGCAGAGGACACGGGCAGAGAGTAGGGATGGGAAATGGTGGGTGGTAGACCAGGCAGACTCCCACTCCAGGAGCGGAGCAAAAAGGGAGATAACATTGATGTCAGGTCCCAGTTTCACTACCCTCCTGCCTTGTGAAACCCCATGGTTCTTTCAGGCCAGTGCCCTTCCCCTGGCCCTGGCCCCTGGGCCAGGCCAACAGAGCCTATACACCCGGCCTGGTACTTTTGGTGTGAGAACCAGCCTTCCCCCAGAACAAAAATCCTGCTGGCCCTCCTCAGCCACCCTGCCCCCCCCACCCCTGAGGCCTGCATGGCGTGGGGCAGGTCCTAGTGGCCTGGGTCTCATTGTGTTCACATCCTAACAGACCTCAGAAAGAACTCCCAAAGGCATTTAGCTTCACTCTTTAAACATCTGGGTCACAGATATGTTCAGTTAATTAATTTCCTTGGCCCTACTCATTTGCCTGCTGGATAATAGATTGATTCATAATTTCAATAAGCAGCTGTGTATATCTTCCCCCTGAACATAAAAACAGCTTGCTGTCATTCATGACTTTGCATTTGGTGAATTTAAATATATTCAGAGACATTGTTGGATAGGGATGAGGGAGAGTTTCTGATTTTCCTATCATTTTGCCTCTAACAATTATTCTGATTTGGAACTAATTTGGGTTAAAAGCACATGTTAACTGCATCTCTCTCAAGGGCGTTTAATTAACTCCCTGTGACTTGTTTTGGGGGGATCTAGTGGGCTCCCCTTCCAGAATTAAAGCAGAGGGCTTCTGAGAAGCTTCCACCGGAAGCTTAGAGCCCTTGAGAAGAATTTTATCGCCTGGAGAAGAGGTACCCATGTCCCTCGGTGCGGCTGTCTTCTTAGTCCACTCCTGCCCATAAATGCCCAGGTTCTCGGGGGGAGGAGAGGAGCATCTGGGAGGAGGCCCCTCCGCTGTTCAGCTGCTTGGCCTGGGCCACCAACCACAGGGACTCTATGGACCCAAGAGGGGCCAAGACCCATCCAGGTGACCAGATGTCTCTATGGCTTGGAGACATGGTTTGTTTCCTCACCTTTAAAATGAAGTGACGTCCCCTGCCTGCCTCCCCAGTCTGTGCCAGGAGGGCATCAAGTTAGTTAGCATGTAGTTATATCCAGTGCAGGTGCAAAAAACCAGGCAGGGCCTCTGGGGATGCTGCACGTGGCCACGGGTGTGAGTGTCCCCGAGAACTGCCACATGTGTTTCTGGTGTTAACAGTCTTGCTTATGATGAAACCATCATGGCTCAGCAGGGCTGAATTCAGCAAGAGATTGCTATGCAGAACCCTCTAGCTTCGGAGTGGCTAGAGCTCACTGTCTTGTACAAGGAGTATGATGAGAATGACAATATCAACAGAAGATCAAGGACCTCCACGAAAAGTACCGTACTTGTACATCTGCAAGATTGGGCCCAATGGGAACTACTTCTGTTGAGCTTTTGGGTTCTCCTCCCGGAGGCACTGCTAGGTGATATAGCAAGGAATTGCAGAGGGTAAAGGCTGTGTCTGCCAAGAGCAAATAAGACCTGCTGTCCAAGGCTCCACTGAGTCAGGCCCTCAGCGTCTCCAGCCATGTGGAGTACATGCACCATGGTGAGGGCCGTTCCACCAACCTGCACATCTCTGAGTGCTCTGGACACTGTGACATCCCCTCCAAATCAGGCTGGCCCTGCCCACCACTGCCCTGCTGCCCTCTCCTCTGCCAGGTGCTAGACATGTATGGAGGTTTTGTGCAGTTGTAAGTGGTCATATTTCCTCTCCCCACTCTGTCGCACAACCTTCCACTGTGTGTGCCTCTCTGCTCTGCTGCTGCCCTCCTGGCTGCTGTGTGTCTTGCTGTCCCCCTTCCCCTCAGGTGAGTTCCTCTCAGCTTTCCACCTGTGTACCCCCAAACCTCCCTATCAGCAGCAGTTTCGAGGGGCTAGGCCTCTAGGGGCCTGCCCCTGGTTACCGGCCTCTGTTTCTTTTGTGTCTCCCTCCTTCCCTCCTTAGCTGGCCCAGGGGCTGCTATGGAAATTTGGAAGTTCCTTGGGGACTATAACCATCTTGGCTTCAACTTGCTCCCTCAGGGGCCTGCCTCTACCTGCTGTCTTGGCCAGGGTCTCAGACCCTGGCTACCTGCGTTCCCTCAGGGGTCTGCATGGTCAAGGAGTATCGGGTGGAGAGGACCAGCACACTGCCATGCCTTGGGGCCTGGCTCAACAGCTGGAGGTGCTGGGCCACCTCCAGTGCACGTCTAGGTGAGCCCACCCTAGTGGGAGGGGGGCAGCCTTCTTGCCTCTGCTTGGTCCAGTCTCCCAGCCTAGGCAGGACTTGCCAGGCTGCCATCCCCCTGCCACCCCAGGCCCCCTGCCTGGGCCTGCTTTGCACCCCCTTTGCTTGTGCCCTGGTATCTGCATGCACTGCCTTTCTTCCTTCACCTCCTTTCCTCCCCCACCTAGCACATGTGGGGCTCAGCCCCTAGGCTATGAGCTCCTTGGGAGCAGGCCCTCAAAAAATGTGAAGTGCTGCAGCCCCAAAATTAAATTAGCAAATAAAATGGGGTGGCAGTAGCACTCGCCTCACTGAGATTTGTGAGAATTCCAGCATTTATCCTCTGTACCATCTTAGAAATGATGCAGAGTATGCCTTCACTACCTACAAGCTGTTAATTTTATTTCTTCTATTAAAAAATGAATAGGAGCTAACTGTGTATTAGTGATCATCACTCCTCCCCAGGCACCTCTTACAATTCTGAGGGCAAGCAGGCAGACAGTGCTTGCCTCTCTCACCGCAGGCCCCCACCCCACCCTGATCCAGCCTGCACTGGGATCATCACAGTGGGAACACAGCCCCAGCCTTACATTCCCTGAAGCCTGACCCTAGGCTGGGCACACAGAATATTCTTCAAAACATGCTTGGAGAGATGGGGCTTCATTTTTTTTTAAATGAGGATGTTCACCAGATTTACAGTGTGCTCATTCACAAACACATTTCTGAGCACTTGGTCTGTGATCCTTCTCCTAGTAAGGAGTGAAATGGATTAGACCCAGTCCCTGCCCCTAAAGAAGTGTGAATGCAGGTGGCAATGTGAACAGGCAGGGGAGGGAAGGCCACTGAAGTCATATGAGCCCTGCCTGGGAAAGGGTTGGCAGGCAACACCATTTCTGTATCAGTTAGCTATTGCTGCATAACAACTATCCCAAACTTAAAACCATATGCATTTGGTTTAAAACCATATGCTTAAAACCATACGCATTTATTATTGCTCATGAGTCCATAGGCCAGCCTGACAGTTCTGTGATGTGGACTAGGCTCAGAAAATTTTGCTGGGATTTATTCATGAATCTCCTATCAACTAGCAGCTGGGCTGAGGGCCACCTGACCTCGAGTGACCTCACCCCCTTGTCTGGTGGTTGTCTCTCACCCTCTAGCAGACCATCCTGAGTTCACAGCCGTGGTGGCAGCAGGGTTTCCAGAGGGTGGAAGTATGCAAAGTCTAATCAAGGAACAGGCATATCAATGGTTCTGCTATATTCTGTTGGCCAAAGTAAATCACCAATATTCAAGAGATGGGGAATTAGACTCCATTTGACTGACATTACCAGTGGTGTATAGAAGGAAGTGTGAAGGATGTGACCATTTTTCCAATCTCCCACAATCTCCCAGCACTCTTTGCGGTACATGGAGCAGAAAGCAAGAACCAGGACTGTGTTGTACATTCCGGATGTTATTAAAATGTTCCAATAAATACCCTACACATAAACTTATGTTCGCAGCTCTGATTATTTCCTTGGGATGATTTCTAAAAGTGGATTTATTGAGTTAAAGGAGAGGAACATTTTAAAAGCACAAAGTATATATTTTGAAATCCATTTTTTTCCAGGTTGTAGTAATTTCATCAGCCCATCTTAGGCAAACCTTGACAAAATGGGAATAAGGTCTTTTTTAAAATGTGTTATCTCATTGCTCTTTTATTTATTTTAAAATCTATGAGGTCGAGTGCTTTTTAATAACAGCTGTTTCTTCTTTCATGTGCTTCCTCTGTGGGCCCTTTGGAGCAGGATAGGTTTAGTTAACCGCTGATTATAACTGAGGAGGAAATGGAGGCTCAGAAAGGTTAAGTGAATTATTCAAGGTGGCCCAGCCAGTCGGAGGCAGAGCCAGGCTTCAGAAATCAGCTCTCCTGCTCTTTCACTTACTCCTGCTCCTCAGGTTGCTGGGCTGAAGGCCAGATTCCTGAAACATTGATGAGGACACGCTTAGAAAAAAAAAGTCAGAGAGCAATCCAGGGGAATCTATATCCGGTCCTCGCAAACCAGAGGGCTTCCCGGCAGGGCTCGTCTATGGGTTTGGGTGTGTGTGTCGGTGGGTGGGACAGGCCTGAAGTGGTGGCCAGGACTGCGGCACTGACAGAGGCCTGCAGGCCTGAGCCCTGTTTTCCCTCCTCCCGGCCCTGCTCCCCGGGCTTGCTGCTCTCTCCACAGCTCGCCCGCTATACCAAGGAAGGCTTTCTGCACTTGGGAGCCCTGGGGACCACCACGCTTCTCCCTGACACCCGCTGCCTAGTAGACAACTCCAAGAGTCGCTTGCCCCAGCTGCTTGACTGTGACAAGGTCAAGAGCAGCCTCTACAAAAGGTGGACCTTCATCCAGGTGAGTGCTCCATGGACAGGACCGACACCCCCGAGCAGGAAATAGTGCTGCGGACCACAAAGCAATCTGACTTGCCCAGGGACACCCAGCAAAGTGCATTGAAGGGATCCCAACCCCGGGGCAGGCACCTGGACCTGAAGCACATTTCGGGGGAATCAGTGGAGGATTTCCACGGGAAACAGCCTTCCGGATCCCTGTAGCAGCGCCGGGCTGGGTTGGCTCTGATTAGTCTTGGGAGGGGAATGCTGGGGGTAATTTTCCTGAAATATGTTAAGTGCCTACAGCCAGTAGGATTGAGAAAGTCAGACCTCACATATTTCTGGAAAGTCCTCCTTCCGACACCATTCTCCACCAATGCTCATTGCCTGGTTCAGCTACTCGGACCTGATGAAGCTTATTTATTTTCTGACTTTAGAGCACAGGTGGCAAACACAAGGCCCACGGACCGATTCTGGCCCTCCACCTGTTTTATCAGGCCCGGCACTGTGTTTCTACCTGGCGGCAGCACCGAGCTCTCACTTAACTGTTAAGGAGTGGTTACATTTGTGCGGTCCTAAATTACGTTTGGCTCTTTGAAGGCAACCACAAGGCTGATGTGGTCCCCTGCAAAAAAGAGTTTGACATTCCTGCTTTAGAATTTCCAGAGGAAGGAAGCCCCAATGATCCCTCTCTGTGTACAAAGAACTTGGGGATTGTACCCCATGAGAAGCCAGGTGCTAGGCACTGTGGTTGTTAAGCCTCTCTCTCTCCCTCCCTCCCTCCCTCCCTCCCTTTCTCTCTCTCTCTTTCTTTCATCCATTTACCCCCATCTCCTCCCAGAATGGAGCCATTATGAATAAGGGCACAGGGCGCTGTCTGGAGGTGGAGAACCGTGGCCTGGCTGGCATTGACCTCATCCTCCGCAGCTGCACGGGACAGAGGTGGACAATTAAGAATTCCATCAAGTAGTGAGAGAGAGCCAGGGACCCTGGAGCCTGGCTTCCTGGGACAGTGTCTGCCCGTGTTCTGGACCAGCCACACTGGCCAAGAGACAACTGGGAGCCAGCAGGTGCTCCTGGGCATCCAGGGCTTCTCCAGGACAGCATGGGGGCCCCAGATGGAGATGTGTCCACATCAGGCACTCAGCTTCCATGAGGCTCCTGGACCCTGGGAAAGCACGCCCACCCTGCCCCTTTGCTGGGAACCCAGGAGCTGTGTCTTCTGCAGCCCAGATGTGAACCTGGTACCGAGGAGTGAAACATCCACATCTCCTTTGCATCTCCCCACCCACCATCAGGACTGGACTGGCAGAGGCCTCTCCTCTTTCTCACCTCTTACAGCAGCAGCTTCTGGATTCCACCCCAGCCCTCAACAGAGTTGGAGGCTGTGGGTCTCAGCCACATTCTAGCTCCCCCCATTTCAGAGGAGGCAGTTGGCCCTGAGACCCAGTTTCTCCTGAAGTCGCTTCTGCCCAGATGTCCATTCACAATCAAGGCAGCCTCCACCCCAAACTTTTCCATTAGGTGGAGTGCAGCTACAGCCCTGGGTTTTTCTGGACTTCCCCTGAGCTGGCATGTAAGGAGCTGATGCTTCATGGTTGCCTGGGCATTAAGTAGGCTCCTGTGCACCCGGGACAGTTCTTCTACCTGGGTCTGGAGAGAGCTGAGACAGACAGAGGCTGAGCACAGGGTGGCCTGAGCTGTGCGGGCCCCCAGGCTGCAGTCAGGCAGTGCAGCTCTGCCTGCTAGGGACCAGGAGCTGTGACTCACGGAAGCCACCACAGGGGCACAGCAAGGGGCC
Organism: Sturnira hondurensis; assembly: GCF_014824575.4. Taxonomy (NCBI): domain Eukaryota; kingdom Metazoa; phylum Chordata; class Mammalia; order Chiroptera; family Phyllostomidae; genus Sturnira; species Sturnira hondurensis. The sequence continues at coordinate 1,293,488 of NW_028075797.1, read as the reverse complement.
TCCACCTGGAGCCTAGGGACTGGAGCCAGCACAGCAAAGGGGGTCAGGGCCCTAGAGGATGCTCTGTGCTCATCTCATTTCAGCCCATGCTCTGTTGGCTGACAGGGGAGAAGGCAGTCGATTCCTCTCTGAAGAGTAATAATTTTTTTCGATTGCCCTCTGGTTAGGGTGCACTTATAAATCAGAGTTAATATATGGTTGTGTGTGCATGCATATGAGTGTGTGTGCTGGTGTGCGTGTGGCAGGGTGTGTGTGGCTGCATGTGCGTGCATGCATGTGTGACACCACGTGGCATGTGTGTCTGGGTGTGTGTCTGAGTGTGTGGTAGAGCAGGCGTGGAAGTGTGGCTTCGGACTTGCCGCTTCATTGCTTGCCTGGATCAGGACAAGGCTGCTGAGGAGATTGGGGGGCTGGGGATGGCTACACGTCCAGATGGAAGGATGTGGCTGGGCCTTGCCCTGTGTGGCACCTCAGACAGAAGGTTGAGCTTCTGCCAGTCCCCGTCTCTCTCCCTCATGCTGTTCCCAAAGGCCATGCCCTGCCCAGAACCAAACCCTATTGTTGCCCAGTTTGGGGTTCATATGTTTCATTTGGTGGCATCTTGTTGGTGATCAGCACCCCCCCATATCCCCCCGTTGTGAAATAAACACATGTGAGCACTTCCCAAAGCTGCCTTGTTTGCTTCTTGATTTCTCCAGAGACTGGAGCTGGGGGAGTTCCTGGGGTGTGGCAACGGCTCCTTCCATTTGGGAGGTTCAGTCTTATTCTAGGCAAAAGCCCTCACAGCTTGGGGCTGAGACAAATCCAGCCTGTCCTTGCACTCGCCTTTGCCCCACCCCCAAAGCAAAACAAGCTGACATTTGGTGCTTTCCCCTCATCGATTGGAGGGTCAGGCTGGTGCAGCAATTTCTAAGGAAAGGAACATTGGGAGTGACCTGGCTGAGCCATCCAGACCTGCCCCCTCCTGCTGCCAGACACCCATTTACACTCTGGGGACCATGGAGCCTGTGGTGGAAGCACCTGCCCCTTCGGTTCATGAAAGAGTGAAATCTGAAAGGACCCCAGGCCTCCTGTCACAGAAATGTTCGTGGAAGACATCTGAGTGGGGGGTCCCCTAGGCTGTCACAGCCCCGTGCCTCTTTCCCATCTTGTCTGGTGTCACATAACACACACACACATGCTCACTTTACCAGTTGCCATTTTTCTGCTGGGTTCTGCGGAAGTCGGGGTCTACAAGCACGTTGATGGAAAATGCTGCTACTTGGTAATGAGTTCATCAACCTTAGCTGTCAGAGCCTGAGATTAGCTGTGAAGTGAAAAGAGCTGTAGATCTGTGGGTCCCATGGGGGTCCAGGGACATTCGGAGAGCGCATCACAGGGCGGTGCTTCCAGGAGGAGTCCGGCCCTGACTGAGCCATTCTCTCTCCTGTGCAGGTCTTAGAGTAGAAGTTCAGAGAAACCAATGCCCTCTTTTACCATTAACGGGGACTGAGCCCAAATCCTGGTGAGGTTCTCAGTGCGCCTCTGTTGGATCCTTCCTCCTGCAGGAAATGGGTCTAAACCACCTCAGACCCCAGCAGCCAAAAAGTCATGCTCTGTTCTCCCAGAAGGTCCAAACCCAGGTCCGGGCCGATGCACTCAGCGTGCTCATGGCTCTTTTGGCTCCCCTGTACTCCTGCCGCACCCCTAAAATATCACAGCAGGGAGTGTCCTGGAACTTGCAAGACGAACACTGCTCTTCTTAAGTGTCACCTGCTAACAGCAGGACAGGATGTCTGAGTGGTTTCCTTGTTTGTGGGGGCTGGGGTGCAGGAGCTGGCTCAGAGCCCAGGAGGCTTTCTGCCTCTAGACATGAGTATGTGAGCTCCCGCTCTTGGTTCAGCGTCTGACAGCCCTGGGCTGTCCGTTCATGTCAGCACAGGCTGTCAACACTCAGCTGGGCTTCCTCCCAAGGGGAGGCTACCTGGGGAGACTGGCCAGGGAGCGAGGCCAGCATCCCCAGTCAGCACCTTCTTTGCCCTGCAGGGTCCCAGGGGCCTGAAGGCCGAGGGGTAGCAGGTCAAGGGCCAAAGCAGAGAGGAAGAATTAAGAAAGCCAGAGACAGTGGAGAGAAAAGATGCAGGGCCCCGGGGGAGCCTGGGGTCCCTGATCATGTGGGCGAATTTGGAATTCCAGAGACCCGCATCTCTGCACCGGGGCCATGGGCAGCAGCTTCAGGGGAATCTCACACGCCTTTGGTGGAAGTCAGCACCCTCTGTAGTCGGAGAAGTGACGAATCTGTCTACCCTACTCTCAGTCGGCAGAGGTGGGCGCTGCAGAGGCAGCTGAGTTCTGACAACATCCGCTGATCTCCCTCTGCTCACCCAGTCCCCTCACCCCACCGCTCCCTGCTCCCGTCCGGTGGCTATTTCTTTCTCTTCTCTATTTTCCCTACCTCAATTTATATAGCAAAAAAAAAAAAAAAAAATGTCACAGATGGTTTTCCTGATACATGTCCAAGCCACCAAAGCTGATGTTTCTGAATCTATATATGTTATTCCTCTAATGTGTTCTTTATACTTATTCTGGTGGCTGGGAAAGGGGAAGAAATAGAAAAGACTGGGAAAGCACAATTTGGGCCTGAAGCCACTCCAGGCCCTTTTACTTGGGCTTCGGAAGCCATTTTTTATTCAGCTGACACTTTCCCACCGTCCTTGAAAAGTATCTCCCCCTGCCCCCCACTTCACAAAGGGCAGAAGTCAGGCCTGGACAGAGCTGGCAACTCTCCCAGGGCTGGAAATGAGGGAGTTGTCCCTGATTTGCATGCAGTTTCTCCTTCTTGCACGTTGCTGCTCTGAGAAATGCTGAGGGACAGCTGGCTGGAGCAGAATGGGCTTGGGAGGGGCCTGGAGCCAGCTCAGGAACCAGGTGGCCCTTGAAATCTGGGAACTGCCAGCTGGCGGGACTCAGGTTCCGATGCCCGCTCTTTGCCAGTGTTGCAGCCTCTTGTTTTGGTCTGCACTCTGATCAGCAGTTGGGCTGGCAGATCGTCCGCTCCTAATCAGCTGCCCCTTCCTCTCCTGAACCACGAATCCGAGTCCCTTGGCCACTCGGTTTCCTCACCTATCAAGCAAGTTTCTTAGACCTGACCATAGGGATCAGGTGTGGACCCCTAGGGGCCCATTTTAGTCCAACAACTATATGTGGGCACATAGCCTGTGGTTCGCTTTTTAAGACTTCTCAGAAGGGAGGGAGAAAGGGAGGAAGAAGGAGCTAACATACATTAAGCAAGTACACGATGAATATCGTGACCTTTAGCCTTTAAAGCCTATATTGAGAGAAGAAAAGAGACACAGTACATTGGGTCTCCCCACCCTGGACCCTGGAGCCTGGGCAGTCAGAACGCGGGGCCACATCTATGGGCATGCATGGGGGGCCTTGGCATATTTGCAGATTTCAAGGTTCTTTTGCACCAGAGGCTCTAGCTGGTAACTGGACCTTGCGGTGTGGCACCCAGTTTGACTGCCGCCTATTGCCATGGACACCCAGCACAGCTGGAGCACAGAGAGCCAAGCTGAGAAACTAAGAAAGCCAGGCAGGGGTCAGCAACATTGCTCATGGTCGCAGGACACGGAAAGACTGCCAGGCGGAGCCGGCTATTATCAGCAGGATCAATATATGCAATCTACTCTCCCACTGGATGCCCACTCACCATCCAGGTAATCACCCCTTAACTGCTTGATAAAGTCTAGAGACAGCTTGTTTGTTCTAGGGCAGAAAACTTTCTGACGGTGAGCCAAGCTAAGTCCAAATCTCAGTAACCTCTTCCCACAGCCCTGCCCGCTGGAGCTCTGAAAACAAGATCAACTAACTGCCCATTCAAATCTACTGCGCGCATCCAAGTCAGAGCTCCCCCTCGAAGCATTAGCACGACGGAGTGTGACTGAACCAACCTGTACTCCACAGGCAGCAGCTTTATCGGTGGACAGAGTACATTCCTGGAAAAGGGGTTACCTGTCTTAGCTGGGGAAGCCATGCCCCAACTGGCCACAGGATTGGGCATATATTGTGGGAAATGCTTATCCACTATTTCTTAAGAAAAGTAATAGATGGAATCCTTCTAAAGGGGAAAAAAATCACTCCTCACAGACCTTTACGGCTGACCTAATTTATTTTTCATTTTAGCGTTTCTCAAATATGAATAAACATAGAATGGCTTTGCTCATAGGCCCATTGACTATAACATAAAATAAATTTATGAGTCAATGCAAAGAAATCTACCTCCAAAGTCAATAAAACGTGAGTTAGCAACGTGGAGCGAATCTGGTGGCGGCACTGTCTCCCGCAAAGAGCGGCTGCTGCGTTGGGCGTGGTGGCGGCTCCGCCTGCTCACCGAGGCTCTTCCGCGCCTGCTGGTGACCTGAGCCTCCCGCCCACTTTTCTGAACTCCAGGTATTTTTAAGGTGTTTACTTACTGACCACTTACTACCTGTCTAGGGTGCGGCTAATGATGGAATAGTGAGCAAAGCAAATAGAAACTCAGCCCTCCAGGAATCTGTATTCCCCTGACTTTCCTGACGGGCAAACCCATTTAGATACGGTCTCCGCGTCGCTCTTCCCTTTCGCCTGGGACAATTGCCCCACCTGGGACAATCGCTGTAGAGCTGCCTCGTGCCAGTGCTGTTGTAACACGTGCACAAGCCCATGTCCCAGAGTCACCGCCAGTGCCAGCCTGGTCATCCAGATGATCCAGAAAGTGCTGGTGTTACTTTTCGGATAACTGTCACAATGAAGACACAAAATTTGAAAATCGTCTTGGTATCTTGGCAACTGCAGGAGTCCGAGAGCCCCCCAGGTGCCAGTGAAGTACCTGATGGAGAAGCCCAGCCCGAGTCACCACATCCACGTGACTCAGAAACTTGGAACTTGTTTCGGAGTTTGATGAGGACGTGACACCCACCGGCTGATGACAGCTCTCATCCCCCTGCGAAAACAGTTATTCCAACCAAGGCTTATTTTCATTTCTTGCTTTTCTTCTGGTTGCTCACCTTTGGGTCATTCTCAAGCTTGTTATACTACTTGGAAAAGAGCAAAATGTCCTCAGTGAAAATTAGAGATTTTTTTTCAGTTTCACTGGGAAGCAAAATCTCACTGGGAAGGATTTTGGAAAGTGTTGGTCAGAGTGAGGTTATCGATCCATTGCCAGCTAACATCATGAACCCTCCCACTGCCCCGGGAGTCTGAGCTCTCACCTGGCACGAACCCCAGCTTAGGAAGGCAGGAGACGTGGGGCTTCCAGTGGGCACATCACAGGAGGCACTGGTGAGTATTGACGTGAACTCCAGACGGTGAGGTGTCTACGAAACGGCACTTAGCCCCAGCCAAGTGGCTCAGTTGGTTGGGACATCATGCCGTAATCCAAAACATTGTGGGTTCAATCTCGATCCCAGGCAGGGCACGTACAAGAAGCAACCGATCGTTTCTCACATCGATGTTTCCTTCTCTTTCCCCCTCCTCCTCTCTATCTAAAGTGAATAAATATATTCTTAGGTGAGGATTAAAAAAGAAAAAAATGGCATTTATAAATCCTGTCATGAAAATGACAAAAAGGAGAATACACACTGCCCAGATTTTACATTTTCTCCAGACTCTTTTGCCCTTGAAAACACACAAGGGGAAATGACACTTCCCTGTCCTAATCCAGGCCACCAAACAAGTCTCTGGTGCCTAAGTTCACATACTTGTGAAGTTCATCATTATGAGCCCCGACCTCTCCGATTCAGAATTCCTGATCATTGGGTTAAGGTACCTGTACTTTTGTCCCAACGAGCTAAACTTAGAAAATGAAGGGTTTAAACACAAAGCTATTTACTAACTGCATGGCTTCTAAGCGCCTCAGAGACCTCCCTTGACATTCTACCACTCTGATATTTGTACCCACTCCTAAGATGTTCTTTAAAGAGTCTCCCTGCAGAGCCCCAGCCAGGTGGCTAAGATGGTTAAAGCATCTTCCCGTACACCAGAGGTTGTGGGTCTGGTTCCCAGTCAAGGCATGTACAGGAGGCAACTGACCAATGTTTCTTTCACACATAGATCTTTCTCTCTCTCTCTCTACTTCTAATATATATATATATATTCAGATGAGGATGGAAGGAAGGAAGGGAAGGAGGGAGGGAGGGAGAAGGAAAGAAAGAAAATAAAAAATAAGAAAAGATCCCCCACCTGGTGCCAAGGTGGAAACCAGAGAGAAGTTCTGGTCCCGTGTGCACTGAAACTGTGTTTGCCCACCACCATTTTATAGTTCAGCTTCCTTTTGCCCCCCCCAGGCCCAACCCTAACCTACCATGAACTTGCCCAAATTCACGATGTGCCAAGCGTGTCTCAGGGCTGCTTCTAGAATTTTTCTAGAGGGTGGAATTGCTGCTCCAGGCCCCTGGAGTGAAGCTGCATTTCTTCCTAGGGAGGTTCTGTGGGGTTCTAGGCAGTGGCCAGCCCAGTGCTGGGCTCAGTGTAGGTGAGGGCAGAGGAAATCAGCTCTGCAGGAGCCTAGGGAGAGAGAAGGCCAGAAACTCCTGCTTCCAGCAACGGTGTGCTCACGCTATCAGCAGCCTGCCTCTGACCTGCCCCTGACCCTGATGGAGGGCCTGCGCTCTCCTAGGCGCTCCCAGTGCACATGACCATCCCCAAGAGCTGTCCTATTAGACAGGGCCCAGCTCTTGACGTCTGTGACAGGAACATGAGTGAGGACAGCCTGGCGGAAGGAAGCTGCCATCGCTGCCCAAGGAGGAAAGAGTCTGTGCTTTGGGTTGTTGTGGTGGGAAAGTATTTGTTGTTTGGGGGTTTTGTTTCTATCTTTAAGTTTCAGCTTCTCAAAAATCTTTCTCACCCTAGAAGAATTATCCAGAGAGGTAAGGAGGTTGACACCAGCAGCTACACGTTTGTTATTTGTGTTCCGTTTTGGTATTTTCGTTTTCTGTTGTGTTTTTTGCTTTCCTGGACTTTGTGTTGTTGGTGGGCTGTTTTCTTCCACGGGTGCTCACTGCCGACGCTGGGGATATACGCTGGCAGGACAGAGCCAGCACCGTGCCTGGCCTCCATAACTGTAACCACCACCGTTCCATGAACACATACTGTGTTCCAGGCACCGCACAAGGACGTTTGCAGGCATCCGCTCTCCCAATTCTCCCAGCAAGTTCCCAGCGGTTGCAACTGTTTTCCTTTACCAATGAGGACACGGAGGCTCAGAGAGATTAAGTACCTGTCGCAATATCACGGAGTCTGTAAGAGGCAGGTGTGGGTTTCACACTCAGCCTGGGTCACTCAGAACCCCTGGTTCATAACCAATGGGCCTCACGACTTAGCCAGTGGCTCTGTGGCAGAGTCTCTGTTCTAACAGGAAAGCCTCGGTTATGAGGCGGGGCGCAGGGCTACCTCTAGGTTCTCTGCCGTGCACCTTAGAGCCCAGAGGAGCAAATTCGTTTAGCACACTGAGTTCATTAGCACCTCCCAGGCCCTGGGAGGACCTTGTCCCAGGGAGACGTCCGCTGATTCGCAACAGCCAGCGCTGCCTGAGGCCCTGGCCTCTGGCCCCAGATGTCTGCTCCCCCTTGTCCAGTTGAAGTGCCTACAAATGAACATACTTGGAAGACTCACAAGAAAGAATAGCCAGTTCTGTCTGAAACAGTTCAGTGTGTCCTCAGCAGGCTAAGAGAACAATGTCGCTCAGATAAGAGCAAGAGCCAAAGCAGAACAAACAAACAAACAAAAACCCAAACACCTTTTTGTTGGTAATTTACAAGTTAATTGATAGAAGTAAGTAATAACAGAAGGAAAATAGCAACCCCGCCATCCAGAGAGGTTTATGAACATTCTCCCCTATTTTTCCTTGCATATTGATCCCTATGACTTCATATCCGTATATAATACATCACGGGGTCATGGTATGCTTAAATGTAATGGGGTAAATGGAAGTTCCTGCACTTTGATACAAAAAGCCAGCCATACTAGAGGAGTATACTCGCCAGCCATGCTGGAGGAGTATAAAATGAAATGGGCTTTATCCAATAGTCACCTCAATATGGGCCAGCAGTTTCCAAGAAAAGCCAGTCGGATCTTGGGGTGGGAAATGCTGGATGGAGCGATTGTCCTGCCCCCTTGGGTTTTTCCACAAAGGAGGGTAGCTGGGGGTGGGGGGTTAATGAACCTGGAAATCACATCTTCTCAAGGAAGAAACCAAGTGTGTTGAGCTTCGAGGAGAAACGTATCCTACTGATGTAAGACAGTAGCAGGGAAACTGGGTGGGGGAGTGTGTTAGAAGAACTCGGTACTACCTGCTCAGGTTTTTGGTAAATCTAAAACTGTTCTAAAGCAGCTCTACCACGACCACTGCTACTATGACTATTAATAAGGCGCTCCAAGGGCACTGCCTCACCCAGCCGTCCTAGGCAGCCCTGGCCAGTGCTGGATGCCCGAGTCCGGGAAGGGCCTGCCCACCTGCCGAGGAGGCAGCACTGCCGCTCTCTCACACTCAGCCACTATTAGCAGGAACAACCGAGCCGTGGCCTGGGGGGCGTTCTTCACAGTGATACAGACATTTAGCTGACACCATTGATTAGTGGCTACTATGGAAAAACCAGTTGGGATTGGTACCTGGGAGAAATCTATCTCTCTGCTCCCTGCCTACCGAATAGCACCCTCTTCTTCGGTAAGAGAACCTCAGTGATGCCGTATACAGCCAGGTGCCCAGCTAGGAAACTAGATTTCCCAGCCTCCTTTGCAGATAGGGGTAGCTGATGAGAAGTGAAGCCACTGAGTGGAGCCTCTGGGAATGGTCTTTGAAGAGGCCCCTTTGATCCTTGCCCCTCCTCTTCCCGCTGCCCGGAAGAAGCACATGACTGCAGCGACCACACTGCAATTACAGGGTGACCTTGATGACTACAGCAGAAAATAAAGGTACCTTGGGCTCCTGATGAAGCTACCCTACAAACTCTGAGTCAGCTACTTAAGAGTTTCTTTACACGAGAGATAAGTAAACTGAAAAATAAACCTTTAGTTCTGGGTTGGTTGGTTGGTTTTTTAGTTTTGAGTTTCTTGATATATACTATTGGTTAAGACTGATTCAGAAACAAAATTTCTGCTGATTAAGGAAATTCTGTGGTCTAAAATGTCTGGAGCAATGGTTCAACCCTAAAGGTGAAGATGTGGTGTGGTGTGGGAAACTTCTGGAGCTTATAATTTTGCAGGTGAGTTAGGAATGAATCAACCACTGTATAATACAAAGGCCAATCCCTGAAGCAACTCAAATATCCCATAGAATCCACAATCTGAATAGAAATAGACCATAAGAGAGAAGAGACTCCAAGGCCTAGGTTAGGCAACATTAGGGCACATGAACCAGGAATGAGAAAGACAAAAACCTCTCTGAGATAAGTCCCTCACAATTCCAGTGTCAGGAATGGTGACCTGAAGAGGGTACGGGGCCAACCTCTCACTGACCAGTAAGTATACACCGAGTGTTTTAGACTGGGCCTATGCCACCTATATCCATTCTCTCTAAGGTTCTAGCCACATGACTAGATATATTGTAGTTCCTGGTCTGTTTTGAAAAGAGGTGGGACCATGTGACTAAATTTTCCTCAAGAAAGTGTGAGCGTGTGTGATGGCTGTCTCTTTGGGGCTGTTCTTTTTCAGAAGTGGGGTCACCTCCACCATGCTCCCTTTCTGCTTCTGGACTGGGTGTGGACAACAGTGGGGTCTCAGCGGGTAATGGAACGATGAGGTGAAAGGGTTCTCAGTCCCTGAATGATTGCATGCAAGAGACCCCTCTCATTGGCCTGGATACCAAACCAGGACTGTTTTGTGGAACCACTCCATGTCTGGGTCTATTTGTTACTGCACTTTAGCCAAACCTAGCTCATATAAGATTATTTACATATTGCGTTAGTTATACACTTGTGCACAAGAAGTGACCCTAAACGTGAGTGACATAAAACCACATTTATGAGCTCACAGCTTCTGTGGGTCAGCTTCTGAAGGCAGCTGAGCTGGCTTCTCTACTTCAGGGCCTCCTCGGAAGGCTGCAATTAAGACATTGGCTATGGCTGAGTCATTTTAAAGCTCAACTGGGAGACGATCTCCTTCCAAGATCTGAAGTAGTTGGGACCATTCAGTTGAAGGCTTCAGTTTTTTGCCATGTGGCCTTCTATATAGGGCAGCTGGTAACATGGCTACCTCAGCAGAGCAAGCAAGAGCCCCCAGACGGAAATTCCAGTCCCATGTAACCTAACCTCAGAAGTGAAATCCCACCACTCCTACCACATTCCATTTGTTAGGACCAGGTCACTAGGTCTGGCCATGCTCAGGGAGGAAGTACACCAAGACCTGGATGCCCAGAGACAGCAATCACTGAGAACCATGCAAAGGCTGCCTACTACAGGAACTGAGGACTCACAACAAGCCCACTTAAATCTGATATTTAATCTGATTGGATTAGCCCCATTTATACCAGGAAACTAAGACCCAGGGAGGTCAAATAGCTTGTCCGGAGTCACTCAGGTCATCAGTGGAAGACGAAGGTGGCTGGTGTGGTGCCAGCACTCATCACACCACAGTCCAGGCTGCAGGTGTATCCTTTGGGTAGTGAGGCTGCCTGGAGACGCAACCAATCACGTGACAGCCTGCCAGAGCAGGGCCCACCCACTGCAATCCCCTGCGGAGTCCCCGTTTCAGGAGCTTCAGCGTGGCCCCCAGCCCCCAAAAGCTGCATGCAGCGTTAGGGTGTGTGTAAGACGGAATGGAAAGAGAGAGGCAAAAAGGGACAGGAAGAGAGACACATACGATTAGAGAAAAAAAGAAAGAAGCACAGAACCACAGGGAGAAATAAAGATAATTTAAAATAGAGGGAGACAGGGGAAAGACATTAAGAAAGAAAGGCAAAAAGACTGAAAAGCGGCAAAAAGAGAAAGGGAAAAAAGAAAGAGAAGGAAAGGAGAGAGCTGAGAGTGGAATCAACAGGCTGGTCACCAGGAGAATCTTTTCAGGGAAGGAGAAATGCAGGTGGGCGTTCCTGGCACCTGCATACCCAGCGCCCCCTGGTGGAAACTGAATTACATTTTTCAATGGCGTGAGCACCGCGTCGGAGCACCTGCAGAGAACACAGTAAACTGTGGGGTTTGAAAAGAGAGAGAATTGTGAGCCGTCTGGGTTGCCCACAGCTAGGTTTGTCCCTGGTGTGTGGAGTGGTTGTCGTGATTGCGACGGACGGTGGCAGGGTGTGCAGTGTGGTGGGGTGTTGATGATTGGATGCGTGAAAGGATCCAATGTGTGACCCTCCTTGAGGGTCAGGCCCCCTGAAGGCGGCTGAGAGAGGTGTGGCTGCACCCTCTGCCGCCCCTGACACTGATTTCCGCTCCTCCTCTCCTCTGAAATGAGTTCTGAGAAAACTCAGAGGTTGTGTAAACCGGAGTGATTCCTCTGGGATGGGGAGGAGGAGCCAGCGGTCAGGGGAGACCTGAGCTGCCTGGTACCTGCCCCTGGACACCCGGCCTGGGCTGATCTGGTACCTCCTCGCATCTGAGGGCCTGCGGAAGGTGTCAGACTTTTTCCAGGCCACGGACACTTTGGGCAGTCTGTGGAAGCCTGTGGACCCCTACTTAGAATAACACTTTAGAAATGTGTAGAACAAAGTTCATAGGATTACAAATGAACCCAGTTATATAGAAATACACAAATTGTATAATTTAGAAATATATACATATGCCTTTTAATTATTGCATTAAGTAAGATATAAGTGATGGTTTCATGACTATCATTTCAAAGTTGTGTGAGTATAGACAATATTACAAAATTTCTGCTGCAGTTACGATTGGACATGAAACTGAACTGTTACTTCCATTGGTGAGGAAGATACAGTACAGCTGCTTTTCATCTACTGGGGTTTGTTGTCTACTGTGACACTTGTAGGAAATGCCGAATCTCACTTAGAGGTGAAACTAAGGGCATAATTCTTTCCCGTCCGTGGTCACAGGCTCCCTGAATTCCACAGACGAAGGTTTTAGGAGCCCATGGACCTGAGGCTAAGATGTTGCAGAGGCGGCGTTCTCTCCGAATCTTAACTCACCAAGGCACAGCCTGACACCAGGCCCGGTTCTTGGAGCTGACTTCCCAAAAGGGTTAAAAGCATGTGGCAATCCAAAGAAAGGATCTCCTGGTGACCGATGATGACGGTGGCAGTAATACACTGCAGACGAAGAACGGTGGCCCAAAGGGCTCATGTGCGTACATGGTGTAAAGGGCTCTATCTCCTTCAATCTGTCCACCCCAAACCCCAGAAGCAGCCCGGATGGCCTGCAAAGGCTCAGAATGGTGCTGATTTCCGGGATCACCACAGCCAGCATCCATACACAGGTCCCTGGAGGGGCAGGTCGGGAAGGGGTCCGGGCACGTGCCTCTGACCTGCCCTGGGAAGCCCTCTGCAGGACACTCTCAGTCTGGAATTTGTTCTGGGAACTGATTCTCCCCTGCTGCTCTTTGCTCTGCGTTTCCTTGGGCCAAAAGCACTTGTCTATGTTACTCTTCTGATGACCTATTTTCTATCTGGTTTCTCTGGTTTGGCCTCTGACTGAGCATTTGCCCCATAGTGTCTCTCTATCCTTTAGAAAGGAAACATTTGTTCCTTCTCTTGGACAGGCGGGACCTGGGGTAGCCTTTCCAGCTGGGGTAGCCTCCTGGCGGAAGAAGACAGTGACAGTAACAGATGCTGTGCGTGGCCCCCTCTACCCCTCAGGTGCTACACTTCAGGAAGCGTGGACCAACTTCCAAATGCAATACTGATGTGGATCCTTGTGGCCAAGAGAAAAATACACATGAACTACAGCAGTCCTGTGGAGAAAAAGGGATGGTGTGGCCACTCTCTAAGAGAGAGAGAGAGAGGGTGAGAGTGCCCCAGCCCCTTCCTGGACAGGTTTTTATTGCTCCTCTGGGTACATTACCAGGAGGATGGTCCTCATTTACTATGCACAGGTTTGCTGCAGGGGATTGCCTTTTACTGATAACAAAGGAAAGATGCTAACAAAGGAATGTTGCTAATTACTTCAAAGAGAAGGATGTTACAAATTGGGGTGGGGGGTGTTTGAACTGGTCACACTCCATACTTGGGAGGTTTAGCACAGACTTCAGGAAGTTACAGTAAGCACTTCTGCCTTAATTCAGGGTGAGGGAGTTTTAGCAAAAGCCGGAGTCAAAGCAGCCTAGGTACAATGCAGGCCTCATACCCCATGGGGAAACCTATCCATGGGCATGGTCCTGCATGCTGACTTGCTCCCCACTGGTGTTCCACGTGGACGATGAGCTACATTTTCACACCATGCAAAATGGTTCCCTATACAACACTGCCATCTTTTTGTTGGAGGCCACCAACAGCCACCAAACAAGGCCTGACAGGAGAAATATACAAACATTTAGCTCCCTCACTGCTCAAGTGGGAAAAATACAGGACAACATAATTTCTAGAGGCCATCCAGGCCATTTCTCCGAACCCCCCTCATTGGATTAAACTCCAGTTAGAATTGGATTAAACCCACAGTGGCAGGTGGCTTTATCTGTTGCCTTCCTTGTCCCTTAATAACCTCCTTATTTGTTTCTTTAATGTCCCAAATAAACAACCTGTTTTTGAATCTTTGTCTCAGCATCTGTTTCTGAGGGAAACCGGGCCATAACCCCACCTGGAAGGCTTGTATCCAGGGGAAGGACTGTGGTCCGGTCCAGAGTCCTTGGCTATTTGAGGAGGAGTGATCACAGTTAGCTGGCTCCACCCCTGGACCCCAAACCCAGGCCCTGGCCGCCCTCTGTAGACACTTTGCAAGGGGTCAGCTCTTTGTTGGGGTCTTTCTAAGGCCTCCATGCATCTGGCCAGCAGCTGAGGACACTGCGGGTGTATCTATGGATCAGGAAGAAGGTTCCAAATACTTGCACCTTCTCCAAGTCTGTGATAAGAATCTCCTCCTCCCTGTCTTCAGAGACACCGGTGCTAGATCTCCCTGCAGGACGGCTAGTGAGGACCCCTCCTTGAGTTTAGGATTTTACAAAGAATAAAAGCATCTTGCTTCTAGCACTTCAGGTAATGACCAGCCCCAATTCTCTCCTAAGGCAAAGCTGTAGCTCACAAAAGAAAATACAGGGGGAGGGCTGGGGCCAGCAGGCAAACGATGTCCACATCTGGGGGCATATCCTCCAGGTACACTGCTCGATCTTCAGAGCACAGAGCAGGGGTGAACTCTTACGGCTGTGACTGGGGTCTCAAGCTCCATAGGAATCTGGGGCTGGTTAATTCTGTCCTCCAGGGGACCTGCCACAGGCCAGTTACTGTACCCACGGCTCACAGGTGGGCATGGCCAGGAAAACACTCTTCCCTCCTAAGATTCCTGTTAGGACAGGGGATTGTGCTCCCCTGAAGAGCCCTTGGTCTATGTACACGTAGAATCCGAGGCCCCACTGATGCCAAAGAGAACCTCAGGGAACACGCCACTGGGTGGCAGGTTTGATAACTCTTTTTGCCTTCCAGGCCCTGCCTGGGTCTGAGAGCGTCCTTCCCAAAAGTTTCAGGAGCAAGCACTGCAGCGGTGCCACCTAGTGAGCAAGACACAGTGTCACAGTCTAGAGGATCCTCGGACTGGGTGAGGGACCTCCTGCTTCAGGGGTGGGAAATGGCTGGCAAGCCCCTCTCCGAGTTCCCCTCAGCTTGACTGCAAACGGCCCTCCTCCTGACTCCAGGCCCCTGGCTTCCTTTCTCACAGAGCTTTTACTTTAAAAACTTGTCTTTTTGGAAATGCTTCCTCTGCCCCCTTGAAATGCTTAGGGAAATTGTTCTTAAGGACCCGGGAGCCATCCTTGGAGTCGTGATCATCAAGGAAGGCAGTGCCATTGGGGCCCAGTTTCCAGGGGAGGGGTTAGGAGCCTGACATAGATGGCTGCCAGTTAGCAAACACAGACGGCCCGATCACAGAGAAAACCATTTGCAAAACCAGGACTAACTCAATGTGCCAAACACATCCCATCCATCAACCTCCCGGTGCCCCCCGCCCCCAGCATCCTGCTCTTCCACCTGCTCACCCCAGCACTCCCAAACTCTCTCAGCTTTTGTTCCAGCAGAGTCGAGCTCAGCCTCTCTCTCCTACTGCAACAGTGTCGAACAAAGTCTTCCCTGCCGGTTCAGCTTTGTCTGGTACAATTTTTTTTTGACCCAGCTCTTCTGAGGCCACCTCCAAGGGCCTGTACTCAGCCCCGGGAGGCTCTAGGGTGTTTCAGGAGCAGCAGAGCCCCGACTCTCCTCCTCCTGTCCATCAGAATAGACATTGTGTCCACACCTGGCTCTCCTAGGCGTCTCCTGCCCATCCCCTTGCCCCAACTCAGGCCACTGCCTGGCGGGGTGTGGAACTCATCTTCCACACAGTGCGGGATCTTCCAGGGTGTGGAAGTCACAAGCAGAGCTTACGGGCTGCTCTGGGAGAAGCTTTCATTGTCTAGTTGCTCATTGAGTCTTTTTGTTTCATTTCCCTTTTAAACTGCCCACTGGGGAGTCCTCAGGGCTCAGAGTGAGTGCTTCCTAGCTGACCTGGAGGGCCAGGCTTCGCTGCAGTCTTCAAGTGCAGAGGCAAGTGCTTCTTCTTGGAATCTAGCCCATGTGCATTGGAGCCTCAAAAGTGTGAAGAAGGGGGTTGTCTGGGCAGCGTGCTGAAGAGCGATGTCTTCCGGGATCGCCCCAAGCCCTGAGACCTGGACAGCGGCTGTGGCTACCCCTCCATTGAGAGCCTGGGGGGGGGGCTCCCCTGTTTTCATTCAGTGCTGCAAGAAGAAGGGGAGGAAAGCATAAAAGGAAAGGAGTGAGATTTTCTGTCTAAATCTACACACCTAGCACAAAACCTTGATGTATTCAACTTTACTTCCATAAACCATGATTCGACTCTCACTCTTGACCACAGTGGGTTTTCCAGGTTCAGTGGGACTGGACCTACCCACACAAGTTTGCACTTTACTTTTGCATTGGGTTTTATAGTTTCCCACAGCAACCCAGAGACCCATGACAGACTGGTCTCCACTCAGGGGTGGCAACTGGGAGCCCGAGCACCGTCCTGGACTGGGGTCTGTGCTGTGTGACTAGACAAGCTGCTTAGCTTCGCTAGAGCAGCAACTTCCAGGCTTTTTCATCTTGCAGCACACATGAACTGGTTACTAAAATTCTGTGACACACCAATAAATGTAGTTTTTGCCAATAGGACAAACAATAGGTATAATTTTGATTCATTCATGCCGATGTCTATTGCGTTGGCCGTTGTCATTTTTTTATTTGACAATCCAGGGGAAAAGAGGTCAGTGTCCTGACTAAATAGTCAGGTATTGCCTGTTGGTTTTGTTGCGTTTGTTTGGTTGGTTGGTTTGTTTTTTAATCCTCACCTTTATTTTCTAGATAAACAGGAAGGGAGGGGAGAGAGGGACATTGATATGAAAGAGAAGCATTGATCAGTTGCCTCCCACACAGGCCCTGACTGGGGATTGAACCCAGAAACTTTGGTGCACAGGACAACACTCCAACCAACTGAGCCACCCAGCCAGGGCAGGCATTGCCTATTTTTAAATTCTTGTGGCATGCCAGTGTGCCGTGGCACGTGGGTTGAAAATTGCTCTCCTAGAGCCATTTCCCTTCACAGCCGAGAAGAATCACAGTGCTTTGACCTACCTGGCAGCAATTTTGTGAAGACTGAGATATTCGCTAATCCTCAAAGCTGTGCTTGAACAGACTCACAAGTACGTATAGGCTGATATCAGATGTAAAAAAGAAAGAAAGGCTCAGTGAGGACTTTCTCTGTTCTGCACAATCCCCTTTGCACACCAGTCTGCTCCGGGAGCGGCGGTCCCCCTGCCGTGGTGGTGCCCACCACCCCATTTTAGAAACATCATTCACCCCCCGTCTGCAGCTTCGGGCTTCATGTCCCACAGCCTCACATGTCAATCGTAAGTAATAATTCAGAGGATCAGGAAGTTGACCGTTACTTGAAGATCCACTTCTAATTTCTTCAAATACTCTACAGCATTTCTTTCACCTTGGTGATCGACCTGTGGAGCTGTGATCACTGAGAAGTTAGAGAAAGGGCCCCGTCTGGACCCCCTACACAAACGGAGCCCAGAGAATTGCCATCTGGGAGATGGTGAGAGACAAGGCAGGGCCGGCTGGGACCGGTCAGATTCAGCTGCATGTGGGCCTGGGTTTTTTTATTCATTCAAGTTTTAGGAGTGAAATCTGTGAGTGCATTTGGAGGGGGTGGCTTTGACTGGGAGGATGTTTGGCTCAAGAAAATTATTTGTCTCTCCACATTCACTTCAAATCTCCTTTGCGATGCGGGTGTTATGAATTCAAGGATTTCCATAGTTTGCCTGTGTCTTCAGGGGTCCATGAATGAGCTGCAATTTTATAAGAACAGGGCAGACTGGAAACGAAGGGTCTGAGGAGTGCAGATGTGCATTATTTCCTCTGTTCAACCTCTTTTTCTTCCGGGACTCTGGGGCCCACCCTGAGGGCTGGGTGGACAGGTGGCCAGAAGCTTGACAGTTCACAGCGACACAGTCTTCTTTACAATGTTTTTAGGTGAATAGGTCATTCAAAATTCAAGCTTCCTCTCTCAGCTTTTTCTTCCAGGTTTATTGAGCTATAACTAACATAGAACATTGTATTCGTCCATGGTGCATGGAGTGACCATTTGATGCCTGTGGTACAATGAGACACGATCACAGTAAGTCTCATTAGCCTCCATCCCTCATGTGGTTAGAATGTTTTCTTGTCATAAGAACTTTGGAGACCTACTCTCTCAGCACTTTCAGATGTACGTGTGGTATCATTGATATAGTCACTATGCTGTTTATTGTAACCCCAGGGCTTATCTTACAGCTGGAAAGTTGTGCCTTTTGACCCTCTTCACTCATTTCCCCCAGTCCCGATCCCTGCAAACCATGAAGCTGTTCTCTGTATCTATGAGTTCAGTTTCTTTTTATTTCACATATTTATCTCCTTCTATCTGACTTATTTCACTTTGCGTAAGAGCTACCCGTGTTGTTGCAAATGACAAGATTTCCGTCTTTGTTATGGCTGAGTAATATTCCACTGCAAATATGTACCATATCTTTGTCCAATCATCTGTCGACAAATCCTTAGGTTGTTTCTGTGTCTTAGCTACTGTGCATAACGCCGCAGTGAACATGGGGTACAAACATCCTTTCAAAACAGTGAGTTTGTTTCCTTAGGCTACATTCCCCAAGATGGAACTGCTGCATCATATGGTAGTTTTTAATTTTTAATCTTTTAAGGAACCTCCATGCTGCTCTCCACGGTGACTGCACCCATTTACAATGCAGCACACACAGTTCCCTTTTCTCCACATCCTCACCAGCACTCCTCACCCCTTGTTTTTGGATGCCAGCTGTCCTAGCGGGTGTGAGGTGACATCTCATTTTGGTTTTCATTTGCATTTCCATGATGATTGGTGCTGTTGAGCACCTTGTAACGTACCTGTCGGCTATTTTTATGTCTTTTTTGGAAAAATGTTTATTCAATTCCTCTGCCCATTATAAATTCTTCTCTATTGAGTTGTAGGAGTTCTTCATATAGTTTGGATATTAACTCTTTATATGATTTGCAAATATTTTTTATATTTTCTCCCATTACATAAGTTGCTTTTTCATTTTGTTGATGATTTTCTTTGCTGTGGAGGGCAGAAGCTTTTAATTTGATGTCTCTCTCATTATTTCAAACAGTGAGGTCTGCATATTTGCAGGGGTATAGAGGGTCAGTGTCCCTGGTCTGTGTGTAGGCCTCGGGGTCACTGCTCACCTCTCTTGGGAAGTTCTTCATCCTGTATCCCAGGAATGGTCTCAGTGACCAACTAAGTCATGGTGACATTCACCTCTGACAACTAAAGGCACCTAGTTACCAGCAAAGGTGCCACACTTTGTAGCCATCATATCTTGTCCACAGACTTCCTCAGTACCATAGGGACCTTCCGTGATTCCAGGTCCCTAAGTGGCGCCTGCAGAAACATCTGAACTTCTGGTGGGCCCCATGCAAGCCACCAGAACTGGAGGCCTCCTCTGCCTGTCTGGNATTCAAAATTCAAGCTTCCTCTCTCAGCTTTTTCTTCCAGGTTTATTGAGCTATAACTAACATAGAACATTGTATTCGTCCATGGTGCATGGAGTGACCATTTGATGCCTGTGGTACAATGAGACACGATCACAGTAAGTCTCATTAGCCTCCATCCCTCATGTGGTTAGAATGTTTTCTTGTCATAAGAACTTTGGAGACCTACTCTCTCAGCACTTTCAGATGTACGTGTGGTATCATTGATATAGTCACTATGCTGTTTATTGTAACCCCAGGGCTTATCTTACAGCTGGAAAGTTGTGCCTTTTGACCCTCTTCACTCATTTCCCCCAGTCCCGATCCCTGCAAACCATGAAGCTGTTCTCTGTATCTATGAGTTCAGTTTCTTTTTATTTCACATATTTATCTCCTTCTATCTGACTTATTTCACTTTGCGTAAGAGCTACCCGTGTTGTTGCAAATGACAAGATTTCCGTCTTTGTTATGGCTGAGTAATATTCCACTGCAAATATGTACCATATCTTTGTCCAATCATCTGTCGACAAATCCTTAGGTTGTTTCTGTGTCTTAGCTACTGTGCATAACGCCGCAGTGAACATGGGGTACAAACATCCTTTCAAAACAGTGAGTTTGTTTCCTTAGGCTACATTCCCCAAGATGGAACTGCTGCATCATATGGTAGTTTTTAATTTTTAATCTTTTAAGGAACCTCCATGCTGCTCTCCACGGTGACTGCACCCATTTACAATGCAGCACACATAGTTCCCTTTTCTCCACATCCTCACCAGCACTCCTCACCCCTTGTTTTTGGATGCCAGCCATCCTAGCGGGTGTGAGGTGACATCTCATTTTGGTTTTCATTTGCATTTCCATGATGATTGGTGCTGTTGAGCACCTTGTACGTACCTGTCGGCTATTTTTATGTCTTCTTTGGAAAAATGTTTATTCAATTCCTCTGCCCATTATAAATTCTTTTCTATTGAGTTGTAGGAGTTCTTCATATAGTTTGGATATTAACTCTTTATATGATTTGCAAATATTTTTTATATTTTCTCCCATTACATAAGTTGCTTTTCATTTTGTTGATGATTTTCTTTGTTGTGCAGAAGCTTTTAATTTGATGTCTCTCTTGTTATTTCAAACAGTGAGGTCTGCATATTTGCAGGGGTGTAGAGGGTCAGTGTCCCTGATCTGTGTGTAGGCCTCAGGGTCACTGCTCACCTCTCTTGGGAAGTTCTTCATCCTGTATCCCAGGAATGGTCTCAGTGACCAACTTCATGGTGACATTCACCTCTGACAACTAAAGGCACCTAGTTACCAGCAAAGGTGCCACACTTCGTAGCCATCATATCTTGTCCACAGACTTCCTCAGTACCATAGGGACCTTCCATGATTCCAGGTCCCTAAGTGGTGCCTGCAGAAGCATCTGAACTTCTGGTGGGCCCCATGCAAGCCACCAGAACTGGAGGCCTCCTCTGCCTGTCTGGGCTGAATACTTCCTGCAGGACTCTGGACGCCACATGCCGGTTAGGGCACCCTGCATGTACCCTGCTTTCCCACTAATTTCCAAAGCCTTGTCTTCTTTAAAAAAATCTCTCTTCCCCTCTCGATAACTCCCACGCAACTTCATAATTGAAGGGGAAAGGGAGCCTGCTCTCCCTCCTGTGGGACAGAACCTCCCTCCACCAGAGACATGTACCCACACCACCCAGCTTTGCTCCTGAACTGGAAAGGGAGGCTATGGGGTTCTAGAAGTCCTCTTCTCTGCCCACAAAGCCTCCAGCTCAGAGAACGCCTCAGAACCTAGAACGTCAGAATGAGTAGGGCCTTGAGTAGGGCCTTGGGGGGTTCTCTTGGCCAATCCTGTTGGTTTTCTTTCTTTTTTTAAAAAAGATTTTATTTATTTATCTTTAGAGGGGAAGGAGAGAGGGAGAGAAACATCAATGTATGGTCGCCTTTCGTGCGTCCCCTGCTGGGAGTTAGCCTGCAGGGAACTGGCCTGCAACCCAGGTATGTGCCCTGACTGGGAATCAAACCGCGATCCCTAGTTCGCAGGCCTGTGCTCAATCCACTGAGCTACGCCAGCCAGGGCTGCAATCCTGTTGGTTTTCAGAGTAGGAAATGATCGAGGAAGGGACTTGTCTCCCCCTATGTCACTGTCACCAGCCATATGGAAACAAGACTAGGTAGACAGGCACCTTGTCAGTGGAATAGGATCCACCTGGGACACAGGCTGGGAGAGACAGGCGATCTCCCATCCCACAGTCAGAAGAGCTCCTTGCCATTCTCTGCACCTGAACACTCTGTTGCCAAGCGTAATTGGCAAGTTCAAGGTTTGACAGAAAAGTGAAGATGGAGGGGATTAAAAGTGACATTAAATATTTCTTTTAAAAAACAGGTAATAAAAATTCTGTAAGGAATCTCTTCTTAAAGCAAATCAAATTTCTCGGCATTAAGACCTTTGTCTTGTAGGTAAACCTTTCCCTGAATCTGCACCTGTAATTGTTCAGTAAATGCCAACAGCATGAGGCTCCGCTCAGCCAAATTTCCCTACTTGCGTTATGTAAAGCCGAGCAGACTTCCTCCCTCCCTTTCTCCCTTCCCTCCCTCCTTTCTCCTCTTTCTTCTCCACCCCCACCCCCAGGCCTCTGCTCAGGCGTGGCCTTCTCATAAGTGACTGCAGTGTGCAGGTTCCTGTCTCTGGTCGGGGTCTCGCCACCACAGACGTGGGGCCTGGAGCAGACACAGCATCCCCGGTCCTTCCAGCGAGCTCCACATGGTGGCGAGCAGACTTGCTCTTGGATGTTTTTGCTTACAGGGACTAAACTGAATTATCTATAGGTTTTTTAAAAACCAGGGCTTTAAATATTTGGCTTAGGCGTAAAACTGAGTTACTTCAAACTTCAGCTGGAGAAGGTGTGTGCCTCTGGCTTGGCACGACAGGGTCGCTGGTAGCGCCCGTTTGTTGCAC
Organism: Sturnira hondurensis; assembly: GCF_014824575.4. Classification (NCBI taxonomy): domain Eukaryota; kingdom Metazoa; phylum Chordata; class Mammalia; order Chiroptera; family Phyllostomidae; genus Sturnira; species Sturnira hondurensis. The sequence goes on along the minus strand of NW_028075797.1, from coordinate 1,271,391 downwards.
CTGAGGGACTATGAAAAATTTAGATTCCTGGCCCCACGGCAACTTTACGGGTCAGAAGCCCCCGGGGCAGAGGCCTGGGAAACTCTGCTCTAGTCAGGGGCTCCTGTGATCCTTACGCAGCACTCAGTGGTCGGCAACAGTGCTTTGGGTTGTCCCCGTTCTGTGTCGGGGTGAGATGGCAGCGTGAGGGAGGGGTGGACAAGAGCGAGTCTTTTCTTCCGGGGTCCAGCTCAGCACCTCCGGCAACTGGCCTCAATGGAATGATTTGAGCAGAGTGTTCCAAAGTTGGTCTGACCTCTTGGATGAAATAGAGTGTGGCGGATCCTGGCCAGCAGGATCCGTGTACGTTGTGGCCGCTCCTGAAAAAATACATACAGACTACAGGAATCCTGCGGAGAAAAAGGGATGGCATGGCCTCTCTCTAAGTCAGAGAGAGAGGATGAGAAGGCCAGAGTGCCAGCCCCTGCCTGGACAGGATTTTATTGCTTCTCTGGGTATATTACAAGGAGGGTAGTTCTCATTTACTATGCACAGGTTCACTGCAGCGATGAATGTTACCTTTTACAGATAACAAAGGAAAGAGTGTTGCTAATTACTTCAAAGAGAAGGATGTTGAAGACCAAGGGGAAAAATGGTTGAACCGGTCACACTTCGTACTTGGGAGGTTTAGCTCAGATTTTAGGAAGTTGCAGTAAGCCCTTGCTGGCTCAATTCGGGTGAGGGAGTTCTAGCAAAAGTAAGTCTCACAGCAGTCTAAGTACAATGCAGGCCTGATTCCCCAAGGGAGAACCTATCCGAGGGTGTGGTTCTGCATGCTGACTCGCACTCCTCTGGTTTTCCACGTGAGGGCTGAGCCACATTCCCACGACACTGGAAATGGCTTCCTAATATAGAGGGCACATCTTGGGCACTCAGGGCCTTCATCTCCCATCAGTGTGAAGATTGGATTCCCCCACATCTAGGGCTTATTGGAGGCCAGCTGCCCCCCAGCCTTTCCTCACAATGTGCCCCACACTTACTCAGTGGCCAAGAGATAGCTCTTGTCTCTTCAAGGGCCTTGTAAAACTGCCAAGCACAGTATGGAGTGAGCATGATCATTGACGTCGTTCGTTACCTTGCAAGGCAGGGTGTCAGGGGCCCTCAGGTCACCCTTGGGTTCATTGATTCACAAGATGGACTCCCCGGATCCGGAAAACCGTGTGTATTCAGAACTCTGTTTTGTTCTGATGAAAAGATACCAATGAAAATCGGCAAGAGAAAAGGCATGTCGGGCAGGGTCCACCAGGGTCCACCAGGCCCAGCTTCCAGTTGTGCTGCCAGTGGAGCCACACAGACAGCGTGTAACCCTCCCAGCAGTGACATGCGACCACATGTGTGAACTATTGCCAACCAGGGAAGCTCCCGCAAACTTCAGCCTCCAGGGTTTTTATTGGGTGTCATGTGGGCATAAAGCTCCTAAGTGAACTTAGGTGCCTAGTCTCCAGCCCCCCACCACAGCCCTAGGGTCAAAATGATAGTGCCGGGCAAACACCCACCATATCCATCTCACTGTTAACTTAAACTACCCAGTGTGGCCACAGGCCCCAGATGTGCAACGGTATGCTTATCAGGCAGGACATTCCAATGGCTCAGAGGTGTCTCCTGGGAACTGGTCCAGGGCCTGAAGTCCTTTGGATTGTGCAGGGTTTGGGGCCACCCGGGCCTGCTGAGTTAACCCTTTATGGACAGGAAGGACAGGCAAGAATTACTGTCAACATCCAATACCCAGGGACACTGAAATGTGGCAATGTCACAAAGGATAAGACAGAGACCAGCTCAGTGCTCTTGTATATATCCCAGAGGTGTGCAGTTCAAGATTCAAGACGGGGATACTACATGAGGAAGGACAGAATGTGACAAGCAGTGCTAAGTCCCTGGAGCGCAGGGATAGTGCGAGGGTCTTGCTGGTGGAGGAACCCAGCAGTGACCCATGGCCTGGCTGTTAAGGGATGCCCTAAGGTTGCTGGTTAGCCAGGTCAGAGTGCTGAGGGCCCCAACCTGCAGCCTGGGGAGAGGGGACTATTTATGCGGTTGATGAGACTAATCTGCAAGCTAGGGAAGCTCATAGGCATTAACCGCTTCAGCATTTAGGTAAACATGAGAATGTAAGGGTCAGGTTTAGGTAAATCAGGTACCTGGAAGGCCCAATCAAGGCAGCTGCCCAGTCAGGCTGGACGGGAGGGGGAAATTTATAAACAGAGTGGTCTGGCAGTGGGATTGCCAGACACAGAGGCTGGCATTGGCAGAGATGGTCAAGTCCCTTGCACCATTGGCCAAAGTACCCTTGAGGTGCTTCTACAAGGGGTGTGATGCACTCACGGAGCAAATCAATGCAGGCAGCCCCGCAATGGACAGGGCAGAGGATGCCCCTTACCTGAAGGCACCCACACCTGCCACCTTCGCCTATATTGTTCTGTCTCTCAGCCTTGCTTTAGCCTCTAGGGCTGTGTCTCAGTGACGATGCTGTCCTGCAGCCAGCCCATGTCCTCACCTTGGGGACCAAGACCCAGAGACGACAATGGAGCTTCTGTCCCTCACAGCCAGCCTCCTGGGAATGGCACCTGGCATCATACAACTTGTGTTTGTACTCCCTCACCTGCTTCCATCTCTCGTTCCTTGTCTGGAGGGGATCCTGGTGAGGGCTGCCCCAGTGCTTTCGTGGGAGGTAAGGGAGGGCTGTGTGGAATGGGCTGGAGGGAGCTAGGCCTCTCAAGGTTCTCCGGACTCAGGGGTTTCATGCTTTACATTGCTCTACTTTGATTATGTGTGTGGCTGGTGCTGGGGTGTTAAGGAGGTTTAAGAAAGCTGTTCTAACTTTTCTCACTCTGTTAGGTAGTGCTAGCCAGTGCTCAAGAGCCTACAGCTAACTCAGTGGGTCTCCAAGTGTGGAGTAGCAGCTCCTGGAGACTTGTTAGAAATTCCCCATCCCCCGCCCCACAGACCCACTGAATCAGAGACACTGAAGTGGTCCCAGAATTCCCCGGGTCCAACAAGCCCTCCTGGTGATTCTGATGTGCATGCAAGTTTGAGAAGCATCTGAGCCAGACGTGTAGCCTTCTAGATCGGACCTGAACTGGGGCCTTCTCCATGCAGGCACAGCTCCCCAGATGAGGGCAGGGAGGAGAGCGACAGTGCTTAGTAGGGACCAGAGCAGGGCGCGTTCTGCATGGAGAGGGACTTGGGCAGCCCAGGAGTGGGCAACAGCATAGTCCTTACACACTCTTACCACTCACAACATGTTCAGCACATTCACTGAATGATTCTTCATTACATGGCACTTCCGAGATGTGAGGCAGGAACTGTGAGCTCCATGTGGCCGGTGAGGAAACTAAGACCAGAGAAAGGGAAAGAGGTCTGGGCAGGGTCTGGGGCCCGGCAGAGCCTGGGCTCCTGCTGGCCAGGCAGCCAGCCTGAAGCAGAAATAGGTGGCCATGAGGCACATCGCAGGGCTCATGAGTGAACCCAGCCTGGTGCCAGGCCCTGTGTGGGATGACAGAGGTCGTGATCCTGGCCTTGACACAGGCATGAGGGCACAGGGTCACGCTCTGCTGCGCCAGTGGCAGTAGAGGCTAACCCAAGGTTTTCTTCCTTTGCCTTTGGCTGCAAAGTTGTTAGAGCAGTTTCCTATTGTCACACCTGCTGCCCCAGCTGATCTCCACCTGGAATTCCTATTTTTTAAAGGACAAGTGTTAAGTAAATTTAATGAAGACAAAATCTTTTAGAATGCAGGGTCCAAGGGAGTGCAACACAACAGCAACAAGAACAGCAACAAGCCTGGATACCAGCCCTGGCCAGACCTGCTGGGGGAGAGGAGTTCTCTCCCAGAGCTGGGTGCTCTGAGTCCAGCTAGGCTGGGATCCGGTGGCCGCAAGGAGCGCCGAGAGCCGCTAGAGGGCGCTCGGTGGCTGCCGCGAGAGCCGGCTCTGAGCCCACGAGAGGGCTCAGGCAGCTCAGACGAACCCGTAAGGAACAGAAAGCACACAGTACAGTGCAGATGGGCCGGCACCGCCCCTGCCCTGCTCTGGCCTCCTGTGGGCCCTTGCGCTCCGAGCCATGCTGGTCAACCCTACTCAGCCCTTTCTGTGGCCACAACAGGTCAGCCGGCAGTCCCCGGCACGTGCTGCCCTCTGCGCCACAGTCCAGGAACGTAAGGGCTCTGGTTGGTCCCGGAGGCTCCATGCGGGGGCAGCCCAGCCGTCTTACCTGATTCTCTGCCCACCCATGGGTTTGCACCATTACAGATGACATCTGGGAGAAGTGGCGACCTGTGACGGCAGGGTGGCTCAGAGAAGGGTATTTCCCCTGGGTCCTGATGTGCCTAGGCTGTGGTGTGGGCAGAAGTCTTTGCCGGTAGACGCAGAGGACCACTGCCAGCCAGCGCCTGCCCTCCACCCTCCCGCTGACAGGGAAGCAAGTGTCACCGATCGGCCCAGGGTCCTCCTTAACTCTAGGGCAGGAGGGGGAAAAGAGGGGACCCTGGTGAAGAACCCCGCCTGGGGCAGGGGCACCTGCAACTCTCAGCCTGAGAAGGGCCTGCTGTGAAACCACATGCCGGTCACCTCCCTGTCTGCCCTCCAGACCCTTCTCTAAAGCCGTAATTTCAGGATATCATTTTCTAGGTCGCTGAGGGAAAATCCAGGAGGCAAGCTTTGAATAAAGGCCACCAAGAAGAAAAGGGGAGGAAGGAAGTAGGAAGCAAGCAGGGGCAGTGGGTGGAGAGAGAGAGAGGAAGACTTCTGTCAAAAATGCAGCCCTCACTAGACTCCCACCCATGCCAGGGCCCTGTGGACAAGCTGCTTTATCTGGCAGTTCTGCAGCCAACCTCTGGCGTCTTGATGCCCTGCCCCAACCCAGGAGCCGGGCTGGGGCCCTCTCACCCACCCAGTGCTTCTTCCCCCTTCCTTCCCTTTCCTCCACACCATATTCCCAGAGCTTCCTTTAGAAGAGAGCTTCCCTCAGAGCAGGAGGAAGCAGAGGGACTGGGCCTCCTTCCAGCCTGGTTTCTGCCACAGATTCCCTGGGCCCACCCCTCTCTGGGCCTCCGTTTCCCCATCTGCCAAAAAAGGGATTTGATGATTTCTAGAGCTCCTCTCTGCTGACATTTTAAAGTGGGCAAGTAGTCCTGGTTCTCAGCCTTCCCTGGTTCAAACTACCACTTCCAGCGGAGCTTTAAAATGCTGTGGTCCGGGCACTCCTCCCCACTCCCCCCACCCCTCTGATGCAACTGGTCTGCTGGAGAGCTCCGTATCAGTATTTTTTCAAAGTTCCCCGGATGATTTGAATGCACAGCCAGGGCAGAGAACCTCTGGCATCTCATTCCTGCTAAGAAATAATTGCATCATCCTGGAAACTGAAAAGTCACCACTGAACTTATCTTTAATGCTGGACTAACAGGCACAGGTCAAGGGCATGGAGTGGTATTTAGGGGCAATTTCCCTCAGAGGCTTGTGAGCCTGCTGAGACTCTCTGCTGGCTCAGGGTGGACCACGGGCAGGACAAGCAGAGGGGCTCCTTCTTCTGCTCTGCCCTTATGGCCCTTTCCCCCACTGCTTCCTGCCTGGTTCTCCCCTCCCCTTTTCACCCATGTTCCCAGTCTGATGGCAGCTGTGTTGACTGCTTGGTAGCAGTTCCCCTGCATCTGGAATGGCTTTCCTGCTCAGCCTCTCTTTCCAGCGTCCCTGTTTTCTTGAGAACCTTCCTTCTCCGGGACAATGTGCCTCTCCTGCTTCCAGTCCACAGCCTGAACTGGCAACCAGAATCCTGCTGCTGAATAATCTGTGCTCTAGATGGTGAGTCAGATGGAGGGGATGGTCCTTGACAGTGACATTCTGTGGGCCATGCTCCCAGCGTACTGATTGGCATCCTCATTGCTGGGCTCGGACCCATTCTGGGAACTGAGATTCTGCAGCTGTTAAAATGCTGAGAGGAAAAGCCGTGAGGGAAGAGGCAGGGCCAGGACTGGGAGGACAAGGTTCCTGCCCCACTTCTGCCAATAATGACTTGGTGCATGACCTCGAACCTGGCACTTCCCTCTGGGCCTCAGATTTTTTGTTTTTATTATTTTTAATTTGTAAAATGCGGACCTGTCAGCATTCTTTTCAGTGCTGACATTCTATGGCTTCTGTGTCCCATCCAGGGCCCAGAGAGGACAAAATGGTCCTTATGACTCAAAACAACAGGAGCTGAAATGGTTGAAATTTATTCCATGATTATTCGAGCACCATCTATTCTCCGGACACTGTTGTAGGTTCTGGGAGTATAGTAGTAACTTCAGTAAAGCCCCCTCCCATGTGGAAGTGGGAGTCTAGAAGTAAGGCTGGTGTTGGGTCTGGGGGCCTCCAGTCTCATCCTTTAAGTCCTGGTGGGGGCGAAGGACTAGAGCTTGGTGGAGCCCGCAGAATAGGCAGGGAGGTGCTCAGTCACGGGCTGAGGTGGAGGGAGCTGAGACTGGCAGGAGCTCCGAGCTGCCAGATGGGGAGCATTGGTGCTCTGGGCACAGAAGCCAGCACTGAACCAGGAAAACTGCTACCGAAGGGGTTTTGCTTTTCTGAAGATTTTATTAGATTTCCCATATACATAACATGTCTTCTGCAAATAAAGGCTGTTTTCCTTTTCCTTTTTAACCTGGAAGCATTTCATTTCCTTATCTTGCCATATCGCACTGGCTAAAGCCTCCAATACAAAACCGAACAGACGTGGTGAGAATTAGTGTCTTTGTCTTGTTGGTGATCCTGGCTCAAAACATTCTATCACCATTAAGTCTGATGTTAACCGTACATTTTTTTGTAGCTACCCTTTATCAAACTGGCAAAATTCCCTTCCACTTCTGCTTCGCTGAAAGTGTTCACCAGCAATGGATGCTGGCTTTGCTCACGTGATTTTTCCACATGTAGTGAAATATTATTTGGGTTTCTTCGTTAGATTGTTATTAAGGTGAATCACGTGGACTGACGTTCAAATGATAAACCAAGCTTGCATTTCTGGGATAAACCCCTGTTGGTTATGATGTTTTATTCTTTTTTATCTATTATTGGATCAGATTCCCTAAAGTTTTCATTAAAATTTTATTGCTTATAATTTAATGAGGGAGATTGATCTATAGCTTTCTTTCCTTGTAATGACTTTTTCTGGTTTGGGTATTGGGGTGATTCTGGCTGCATAGAAAAAGTTGGGAATTATTCTATCCTTTTAAATTTTCTGGAAGAGTTTATGTAGATTTGGTATTAATGCTTCTTTAAATGTTTAGTGACATTTACTACTGAAGCTTTTGGAGAGAGTTGCCTTGTGGGAGAATTTTTAACTGAAAAATTCATTCTTGTAATACTTACAAAATCTGCAGCATCCCCTAACTCATTTTGATATTAATAATTTATGCTTTCTCATCTTTTTACTTTGTCTTTTTATGTCTGACTAGAGATTTGTCAAGTTTATGAATCTTCTCCGGAAGCAAGTGTTTGGTTTCATGGATGTCCTCCATTGCTCTTCTGTCTCCTTTTCATTCATTCTCCCTTGTCATCTTTATCATTTCCATCTGCTTTAAGGACTACTTGAACATTTCTAGTAGTGAGGGCTTGCTGAAAATTCTTTCAGCTTTTGTATGTCTTGCAACTCTTTATTTTGCACTTGTCTTTGAAAGGTATGTTCACTGGGTAAAAAATTCCAGGTGAATGAATCTTTTCTTCGGTATTTTAAAGATATTTCTCCAAGCTTTTCTAGACTGTTTCTCGATGTCTGCTGTTATTCCTTTTTGGGGGGACGAGGTGTTCTTTATATATAATGTCTTCCTTCTCTGGATATTTGAAAGTTTCTCTTTTTCACTAGGCTTAAGCAACTCAGTGTAATATTATTCATTGTTTCGCGTGTTTGAGGTTCATTGAGATTCTGGGCTCTATGGTTTATAGTTTTCATAAAATTTGGAAAAATTTTAAACAATATTTATTCAAATATAATTTTATATTAAATACGAGATATTGTGAATTTTACCTGGTTAGTTGTTGGATATTTTTGTATCACCAGCAAAATTCTTGAGTTTTGTACTTGGGTGTGCTTGAGTTACCTGGAAGCAGTTTGAACCTTTTGGTCTTGCATTTAACCTTAGTCAGGTAGGATCAAATCAGCATGTTAGTCTAGGAGTAGCTTTATTCTACTACTAAAGCAAGACCCTCCTTAGTACCCTTATTGAGTTGAGTATTGTCCCCCCACTCAAAATCCATGTCAACCTAGAACCTCAGAATGTGACCCTGTTTGGAAATAAGGTTTTGCAGATGTAACCAGTCAAAATGAGGTCATACGGAATGCGTGTGTGCCCTAATCCAATGACTGGCATCCCAAAGAGAAGAGAAAGCAGAGACAGACACAGGAGCGATGGCTGTGTGAACACAGAGGGAGATGCTGCTGTGGTGAGCTGCAAGCCAAGGAACATCAAGACCTGGAGCAACAGCAGAAGCTAGAAAGAGTAGCGAAGGCTCTTCCCTACCACTTTCAGAGGAAGCACTGCCCACATTGCATTTAAGACCTCCAGCCTCCAGGACTGTTAGAGAATGCATTTCTGTTGCTTTAAGCCACCCAGTCTGTGATCATTTGTTACTGCAGCCCTACGAAACCGGTACCCTGATCTAATTGATGTTCATAATTGGTGAATTATGGGGCTCCTACTCTGGATGTTGGGAACAGGCATTATTTGAGAAATTTTTCCTCCCAGCCGCTGGTCGAGTCCTAACATGTGTGACGATCAGTGTGCAAGTGAACCCCGGACGGGGATGCTCAGAGCTCTGTCTGGGCAGCCCTCCCCCTCGGTCCTCTGCCCGTGAGTTCCAGCCAGCCTGGCATCTCCCAGTGCCCAGCTCCACTTCACCAAGTCAGGGCACTCACTGTGTCCTACGTCGTGGAGCCAGAGTTTCATATAATTTGTTCTTCTGTTTGATTTTGTTGTTATTTCTTGGGGTGTGATCAGTTCTGGTTATTTTGTTCCATCTAGAAGCAGAGTCTTGTTCATGTTTTGTTGCCCTTGATGAAGAGATTGTCCTCTCTTCAGTAGGTAGCACACCTGTCGTTTGGCTTTTAAAAAAATTATTTTTAATTGACGAGAAAGAGAGAAACATCACTTTGTTGTTCCACTCATTCATGCATTCATCAGTTGATTCTTGTATGTGCCCTGACCAGGTATCGAACTCACAACCTTGACATAGCAGGACAGTGCTCAAACCAACCGAGCTACCTGGCCAAGGTGTATCATTTGGTGTTAAGATTTATTTCTTATGAATTTTTGTCATCTGCTTTCTCTTAAATAAATGTTATTTATTATTTTCCCACATCTTTACAGTTTTTAGACATATAAAAACATTAAAAGAAATAGTAAAGCAAACGCACCTGTGCCTTTGATCCAAATGCTACCACTGTTAACACTTTCCCGTGCCTGCTTTCTCCTGTCACTCCTTCCTCTCTCTGACTACTAACTCACGGTATTTTATTCATTGTGTTAAACTCAGTTGCAGTCATTCTTCCTTTTGGTTTCCGTTGTCCAGGTTGGCTGGTGGCATTTCCTTCACGCCGACTCTGGTTGGTCTCCACTGGTCTTTGGACGTCGCTTAATTACGGGCACAACAACACACCCCAGATTTGCTTCCTCCTCTCCTAGCCCCAGCTCTCCAGTGTCCCAGTTCCCTTTGGTGGCATCTGGAAGGCAAGCTCTGGTCACCAGGTGTCCTCATTGCTCTAAGAGTTTCTTTGCTTCTCTGTGCCTCTTCTATGGAAAAAGCCAGTAAATAAGTTAAAATGAAAAGTCGTGAATTTCATATTGAGACATTTATTGCAAAATAATCATTACAGAGTTTAGATCACTATTACGTTTTTGTAGTGTTTTTAGATGTGTATGCCTCTTTTGAAACAAGTATTACATTTTAGAAAGACTTTTGAAAGCTTTTATCTCTACAGTTCCAATTTAGGAAACATCTGCAAGCATTCTCTGCTTTCACGTAAGATGAGGAGCAAAGGGTCTCTTCCTAACAGTATCCTTTTCCATGTTTTTCCTCTGTCTCCATTAATTAATCAAGGAGTCAGATAAAATGAGATCTACATCAAGGATCTCCTGCTTTCTTGATGTGTGACTTTGTGAGAGGTAGTTAAACTCTCTAAGTCTCCGTTGTTTTACTGACATATGAGAATTAATAGTAAGAAAAGAAAAAAACCCTCATAGACACAGACAAGAGTATGGTGGTTACCAGAGGGAAAGGGCAGTGTGGGGAGGTAGAAGAGGGTAAAGAGGGTGAGGCAAGGAGACGGCTTGGGGCAGCACACCCAAAAAACAATACACAGATGATGCATTGTAGAATCATGTACCTGAAACCTATAGAATTTTATTCACCAGTGTCACCCCCAATAAATCAAAGGAAAAAAGTTAAAGTAGGTGCTTCTTTGACTAATGTCATTATTTTTCACAACTACACTGAAGGCCAGCTTAATAGCCTTCAAAGATGATTAGACTAAATTATAAAATGTCAAAATAAATGAGCAGGCATGCCCTTTTTAAAAATCTGTCTCACATGGATTAAACAAGATAATAAAAAGACTTAGCAAAGTGCTCATAGTAATCATCATTAATAACCATTATATTCTATTGTACTCATTTTTCTAGATATATCTCTTTCAATTGGGGGGGTTGGGACTAACCTTTTTTATAATATTTGCCACAATTATTTAGCACTATCTCTATTTAACTCTTCTGTGATTTACCTTCACCACCAGTCCCTTTGTGACAGGACAGTAAGAAGCTAGGAAAATTCCTGGGAAAGGGAAATAGGGAAGCTGAGACAAGAAAGTTCAACAAGGCCAAACAATTTGTGTAACTTACAGTCAGCTTGTGAACTGCAAGACCTTATCTTCCCTAAGCGAGGACACTGGAGAGCAAATGGTTTATAGCTCTCCTCCCCAACCAGAGAATACATGGCTTAAATCACCCAGTTAATGCCATTGGTGCCAAGGACTGATGGGAGTCAGGGGAACAAATAACAAAAACCCCATCAAAAGCCAGACATAGTCAGGTAAAAGCAAAACAGTAAAGCAGACCAAAGAATAATCCTACCCCCCCACCATGCTCATTCTGATGCATCAGCATATTGAAAATGCACCTGGAAAGCTGATGAAGACTTGGTTGAGACACTCCCCTAAGATTCTCTCACTCACAGGAAAAAAGGATAAAAAGCCCTCAGGACTGAGTGTGGGCTCGCTCAGAAGCACACCTTTGCCCCTCCCTGGGCATAAACTCTTTACTTTTCCTAGACTCTGAGGGTCCCCACAAGACTGGATGAGAGAGGAGCCGGGATCAGCACCTATCCCTGGCTTGACCCCTGATTCTCTCTCCAAGGCCCTCTTTTCGTCTGACTTCCCAGTGAGCTAACAGCAGCCCCGCTTTGGCTCACTCCTTTCCTATCACTTTTCTGGGGAGCCAAAGCAGAGCACCGCCTAGGCTCCCTCCTGTTGCTTCTTCTTCCTCCGATTCACTGTCCCCAGATTTAACAAAGGCACTCCGCAAATCACCCAGATTTGTGTCGTGAGATCTTTCCTGCATGAAGTCACTAGCCCACACACAGCACACTGGTCTGAGGCAGACCCCCTCTGGGCCGATCCCTGTTCTGTAACACTTGATATTCTGTTACAGCTCTATCAGTTATCGAGATTGGAGTACTGAGACTCCAACTGTTATCATGCATCGACTGTCTACTTCTTTATTAAATTCTGTCCTTTTTGCTTAATATTGAATATATTTTGGGCTTCTGTGGTAAGGTCTATATGTTTGCACTTGTTATAGTTTCTTGATATATTAAACATTTTATCAATCTATAATGAACTACTTTGTCATTTGTAAACTTTAAAAATTGAAACTCTAATTTTGGGGGTATTAGTATAACTACCCAGTTCTCTTTGGGTTGCAATGTTTATAGAGTATCTAACTCATCCTATTGCTTTTAACCTCATTATGTTCTCATAAAGAAAGTGAGCTTTTGTAGAGAGCGCAAAGTGGAACCTATTTTACTACCCAACCTACCCATCTCTGCACTTTAATAGGAGGGTTTAATGAATTTACATTTAATGTGATTACTGATAGAGAAGGATTTACTTCTGGCATTTATCTATTCCTTTTACGTTTAACATATGTATTTTGTTCTTCCATTTCTCCATTACTGCCTTTTTTGTTATTTAGTTGATTTTCTGTAGTGTACTATTTTGATCCCTTCTTTTGTTTTCTGTGTTTTCAGTTCTTTACTTGGTTGTTACTTTGGGGACTATAATTAATACCTTAAATTTACAACATTTTAGTTTGAATAATACTCAATTATTTTCCATAATATACCAACACTGTTCTTATAAATTTCCTTCCCTCCTCCTTTATATTGTTATTATTGTAGATTATGTCTTTATACATTGCATATTTATTAACATAAATTTATAATTATTATTTTATAATATGTCTATTACTTATTGACTATTAAATCATTAGAAAAAATAGAGGTTACAAACCATTCCAAAAGTATAAAAAGAATGGCTTTTTCCTGCAGGACTTTAAACATGTCATCTGACTGGCTCCTGGCCCCCATGGTCTGTGAGGAGAAACCAGCTGTTTCTCGTACTGAAGACTTTTTTGTATGTGGTGGGTCCTTTCTCTCTTGCTGCATTTAAAATCCTCCCATTGTCTTTGGATTTTGATAATCTGGGTATAATGTGTCTTGATATAGATCTCTTTACTCTCCTGAAAGTTCATTGAGCTTCTTGAATGTGTGTGTTCATGTTTTCTTCAGATTTGGAAAGTATCGGACCATTATTTCTTCAAATAATTTTTCTGCTGCTTGATCTCTGTCTCTTCCTTCTGGGACTCTTACAGTGCATCTGTTGGTATGTTAGATGGAGTCACATAGGTCCTCCAGGTTTTCATTTTTCTTTATTCTATTTTTCGTTCTGTTCCTCTGATTGGATAATTTTGATGTTTGCGTCTTCGGGGTTGCTGAACTTTTCAGCTGCCAGTTCAAATCTGCTATTGAACCTTCCTAGCAAGTTTTTAACTTCAGTTATTACACTTTACAGCTCCAGAATTTTTTGATTCCTTTTTATACTTTTTAGTTATATTCTTATTTGTCCATACATTGCTCTCCTGATTTCCTTTAGTTTTTTATATGTTATTTTTAGCTCATTGAACATATGTAAGTCAGTTGATTTAACAGCTTTGATTAATATTACCAATATCTGAGATTCTTTGGGGATTGTTTTTCTAAATATTTTTACCTGTGAAAGGTTCCCTGGACCAAATGTTCCTTGTTCCTTTGTATATTTTATAATTTTTTTGTTTAAAAACTGGACATTTACAGTATTATGTTGTTGAAACTCTAGAGATCTAATTCTCTCACTTCTCAGGGATTGCCAAAACTTGCTCATTACGGGCTGTAGTCTTCCATTTCTGACTTTCTAAACCATTTGTTCAAAGCATGTATTCCTTATTATATGTGATTACTGTAATTTCTGTTCTGTTATCTTTGTGGCTAGCCTGTGACCTGACAAAATTTTCCTTCAATGTCTCCAAAAGGGAGAAATGATCTCACAAATATTGTCTCTTTAAATTCCCTGGAAACCACTTTAGCCCATGGGGTTTGAAGCAACAGGTTGCCTCTTTGCTGGCCTCTCACCCATCAAAAGCAACTTTCAGAATTTAAAACACACAACCCCGACATATCGAGGACAAAGTTCATATTGCCCATGTTGGCTCCAGCAAGCCACGTCAGAAAGACTAGCTGCTCTCCCCACAGCTGCCTGCTGTGGGTCTGGGAGCTGGCTTCCAAAAAGAAGAAGGCTGTAACTTACTAAAATTTACTAGATTCTTCATCAAGCCTTGTCTGGACACTGCAAGTGCTCAAGTAGACTCCAGAGTTTCAAACTAATTATTTCAGTCACTTCCTGTCAGCTCAACAGTAGTTTAGATCCATCTACAGGTACTTGAATATCCTTAATCCACTGTCTCCTGTAGTGCTCTGAGTGGAATAGCATATTACGTCCTTTCCCTTTTAACATATTTGTAACTTTGAATCTAAAGCAATTCTCTTGTAGTGAGCATGTAGTTGGATCATGGTTTGTGTTTTTAAATCCATTCTGCCAATCTCTGCATTTCAATTGCAGGATTTAATTCATTTACATTTAATGCAATTACCAGTAATGAAAAAGTTATGCCATTTTACTACTTCTTTTCTTTTATTTTTTTACTACTTGTTTTCTACATGCCCTTTTTTCCTCAATCTCATTACTGTCTCCTTTCTTTTGTGTTAGTGATTTTTTTCAGTATGCCCTTTTAATTCCTTTGTCATTTGTTTTACTAGATTTTTGAGTTATTATCTTAAGTGGCTTCCCTGGTCATTGAAATTAATATCTTAAATTTATAACAAACTAATTCAGATTAATACCAACTTCTTTTTAATAGTATATAATAACTTTGCTTCTATATATTTTCTTCTCTGCATGCTAATATTTTTACAAATTATGCCTTTGTACATTATATGTTTATTATTACAATTATTACAAATATTGCTTTATACAGTTGCCTTTTTAATCATTTTTATTGGTATTCTAGTACAGTTGTCCCAGTTTCTTCCCCAATGCTCTCCTCCTTCCATCCTACCCCCTGCTCCCACAGTCAATTCCCAAGTTGTTTTCCATGTCTGTGGGTCGTTCATACATGTTTTTTGACTAGTCCCTTACCCTCTTTCCACCATTACTCCCCTTCCTCCTTTCCTCTGGTCACTGTCAGTCTTTTCCATGTTTCCGTGCCTGTGGTTCTGTTTTGCTCATTAGTTTATTTTGTTCTTTAGATTCCTCTTATAGGTGAGATCATATGGTATTCATCTTTCACAGACTGGTTTATTTCACTCAGCATAATAAATTGGAGAATACAGTCATCCTTTAAATCAGGTAGAAAATAGAAGTTACAGACAAAAATACACTTATGCTGTCTTTCATTTTTCTAGATATAAAATTCTTCTTGATTGATAGTTTTCTTTTTCCCTAGCACTTAAAATATATCATTCTACTAGCTTTGGCCTTTTTGGTCTCTGACAAAGAAAATCAGCTGTTAGGCCCTAGACTGTTTCCCCCCTGAGTGAGTGCAAGGAGAAAATAGTGGCTGTGTCTAGGGTGGAGAGTTCCTGGCTCCCTGAAGCCACAGCTTGGGGGAGTAGTGGAGAGATGGGGTCCCTGATTATGTAGGCTGGCTGTAGACCCCTTATCACTTGTGGTTTGGCAGAGTTACCAGGGCTCAGAAGGTAGAATGTGAATTGATTACCCATTGAATTTCTTCATTCAGTCTCGCTGGTTCTGTGGTTCCCTTTAATCTCTTACCTTTGGTTTCCAGTGTTGTATTTGTTCCTTCTACTTTTACATCTTCATGATTATGTTAATGGAAACTTGGAAGAGAGAAAATGAGGCATTATCGTTTAACAATGCTTATAACTTTTTGAGTGTCATTTACACAACAGATAAGCAGTGAAGTAGGGAAGAGCATGGAGAAAATAGAAAATTTTTACCATGATAGAAAACAGGAGATGGCTCCTTGGGAATAGGTCTCTGTCCCCTTAGTGGAATGGCAAAGAGGATGTTTGTTGGGAAGGGCCAGGTGCTAATCTCTGTGAGGGTATAAATCTCATACATAATACAAATCTCTGGGGGTATATAAATCTCATTGAGCTAAAATACATTGGTACTTTTAGAAACTAAGAAACAGCCATGTAAGGCCAGTAGTCATTCCGATAATCAAGTTGTACTGTGAAGGTCTCACATATCCCATTAATTCTTACACCAAAGGTCTTTATCCTGACAAATGGGCGTAAACTGAGCGCAGGGCCTTCAGTACCGTGACATGTGGTGATGTGTAAGTACTGTGACATGTGGTGATGTGTAGTTGCAATGAGGACACTTGGGAAAGGGCTCAGCCCTCAGACACTCTCGTAAAAATTCTGAAGTTTCCAAACTTGCAGATAGAAGGCAGAGGCGATGGTCTTGCCAAAACAACTCAACCAAAGAAATGTAACTTTTTTTTTAACCTCTGGGAAAAGAGTTCAAAGCACATTTTATTCTAAAAGCTAAGCAAAGAAAATCAGCTCCCATGATATAGACACTTGATTTTGTATTTCTCAGACAAGATAAACTATTGTATTCTGTGGGCTGATACCAAGACTCTTCCTTGCCAACATTCTCTTTGGGTTTTAATGGGATAGATTACCTTGGAGCCTCCTGGAGTCAAAACAGCTAACCAACAGAGGTTGCTGAAGTCCTAAACGGCAAGATCTTCCAGAAATCACAGAGAAAACTCAAGTTAAGAGCAAAACCACATAAGTTGAACTTGATTTCAACCCTCACATTTCCTGGAAATCATTTATGAAAACCCAGGTTTGGCAATGAATCTATTAAATAATTGAGCTCAAGTCAAGATTAGCTGTGTGCGGGGAGGGGCAGTGGCATCATGGCTGAGACTGTGACTAACGAACCACTTAGGTGTACACATCATAAAAGGGCTTAGACAAGGCCGGGCTGAACGTTCATATGAGTTGAGCAGAGACAGGCTCTTAGGATGGTGTTCTAATCCCACAGCCACCACCTCTGCTGTCTAGGCTCTTGGACATCCCTGCAGAGCCTCTCCTTGTGTTGTTTGGGAAGTCAGTGGCCGCAAAGGAAACAATGGCAGAAACAGCAGCAGGACTTCTTGCAGTGCAGGCAACTGAGGCATCAGGTTCTGTCTCCAGGAAAGCAGCCTGTTGACCCTCTCAAAAATGGCTTTGATTCCATTCCCACTTTCCAGCCTATCACTGGCATGAAGCTCCATCATTTTCCCAGTCTCCAAGAGCCCGGCTGATGCTGGTTCGGTACACTACCAAAGAACTGGACGGAAAGTGAGCAAGCTGCCTGAACAGTGGGTACAGTTATGCCCACCATTCGCTCTCTTGACACAAGGGAGAGGAGGAAGGAACAAATGGGTGGAAAAGGTTTGAAAACAAACTTCTCTAGTTGGATGCCTTTTCTTTAGTTTATAGGGGGCAAGCAGACCACCCTGCACTTGGCGTTTTGTTGTGTTCTGTTTTTCACCAAAAAGCGACAGCCCAGACCTCAGTCTCTGCTGTCTGACATTATTTGAAAACCCTACAGGTAAAGTAGGCAGAGTAATCATGACTTAAATCCAACCTCGTCCCCACCCTTTCTCAAACCAGAAATGTAGTACTTTTATTTCCTCATCCTTCCCCATCGAGCTACATACAAAATTAATCACCAGTCTCTCCTTTCTCAATCTCTCTAGGTCCCACCCTCTTTTCTCGACCCCCACACTTTCTAAATTGAGACCACTAACGGGTCTTCTCTGGGTTAATACAAAGTCCTCCTACCTCGTCGGTCAGGAGAATGGGCCATATCTCTGGGCCTTTGCATATGCCGATCCCTCTGCCTAGAATGCATTGCCCCCTCTGTCTGGCTAACATCTTTGTTGTGCCACTCCAAGAATCACCCTCCAAAAAATGTGAATGAAAATGATCAGTTTCAGGAAGGTGGCCACGTCAGAAGGAGGGAAGGGAGAATTGTGGAACTAGGATGGAGCATTATCTATATCTCTAAAGTTCCACTGAGAGAGATCTCTCAGTCATAATACAGTTAAAGCTCAGTTCTCAGAAGTCTTGGCTCTCAAACAACTCAGTTCTCCACCAAGTTGTTCATGGAAAAAAGTGTCTGACAAGTTGTCTAACAGAACTTCGGGCCTCGATCCTCCACCCGACAACCCTTCCGTCCTGACATCTGTGTGGTCACTCACGCATCTCCTAGGTGACAAAGGAGATTTGGTTTTCAAAGCCATCGGTTCTCAGTTTTCCAGGATGAATTAAGTTGGAGAGCTGAGGTTTCACTGCATTAACATCTGCTCAATGTGAATTAGAAGTATATTTTTGTCTGTCACATTATTTTGTGTGCCTTTGAAATATTTTATAGTCATAGATAGAAAATGTTTTCAAATCAGCTGTGCTGCTTCCCTTGTGTTGCTCGAGTCTTCTGCAGCAGTGAGTCCTTCCGCAGGGCTTCTGACCCTGGGCTGTAATCGCGGGCTTACTTCCTAGTTCTAACCCAGTGACTGGAAGAAAAACTCCTGGCGTCTTGTTTGTGTCTCTGTCTGAATCCCGTGGGCACCTGGTAGACGCTTGCTAGTTACTGGAACGAGTTCCTAAAACATCAGCCAGTCTAGCGAAGGCTGGTGCGAACGGTGGGACTGGCAGTCAGCAGGTGTTGACGGAGACCTGCAGAGATGAAAGGAGGGGCTGTGTAACGTAGCTGGCAGGACCACATCCAACCCAGCCCAGCAGGGCAACGGGTTGCGGCTGTGAAGTCCTTGAGATCCCAGCTCAGACCAAGCCAAGGGACTGACACTGTGGCTTTCAGGGAGGGCGAGGGGCCTGTCTTCCAGCCAGAGGAGACCAGCTGCCAGCTGCTAGTGCCCTCAAATTGAAGCAGAAGGGACTGAACCTGGCTCTTGAAAGAGGATAAAGAATTCCTGGATAGGCCAGAGGAACTAACAGACAAACATAAACACAGGGTGTACCTGATTTTGACAAAGGCATGGGAACCTGGGCATGAGGATGCGGATGGAGGAATGGGGCTGAGGGAAGGGAGGACACAGGAAGACTGCACCCCCAGAGAATGCAGATATCTGAGCAATGGGAGGTAATCTGGTCTATCTACTTAGCAAATAAAAATGATAAGCAACATAAGCTGTCCTGTGTCCAAGAAGCTTATTTTAGTCTCAGGGCTGAGGCCATGTGTCCATTCAGGGACACAGATAAACTGGGGTCTGTGCACAGCTTGCCTCCAGACCACACAGCACAACCCATTTCCTCCCTTGCGTTACAGCACTGCAGACGCCTCTCGCTCCCACCGGCCAGCCTCCGAGTTCTCTTTTCCAGACAGGCACACCATCCTTAGAGGAGAGGGCTCATGGGGGGCTTGGCGCTGGCCCTAGAGTGACACTGACCAAGAAGAAACCAGTCCATGTGGTTCCTGGACCAAAGAGGCCCAAGCGCACAGGGATCAGGCTGGGTCCTCTTCATTCCGAAAGGCTGGGGAGAGCCGAGTCTGGAGGAGGTCCCTAGCAGAGAGGACCCTGGCTGAAGGGTGAGGGGTGCCAGCGCCTGGTCAGCAATGCTTTTGAGGTGCAGGACTTCTGCCTGAGGCCACTGACAGAAGCCAGGACTCTGCCAGCTGCCCAGAGCATGAGCTAAGACACAGATATACACAGGGGGCTCCCAGTAGTACCTATGCCTGCACTTCTTGCTTGTTTTTCCTCTTTCAATGTTGGAGTTTTTTAATATTATTGTATTTATTTATTTATTTTTAGAGAGAGGAAGGGAGAGGGAAGGAGAGGGAGAGAAACATCAATGTGTGGTTGCCTCTTGTGTGCCCCCTGACTGGGGACCTGGCCCACAACTGAGGCATGTGCTCTAGACTGGGAATCGAACCAGCAACCCTTTGATTCTCAGGCCAGCACTCAACCACTGAGCCATGCTAGCCAGGGTGTCAATGCTGGTTTTGTGCTCACCTTTTATGGTAGCTTTGTTGAGTTGTATTCACACACCATACAATCCACTCTTTCTTTGTGTTCCATTTTACTCTGCTCTCATCCATATTAATCTTAGGGGAAAGTGGGGGAGTGTCATGTATTTTACATTCTCCCCTCCCACTCCTTGGCTTCCTAGAGACAGCCTGGCAGCCACGGTTTTGACACTGAAAGGCAGGAGGGAAAGCCAGTGAGAACCTCCTGTTCATAAGCCCGCAGCTCCTTCCTAGGAGTGAGAGCTGAGGTCTCTGCAGCCCAACACGATTTTCTGTTGCTGTGCTTAACCATAGGTGACAATGTGGAGACCAGGAAACACCTCCTAAGACCAGGAGCAAGGAGCACTGCTTAGGAGTCACCCAAGGAACTGGCTTCTCTGGTCCCAGCCCTGCCAGAGCAGGCTGCTGAGCTGACTCAAATTCACACTTGCCTTCTGAACATCCCAGGGCTTCCCCGAATGCCCCTGGCAGTGATCTTTTTCCTGGGGGCTCTGATTCTGCAGGGCTGAGGTGGGGCTCAGGCATCTCTCTATACCATATCTGATGGTTCCAACAACAATCATAATTATGTACTGGTCTTGATGTCCATCATTAGGACAGAGGTTTTTCACTCTTGAGGGCTTGTTGTTGAGTTCCACCTCCAGAACCTCTGATTTCTGGGGAGTGGCCTGAGAATTTGCCTTTCCAACAAGTTCTTGAGGCATAGGTGACAGACCACACTTTGAGAACTATTTGCTAGGAGAATAGGCCTGCTTCTCCGGAAATCACCCAAATCTGAAAGAAGAGGAACCCACTGCCCTCATTCTTAACCTTGAATGGAATTAGCTGGGCATGGAACTCCCTGCTGCCCAGACTGCTCCCCAGGGCAACGGAACCAGAACATCTGGGGTAGGGCCAGGACTTGGCATTTTCTCAGAGTGCCCCAGGCCATTCCCAGGAGCCACCGGGGTTGAGAACATTACCCTGAGGGTCTTTGAAGGTCAGCTAACTTCAAACTATCTTGAGGGCAGAGAGAAAAGAGAGAGAGAGTAGGAGACAAAGGTTATGAGAGCCAGAGTGGGGGGATGAGCCCCACAGAGTTTGAGCCAACGTGTCCTCTTATCACAGCCCTGAAGCTCCTCTCCGAGGGGGCACCTTGGCCTTCCCTTCTTCCTCAACCTGGGACATTCAGAGGTGAGAGTGGGATCCTTGCCCACTTCGAGCACAGCTGTAGGACTGATAGCTGATGACCTCCTGAGCCAGAAAAGCCTTCTGACCATACACTGGCTACACTCGGGTGCTAGAGCATGGCCCCAAGTCTGATGCTGCAGCATCTGGGGACTCTTACTGCGGTGGGCTGGAGCACAGCTGCTTTCTCCCTGGGCCCATTGCCCAGTGACGGAAGCCCAGGTGTGCCGGGGGGCGGGGGGGGGGGGGAAAGAAACCCAGGGAGTGTCAGATAGGCCTGGAAACATGGCCTGAGGTACTCACAGGAGCCAAGGCACCAATCCTTTGTCACTCAAGGCCAAACAACATGCTACAGATGGACGTGTCCAGAGCTGGCAGGAGTGACAGGCGTGGTTTGCTAATTGTGCACATGGCTGAACCACAAGCATTTATCTGAAAGAAAAGCCTTGACATTCACTTATCAGCAAAATGATGGAAAAATCTCACTAGGATTCAAAGACATGTTCACATGTTAAGGGCAAGCTTTGTTTTACCTTGGATATTATCTAGTTTGGGCCAAGGCAGGGCAATAAGTCCCCAGGCTTCTAAGTGGCTATCTCCATGATCAGGAGTCAGAGACTTTCTGATGTCAGTCCCCTGGGGCCTTTGTTCTGCAAGGCAGTCCTTGCTCTGGTCAGTATCCCAGGAGAATAAATGTTCATGACTAAATGTTTCCTAATAATTTTTAAAAATCTTAAAACCCAGAGAAGATAATAAATTCTAAGTTACTATCTCACTGGAATTTGCCAGAAGCCCCCTTTAACAGAGAAGAAAACGTGTGCTTTATGCCTAGAACTTGGAATTCTACTTTTGGAATTTTTAAGCAATAACTAATGCTTAATGATTTTAGTTCATAAATTTCCCCTGAGAAGGTGTGTAGGAGACCGTTCTGCGTGGCATGGGCCCAGCTCCCACTGGGAGATGCATAGGACCCACGCCGGTGGATAGGTTCTCCCATCGAGGATTAGGCCTGCTCTGTACCTAGGCCACTTTGAGTCTTGCTTTTTGCTAAAAACTCCCTCACCCGGGTTTGTGGCAAACATTTATTGTGAAGTAACTTCCTAAAAACCATGCTAAACCTTCTAAGGACCAGTGTAATGGGGTTCAACCACTCTTGGCTTTTCATTTGCAAATATCCCTCTTCTGTGATGTGATTACCAGCATCCTCTCCTTTGTTTTCTGTAAAAGGTAACCACCTAAAGCAACCTGTGCATAGTAAATAAGGACCATCATGTAATGTGCTGAGAAACCCAATCAAAGCCTGTCTGGGCAAGGGCCAGCGCACTCTCCCCTTGAGAGAGTGGCCAGGCTGCTCTGAGGTGCTCCCCCCTTGAGGGAGTAACCGTGCCCTCCCTTTTCCTCCACAGTCCTCAGTAGTCCATGCGAATTTGTCTCGAATCCCATCCATAACGCCGTGTACACTGCAGGCTGGCGCACACGTCACAGGTGTATAAATTGCAACACTTAAAACTGGGGACCCTGGGAGATCCTACTCACATGGAAACTCAGATTTTTGGCTTAAGTAAAAGACATTTAGAACAATGTGTGATAACATTACAGAAAAGTAATGAAAACAAGAGATGCCCTCATGGTGCTTGTAGGTTTCTGGTCCAAATTTGGGCAGGGTCTTAGCTTGTGCCCTTAACCAAATCACTTTACTTTTTGGTCCTCCTTTTTTCTTTATTGATAGAAATAAAAATGAGTGTCTCTTTTTATGTCCAGAAGAAGTTCAGATCACATTACAAATTCTAAAAACATAAGCAAAAGGTATGCAATGCCTGAACAATAATGTTGGGAAGAATTTGGCAAATGGAACACCGAAAGAGTGACAGCATTAGCCTGGGTGTCTGCGAAGTTTTCTCAATTATAATATCTGCTCCCAGGCTAGAAGATATTTCCTATTTCTCACCATATGCTCCACAGTCAGCTTACTCCCCTTGATATCAATCATTCCCCTCAAAGCTGCACCGCAGGACTGGATCACTGGCTTCTTGGAAGGCTGGGATGCTGAGCTGTCCTCCCAACAGATCTGGGTGCCCTTCCAGGTCGCAGGAATGAAATTCATGACCCATTTGTAAATCACACCACATATAATGAACTGAATCTCTCATCAAAAGAAAAAAAAAACTTTTATTTTTTCTATTGCATAAATAATGGTAAATTAGACTCTTTTTTATACAGATTATATATTTACAGACAGGTTAGAGAAAACATCTGGTAAATATGGCAGTCAGTTTTCCTTTATACACTGAGATAACATATTAATAATATATGCGTCATTGGATCAGTTAGTTGCATGCCAGGTTAATTTATATTAATATTTACATTTTATATAAAGATTTTCTTTTGACTAGTCTGCTGACTCTCTCATCACTTAATAGCAAAAATCACCAACCAATACTAAATGGAAAGAAAAATGGAGCGAGAATGAGGTACATGGGCAGATTGTGACCCAGGAATTCAGTCCTCGTGGCCCATTCTGGATGTGAGAGCGGCCAAGCTCCAGTTGTCCTGGTGGTAATAGCCCCCAGCTGCACTCCGGTTTGCATCCAGCCATTTACTGCTGTGCGTTGAGAAAAAACTCACATCTCAAGTGTAACGACCCCTAGATTCACAGCAACGCCCCCTCCAATAGCTGACCAGTTGCCAACCCCACTCCCTGACTAGATTTTCGGGTCTGAGTCTCCTCCAAGGGCATTGTCTTTGGTTAGTCCTTGGACAAATAGCTTCTTTCTGGATTCAGAGTTGGGGGAGAAAATCAAACCCCATTAAGAAGCCATTCCAAGACCCCTGAAACCTGATTTCCAGGTCAAAAAGAAAGAATATTCTTTGATTTTCCCCCGGAGAGAGCCGAGACACACAGACTTGTGTAAATGTCCACCAGGAGCTGAAAGGGCACTTTCCTGGCCAATCTAGGTCTTTCCAGGGAAGAACAGCAATTAAAAAAAGAGAGAGAAAAAAGGACAGAAACCTAGGAGCTGATGCTGTCATGGGGCAAGAGACCTGGAGACTTTCGGGGCTTCTGCAGCTGCTCTCCCCCTGCCCTCTGCCCCCATCCTGGTCGGCGGCATCTGCAGCAGGCACCTGTGCACAGCATGGCCCATCAGCCAGCTACAGGGCAATCGCAGGCAGCTGCTGCCCCAAGACTGACCATCTCATTCCTGACAATCACCAGAGATCACGACTCTCTTCCTTCTGCAGTGTTACAAATAACTGCAAACCATGATCACATATACAGGAACGACTGTTCCAGTGGCCAGAAAATAAGGAAAGAAAGAACTGTTGGGAAGTTGTGCTCTTTATTCAGTATCTTTTTTTGAGCTTTCTCAAATGGAAAAACAAGCATCTTTTCTCAGAATCCGGCTTTGTTTCACCTACTCATGCATGTATTCTGATTCATGTGACCTGTGGTCAGGTAATCAAATCCCCTTGATTTTCACACTGACTAAGCCAGGACACATCCTTGATGCTCACTCAAATCAGCAAGACCATAGGAAGTAAATAAAAACTCTTGCCCACAAGATACGGCACATTTGATGTAAGCCAATTTGTATTGTTTCGTGTATAGACAGTGGACACCAAAAGAAATAGTTCATTGTAACTGCCTCTTGGCACTTGGGTTAAAAAAGCAACTGCCAGTTCCTAATGTGATTCATAGGGGGTATAAGGATCCTCTCAAGTGTGGGCATTCATTTCGATCTGTTTCCAACAGAGTCACAATGGGAGGACTCTTCTTGATCATCTGGTTTACCTCTCTTGCTTTAGAGATGAGAAATCTGAGGCCAAGAAGGGAAGTCACTCAAAATTATCTGGCTGGTGGGTGGCAGGGGCACCTGAGGTCCTGCCTCCTGTGCCCTTCCCAGCTGGTAGTGCTGCCCACACTTCTGGTCCTGCGCTCTGCTCTCCTGGCTTCAGTTCAACGGGTCTGCACCCCAACAGAGAGCTCTGGGAGAGGCGTTCTGGGCGTGGCAGATGTCAGCATCCCCCAGGGACAGGAGTGCTACCGGCCTCCTCTTGAAGTTCCCAGTGCACGTCGCTGGGATCAGGCTGATGGGCAGCAGCCCCGTGGCACTCAGTGCCCTGAGTGCTGCCAACGTAGGCCAGATGCACAGGGAGCACGTTCAGAGAGCCGCCTCTGCAGCCCTTTAAAACTTTCTTTTTCTCTCTCAGGTCCCAAGATGGAGCAACATCACACTTGAATCTTGCATTCCCGGCAATATTCCTTCCTCATTGTCCTGATCTTCTACTCCACCGGAGAATTCCAGCCTCTGCCCCCTTTCACTTGGACAATGTCAGAAGCATTGGTTTGCAAGCAAACCCACCATGGTCAAGGAAAAGAGGTGGCGAGGGCTACACCAGCACGGGGTCATCGAGTGCTCCGAATGCTGCCCAAGGCAGGGGTAGGGCGGGAGGCTGGCCGGGTCTCTTCCAGTTTCAGAGGACTGTCTTCCTGGGACTGGCAAAACCTGATTCTTTGTGGCTATAATTCAAGCCAACTGAATCAAATTAATTTAGCCATGAAGACTTTTTGAGCATTATTATAATGTCCCTGGAGACCATACAAAAGGGCCCCAAATCAATATTAAGTAGAAACCATAGCTGTAAGAATGACCATGTGCATTACAATGAGCTTAGGATACTAAGAGAAGTGCTTGGCTGGTTTGTGTACTTGACCTTATTCCTCCAAATCAGTGTCTCCAACAAGGCCACATAACTGAGGACAGTCCCCTGAGTGACTTAGTCAAAGGAAGTATGAAGTGAAGCTGAACAGTTCTGACATTTAAATTGTCATGGAGACAGGGTCTGTAAGAAGCAGCCCAAATCCTCCTCTATTTTGCCATCACTTTAAATAATTTAAATTGAAAACCCTAGCTGTTGAATAATGCTTCTTTTCTTTTTCTGATGAATTTTTTCCCTTCTGGGGGGGGGGGTGCTGAGTTATGAGGTGGTGAGGGAGGATGGCTATGGCAAGGCCTTCAGCTTACATACTTTTAGCCCTGAGATGTCACTGAAGAGGCCCCGTGAAAGTTCTGATCTGCGGTCATTCAGACAGATGTTCTCTGGGGAAGGCAGCTCTGCAGTCCTCCTGGTAATATAACCAGTATGTGCTAAAATCTAGAAGCTTAAGCTCAGTCCATCTGCATCATCATGGCATCATAAAAAGGGATACCCCCTTTTCACAGTGGGGTTCAAGACTTTCTCGGTATCTCAGTAGAACAGGGTGAGTAAGATGATGACCCTGGGCCATTGGAGAAATAGTGCAGTAAAATGACTCAGTATGGTTTTGCACTTCCAGCTGGGAGAAGCAGGGTTCAGCATCTTCCACAGGGATGGAGAACAAGGGCACAGCAGGACAGAGTTCCATGGCACGCAGCCACCATGGCTAGGCCAGCCCAGCCAAGGGGCTGTGCCGGGCAGTCTCACCCTGACTCTTCTGGTCACACCTTTATATTGTCCCAGGGAAGCCTGAGCTACTGGTACAGAGCAAAAGTCTCTTTGATTTATGATCTGAGTCTTGACTTAAGCCTAGAAAAGGCATTTGGATTAAAAGGTAAATTCATTTCTCCCAGTTCTGAGATATATGACTTTACAATTCTGTGGATGGGAGGTGGAGGGGCATTATTGTCAAAATTCATTAGGTTCTTTTGGCTAACTGTAAGAGAGTAGACCAGTCATTTCCAACTGGTGTGCCACAAGAATTTTTATAACATGCCATACCTGACTATGTAGTCAGGGGCACTGACCTCTTTTCCCTTAGATTGTCATATAAAAAAAATGAAAACAGCCAACACAAGAGTAGCCATCTAGTGTGAATGAATTAATATTATACCTATTTTTTGCTCTGATCAGCAAAGATATAATTTTGTGTGTGTGTGTGACGCAGAACTTTAGTAAGTAGTTTATATGTGCCATGAGACAAAAAAGACTGAAAACTGCTAGAGTAGACAGTTTGTCATGTGAAATCTGAGGCAGGAGCAGGTATCAAGAATGAAGACTGACAGGATACATCTTCTCTGCAAATAAAACATCTAGAATCTTCTGAAACCACTGGCCTTGCCCAAGACCACTTGCCAATCTCGGTTCACTTCGCATTTCTGGCTGTGGAAGAGTTTCTTAACCCACAAATGGATGTTTTTGAAGACTGAGGCTTAAAATAGGTTTTGCCTTCCAGATGACATTTCTGACTTTTCACCCAGATGAAGAGGTCCTTGCTCTGGGCCCTGGGAGGTGGAAGAGAGGGAGCATGGAAAGGATACCACCTGGCTCACAGGTAGCTCCTATTCTCCTGAGCAAATGGAAGGGTAGGTTCAAACACAAAAGAAAAAGGCAGAGAAGCCATGAGATTTTTTAAGAGTAATTTCTCCCACCAGCAGGATGTGGATGCAGGGAGTCAGGTTGCAATCAGGCAGAACCCAAGTGTTCTTTAAGAAAATGTTCCCTATTTTTATGTGCCTTGGCAAACTCAGGGTGGAATGCAAGGGTTGCCATGGCAACACTTTTTTTTTTTTTACAGACTGGTCACATGAGACCCACACACATTCTGGAAGCCACTGCTAATCATTCCCATGCTGGGTCCTGTTTGGGGGCTCTGGCTCCTTCTAGAGTGATGGGTGACAGTTCTTTGGGGCCCAAAGGCATCAGGATCTGTATCCCTTGTCTCGCAAGCAAAATACCTCCTTGATCATCACTATGTGGTCTCAGGGGACACCCATTCTTGCAAAAAGAATGAGCCAAGTACAGTTTGCTAGTTACTCAGCTGTCCTATAATAGATCCCTTTGTCTATTATCTGGGAGCACAGAGGAAGAGTTGGGATTACTCCTCTCCTCTCCTCACTGGGGCCACAAAGCATGGGGGACCGGGACCTTCCAGAATCTTCACTATGTGCCTTGCAACCCCTCTGGTGAGGATACTGACAGGTGGGAACCCTGGAGTAGCACTGGTGTGGACAGGGCTTGGGGCGGGGCTGTGGGAAGTCAGCACCTCGGACTGCCTGACGACCCTCTAGACAAAGCAGCTGGGGTGCAAGTTACCAGGACGAGCTTTCAGCTCCCCAAGTCTCAGGAATGCCACTGCTCTGGGTTGTCTCCACACACTGCAGGCCTTGGGTGGTACCTGTGAGGTCATCGTGGAGAAAGTTGACTTTCAGCCCATCAAAGAGAGTTCTGTGCTTGCCTTTGTGTCCTCTCTCCCGAGCAACCCCCACAATGGATGCACTCGGGGTAGGATGGCTGACTTCCCGGTCACTGGGTCACTGGGAGAGGAAAGAGGTCCTCTTTGGGGAGAGGACACTGAGGACTTTGTGGGGAACAGGCTGCCGATCCCCCTCCAGAACTACTCTCACTCTCCACCCTGTGCATGGTGGCTAGTCTGTCTTCCAATAAAGTCTAACCCTCACATCTTCAGGCTCCCCATTCTCCAGGGGAAGGCAGAAGAACTGGCAGAAAAGCAGCCTTTGAAGCATTCATTTTTAGCCTCACCCACAGCATTGCAGACCCCTCTCACGGGGCACAGTCCTTTAAGAATTGTCCCTAGGATCTCTATCCAGTCAGTCTACTTAGGATCCTGCACCCCCTCCCTAGTCTAGTGTAATCTAGTGGTTCAGGGGGTCCTTTCCACCCAAGTACAATTGAGAGGGGGCGACTGCTTTGGGCAGGAGCTAATGATGAAGCCGTCTTATTAGAATTCTGTGTTTGGACCCGTTCTCATTCAGGGTTCTGATGGGGGGGGGTGGTACATGCTGAGTCGGGACAGGGAAGAGAGAAGAGGCAGTATGCGGGGTGTACTGTGGCAGGGCAGGGCCGGCAAGAGGGACAGGCAGGCTGGCGCTTTCCTGGACTGGATGTGTGAGACCCCGGGCACTTGCCCAGAGTCTCTCAAACTCCTGGGCTCTCGAAAGCTTACACCTGCTTCTTCCTCTGTACTATGGCTCCAACCCTAGTTTTTCTTGTGCTCTTCATGGATATTCTCCGTCTCCCACAGAGGGGAAGTTCCTACAGCTGCCCTCAGGTTGCTGCCTGAAGTGCTTGCAGAGGTGACCAGAGAGAAGACCCAAAACTGAGACCTTGGATGCTCCAAGTCTGAGAAGGCAGCAGGAAGAAAGCAGAGGGGAAGGGGAGGCTTGGGGAGAGGTTCAGGGGCACTCACCGCACCAAGAAGCCCACCTGGCTGCAGTGAGAGAGGAAAGATTCTAGAGCCTCAATACTGGAAGAAAGGGGGAAAGCATGTGGCTTTCGATGCACTGGGAAGAATGAAGAGCAAGACAATTCCATCCTAGAAATGAGGACCTGAGCTTGGAAAAGTACACAGGGAAATATTCCATTGAAATATCACTGGCTAATCAGACTAGGCAAGCTTGAATTAACAGTGGCGGCTGATACGACGTCTAGGAAAAGTCAGGATATTACAGACTTGAAATGGTGTTGAAAACAGACCACTGGATTCAGTTTCCTTCCCCAACAAGCAGGAGTAAATTACCTGTCCTGTTGGCTAAGCTTATTAACATCTTTGTCTCTTCTCATGGAAATGAGTCAGTTGCAGGATCTGAATGCCTGAAGATATTATGTAAAACACAGTTGTAGTTTAATCTTTCCATCTTTCCACTCTGAATTATATTTCACTTTTTACCTGGGGAAGACTAACTTACAAAGCAAACTGTAAGATGAGAAGGAGGTAAGATGCACAAGGACCTTAACTTACAGAGGTCTTCTGGCAGGGGGATGTGTGTGATTCCATCAGTTCGGCGACTGGGGTGTGGGCTGCAACCCCGCCTCACCACGCGTCTCAGTCCCCTGTCCCCCAAACTACGTCTCCTAGCCAAAGGAGGTAGGGACTGTGTCAGAGGACAAGCTTATATCAGGAGTAAGCGAACAGGGAAGAATGATGTCACAGACGAAGAAGCCAAATAGATACGTCTGTCTACCTGTCTATGTGTTATTACAGAGATGCCCACGATTATGCTTCTGTTTTCTTTAATGGCAGCACAGGCAGCAAAGCTGGGAGGAAGGCTCTCTGCAGATTCCAAAATGCTGGTGCGTGATGGGCTCTAGGAACAGAAAGCCAAGTACAGATGGAAACCGAGAACTCCCCAACTCTGCCGAGAGTCCCGTAGAAAGGCAGTAAGAACAGAAGCATGGGAGCAGCTGCAGGCTGCCAGGTCCTGCACCCCATCCGGCGGCTTTCCCCTCATGCCTCGCCGCGGGGCTCCGCTAGGTGGAGGGAGGAAGCCAGGGTCAGAAGGAGAGCCCCTTTCTGCAGCAACCCCAAAGTCAGCCCCTTGGGTTACCCGTAGGGGTGTCCAGTTGCCCAATGGGTTGAAAGAATGGGGTGTGGAGGTGACTGCGCGTTCACACCCTTCTCTTGCTCTCTCACTCCATCGGCCTGGATGGCCACTGGAATTCCGCGATGAAAATGTAGTTTATCTTCAGAGTTCCTGCAAGTGGTTGAAGCAATCATTCGGAACTCCTGGCTATTTATTGCATTGGGAAACAAAACCATTAAAGCATTTGAGACAGCCCTTTTGTGTCCCTGCCAAGGAGATGAAGTGGCCTTGCAACACCTGTTGCCCTGCAACCTGGGCTTCTTCACTGAACTGTGCCACTGCGTCCAAATCTGCTTTTGAGGAGGAACAGAGTCTGCCCGCAGGGCATGCGCATGCGCAGGGAGCGGGGGCCGCAGCAGTGTGGTGGCTGGAGGCTGCTACTCCATGCCGCTCCGCAGGATCTGGTTGGCCGCGATCAGCATGACGCTTATGATGAAGGCCATGGCGAAGGCGCAGATGAGGCTCTTCCGGACGCAGGTCTGTCTGTTCTGTTTCTGAGAATGAACTGGGGTGGAGGAGTAGAGAGGGCAAGGAGACAGGGAGGGAGGGGAGCAGAGGGGGAGGGAAGAGAGAAATGACATTTGTGAGGCAGGCTTCACCTCTTTCTCAACCAGCCCAGAGTCCAGTCCATAGGACGCGGACTAGTCAAGTCCACCAGCATTTCTGGGACAACTCTCAGAGGAGATTGGACACCACCTCCTCCTGTAAATAGCATGAAATGGTGAGGCTTCTACGACAAAGACCATGACAAATGTGATGTGCAGAGTAAGGTATGAACTTGCAGACATCATAGTTACAGTGGCTTTCTGCGTGAGGAAACATGGCGTGTTTCAGAGTGAGTTTCACAGAGGGCATCGCCCAGGCACAGCTGTGTTGGCTTCCGCAAAATGCCTGGGAAGTCAGAGGGAGGTCCCCACCTATTTATTAGTGCTGGGTTGGAAGCACTTACCTTTCCCAGAATTGTTCTTGGGTGGCTGTGGGTCCCAATGACTCCAAGCAACTCTGCCATTATTTCAGATGTTCCCACCAGTGATTCTAGTGAGGGGTCCCTGGGCAAGCAGCTTCTGCATCACTCAGAGCTTATTAAAAATGCAGATTTTTCAGGTGGAGCCCGCCCCAGATCTACTGAATCAGAGAGTCTGGGGTGGGGCCAGTGATTGAGGTTTAACTAGGTGGCCCAGGTACCTGCTGCTGTCTGAGAAGTGGGGACCACAGACACTGGGGACAAGACCGATGGGAAGCAGGCAGGCACAAAACCGCCTCAGACTTTCCAGAGGCAGGGGGTCCTCAGATCCTGCTGCCCCAGGGGTCTGACCTTGGGTCCTAGGGTTGTGTACTCTTCATCCTTTTGTTGGGTCAGGTCTCACACCCCTGTTTGTATAAGGCCCATGAGACACCATTAGTGGCTCTCAACACAAAGCATTGCTTAGTGGGTTCCAAATATGCAGCAGAAAATGGAAGTAAGAAGGAAGAAGTTTTGATAAAATACGCTGGGAAAGAACAAGTCTCTTTCCTAGGCCTTGCTTCCCAGGCCAGATTTCTTTCCCTTTCTCCTTTTTGTCTGTAACTCCTCCCCTCCTGGTCCCAGTCCTGCAGTGGCCTTTGCACACAGTTTACCACTTAGTTTCTGGAAGAAATCTGTGCCCTGGAGGCAGCTGGGAGGCTCCCTGTAGCAGAGCTGCTCACTGGACCAGCAGCATCAGCACTGTCTGGGAGTTTCATATAATGCAGATTCTCAGGCCCCGCTGCAGAATTACTGAATCCAAACCTCTGGAGGTGGAGGCCAGGAACATGCATTTTAAGAAGCTAGCTCTCCAGGTGATTAGGAAATTGCTGGGCTCCACCCCCAGAGTTTTTGATTCATTATGTCTGGGTATAGCTGAAGAATCTTCATTTGAGTTGCTGGGGACAGGAGGGATGTGTGTGTGTGTGTGTGTGTGTGTGTGTGTGTGTGTTTGGGACACTGG
The DNA here is from genome assembly GCF_014824575.4 of Sturnira hondurensis. Taxonomy (NCBI): domain Eukaryota; kingdom Metazoa; phylum Chordata; class Mammalia; order Chiroptera; family Phyllostomidae; genus Sturnira; species Sturnira hondurensis. The sequence continues at coordinate 1,239,251 of NW_028075797.1, read as the reverse complement.
AGTGGGGGGTATTAGGGAAGATGGTTGTTTTACATTCAGTTGTTAAGAAACCCAATACCAGCACAGAAGAACACTTTTGGGTTACACTCCATGTTAAAAAGGGGTGGTCCTTCTGCTAGACACACCTTTAAAGAGCCTTAAAAAATGTTCAGTTTCAAGTACCTCTCCCTCTTGACATCCAGTGACTCCTCCAGATCCTGGAAATACAAGGGAAGCAGTAGGAGTCTGGCAATGTGTCCAAAGGCAAACAGAACTTTCCCTGAGAGGAGGGATCACAGGGGCTTGTCAAGGGGCCTCTAAAAATTCTCCAGCAAGCCCCGCTTCCCAGAGACCCAGTGCCCAGGCGGAGCCCTCACCAAATTTGTTGGTTATTTCTGCCATGGTCTCTCAGGTCTTAGGTCGTTATCTTTAATTCCATTGGGCTTCTGCTTCCCTTAGGTGACTGAAAGTATTTTTGGTTCAGTTCGTTATTTGCTGATCATGTCTGAGTGTTAGAATCTTATAGGTTCTTAGCAGAGGCAAGAAAATTCTCTTGTGCTGAGATGTGCCTCCCCCCAGGGTGGGCAAATGTGAAGAGACACCAGCTCTCAGGAAAGGAAAAGGAGGTGGCGTTTGAGAAGGGAAGGACTGGAGCAGAAATAAAGTGTGGAAGTGGAAGTAGCGTATCTAACACTTTGCGAGGACTGGCTAATTTATTCTGAGCAGCTCCTCAGCATAAAAATGCTTTTGAAGGCAGTCGTCCACCTTCCCATCCCAACGGCTGGCTGGCAGGGCTTAAGGACATGCACAGTTGTGTGACTGAACTGAGGGAGGAAGTTTTTGCTGCAGCCCTTCTTTGTCAGGGTTACAGGTGACAGGATTATCCCTTAAGAAAGAGGCTGCATCTTTGATGTAAAAATCCTTATGTGTTAGGAGGGGAGAGATGAGGAAGGAGAGGCCAGGAGACAGAATAGTTTGTACGTGAGGCCATGCAAATCTGAACCCAGACCAAGGTCCAGTACACAGAGTGGAGCTTCCAGCTCATTCCTCCATAGCTCTGAAACGGATAGTCATCCATGCATGATTTAGACTCTGCACTTTGATGAGAATCATTTTATGTCCACTCTGCCATTACCATAGGTTTTGTGGCAGAATGAAAAAATAAGGACTTCAGAGCCAGACCCAAATGTGAACTATGATTACCTCATATCCTAGCTGTGTGATTTTGGCCAAGCTAATTTCCCTGGGCCTCAATTTCCTCATCTACAAAATGGGGGGTAATAAGACCTATCTTGTTGTGGAGTTTAAAGCTACCAAAGCTAGTGCAATATTGTTTATGCCCAGTGAATGTGAATTCCCTTTTGTAAATCTTTTAAAAACTCCCTTTTATGCATGAGCTGGATAGCCGTTATATGCTTTATATATAGCATTGTGGGATTGTAGTGTGGCAGTCCTTCGTGAGCAGGGTGTGGAGTCCTCTTTTGATAGGTGGGGGACCTGAAGCTCCAAGAAGTGGAGTCCAAGGTCATTTGGCAAATGGTGGAGGTGGGATTTGAGCCCAAGTGTAATTTAATTTTCAGGTTCAAAATCTCCACACAAACTCTCTCCTCTGAATCATCTGCTTGATGGAACAGAGTTCAGCAATAGAAAGATGCAAAGAAAATGCACTTTGAACACTTGGTGTGATTGGCAGAGTATAATCTGGCACTAATTAATGTGCTTGTTGATAATAATTTAAAATCTGTCTTTGGCTGTCACATATTTGCATTGCACTATATTTTTGTATACCCATTTGTTCTTGGTGTGTCTACTCTTTGTTTCCTCAATAAGACAATAGGTCAGACTAAGATGAGCTCTGAGTTGAGGTCTGGCTTCTTCTCCTAACTGCCACTTAGGAGCAGCTGTGGGCAAGGGACTGATGTTCCCTGAGCCCCAGTTGCTCTCTCTGTAAAGGAGTTAATGATATCTGTTTTTCTTATCTCAAAGATTCTTTGAGCTAACAATAATGACAAAAACAAAGCAAAGACTGCCCTGGCTGGTATAGCGCAGTGGATTGAGCGCGGGCCTGTGAACCACACGATCGTGGTTCGATTCCCAGTCGGGGCACATGCCTGGGTTGCAGGCCAGTTCCCATCCAGGGGATTCATGAGAGGCAACCATACATTGATATTTCTGTCCTTCTCTCCTTCCCTTCCCCTCTAAAAATAAATAAAAATAAACAAAATCTTAAAAAAAAAAGCAAAGACTATGTCCAACCCTGAATTATTAGAGAAAATGCAAAATTTCCTTCTTGTATGCCTGGAGGGCGGGAGGAAAGGGCTGCTTCTTTTCCCCTTGCTCCCTGCAGCCTCCAGCACAGCACTGAGGACACGGCAGACAACGCCAAACCTTCACTTTGGTCCCTTCCTTTATTAATTCATATGAACTGCAGCTACACTCACCTTCCTGAAGCAGTGCTTAGTATGCATCCGCACTCCCTGCCACTTTCTTGCAAAGCTTCCTCCTCACCCCTCTGCCTTGCTGGGAGAAGTGCGCTCCATTCTCTCCAGCTCCTAAACTCAGTGGGTAGGACCACAGATCACCTCCGGTCCCTTTTCCCGCTCTGCCCCTAGACCACTGCACCTCCCCTGCAGCCTGTCTCAGCCAAGCAGGTCTTGCGGCTGACTTTTCCACAAGACTCGGCAGCACTGTTGCACTGTTCCCTCTGCTGGGGGTGGCCCTGACCTTCTGTCTCATTGCTTCACGGCCCAACCCAAGCAGGCTTCTTCTAAACATCCTCCTCCCAAAGGGCCAAATCTTTTCATTTCTAAATTGGTCTACCTGTTGATATTTGTCTATTTTTGAATTGAGATAGAATTCACATACCATAAAATTTGCCCTTTTTGAGTGTACCATTCAGTGGCATTTAGAACATTCACAAGGTTGTGAAACCATCACCACTCCTAAATTCCACAACATTTTTGTCATCCTAAAAAGAAACCCCATAGGCGTTAGAAATCACCCCTCATCCCCCCTTCTCCCTGGCCACTGGCAATCACCAGTCTCTTTTTGCCTCTGTAGATATGCCTATTCTTGGCATTGCATATAAATGGAACCATATAATATGTAGCCTTTTGTGTCGGGCTTCTTTCAGTGAGCATAATGTTTCCCAGGTTCACCCATCATGTGGCACACATCAGTGCCCATTCCTTTTTGTGGCTGAATGATCTTCCACTGAACGGATGTACCACATTTGTTTATCCATTCACCAGTTGATGGATATTTGGGTGGTTTCTATTTTTGACTCTTATGAATAATGCAACTCTGAACATTTGTATACAAGTGTTTTTGTGGACATATTTTCAGTTCTCTTGGATATAATAATCTGTGTTTCAAATTGCTGGGCTTCTTGGTAACTCTATGTTTAACTTTCTGCGGAAAGCTCCCTTCTGGAACTTTGGAACACTAAAAATGGCAATGCTGCTGGCGATCTTTTCTATGTCTACTTTCCCAGAAGGTCTTGCGCTCTCTGTCTCGTGTAGTAAGTTGATACAGAAGGAGCCCAGAAAGTACGGTACAAGGGGATGAAATGTGAGTTGGGGGAGCTTGACACAGGAGAACAGAGAAGTGGGGTTTCTTGTTTTCTTGAAAGCTTGTTAGCCAGCCCCAAACACCGACAGACTCCTGGCTGCCGTGGCAGGGCTCGGGTGTCTGAGCTCCAGGACAGACTGCGCCTTCCCCCCGTCCAAGGGCTCTTGGATTTTCTCCTGGAGACAGGACTTGACATGGGTTTTGCCAATGACCCACTGGGTGACCCTGGATATAATGGGCTTTTAATCCCTCTGGCTTCAGTGTGGGTGTTTGGAAACAGAGCTGTGTGTCTTCAGAGGCACTGACTCCCAAATGAAGCAAATCAGAGTCAATACAACTTTGATTAGTGGTCCCAACACAGACCTACGTAAGTGATATTTCTGGCAGGGAATTTGGAGCTCAGGAAGGTTAAAACAATACAGAACCCGGCTCAGGTGATTCTCACAATGAGCCAGAGCTACCAGGTCTGGGAGCTATTATTGTCCTGTGATCCTTCCAGGTCTAACACTTTCCGATTCTATGAAACTAGATATTTCCATGGCCCTAAGTGGAACTAATGAAGAGCTCTTGAGGGAAATTTTTCTATAAATCAGTGATATCAGAAATGTCCAGGCACCCAAGTAAGACATGAAGGTGGAGGTGGAGAATGAAGCGTTTGAGGGACTAGGAGTGAGGTCCATGTGTGTTTTATGATGCTTTTGTTAAGAGGAAGGGGGTCCAACTCTATCAGGGGATAGGAGCTTGTCCATTCCCCATTACAAAATCATATTGGGTTTCTAGTGTCTGGCTTTGTGGGTCCTACTGTGGACCCTTGGTGTAGTGGTCAGGTGTTGTGGCCTTTCCAGAAGTTCTTCCCCTTCTAACAAAATTTATCCTTTTTTTAAATCCTCACCCAAGGATATATTTTTTGATTTCTAGAGAGAGAGGGGGGAATAGAGAGAGAGAGAGACAAAGAAACTTCGATGTGAGAGAAAAACCCTGATCAGTTGCTTCTAGTAGACCTCCTGAATGGGGATCCAATCTGCAACCTTTGGGCGTACAGGACGACCAACTAAGCCACCCAACCAAGGCAGCAAAACTCATTTTTTGTTTGGGGATCTCTACCTCTCCACCTAGAGGGCTCTCAGTCTAGGGCCTCACCTTTCCCAATGTAACAAACCAGACTGGCCAGGTACCCCAAGTTCTTGGTTTGTTTCAACAGTAGGCACATGGGCCAAGCAGGTTTGATCGGAGCCCCTTCTTGGAATAGAGATGAACCTTGAGAGAGAGAAAATGCTATCACCTTAGGGAGATAGAGCCTTGCCAAGAAAGAAGCCCAGAGAGAGGAAAGAAGGAGAGAAGGAGAGTAAGAAAGAAAGAGAGAGAGAGCGTGCAAGGTAATAGTGGGCAGAGAATGTTGCTTCAGAATTTTGGGTCCAGTTACGCTGAAGTTCATCCCTTTAACTTCTATTATTTAAGTCAGTGCTTTTTAGTTTAAGGGAGTCTGGGTTGAGTTTCTGTGACTCAAAACCCAAAGAGTGTTGACCAACACTCTCGGTAACTCCAGTGCAGGAAAGGACTTGACTTTAGGAGTGAATGTATCAAGAGGATGATTCAAACCCTGTAAGTTTGTTCGCTACCCCGTCCTTTGTTAGGTAGACCTGGGTTCAAAGAGAAGGAGTTCGAGCAGGACCTGCTCCATGATGTCTCCAGGTGAAAAAATAACAATCAGACAAGAACTGGGACTAGTGCCTGGCCAGTTTTTTTTTTAATTTGTTTGTTTTGAGTGCTTATTAATGTGTTAAGCTTTGTGCTAACTATTCGCATGCGTTACCTCACTTAACGCCCCTAACAACAATAGGTCATTACATGATTCCCATTATGCAGATGAAGAAAGTTAGGCTTTTAATATTTACTTTGTTACCCCAAGTGATCTAAGAGGGGCTGAGGCGTGATTTTGAGCCAACCCTGTGCAGACTACAGAGCTAGAATTCCTGACCATGCAGATTTGGCTAAAACAGCTCTCTAGGTCTCTGTCTTATGTCTTAGAATCTCATCATTCTTCACTCATGGCTCCAGAAAACTTTCCTATATCTTTGCTGTGAAGGGTCCCCAAGTAGAAAAAAATCCTCTCTGGTCGGAGGCCCCATGTTTCTTTGAGGACCGCTTCCTGTCTCACTGCCTGCCATGGACCTCAACCACACCTCCCCCTCCTTCATCAGCCCAAGGAGAAAAGGTTTTATTTCAGGAAAGTCATAGCACAAGGAGAGCTGGGAGCAGATGGTGTAGATGACATATCATGCCCTTTTCATTTGGATGGGCATGAAATGCTCGATGTGCATGACCAGGTGATGAGCCAGGTCTCCCCATCCAGGTGTGCATTTGATATCCAGACAGCAATGTTGCAACTTCAGCCAGATGGCTGAGCTGGAGACCTTGGATTTGACCACAACCTCTTTCTGACCTTCTGCTGAGCCTAGAAATTTTTGAATCTAGATATAACTGTTGTTGTCCAATTTTTGCATTGTACAGATGAGGAAAATAAGGCTCAGAGAGTTTTAAAATAGGTTACTCACCGTCACTCAGCTGGTCTACACAGGACAGGGAACAGAACCCACACATCTACACAAGGACCCACTAGGGCTGCCTGGCCTGCATCACCTCCCTTGCCATCATTCCTCTTGTCCTCATACAGAGGCCCTGAATGGTGCAGAGCATCTCTGCTGTGTCTTCCACAGAAACTACTTATCCCCAAGGGATGGTCTGTACTCCCCTCTCCTGTGCATGTTGTCACAATGTCTAGGAAAATATGACAGCTGGTGTTCCACTGAGGGACAATACTTGGGGCAGATGTCTTGAAAGGGCTCATACTCAGATCTCCTGCTTCTTCTACTCAACTTCCAAATATAATATGATTTCATTGGCAAGGAAATGGAAAATAAGAAAGGAAGATGAAGCTTCATTCTGTAAGGAGCCTCTGTAATGCCTAGACCTGAGGAAATGACTTTGACAAATGAAGAGGCCAGGGCAGAACTTTGTTAGATAGACCTGGGTTCAAATCCTGACTTGCTACTTGACCTTGGAAAAATTACTTCACTTTGCTGAGCCTCTGTTTCTTCATCTGTACCACAGGGGCCACAGAATGTATCTCTCAGACTATGCTAATCAGTCAGTGGAATGTGTTAACAAATGACCAGCCCTTGGCACGCATGCTCAACAGCTTTCTTCCATCCTCCTCCTCATACAGATAAGCCATAAACAGTGGAAGCAAGCAATACCGGATTCAGTATATGGTTTAATTTGTCATAGAACCCTTAGTGAGGATTCAGTGATGGGCAAATAGATAATTCAACCACATGCCAACTCAGTTCACCTATGTCAGTGACTTGAACCAAATAATAAAATACAAGTTTGTCTCTCAGTGTCACTGAGTGTATATTCTCCAAAAACAAAATGTCTGCTGATCACAAGTGGTTGAACTGAAGCAAAATATCTCAAGATTCTCTTATGAAGCATGGATGGTGAATGGGCATTTTGGGTATCACATAATATTGAATCTAATTTATTTTGGCAGATATGGACCTATTTATTTTTCCAAATAATTGCTAACTAACACCTAAGTACATTAAGGATAAGTTATCTTAATAAGGGGATTCAAAAAAGATGTGAGGAATTGGGATTGCCTGAAAGACTTATGTTCAGCCAGATACTGTCATTGGACTATTCTCGTGTAGACTGCTGATTGTGGATGGCTGAGAGCCCCTGAATTCAGTGGGGTGAAGTGACCCCATGCCCAGAGCCCCCAGCACGGTGGGTGACACCTGCTGGAGTGCCCGACTTGATGTGAATGACCGTCCTCAGGGAAGCCAGGTATGAGTGCAGCAAAGGCCCACTTCGGAACCCTTGACTTAGACTCTTCTAGTCTCTTCCTTGCCTTCATACAGGTTCCTTTTTTTCTCATTTAAAAAATTTTACTGTTGTTCAAATACAGTTGTCTGCCTTTTCCCTCCAGGTTTCTTTCTCTTTTTTTTTAGATTTTATTTATTTATTTTCAGAGAGAGGGGAAAGGAAGAAAAAAGAGTGAGAGAAACATCAATGTGTGGTTGCCTCTCATGTGCCCCCTACTGAGGACCTGGCCCACAACCCAGCCATGTGCCCTGACTGCAAATCGACCTGGCGACCTTTTAGTTTTCAGGCTTGTCCTCAGTCTACTGAGTTACACCAGCCAGGCATACAGGTTTCTATGGATGACTCTTTTGGGGGCTCCAGGAAAATGGGTTCTGTAGATGGTATGTTCAGAGTTTCCAAAAGAAGTCAGGAAAGCTTTGCTTGGGAGTAGCTTAGAATTTCACCCCATTTCCTCCTGTCTGTTTCTTAGGAGAGGGCAGGATATTTGCTGCTTTGTAATGACCACTGAGTCCTACCTACCATGAGGGTAAGGCAGATGGGGGGGTGTGAGGGGCTGTGTGTGTGTGTATTTGTTAGTTATGTTGACCTAAAAATCAAACAAATAAAGAAAACAAAATCAAGCCAAAATGAACTAAAAGGAGGACAAAACCCCTCAAACTTCTCCCATCAATGGCTCTACACCCCATGGGCTCCTGGCCTATTCCTCTGTTCCTTATTCTTCCATTCATGTGGAAGGAATAATCGATGTTTCCTGACTTAATGTACAGAATCTGACCCCCTTTGTAAAAGCATCAGACACAAGATTTATAAAAGTGAAAAGTATAATCACGGACATAAATTGATGCTGATGGCATTTGGAGGTCCCTCTGTGAGTGTATAACTGACTCCATGGCACACGGGTTTTCCACAGAGGCATTTTCACACCTTTTCCATACTCCAGAATCTCAAATGTGACTCCAGCTTTGCTGACCTCAAAGCCATCTGATGTGGGCTTTATTTAAATTCCAACTCTGGCCCTGGCTGGGTGGTTCAATTGGTTGCAGCGTCATCCCGTGTACCAAAATGTTGTGGGCTCGATCCCTGGTCAGGGTGGGTATGGGAGGCAACCGATTGATGTTTCTCTCTCACATTCTCTCTCTAGTTCTCTTTCACTCCCTTTCTCTCTCTGTTTAAAATCAGTAAACACATCCTCAGGTGAGGATAATAATAATAAAAAATTCCAACTGTGCCATAAAAAGTCTGCTTTATGCCCTGGCTGGTGTGGCTCAGTGGATTGAGCACGGGCCTGCGACCCAGACGATTGCGGTTCGATTCCCAGTCAGGGCACATGCCTGGGTTGCAGGCTGGTTCCTTGCAGGCCAACTCCCAGCAGGGGACACACGAAAGGCAACCATACATTGATGTTTCTCTCCCTCTCTCCTTCCCCTCTAGAGATAAATAAATAAATAAAATATTTTTTAAGAAAAGTCTGCTTTATGAACCATTTCTTCCTTGTTCACAGACAAATATGCCCTTCACGTTTTTTTAAAATTACCGTATTTATTTATTGTTAGAGAGAAGGGAAAGGAGGGAGAGAGGGCACAAAACATCGATGTGTGGTTGCCTCTTGTATATCCCCAGCTGGGAACCTGTCCTGTGACCCAGGCATGTGCCCTGACTGGGAATCAAACCAATGACCCTTTGATTCACAGGTCAGCACTCAATCCACTGAGCCACACCAGCCAGTGCCCTTCACCTTTTTAAGGCAAGGTGCAGGAGTACTTTAGGTGTTTTTTTGGCATTGATTCCTTCCTCTGACACCAAATAGGGCAGGATTTCCAACGTGTGTTGATCACCGGCTCCATAGGTGAGCTAACCATCACCCCCCATACTTGCTGCAGCAAAGCTCCAAAGAGAGCGGGAGAAAGGCTTTCTAGGTGGGGGTGGGCGGGGGCGGCAAGAGGGGAGGGGCCTGACTGGGGCTCTGGAGTGTGGGGGAAACGGCCTGCTGCTTCCTTCCCTCTCATTGGTCAGTGTGGGTTATCCAGAAGATTAGATTTGAGGAGAAAAGATTGTCATCACTTGGAAGGAGAAACCACCTCGTGCCTTCATATTTAGATGCTGCATTTACCAAGGCGTGGCAGGGTGGAAGCTGATAGGTGGGTGAGGGATTGGAGATCTTGGCAAGGGCATGGCTGAAGTGACTGGACCGGCTCCCTGAGTTAGGATGAGAAAGGACAGCAAGGAGTTGACAGCTTGGGGTAGGGCAGGACTCCAAGGGCTGGGAGGAAGGCAAGGAGATTTAGGATACGTGAGCCGTGCAACTGCACCATCAGATTGGATACAGATAGGAGCAGGGAGAGGTTCAAAGTGCCAACAGGTCCCTGTTTGTGGACGGCAAATGTGCAAAAAGGAGGGACAGGAAGAGGCCAAGGTCAGCCACAGGGTCTTAAATGGACATGTTCAGTCCTAGGGCACCAGGCATCAACTCAGTCCCTGTGCATCATCTCTTCCTAGACATCTTTGCCTACAATGCAACCAGGGAGGCCTTTTCCTGAACATGGAGAGATGGGCATTAAATATATATACCTGCAGCTTCAACCACACACGAGACTGGAAAAATCTTAAACTGAAACACAAACCAATGGACTTGCCCTTAAGGCCAAATAGTGCTGATAAAATGTTAAAAAAAAAAAAAACACACACAAAAAAACAAAAACCCAACTCTCTGGCATGAAAATATGCAAAAGCAATGATGTAATCAGGGTCCCAGAGATCACTTCAAAAAGCAGTGTGCTAATTACAAAAATAATATATCTTTTATTTAAAAAGACCATGAATTTTAAAGCATTTAGCACAGTGCCTGGCATTTACCATTTACCAACCCCAAATAATAGCTGCTGCCAATGTTATATGTATGAATCATCAAAGCAGACCCAGTAAGACTTCTATTTGGGTGTCTTTTTTGTCAGTCATTTATTTCATTAATATATGAGCTTTTGAGTAATAAAAAGACATGGCTTAACATTCAGATTACTTCCCAGTGCAGGATGACCTTTCTCGAATTACTAAGACTTGTGACATTTCTCTGAACAAAACAGTGTGATCCACAAACAAAGGCTCTGTGGAAAACGAGGTGCCCAGACACGCTCCTTCCTCCTGTCCTGGGAGCAGTTGCTGACGGTGGGGGGCTGGAGCCCCAGATGCTTCCACGGTTGAAGCACATGGTCTGTCAGCCAGGAAAGCGATGGCATGGGAGTCCAGGCCCACTGTTTCCCCGAGTTTTAGTCCAATCCCTGCCCGCTCATCTCTATTCATCCTCCCAGTCCCCTTGCCCGTGCGGCCAGAAATGGTGTGGCTGGGACCATGCTGCCCCGTGGTCTGTGCGGCTCCAATTCCAAACCCGGTCATAGGTGCCATGGCCCAGGTTGCAAGAAAAGAGGCCAAGGCGGCTTCTGGACCACAGCTGTTTCCGTTGGCTGTACATCACACTTGTGAAAAGTTTAAATGTGAACGCCTTTACAATGGGGCATTGTTTTCAAGTTGATCCCAGTCCCTACTACTTCCTCTTTCCTTGGGTTGAATTAACTTAGTTTGTCACCTTGGAATATAAGCCGTCCCCTGTTAGCTCTTGTCATGCCCTTTAATGCTGCACACTGACACAGCAGGGCAGCCCAGACAGGGCCCGTGGGAGCCCAGACCTGAAGGAATCGCTCTGGCCGCCTGGACTAGCTCAGCCCCAAGGAGCCTGCCTGCCTTGGCCCGGCTCGCTCTGATGTGGCAGTGCCCAGACAAGGAGACAAAGGTCATTCTGGGGCCTGTGTGGCAGCTTGCCGTCTGTATGTATTAACTGGTGAATCTTGAATGATATACAGGGTCCAGCAGAAGAAACACCCGTGCGAGTGTGGTTCGTAGGGTGGTAATATGGGTGTCGTAATTTATAGCTTCAATTGGAACATTTCATCTAAAATGTCATATGCTGTGTTTGACAGTGACAATGTTATATTACAGAATTACATGCTTATGCTTTTGTAATAAAAGACTGTATAATAAAAAAGGGGCGTTATTTGCCCCAGGCCCCGTATACACCTTACCACCTGTATGTATTCACTTCTGATCATGTTCAGGAAAAAAATAATAGAAAAAAAAATAGTTTGATCTCTTTAAGAAACCTCAGCACTGAATAGGTTAAATACTGCTTGGTAGTCTGCTGCTGTGCTACTTTAATGTAAGTTTGAAAATTCTACACATCAGGGCTGTTAAACGCAGCTCTGATTTTTCAACATTGGAAAGAGGGGTTAGGTCATTTAGTTTCCCTGGAACTCTCTATTGATTAGGGGGTAACATAGATTCTTTTTTTGTTTTTTCTGGTTTTCTCTTATGAGCCCAAGGAAAAAAGGCCTCTCAGGGGTCTCTTTTTTTGGCCCCACGAGAACCGTATTTCTTCTGTAACCATGTTATCAAGTTCATGGGAGTCTTTGCATGAATAGGGCTCCTTTTGGCCAGTGCATTCAGGGAGCATAGAATAGTAATCCATTCCTAAAGACCCCATTAAGCAGGTATAATTATGTTTTTTTAAGATTTTATTTATTTATTTTTAGAGAGAGGGGAAGGGAGGGAGAAAGAGAGGGAGAGAAACATCAATGTGTGGTTGCCTCTCACATAGCCCCCACTGGGGACCGAGCCCATAACCCAGGCATGTGCCCTGACTGGGGATCGAACCAGCAACCCTTTGGTTCACAGCCTACACTCAGTCCACCGAGCTACACCAGCCAGGGCAGGTATAATTATCTTGATGTGCACACATGAGGAAACACACTCAGCGAAGGTACACCTCTTACCCAAGTCACACCATCAGCCACTGGATCTGATCTGGGTTTACTGACAGTCTAAACAGACTCTTTCCACCACCCCATGCAGCCTCCACTAAGTAAAGGCAAACACCACAAAGCCATACTTCTAGTCATGGACCTCAGAGTCCCTGGAGGAAGGACAGGGTCAATGGAGGTTTTGCAAAAATACAGAGTTTGGGGAAAATATGAAAAAAAAAGAGAGAGAGAGAGAGAGAAATCAATTGCGTCTTTGCAAAAAGGAACTTTTAACCTCAGTCTTGGATTCTTGGCTTCACTACAAGTCCATTGTAAATACCTTTTTCATACAGAGGATGTGAAGGTGTCGGCCTGTCCCACACCAGGAAGAAAGCTGAAGTGGGGGTACCTACCGCCTTCGAACTCTGTCTGGCAGTTCCCCGAGGTATCATTCAGGCTCTCCTCCTCGTTGATGATGATGTTCTCAATGTCCTTCATGGTTAAGTGGTCCCGGAAGGCGTGATAGAGGATGTGCTTCAACTCTTCCAGAGTTATCCTTTGCATGTCGAACTGTGGAGATAAAAAGAAGGGAGAGGGTCTTGGGCAAACGGGGGTGAGAACTCTGCTTGGGGTATTATCTGCAAGCCTTGAAACCTTCATGCTCCTTTATGAAAACCTGTCCCAGCTTTTCAGAACATCAGATGAGCAGTTTTCTGTCATGTTCAGCTCCAAGCGTGCTTGTGAACTTGCAATAACTTATTGGGAATACAGTGCATGCAGCATATCCCCCTCCACTGAGACTCTTGGGGGGAAAATGCCACCTGCCAACTTGGTTCCCTACTCATCCAGCCATCTGCTGTCACCCCTTGTATACTTGGGAGTAGTGTCGCACTTCAGACAATGCATATGTGTCTAAACATTTTATGATCTCTTCAGAAGTCCCCAATTCCTATCTTGGTTTAAGTAAGTATCTCATTCTAACACAAGAAAATGGAAGCTCGTGGCCGTGTTTCTGAGGAGAAGCAGCAAAGACGGGGAGAAGCGTCCCAGGTACATTTTCCCCTCCCGGTGACAGCATTGTGTTTTCCCTCTGCGTTTATTTCTACCAGGCTCAGTCGCGTCACTTAGCCCGTGACACGTGAGGAGAGGTCATACCTCCAGTTGAAAGCCTTAAGAGCCGTTGTGTGGCTCTATCGTTCATGCTTTTTCATCTGCCACGAGAACACCGTGCCCTATGTAGGGCTGCTCCTCCGGTCCGGGTCCCAGAATGAGGATAAAGTGGGACATTCCTTCAGCTATCCCATAAAAGGAAAACCATGTAAGAAATGCCCTTTTTGTTATTAGCCATGGAGACTTTGGACTTCTTCACTACCATAGTGTAATGTGCTATAAGTCAACAATACAGAAATTAGTACACAGAAATGACAGGCTACCATTATAGAAATTCTAAAATATGATGTATGGCTTCCAGGGCCAGGCAGTGTGAAACAAGAAAACTGCTCTTGGACGTTAGAAAGATAATAACCCTTTGCATGCAGTAGCAAAACATTTAGTAAAATTGTTGCTTGTGATAACTTGCAGGGCAGATGTGCATTGAATGACTCTGTGGCTTTGGAGGGAAAGTTTGGGGAACCGCAGCGCTAGCCGTAGGTGGTTGTGTCCAACAGGGCGCTGCAGGAAAGAGATGAGCTCAGAAAAGAACTGATTGGTTCGCAAGCCAGAAATGGAGACAACTTGGAAAGTCCTGGACTTGCAGGAAAGAAAGTGGGTGTTTCTCATCTCCAACTAGGAAGAGATAAAAATGAGAAATACTCTAACAATTACAAGCCTGTTAAAACAATTCAGCCTTGACCATCGTGGATCAATTGGTTGGGCATCATCCCTCAAAGTGCAAGGTCCATGGGTTCAATTCCCTGTTGGGGAACATGCCTGGGTTGTGGGTTCACTCCCTGATTGGGGTCATATAAGAGGCAACTGATCGATGTTTCTCTCCCTCTCTTCCTCCCTCCCTTCTCCTCTCTCTAAAAATAAATAAATAAAATCTTCAAAAAAGTCAAAGTGTCCTTTCTTACAATCTCTGAATGTGTTAGGTGACTCTCTCAGGAAGCTGGCTATTAAGTTCAGAAAGAAGTTCGTCTCAAATATAATTGTGAACATGGCTGTTAGCACAAACCAACTGGAATCAAACAGGTAAAAAGATGACTCAGCTTTTGAGAGAGCTGTACTGGCCAAGAGCCGGCAGCCTGGGATTAAACTACTCATTGACTCTATGATCTTTGGGCTCCTATCTTTCCACAGACTTATGCCATTATGAGGAGAAGCCACACAGAGCCCAAGAGGGACATATTTTCCAACGCATTCATTAGATGGGTATATGGGAGTGGAAAAGGCTGGATCCCCCAAATGGTGAAGTGGGGAATTATGCTTCAAATTATGTCATGAAATCCAGAGCAATTTCCAGGATGTAGAACTAGGGCTTAATTAAAAAATATCCTTCATCCCAAAGTCTGTCCAACAGAATTTCAGAATTGCTGAGTCTTAGACTCCTATGTATCTTTCGATTTTTAAAATGTCTCCATGAGAAGCCACTCCCAGATTTACTGTATCTCGTGAGATTCTAGATCTCAAGTCTTACATTGTCATTGGATGGGACTTTCAGGGTGTTTCCTTTGGGGAGGGGATGAGTATATTTTGTGGCTGGAGGGAAAGAAATAAATACCCATGGGCAAGAGTGTGGTCTGTAATAAGTTATATTATTTCCAATTATTTGTCCCCCCGCCCCCCGGCCGTGAGAGAATTGTATCTCCCTGCCCACTGACCTTAGGCTTTGGCTAATAAAGGGAGGAAAGTCTCAAAAGCCATTGTGTATTCTGCCATTTCTCTCCCCCCCCACCCACCCCCACCACCTCCTCACTCTTTTCTGCCACAGAATCATGTACGCCCAATAGGGGCTTCTTCTGGGTCCTGGAATGAACACAGTGTGGAGGTAACCCATTTACGTGAAAGGCGTGTAAAGTTGAGTGAGAAATAAACCCTTGTTTTTCACCACTAAGACTTGGTGATTTCTGCAGTATAACTTAGCCAAGAATGAATACAGAAATCAATATTTTAAGTTAGGCTGGATCATGATAAAAGAAAGGTTTAGACATTTTCCCCTGCTTTATTTGTAAAGTGATTCCTTTAAGCATACCCCCTTTTCTAAAAAATTTAATTGGGTTACTGAAGCTTGCTGGACATCCAAATGACTCGAGTTCAAAGCTATTTCTAGGGTTAAAAGCAACCGAAGGGGAGTGTGTAAAGTAGATTTGTTTCGGTATCCCAGTTTACTGAATATAAAAGTAAAATTTGACACACATTCAGAATTGTGCCTGAGACTTAACAGGGGAAACTGGGGTTGGTTGTCGGCTGGGTGCACAGTGAGGGCAGTGCACCTCACAGGTGAGAACACAGGCACCCCTGCCGTGGTCAGGGAAGAAGAGTGACGAGATCAAAGAGACTGCGAAAATGAGCAAGCACGCACCATGGAAGGACTGGAGTGCCTGGGGAAACTCTAAGTAGCTGAGAGTTTGCTAAATTCAGAAAGTGGGGAGAAAGGATTGGCCAGGGGCTATGATGAGAAAGGCAGGACAAGTGCAAATTCCAGAAATTCCTCATATGCCTTCTACTTGGCTGTCTGGGTCATGTTTTAGGAAACTAATATTTAAATAAAATTAGTTGAGTATAATTCCATTTCAGCGTAGATTTGCCTTTTAAACATTTAAAAGAAATCACTATAAAACATGGATATAATGCCAACAAATGATTTCTTCCATTATTACCAGTCCATTTAGCTTTTCAGTTTTTCTTGAGTCAATTTTGGAATTTTGTATTTTTTTCAGAAAATCAGTCGAAAGTTTTTCATTATTATTAGCATGTAACTATGCACACTAGTGTGGAAATTTAAATTTTCTCTTAATACTTCTTATATCCCATTTCTTATTTATAAATCCTGCTTGTTTTTCTTTTTCCTAGGCTTTATTTTTATTGTTTTATTCTGTTTTTAGTGAAACCATTTTAAAGAATGCAGGCCATACATCTCTTATTTTTAGGAACCAATGGAGTTTTCCATTATGGTTGGACCTTTGTAGGGCCAATTACACAAATATACTTATCTTCATTAATTCTGCTATATAACCTTATAATTATAATCTGTATCTTCTATAACCTTATTTTTTTGGATGCATTCATTTGTCAAAGACTATGGCGTAAGATATTGAAGCCTACGAAGGGAGTTGCATCTCCATACAGTTTTCTTATAGTCCTAATATTTTTTAATGAGTCCTAATATTTTAAAAATATTTTTAAAAATCACAGCTCTGGTGTTTTAATAAATATTTTAAAATGTTTTAATAAAAAAGTAACTTTAGAGATAAATTTAAATGGCTACTCTTTGGTGCCAAAAGACTGAGTCCCTACTGTGACAAACAGTGTTTGGTGACCTCATGCGACGTACTGAGACGGAGGCAGGGAGGTGGGCCAGACCCCAGGACAGAGGCCCTGGTCGCAAAAGACAAGCAGGTGAGCGGTTTTCATTCGGTTTGATGCACACTGCGGCAAGTGAAGCACCAGGTGGTGGGGAAACTCCTGGAGAAGAAGGGGCGGGTCCTAGAAGGCTTTCTGGAATACAGGCATGCAACCTAAGGCTTAAAGAAAGAAGAGCCCCAGCCAGGTAGCTCAGTTGGTTCGAGTGTGGTCCCAATACACCAAAGTTGTGGGCTTGAACTCTGGTCAGGGCACATTCAAGAATCAACCAATGAATGCATGAATAAATGGAACAACAAACTGATGTTTCTATTTTTCTCTCTTTCTCTCTCCCTCTCTCTAAAATCAATCAGTAATTTAAAAAAAAGAGCAAATGACTTTGCCAGGTGAGTGGGGTGGAGATGAAGGAGAGGGTGGGGAAAAGAGGTGAAAAGGACTGTCAGGAGAGGAAATGCCATGCCAAAGCCCCGGGTGTGAATGGTCACACACCAAGTCCTGAGGACTGGGCACAGTAGGAGGTGTTAGGAGTGTTGGTCACAGCTGTGTGTAGCCGTGTGTAGGGTGCTAATCAATACAAGCCTGTATGCCATGGTGAAGAATGGTTGTTGTTGTTTTTTTGCTTTCTGTCTGTTTTTACATTTTTAGCATGGTAACTGCACATAACATAAAGCTTACCATTATATTCATTGTTAAGTATGCAGTTCAGCGGCATCGGGTCCATTCACAGTGTTGTGCGGACATCACCACCACCATCTCCAGAATTGTTTGCATTTTCCCCAACTGAAACTTGGTACCCATTGAATACTATTTCCCCATTCCCCGCTCCCCCGAACCCTAGGCAACCACCATTCTATTTTCTATAGAAAGTCAAACCTGAATTTGACTGCTCTAGGTACCTGAGGTAGATGAACTCATACAGTATTTGTCTTTTTGTGACCGGCTGATTCACTTAGCATAGTGTCTTCAAGGCTCCTCTGGGGTACAGCACATGCAGCATGCTGCAGAACGCTATTCCTTCTTAAGGCTGAACACTGGTCCCTGGTACGTCTGTGCTACACTGTTCATCTATTCACCCAACTGTGGACACTTGGGCTGCGTCCACCTTGTAGCTATGGTAAACAATGTTGTTATGAGCACAGATGAAAAAATACCTGCTCATGTCCCTGCTTTCAGGGTTTGTGCGTGTGTGTGTGTGTGTGTGTGTGTGTGTATCTATACCCAGAAATAGAATGGCTGAATCATATAGGTAATTCTGTGTTTAATTTTTGAGGAATAAAGCTTAGTTTTATCTTTTGGGTAAAATGAAATACCCCTGACTGATTTCCAGCACAGAAATTACTTCATTAGGTCTGAGGGTGAGAAAAGTTCCCCTTTGCCGGTACAAAGGGCAGGACAACCAGACAGGCTATGGGAATACCGGGTTTAGAAACCACAATGGAATATAGGGACAAGAGAGAATTCAAGTGCCTGTAGGGAAGAGGTTGACAAGACTTGCTGAGTCATTGTGTGTGGAATTGTGTGAAGGAGAATGAGCCAGTTGGGGTGATACCTGGGCTTTAGGTTTAGCTGAATGGTAACAGTGGAAAAAATAAGCTTAGAGAGAAAGGCAATGAGTTAAATTTTCGATGTATATACTGGAGGTGCCAGAGGGGCAGCCCAGTAGAAAGGCCCAGAAGGCAACAAGATATACAGATACAGGCTAATGGCTCAGATTTGGAAGTCATCTGTACACAGAGGACAATGAAAGTCATCAGAAAGGACGGCAATATTAGGAAACGTGAAAATGCCCAGGAAATGCGCTGGAAGGACCTCAAGATAAACAGGTGGGCAGCCTCCACTACAGGACGGGCAGAGTGTACATGGTACTGTGATTTATAATAAATATGTACTTAGATTTTCTGCTTATGGTTCTTGGCTCACAGCTGCCAAAAACCCTTGGAATTTTCTAAGTGGTAAGTGCAATGGGAACGTTCTGTTATAATATTTGGTTTCTTGTCCTCAGCTCCTAAAATCGCTTCAGAGCCCTACACGAGTGTGTTGTTATTCATAACAAGCCTCTTTCAATCCCAACTCGCCTATTTATGTTAATAGGTGGCTTTTGGAAAGCCCTCAAGATGAGGATGCTGAGCAGAGGGTTGAACTTTCAGTCCCATCCCCTGACCTCCTGGGAGAGGAGGGGGCTGGAGACTGACTTCAGTCACCAATGGCAGATGGTTTAATCCATCGTGCCTGTGGAACGAAATCTCCATAAAAACCTACAAAGGCCAGGTTCAAAGAGCTTCCAGGTTGGTGAACCAGAACACTTCCATGTGCCACCATGCCAGGCCCTAAACTCCGCAGGGACATGAGCTCCTTTGTGTGGGATCTCCCCTACCTATTGCTTCATCCAGATGTTGATTTGTATCCTTTAATATTTTTTGTAATAAACCAGTAGCACAGTGAGTAAACTGGTTTCCTGAGTTCTGTGGGTTGCTCGAGCAAATTAATCCAACCCAAGGAGGGGCCGATGGGAGCTTCTGATTTATAGGCAGACCTCAGAAATATTGCAGGTTCTGTTCTAGACCACCACAAATAGAGCAAATATCGCACAAAAAAGCAAGTCTCACAAATGTTTTTGTTTCCTCAGTGCATATTAAAGTTATGTGCATGCTATACTGTATACTCTATTAAGTCTGCAATAACATTATATTTAAAAAAACCCAATGTAGTTAGCTTAATTAAAAACAGTTTATTGCTAAAAAATGCTAACCATCATCTGAGCCTGAAGCCTCACGAACCAGCCCCTGCTAGCTTTAAACTTCTCTTCTGCAGCTTCCTCGCCTCTCTCGGCCTTCACAGAACTGAAGAGAGTTAGGACCCTGCTCTGATTAGGCTTTGGCTTAAGAGAATGCTGTGGTTAGTTTGATCTTCTAGCCAAACCGCGAAAACTTCCTCTCTATTAGCAATCAGCCTGTCTCGCTGTCTCATCACACGTGTGTTAACCAGAGCAGTGCTTTTCACTTCCCCCAAGAACGTGTCTTTTGCACTCGCCACTTGGCTGTCTGCCGCGGAGCCCCAGCTTTTGGCCTGTCTCAGATTTCAACATGCCTTCCTCGCCGTTTCATCATGTCTAGCTTTTAAAAAAAATTCTCACCCAAGGATATGTTTAATGATTTTAGAGAGAGAGGAAAGGTGCGGAGAGAGAGAAACATGGATGTGAGAGAGAAACATAGACTGGTTGCCTCTCATCTGCACCCAGACTGGGGACTGAACCTGCAACCTAGGCATGTGCCCTGACCGGGAATTGAACACACAACCTTTCTGTTTATGGGACAATGCTCCAACTAACTGAGCCACAATGACCAGGGCATTTCCAGCTTTTGATTTAAAGTGAGAGGCATGCAACTCTTCCTTTCACTTGAGCATTTAAAAGCCATTTTAGGGTTATTAACTGGCCTAATTTAAATATTGTTGTGTCTCAGGGAATAGAGAGGGCCCAGGAGAGGGAGAGAGATGGCAGAAGGGCCCACTGGTGCCGCAGTCAGAACACACACTATATTTATCAGTCAAGTTTGCCATCACATAATCGCAGTTCACGACATCCATGACAACTGTAATAAAAATAAGGAACAAAAGCTTTAAGTATTGTAAGAATTACCAGCACGTGACACAGAGTCACAATGTGACCAAATGCTATTGGAATGGTGCCGATAGGCTTGCTCAGTACAGAGTGGCCACAAACTCCCAATTTGTAAAAAAATGCAGTATCTGCAGAACACAATAAACAAAGCACAACAAACGAGAAATGCTTGTAGAGCCCGTCATTCAGAAGCACAGGTAACAACCCGGACCTGCGACTGGCAACTGAGCTGAAGGGAAGTCTTGTGAAACCGAGAGCCTCTGGAATCTGATGCTTTCAGAGTTGTCAGTGTCAGAACTGAGCAGAAGTGTGGGGACACCCAGCTGATGTTGGAGAATTGCTTGGTGGTGCTGGGCAGAAACTCCCACACTGGCATCGAGTGCAGAACCATAGTGTGCCTTTTTATCAGTATACAGAATCGGTCTTTAAAAATAGTTAGGGGCTTCTGTTTGGAAAAATACTCTTTTTTACATCATGATGACTATGCTTATTTTCTTCCTGTGTGAAATTTCTGCTGTTGGTCTCCCCTTGGGCTTTTAAACGGTCTGTGTTACATTAAACACATCTCTTTAAAAAGGTATGTCTCTTATAAAGAGAATGAAATTAGATTGAAAAAAATCTAATTGGGGATTTTTGGCCTTCCAGTGGTGGAATCTAATTACATTTTCATATATTGTTATAAACATGTTAGGCTGTACTTCTGTTATTTCATCTGCTTTCTAGTCTTCATCCTTCCTTGTTTAAAAACAAAATAAAACTCACTGTCGTCCTAGTTTTGATTATACTGATGGATATCTTTCCATTTATCAAATGCATTACTTAAGCCATAGTTTCTTATATTATCAAGCTCAAGAAATTTAATTGCATTTTCTCACCTTTCCTTGTGTGTGATAAGAAAATGCCTGTATCTTGCTTTTCTGCCCCTTCCCAGACACACTGCGGTCTCAGTGAGCTCAATTTGAGATTCTTTGTGACATATTTTCTACCATTGGCATCTTTTTTCTAGAATGGTATTTGGATTCTGCATTTAATTGCTTTTAATTCTGTAACAAAACATATAACAGCTACTGCTACTTCATTATACTTAATTGACTTCAATGCTTACTTCCATTCTTCTATAACCATCCTAACCCAGTTCCTGAATTTCATCCAAAAACCTGCTGAAGAACTTTTCACAATAGTTTACTAATGACGCATATGTGAACATTACATCGTCTGAGTTCTCATAATCTGACCATCCTTTCCTCCCCTCTCCCAGGGCGGGCGCTCAGTTTGCCGCGCACGCAGCTCTCTAAGAGCACGAATTTCCTCTCAACCCCGTCGGAGCGTCTCTGGTTCCTTCCGCTGTTCAATGTGGGAGGGGCAGAGAGGTTGGATGGTGGCCTCAGTTTTACTTTGAAGATTATTTCTTTTTTCTTCTTGGACACTTAGTAAGACCATTTCTTTTTCCATGGTATTAAAAAGATGTTTTCCACGCTATGTTAAGCAATATGTTTTTGCATTAATCTTGCTGGAGGTTGTGTGTGTGTGTGTGTGTGTGTGTGAGGGGTCTTTTAATATTTACACCTGTATCATTTTCTGCCTCATGACGTCCCCTGGAAACCACTTTGATTATTGTCTTTCTGCTGTTCTGTCTAATAAGTTCCTTTCTCTGGAACACAGATCAGTCCTAATTAGATTTCTATTCCTGGTATCCATATTCTTTATCTTTTCTCTAATAATTTTCATCTCTTTGTCTTGTATTTCATATCACTAATTTTCTTGTATTGTTAATTTTGTTCCTACTGTCTCTAGTAAAGATGTTAATTCTACAGTTTCATACTGGTTCCTTCCACACACGTGTTATTTTAGCCTGTTCCCTTTGTGCCTTAGACTGCTATGGTTGTTGCTTTACAAAAATCCAAATCTCTTGCATTGCTTTTAAATATTAAAACATTGAAGAACATCCAACAGGCATCTTCTGCAGTTCTCACTGAATTCACTCTTCAGAGCTATGCCCCTCCCTGCATCTCTCTGCCTTGGGCTAGGCTAGGGGGTCATTAATCCGCCTTGCAAATTGCTGCTGTTAGGGTTTATGCACATGTGAATGAGAAGGGGGCAACCCAAATGCAGGGTTTGCAGAGGAGAGAGTGGCTGGGACATTCTCTGCTCCTTGTGCACAGCTCCTTGGGGTATTTGTGGAGCACTGGGGGCTGTGCACACCATGAGCTGGGTCTCAGTTCCTCAGGTGCTGCCTTGTGGATACAGATGATCCCTTGCCAGGAGGCACCGTTCTTGGAAGGCGAGAAGGTTGCTGTTTACCCTGTTACTGTAGCACAGTGGTTCTGGAGTATGTTCCCTGGACGAGCAGCACCTGGAAACTGGTCGGAAATGCAATTTCTCCAACCCCGCCCCAGACTTACTGACTCAGAGACTCCAGGGTGAGTCCCAGCCACCTGTATGACACAAACTCCCCAGTGGATTCCTCTGTTCACTCAGGTTTGCAAAAGCACATGAAGTTCTAGTACAGAAAAGAGACCCCTCTCCCAGTGCATGCTGCCCTCATGTGACCGTCCCCCACGGTGACAAAACTGTCCCAAGCCTTTCTGCTGGGATCTATCCTCATCTTGGGCTAGGAATTAAAGTCTCCAAGTTGGTGCAGAAACAGAGGAAACAGAGGACAGGCAGCACTGGGATGCTGACAAGCAAGGAAGAGCATTCTCTCAGGATGCCCTGTTTTTCTCTTCTGGGCCGTCACTGTGTCCAGAAATTGGGTGCAAACAGAGGAGGTGAGCCAGAGGATCACTGCCTTTGCAAGGTCCTCTGCCTTGGTCTGGCTCTCAGGGAGGAGCAGGTAATACTGACTGCAAGCATCCTTTCTCAGTCCACCTCCCTCCTCCAGGTCAGGGGCCTTTCTAGGGCTTGCCAGAAATCTAATTGCTCTTCCCACTGGGAGTTAATTTTGTCTGTTTATCAGCCTCTGCCAGCAGATGATGAGCCCTCTGAGGGCACACACTGCCTCCAACAGGGCCTGTCACAGAGCTGCCCCTGCCCCCCACCCCCAATCTGTGAGAGGACAGGAAAGGCCCTGTGCAAGGGGACTCGCCACGTTCATATCCTCTACTATTTCAAGGTAGAAGAGCAGAATAATTGAATGTGCATTCCTGCTGTGAGAGGAACCTCAGGGTGCCTGAGTCTCCAGTCCGGACTGGAATTTTTGATGAGATGAAGTTCGGCCACAGCAAGGGTGAGCTCCCGCTCTGCCGGGCACTGGCTGTGTGAGGCCTTCACCTCCAGGCTCCAGGCAGCCTCATGCAGAGACCTGCACGGCTGGGGTCGCATCTTCCATGCCCAGGTTTTAGGTGAGTCCAAACTCAATTCAACTTTCTCAGAAAGTGTAGGATTAATGTATTGGCACAGGTCTTTCTCTGGAGGGAGGGATGGGCTGAATAAGCTCTGGAATCCTGCCCACCTCTGTTCTCTGTCCATCTACAAAAGGCACCACCCACCAAGAGCAGATTGACGGGTCAGGGCCTCTCTGTCAGGGGTGGAACCGGCTACAGTCTACATGGCCTTCCGGGCGGTCTAGGAGGTCTGGGCAGGACCCCACCCCCAGGGCAGGGTGCTCTCACCCATTTCTCTTGGTGTGGCATAAAATACACATTTTCTACGTGTGTCCCAAGCACTAGTGCAGCAAGGTCACACAGGGCATGAGGTCTACAGAATTTCCTGCCTGTGCCTTCCCCACACCATGGGAAAGCAACCCCCCAAAGGGACTGTCCTGTCACCAACTTGCCAGTGGTGCCAGGATGTGAAGTACCTGCAACATCAGCGTAACCAGAGACTTCCGGAGTCCTCCCTGGCTCCAAGCCTTTCCCCACAGGAAGATTAGTGAGAATAGAACGCAAGGCATTGTGAGACCCTCCCTGCCCCAGCAAAGAGGCAGATGCACTGAAGCCTTGGGCAGGGTGAGCGGGAAGGGGAAAGGAATGGGAGTTGGTAGCAGTGCTGAAAACGACAGGGAGTGCCAGCTGTGGTGACTCCATCTTGACTCCTGTATGTGTCCCCCACATGGCGTGGGGACACAAGGACACAGAGAGAATGAAGGTACTATGTTCTCTAGCCCTACAAGGAATTAGTTCAAGTTAGCACGGGGATTGGGTCATAAACGTGGCTCAGCCTCTGCAAACACCCCCTAGAATGCAATGATGCTGCAGAAAAATTTGGAAACACACAATCACACCAGAATTGAGATTGAGGACCTATTTACTGGCACTATCTGGGAGAAAATTTCCACTCACTATAAAACGTACAGAGCAGACATCAGACGGAGCAGATGTGTGGCTCAGAATCTGTGGCTGACATTGAAAAGCTTTGTCTCCCGGAAAAGATTCACCATTCAGAAGGAAAGCAAGTAGGCACTTTGACCTGCTCTACCCAGGACAGGTGCCCATCCCCCTCTCTGCTCCTGAAGCAGCTCAGACCTCCTGGCCAGCTGCTCCTTCTGCTCCTCTTCAAAGGCTGTTGACAACAGAGCAAGGTGGAGGGGATGCAGCCATGGGCACTTTCTCCCACTGCCCACTCCGTGTCTGTGGCTGCTATGATGCCCCTGACGCACATCCTGACACCATGTGGCCACAGTCCAGGGTCACTTTGACTCTAAGTGGTCACAGAACCCAGGCTCCACGGAAGACTTGTTTTACTACAGTGTGGGAAGGGAGGAGTGCTTCTCCATCTAAGAATGCCTTTCTAGAAGAAGGCCCATAAACACAAAGACCTTCCCGGAGCTGGGCCCATTGATGGGTCCTCTGCCTGCAGATCAGAGAAGGGACATCCATCAGGGTTACGTTGTTTGGGTGTCAAATGTCTAGGTTCCAGCTAGACTATCTGATAGCAGGTGGAGGTGGCCAACTGTGAGCTAACTGTGGCCTCACTCAAGCCTCACAGGGGTTACTGCATTGAGGAGGTAGAGTCCACATTATGCCCATTTCAGAGATGAAAACGTTGGGGTTCAGAGGCTGAATGATGTAGCTGAAGCCAAGCAGCAAGGGAATGAGAAGCGTGATGTGGTTCAAATGGTCAGTGCACCTGTCTTCTGCTCCATCTGTGCAGGGGCCGTTCACTCTGCTGCTTTAGTTTGAACTTGGATTCAAGGTGTACACCTCACCCTCCCTGATGCTGCTGTGAGCACACGATGTCCACACTGTCTGGGGCCAGGGAGAGAGCCACGGGCCAACCCCAGACTCTGACTGTGGCTGCAATATTTATTTCTCTGTATGCTTTTCTTGCGCTTACTCAACAAATACAAAAATGAGAGCCTACTAAGTATGAGGCGCTGTTCTGGGAACCGGAACTATAGCAGAGAATGAGAGAGAAGATTCTCTGTCCTCCTGGACTTACAATATAGCTGTGGGAGACAAAGTGCACAAGGAAACGAGTGAGGCAGAATGAGAGATGATGAGATATGTGTGGAACAAATGGATCCCGAAGGAGGCTGGGGCGTTCTTGGGGTGGGAGGGGAGTTGCAGTTTTCAAAGAGCGTGTCAGGGAAGGTCTCACTGAGAAAGTGCCATTTGGGCAGGGACATGAATAGGAGCAGGTGATGTGGATATTCGAGGGGAGGGCGTTCCAGGCACAAGGAATGGGGAGCGCCAAGGTCACGAGGTTGGCACCTACTCACCGATCTGGCAGGGGATGGGGAGCAAGGCCTGAGCTGGGCGGGAGCAGAGGGCACATGGTTCTACAAGGATTATCTCTCACTAAGCCTCAGGACAGTGTTTCTCTTTTTTTTCTTCTTCTTTTTTTTTTTTTAACAACAATGTATGGTTGCCTTTTGTGCATCCCCTGCTGGTAGTTAGCCTGCAAGGAACCGGCCTGCAACCCAGGCATGTGCCTTGACAAGAATCAAACACGCAACCTTTTGCTTCACAGAACGAAGCTCTACCCACTGAGCCAGCCAGCCAGGCAGGGCAGTGTTTCTCCTTTTAAAATGGAGATGCTCACTGCATCGCATGCATTGCCTAGATGAAAACCGAAGGTATAGTTTCTGAGTGCAGGTCTTTAAAGGACAGGCCCATTAGAGGCTCTCTGCTTCTGATTTCAGTGGCCCTCAGGATCGGGGTCTCCACTGACGTAAGAATTCACTTGTGCTCAGCCCTCCACCAGCTTGCTCTGTCCCACTGGCATGTGGACCTGCGAGAGCTCCAGAGAACTATCATTTTTGCCCTCCCGTAAGTGGGTGTTGAGGCCGGCTGAATGATGGCCCCAAAGAGGTCCGCATCCTAATCCCGGGAATTTATAAAGCTGTTCCCTTTGGGGTAAAGAGACTTTGCAGATGTGACTAAATTAAGGACCTTGAGATGGGGGAGATTATCCTGGATTCCCTGGGTCGGCCCTAAATGTCAGCCTGGATCCTAAAAAGGAGAGGCAAAGTGGTGCAGGGAGCAGGGACGGGAGCGATGCACCGACAGGTGGAGGAGGAGACCTTCGCAATGGAATAGACAGCTTTCAGTCGCCGGGAAGGGCAACCAGATGGACTCTCCCTTTGGAGCCCGGAAAGAGCGCTGCTGTGCCGCCTTGATTTCAGCCACTGAAGCTGGTTCAGACTTCTGATCTCCAGGGCTCTAGAAGAATACAATTGTATTGTTTTAAGCCACAAAATTTGTGGTGATTTTTTTATAGCCGCAATAACAATCTATTGCAGGTTTATGTTTGGCTTTTGTTTATTACATAAAGACATTTTTTTGCCAAGAGCTCACTGAGGTCAGGAAGACCTCATCTTTGAGAGTTTGGGCGCAAGGGATGCTGCGGTTTCTCAGGCGAGGGTAAATTGTGAACGTGCTCCTAACCGGCCGGTTCCCATGAGACATAGGCAGAGGGTCCCAACAGGGAACCCACTCTGTTCTACCCCTGGGAGATGTCTGCAGACTCTGTGGTGTTGGAGGATGTGGAAGTGGGAAAACAGGAAACAAGCAGCAAGGCACAGGAAAAATATTCGGGTCTTCACAGCAACTGTTGAGAATAAAAAAACACATAAAAGTCCCCTTTGCACATTTCAAAGGGTGTGCTGATGGCCCCAAGTGGCTCGTATTGATAACGTGAAAGGGCTTGTTAAGGCAAGTGTGTATGATAGGTCTGATGCTGCGAGCATAACAAAGAAGGAGGCAGGGAGGGGTGTGTGTGTGTGTGTGTGTGTGTGTGTGTGTGTGTTATGTCTCAGTTCTTAACAGGAATGAATTGAGAAAAGGTCTATGCCCTTGGTTCCTGTTTGGATACCATCACATAGCAGCTGTGTGACCCAGTGAAAGTTACTTGACTTCTGTGTTCCACAGTTCTCCCCTGCGAAAAACCAAGACAATGTCATTCACATCATTGGGTTGCTCTGTGGATAAAGCTCTTCGTAGTCGAAAATACAGTTCTTTGGACTTCATGCATTTTGCTTCCCCGACACTTTGTTTTGTTGTGGCCCGTGACCAGTGCAATGTAGCTCATTCAGTTGCTTATCACAGAGTTAGGTACAGGCTCCTTGATTCCAAGCCCGGAGTTGTCTCACCACGCTTCAGTCAGCACTGCAGCCGTTACAGAAAATGAGACTCATCAGCCGAGTTGTCTGCATCCTCATGCAAATAAATGCAGAAAGGGGCTCAGAGAATTTGAGCGTGTGGTAGATGGAAATGTCCTATGTGCAGGGACTTGTCATCTAAGACAGGTTTTACCACTAACTAGCTGAGTGTCCCTAGGCAGGTCACTTAACAGCTCCTAATTTGTTTCCTCATCCCATTAATAGATACTAGTAATAATAAAAATAATAAGAATAGTTATGTTGAGATAATAATACTAATAGAAAGAATACTCACTTTATTGATCTCATAGAGATTTTATATCAAATAACATAAGAAATGTTAAATCTTTTTTATGAAAATGCATGCCATGGTAATACCAATATAAGACATAATTTTGATAGGCCTAATGATGACATTTTGTCTCGGCATTCAGGCTCATGGTAACCATCTCTGCTGTCGCCTGTAGACTGAAGTTAGCCGACACATAATTTTGTCTTAGAACAGTGAGGTTTAAGGTCCTCATGGCTAAAGCACACCTGTTCTTTTCTCATTTAAAGAATGTCAGTTAAGCTTTCAGGATTCTCTTGACAGCTCCCATCTGGCATCTCACAAAGCACTAGGAGGAGATGTCATTGTGTGACTCGTCTCACTCTGGAGTGTTCCTTTTACCACACCCGTGACCTTCGATGAGTAATTCTTAGTGACTTTTCAGACAGAGAGGAAAGTCATTTCTGAAGAGGTGGCAGCGGAGGGAAAGAGCAAAACAACAGGAACCTGGAACTTCTGATAAGAGATGGATTATGTATTTGGGCTGAAGAAATGAATGAAGTTGGGATTCACCTGGATTCTGTCTGCAAGGACCATGATTTTTCTAGATGTGGGTACTTGTCCTGGAACAAGTACCTGTTCGGGAGAATTGGGATAATTATTGACAGAAGGTTGATAGGGAACATGCTGTTAAAGAAAGCAATTGAACCTATGGCCAGAAGCCAAGGTGACCTGCTGGAATCCTTTAATGACATTCTAGTGTTTTCATCATAGAGTCCAAGTTCTTTTTTTTCCCTTTATTTTTATTGTTGACACCATGGCGGATGTCCCTCTCTCCCACTTTGCACCCCTCCCCCCAGTCCCTGCTCCCCCTTGCCTCTGGCATCACCGCACTGTTGTCTGTAGCTATGGTTATACGTATATGTTCTCTGGCTAATCCCTCTGGCCCTGCCACCTCTCCTGTTCACCTCACCCCTGACATCTGACTCCTCCATGCGCGGCCATCCTGACCTCCTCAGAGGCCACTGTACGCAGCAGGTTCTCTTTCACTTCTGGGCTTTTGCCTGTCCTTCTGTCTCTGACACCATCCCCTGAACCACGTCCCTCTCCAAAGTCCTCCTTCAGGTCTCAACTTTTCAGACATTCCCCTGGGAAGCCTCTGGAGTCCTTGAGATGGAATGTGCTTCCCTTCACCTGTGATCCATGTATTCCACACCTGACTTTATTACAGTGCCACAACAGTGTATAAAAATTGCCTGCTGACAATTACACTTTTTCCATTGGACCATCAGATCCTGGAAGACGGAGCTATGTCCTGTTGGCAGTTTCAACTTCACGGCACCTAGCAAAAGTTAGCCCCAGGTCAATATTTATTGAATCAAAGAATGAGTGCATGTTGTCTTGAGAAATGGGCAAAACGACAAATGCACTGAAGGAAAGCCCCATGCACAAGGACAGACACAAGCAAACGGAAACACTCAACAAAATGGGCCATGGTTACACATGAATGTAAAAGCAAGAAAAGGAATTGAATGAAACCTAATGACAATTATGAGACTTAAAGAATGGAAAATATAAGATGTAAATGTATAAAAAAAAGAAAAGATGACCCAGTAGGAGATAAAAAATCAGAAAACCAAAATCAAATGGGTCTGGGCTAAATGCGGAGTACAAAAGAAATGAGTGTATAGAAGTGATGGAAAATAATGGTGACGTAGGACAGTGTGTCCCTTCCATGCCATGGGAATGTTAGCATGGATGTCAAAAATTAAGAAAAGTAAGACACTTCGTTCTGGGAAGTGAAATTGAGGTAGTTGTTTTTCTTTAGAGGCCCAAGTTTGTTAGACTATCCCTGACCCAATCTTGCTTCCTGGAGGAAACCCCACGCAGTTCAGAGACTGTCTCTCCAGGAAACCAGACGGGAGCCCAAGGTGAGGCCCGTGGCCCTCTGTTCATGAACCAGATCACAGATGCGACCGTGTTGAGCCATAGGCCCCTTATTTTAGTAACTGGAACCCAAATGTGGTGTGTGGGAATGTGGTGGAGCACTCTGTTTAGTAACTAGATCCCAGACATGGCACTTGGTGAAGCCCCTGGCCTACCGTTGTAGTAACAGGTCACAGATATGTGGTTGAGCTGTATGGTCCTCTGTTTAGTAACCAGATCACTAATATAGCACTTGGGTAAGTCACGCTTGCTTTTGTTGCCTCACCAAATCACAAGGAAGGCAGGTGGTCAGGAATTACAACTCTGTTTTAGTAACCAGATCACAAAACTTGGCACAGGAGTCAGTGGTAGAAATTTCCACTCTAGGAACCAGACAACAAACTCAGACTGCGGTTCAGTCTTAGCCTCTCCCTTTTAATAAGCAGATCACACACACAGCAGGTGGCTCTGCCTCTCTCATCACAAATCGAGCACACTGCTAAGCTGTGCAGTGCCGATTTTTTAAATTTCAATTATACATCCCAACCTTGTCTTTTAAAATTGTATTTGTTGCCTGTAAAATTTTATTAGCTAAAGAAAAACAAACATTTTATAAAAACAATATAAGCGAGGCCATAAAATAGCTGGCTCAATATAAGCACTTAAAAAGGCAGGTTGCAATCATGTCAAGGAGGTTAGGGAGTCAAGGTGAAGGATTCTGCGCACCAGCTCCGCCAGATTTGGCAGCATAAGGGCATCAGAGCAGCAAAGGGGTAGACCAAGGACATTTCATCTGAAGCTCTTTTGTCGTTGTGGATCGTCACATTGCATAAGACCTGAGCGTTAGAATTTGAATTACAGTAAAGCAAGTATTTATTCCCCCCACTTTTATTGTGATTGGAGTATGTTCCTACCCCATTGGTGTTGGACTTGGCCATGTGACTTGCTTTGGGGCAATGAAATGTTAATGGTGTGGCTTAGGCAGAAGTAGTTAGGCATGCCTTCCTGTACGAAAGACATCTCACTGAGAAAAACTTCCCCTGCATTTCTGTGGCTTGGGCTCTGAACGAACACATGTGGGGCAGACCCAAATCCAACCTGCACCAGGGGCAGAGCCACCCAGTGGAGCCTCAGTGTAGATCAGCTGAGCCTCACTCAGCTGGCTTCCAAATCCGTAGGTGCCTCTCGTTATAGGTCACTGAGTTCGGAGTGACCTGTTATGCGGCATCACTGTGCAACACTGATTGATTGATACGCTTGGAATTTCCAAGGACAAGAGTAACCACATGATGGGAGCAAGAAGCAGCATGAAGAAAAAGGCCACACAGCTAGACGTGGCTCTGGAGTGGAGGTCGGGCCCAAGGGAAAACAGGGGAAGAGCCGACCCCAGGCCCACTGGCTTTCCCTTCGTGCAGAAGCAGCCCCCCCCCCCCCCGGAGGTAAAGTTTCCCTAATGGACCTGCCCATGTCCCTGGCTCGAGGAATGGTGCCAGCTCACTAAGGCTTGTACTAGTTTATGGAAAATTCTATTTCATTACTTATCTTTCTTTATGCAAAAGATGGATATACTGGAGGAAATGAACATTCAAACAAAGTTTTCAATCTGTGGAAAAGGTTCAAGACATAAAAACTGCAGGATGGCCGAGCACTTGGGGACCGAAGAAAACATAATCCTGAAAAACATTGGTAGGAAATAAAAGTAAACTTTACATAGCAATTGCTTTGTGTTCCCTATCTTCTCATATGCACACATGCCTGTCGATTGGAAGAAAACTAGCTAATATGGAAGAAGTACTGTTTTTAAAAATCTAACCATGCCACAGCATGAGTGACAACGGAAGCAGGAGAGGATGCAACTGAGCGAAGAGGTGGGACTCAGTGGTTCAGATGGCGAAGTGGGTATCATGAGCTGTGCCACACGGAAGGGGGGATTCTGGGACGAAAAACACATGAGAAGAGATGATAAATATGAAGAGCACAGAATAGAGAGATATATGGAAAATCACTGTTTCTCAGGAAGAGCCAAGCAGCAGTAGAGGAGAAGCAATCATAAAAAGATATATATATTTTTATGTATATGTACAAACTTCCTGAAAATTCATTTTGCCAGATCTTTAGGGCTTATTATCCACATCATTTGAAAGATGTCAACACTTGGACATATGTTGATGTTGAGCTTGAAATACAAGATAGAGGAAAATAAAGGAAAAATTCTCCAAACGTCTTGGTATAAAGCGTAAGTTAACTCCCGAGTAAGAGAACCAGGCCTTCTTGGACTTGCCCTGTGTGACTCCAAACTCCAGTAGAGAGATAATCACGGAGCTTTTCGGGAAAAGAATTTAACTAGAGAATTTGACACCTGGCAGGGTTATGATTCATTTACAAAGGCAACAGAACATAAACCAGCTATGCAAGAGCTCAGAAACCATAAAGCCCATCACCCTTCCTAAATATGTTATTTAAAATGCACACCAGCCCACTGAGAGATGAGTCAAAAAAAGGAGATCAAGAAGGGAGAACACATGGCATTAAGGAACTGGTTCTGAGAGCTGAAACCCTGTGAATCCAGAACTGAAGATAAATGCTGTAAACATGACCATAGAGCAAAATGCAGCTCATGTGGCTCCTTAAAAGGGAAGACATGATATGAAAAACCAACAGTTTAACCATAATAAGTTGGATCGATATCTGCAAGACAAAAATCAAAAAGTAGGAACTGCCTGGCTGGTGTAGCTCAGTGGATTGAGCGCGGGCCTGTGAACCACACAATCATGGTTCGATTCCCAGTCAGGGCACATGCCTGGGTTGCAGGCCAGTTCCCAGCAGGGGACTCACAAGAGGCAACCATACATTGATATTTCTCTCCTTCTCTCCTTCCCTTCCCCTCTAAAGATAAATAAATAAAATCTTAAAAAAAAGTAGGAACTGGAAGAATGAGAAGAAGGAAAATGTACTAAGTTATTTAATTTAAATGATGGCAAAGTTTTTATTTAATTGCTCTGATTACTAGATGAACATTAAGTGATAGCTGTGGTGACAGACATATTTATCACTTCTCTGATCTTAATGGACATGCCTTTAGAGGCTGTGTGTAGTTATATTGTCTTTTCCAAATTTTGTTCTGTAGAAAATAGTGCCATGAAATGAAGTGCTCTTCAAGAAAACCAAAGAGAGAGAGAGAGAAAGAAAAAACTTTCATGGTAAATAAGAATGAGAAATAAGTCTTATGATTTTCCCTGCTGGAGATGAAAAAATGTGCCCTGGCTGGTGTAGCTCAGTGGATTGAGTGTGGGCCTGTGAACCAAAGGATCGTGGTTCTATTCCCAGTCAGAGCACATGCCTGGATTGCAGACTAGTTCCCAGCAGGGGATGCATGAGGAGGCAACCATACATTGATATTTCTCTTCCTTTCTCCTTCCCTTCCCCTCTGAAAATAAATAAATAAAATCTTTTAAAAAATGTAATAGCAAAAGTCTGTCTGTGCGTTCTTGTATTTAAAGAGATCTATTTAACATTTTTAGACAAGTGTTTGCTAATAATTAAACAGGGAAACCTTTTCTTGGGTCATATGGTAGCAAACATTGAGGCTGTCCTATACCATGCCAGGTGGCCATGTGACCCACTTTTGACCAGAGAGACACACTATGATGACTGCTGAGGGCCCTTGCAAAGCCTGTGTGTTCCTTAGAGAGAGAGACAGCAGCAGAAAAAAATGGCCCTTCATGAAGCTCTGGACATTGTCATGTCTAGAGATGTGACATCTGGAACAGCTACAATCTTCTCGTTCCCAGCAGGAAAATAACACTGTTCTGCTTATAACAGTGTGCCTGTGCTCCACAATACCTGAGGCCTCATTTGGAAAACCTTGAAAGCTTGGGGTGACCTGACAACTGGGGTTGAATTGTCTGAAGGCTCGATCACTCACAAGTCTGGCTAGGAGGGTTGAGACTAGGATCGCCGGGGACAGAGCCTGCCTGTGGCCTCTTTATGCAGCTGCCTCTGAACAGCATGGCGACCTCAGCGTTGCTGGATTTCTCACCCGACAGCCCAGGGCCCCAGGTATGAGTGTTCCAGTGCACTGGGCAGACACTGCACAGCTTTTGCTGACCTAGCCCCAGAGGGTATTCAGCACCACTCTGGATGTGTTCACTTGATTAAAACAAGTCCCAAGCCCACCCAGACTCAACGGGTGACAGGTGGACCCTCCGGTGTATGGGAGGATTGGCAAGGTCATGGCACAGAACTTAACATTGCTGTGGCAATATTTGGAAAATATAATTGGCACAGATGTGAACACTAAGAAGGAGGAAGAGGGGCAAAGCTACTGACTCAACCACTCCTGAAGCTCTTTCACCTCTGTGCTTCTGTTATCTGAGATATTTCCTTATCCCTTAAGCCCCTTTGAATTGGTGTTTTTGCTACTTGCAGCAACAACATTCTAATAGACACAAACAGCTATTAATTAGCATCCTGCAGAGCCAAGCGTGCAGGGAAAATTGTCCAAACAGTGCTTGCAGACTGGTAAAGACTGTAGGCATTCCAGTAAGGCAGACCTGTGATTTGACCCCCGTTTTTTCTTGGGCATTTACTGAACCTCTCAGGGCTGAGCCTCAGTGTCCTCATCAGTAAAATGGGAATAATAATAGTAATAGATTTGTTGTGAGGATGAAATGCTTATTTTTGTGCCCGGCACAAAGAAAACAATAAATGATAGCCTTTACTAGCACAGTTTGACCATTATATATGGCAGCATCCTTAATATATCATATTAAGGATATATCCTTTTTATATTTTATTAAGGGGTATGTATGTGTGCTTTATGAATTTATTGAAGTATCTATCACAAAATAATTATTGAAGAACCTTCAATGTTTTAGCATAAGAATTTTGCAAAAAACTGGAATCCATCTAAACCAAGTTACAATAAATGGGCTAATTTGGAAAGGTACAGGGGCAGGGATGGGGTTACATAGAATCTTAGGTGAACAAGTGAAGGGTAAGACCAGCTGTGGGAAGGTGGCTGCTGGCCCCCCTTCCACCCTTGGGACTCCAAGACCCTCAATTTTTCTGCTTCTCTGCCTACATGGCAGGAAGGGGCCCTGCCCAACTGCTCGGTTCAGAGCAGCAAAGACTGAACGGACTAGCCAAGGGACAATTCCACAAGATGGACACATCCTGGTCAAAGGCCCCAGGCCGTGGCTATGGCAGGAGGGAGAGATGCGTGGCACATCCCTCTTAGAGAGACGGGGGGGTAGGTTGGATGGACCAAGTCACGTGTCTGTTCAGCAGGGCAGGATTCACTGAGTGTGACATTTGGAAAATCACAGCTTGAGCATGGGAACTTGGATGAGTCAAGAAAGAAATGCCAGGCCGCCTCACTGGGGCTGCCTGTGTGCCCTCCCACCCACCCGCCTCCCAGAAAGTACACACGTGGGGCTCTACACTGTCCTGCGAGCCAACACCAATTCAGGCTGTCCCCTCCAAATTTCTCCTCTGATACTGACAGCTGCCATTTTGTGTGGGTTCCCAGAGACTCACCCAGAATCCGTCCCCAGGGGACTCAACACTGGCTTCAGAAAATTCAGAGATGAGTCAGAACCCTCAGTATTTTGTCCTTGTGGCTCAGCTGATTTCTTTCCCAGATGCTGACAGCATGCTTGGTGGCAAAAGAGCAAGACACCCAAGTTTGCAGTCAATTTTAAAATAAGGAAACCTCAGTGAAGCTTGGAATCCAGCCAGAGATATGCACCGGCACACCAGCTTCTCTGCTTCCATTTGCAGAGTTTGCCATGCCTGCAAGCCGTGCTCGTTGTACAGCCCTTTCGAACATCCTAATGCACTGAGCAAGGGAAAACATAAGTAATGGGGCCTCTTGGAGCCCTCTGAGCCTGGAACCCCACAATTATGAGTACTTTTTGAGTAATTATCCCCCAAAGCCCACAGGTCCTTCCCGTACCCCCAGCATTGCCAACTCTGATGTTATACCTCCTTGGAATTACGTTTCGATTTTAACATAACTGCATTAGAATGTAATACAGGACTGCACTTTATCCTAACTGCAATCTATTTCGATTTTATCTGCTTTGTGGTGCTTCCTTAGAACACCAGCAAAGGACAATCCTGCATGCCCAAAATGACAGGGTGGTGAAAGGTTGTTTTTGAATTTTTTCTTTTCTAGGCACCGATAAATAAAGATAGAGATGTGGAGACAGGCACTGGATATGCTCAAAGTAAGACACATGGGTAAAAATCACAGTTCATAATAATCAGATCCACCATGACATTGGGAACCGCTTTGCCTGGTTTCAGGAGTTGTAACTGTCCCCCATGGATAAGTCCGAATGCACGATCCCCAGAATGCAAGCCACTTAGGAGACAAAGCTTGTCTCTGGTAGCAAATGCTGCTTCTGCTTCATCTCCCAGCCCACAATGCATGGTTGGATAGTCAGAGATGGGTAAGACCCCTCAGAGGAGGGGCAACCTGAGCCAGACACAATCACTTGAGGGGCCTGCAAAAAGGAGGGAGTGATGGACCCTCATCCCCCAGCTATGTGACATAGCCTGAGTCTCCATGTCCTCTGGGAGAAGTGCTTCCTGGCTCCAATCCACTCAAGCTTGAAAACCTGTGGTAGGGGAGGTGGTGCAGCCTCTTGCCAGGTAGAGTGGGATCTGGGGTGAATGGGCACAAGAAAGAATTTCTAAAAGTCCTGTGAAGCCTGCTTTGCCAAGAGTTCTTTCATTCATATGATAAGGGTCCAAACAGGAAATGAGTATGTCTCCCAAAGTTTCTGCAACCCCCTTTCCTGACAGACTCTGACTCAGACTAAGCCCTCAGATTTCTTTGAAATGTTATCTACTGTTTGATCTCTGCTGCCTGTATTCCCGTGTATTACAACCCAATAAAAGCCATTGAGGAAGGGACTCCTGACCTTTCTCCTCGGAAAGATTGGCCACCTCTCCTCCCCAAACAGATCATGTCTTGGTAGTATTACTTTCATCCATGGTGGATGAGGGAACTTGTGGGCAAAGTTGCCCCCACACCACAACTTCCACATCTAAATAGATTACAGTTAGGATAAAGTGCAGTCCTATATTACATTCTAATGCAGTTATGATAAAATCGAAATGTAATTCCAAGGAGGTATAACATCAGGGTTGGCAATGCTGTGGGTGCGGGGAAGGACCTGTGGGCTCTGGAGGATAATTACTTACAAAGTACTCATAGTTGTGGGGTTCAAGGCCCAGAAGGCTCCAAAAGGCCCCATTCTCCCTTACCCTTGATTGACAAGGAAACAGTCACCTTCCCTCTTTAAATATGGTTCTTCTCTATGGTTCCTGAAGATCTCGTACAAGCTTGAGCAGCTCATAGATGCACTGGCCCACAATCCTGACTCAGAAACACAGGAAGTGGCAGCAATTCACATCAATGCACCAGTCATCAGTAAAAGTAAATAGATTTAGTCCTTTCTCCATTTCAAATGAATTTTAGAAATGTAGATTGCTTCATTTTGGTTTTTCACAGTTTGAACTGTACTGGGCTCCCCAAGTCCTAGAATTTTGGTCCAAGCCAACAAGGATGCCGCAGCAGTCCACTGCTCCCAGAGCTTTTCTAGTGAGCTAGAGACCTAGAGTGCTGAGACGCTGGAGGTGATGGCAACCTAGTCTTGGGCCCACAGGAATTTGCAGCAGAAACTGCTTGTTGCCTAGCCCCTTTGTCCTACTTTCCCTTTGTCCTACATCATTGGGATGGCTAGGTTCCCAGACAGACGCGTGCAAAAGTAGTGGGTAGACTTTGGGGGAAACCCTTGAACTGAGTAAGGAGTCCTTACTCAGTTTTCGGACATCCATTTCCCTCTCTCCTTCCTCTTCCTGTCTGCCTAACCCTGATGGCTGGAGCTGCAGCAGCCATCTGGGGACAATGAAGGAAAGAGCAATTGAATTGCAGAGACCTCAGGCCTGACCATATTGAACTGTTGAACCAACAGCAAAAGCTGGCCCCTTTGATCATCTCCTTAGTGAGGAAAATAGATCCTTCTGTGTTTATGTCATTGTAGTCAGTCTTCTTTATACGCATTCAGATGCAGTTTCCATCTCATACACAATCTGTCTTCCTTCCGTAGGAGAATAAAAAATAGAGATGGATGAGTCCATTCCTGGTTGCTATTTACTTGAGCAGGATTGGGTGGGATTTCTGGCATTACAGTTCTAATCTGGGAGTACAACACAACCCTCTCAATCCCTACCTCTGACTTTTGTGTTTGGTTTTGTTTATCAATGAGTGGTGATGACAGGTTCAGCTCCAGAAAAAATTGAGGAGACAGGAAGGAGAATCTCAAGCTGATTGTGATAAGGTTCTGCTCGGTAGGCCAAGAACTACCCCTCTGTTGGGGGTCACTAGGGAATCTGGCATCTCTAAATCCAAAGAATTATTATTAACTGGCTCCCATAAAGATCCAGAGAGAATTGGGGAGGGGGGTTGATAATCAATGTTAACTAAAATCTAATGACAGGTCTGGTCATGGGGAGACTCAAACCCTGTCACCCACCTATGTAAAGCCCACTTCTCTAGTGACCAGGCTTTCCTGAACACTTTTCCAGCTCTTATTTGATGCAGTTGTAAGATATACATGAGATAAACTTCTGGCTCCATCACCTATTATGGGGTGAGCGCTCACTCCAGTTAACAGTCCAGTTTTGTAGCTAGAAACACTATGGTATCATTAAGTGGTTAAGAGTGCAGACTCTTGAGCCAGAACTCCTAGATTAAAACCTTAGCTCTGCCCTGTCTCACCTTGTGACTTAGGGCAGGCTACTTCAGCTCCCCTCCCTCGGTGCTCCCAGTGTAGAATGGAGATGAAAACAACCATGCTGTAAGACTGGTGTGAGGGTTAGGTACACACTGCCTGGTATCTATGTAATAAGTGGTACAGTTAGTCCTCAGTGAACTTTGCCGGTAGGTTCTGTGACTTTAAGCAAACTGATGTATAACTAAACCCATTTTATCATAGGTTAATGGTTATAAATCGAAGTTAAGTTCCTATAACACGTTAGTGTTAAAATGAAAACATTATTTGAGACCTATTGAATACATATATTATTGTTATTTATAAAAGAGAGCTAAGTTCCTTATGGTGAAGCTAAGCCCCGGTTCCCTCATTTCTAAAATGAGGCTAAGATGCAGCTAATTGATTACTCTCCTGGGCTGCTAGGATGTGAGGTATGTTAAGTGCCTGGCACAGCGCCTTACACCAGCAGGCCTCGATAAATGTTAATTCCATCCCCCCGTCTCTCCTTCTTCTCGTGCACTGACTGAAGGCTGCACACCAGATGGCCCAAGCAGTCTGACGTGGCGTGCTTGATGTTCTGGTTTGGTATTTAAGAGAGAGGAAGTGGGGAAGGGCAGCAGGCAAGATGCTACTACAATGCAGATTCCTCAGAAATTTATCTCAGCCGCTTCGTGTTCGACAGGCTGCCCTGGGCATGCTGGCATTTGTAGGGATGGTCCCTGAAGTTGGGAGACTTATGTCACGTTTGCACAAAGAGCACAGTGTGATTTTTTTTTTCCATTGAATGAAAGGCTACAGAAAGAGGACTGATTTTCCTGGGGTGGAAAAGCTGTCTTTCTGAAGCCTCACACTTGGAATGGATTCTTTTTCTGATGGGGCTCTGCTTCCTTTTCTGTCACATGTCACTGTGGTCATGACAGCTGAGATTTGTTCTGCCCATGGAAATGGTGTCAAGCAAGGCCCTGTTTCTTCAGATTCAGCTTTACCTGCTCTCAAATGACTCAGAAATATGTTCCTGCAAGACACAGCTCAGCTCGGGTTCTAAGTTCATGCTCCACTCACCCTGGCAAAAGGTGGTTTATGGGTAGCCGGCTTCTGGAGTGTAAATTTGGTATCGAGCAGGAGTATCTATCCATAAGCAGATAAATAACAAACGGGAAAAATAATTTAGTCATTTAAATTGGAACCAATTCCCAAAATATCTTCTTTTTTTCAAGCACTTTGATGAATCAGACTCCAGAGTTCTTAGGGAATATATCAAAATAGCTCATTAAAGTTTTTAAGAAGATGGGAAGGAATGAGTATCACACAGGCTGGAGTGGCAGAGGAACTACTGCACTTGCCTGGAAGGGTAGAGGAGAGAAGAGGAAGAAAGCCTGGTAAACTGAGAAACAATTGTGAAATGGACTCATTGCCCCTAAATATGTCCAAAGCAGGGAAGAAATATCATCCTATAGTAAATTTTGCCTTAACCTAAGGATCCATGACTTATTGGAAATATTACACATTGTAAACAGGAGGCAACATACTCCCCAATCTGAGCTCTGTAAGATGTCTTATTAGTTCAGCTTCACATAATTCCTGTCTCCAGTCTGAAACAAGC
Organism: Sturnira hondurensis; assembly: GCF_014824575.4. Taxonomy (NCBI): domain Eukaryota; kingdom Metazoa; phylum Chordata; class Mammalia; order Chiroptera; family Phyllostomidae; genus Sturnira; species Sturnira hondurensis. Next base: position 1,198,764 of record NW_028075797.1, on the reverse strand, counting down.
TAAATCTGAAAATCAATGTCAATTCAGCCTTTTATACTTAACATCTATCTTGACACAACTCATTGCTCTTTCCAATTTGGCACGCACTGCAGTTGCCAGAAAAAAAGGGACCGAGGAGGAGGCCTCGGCAGGGTTTCCTTCATGCTTGTGTTTTTGTTTAGGTGTGGTGAAGCCCTGTGTGTTTAAATAACCCACCCCATCTCCGCTTTTAGAGGCTGGTATCCAATGTAAACCAGCTCTTGATATCTTTGCATTGGCCATGCCCATGTCCTGGTCCTTCTTTAACCTTGCCTTCTGCTGACTGGCCTTATGGAGCTCCTGACTCCTGTTTTATGATCGTCTGATTCTAGCTCTTTCCCCCAACCCTGACTCCTCATGAATAGGTTCATCAGCATCACTGGAGCACTTGTTAGAAATGGACAGCCTCAGGTCCCATCCAGAGACTCTGGGGTGGGGCCCAATACCCAGAATCCAGGAGGCACGTTACCACTGGAGCTGCCCTGGGATTTCCTCCTGGGTTAAGACTGCCACTCTTCTCCCATCACTTCCTGCATACCACCGGCTGCTGACCTCGCTGCCTAGCAACACCACACATGAGGAGGGCTGGAGCTGTAGCACTGCCTGGGGCACTTAGCATGTATGTACAAATGATTATTCCTGAGGTGAGATATACTTCTCATTTTGTATATATTTATGTCAAGGGTAGGGAAATTAAAATCTCCTCAAATAGTACAATTTTTGCAATGCTGATCCCCTTATTTCGCAAAGTTTAGATGACACTTGGGAGAGGTCATGCTGAGGTTATGACCAGAACAAGGCCCTGTCCATGGTTATCAAAGTAACGACACTAACCCTTATGAGGAGGAAAAGGCTTTCGGTTGTCTCCTGAGCAGGGAAGCCACAACCCTCTGCTTTCCAGCTTTGTGGGAAGTTTCATTAGTAAGGATTCTCCAGAGAAGCAGAACCAACAGGACATCATAGAGGCTAGAAGACCCAAGACCTGCAGGGTGATTCAGCAAACTGGAGATTCAGGGGATCCAGTCGATCTAGTCTAGGTCTGAAAGCCTGAGACCCAGGAGAACTGGCAGTGTAGTTCTAGTCCAAAGGCACACGACATAGGCTCAAAACCCAGGATGAGCCAATGCTTCGGCTCATGTTCAAAGGAAGACAAAAACCACAATATCCCACTTAGAAGAAAGGAAGGAGGAAGGAATTCTCTCTTGCTTAGCCTTTTTGTTCTATCAGGCCTTCGGCTGACTGAGTGAGGCCACCCACATCAGCGAGAGCAGTCTGCTTTACTCAGTCCATTGATTCAAATGTCAGTCTCATCCAAAACACCCTTGTAGACACATGCAGAATGATGTTAGACCAAATATATGGACACCTTGTGGCCCAGTCAAGTTGCCACATAAACTGAAGCATCACAGAAGTGAAGTTAGTTTCCAGGATAACTAAGAATAGGAGAGGGCATGGTGAGAAATGTTCTATTTTGGTAGAGCAACTTCTGAAGGTGATTTGGCAATGTCCATTAAAGCTTAACATGGAGAAGGCCTACAACTTAGCAATTCCACTTCCTTGTATCTCCCATACAGACACCTCATGTGTGTGCACAGGGATGCCAGAACAATCATGTTCCCTGAAACATTTTTTTTTTTTGTAAAAGGAGAAAACTCTGCAACCCAGTGTTCAGCAACAGGAAAATGACCAAGTAAAATATATTGTATCCTTAACATGGAATCTATGCCATAGTTTAAAAGATGTGATTTTTCAATATATGACAAATTATCAAGCAAAATAAAAAGGAAAAGGCTAAATAAATGTTATGATATTTATGAAAAACAATCATCAAGTAGAATTTTCATTTGGGATTGTGCACAGAAGTAATTCTGCAAGTCTCCATACTTAAGTGATACTAGAGAGTGGCTAGCTCCAGAGAGTCCCAGAGTTGCAGGCAGGTGGTGATAATGAGGTGAATGCACACAAACAGCATAATAAATTCTTAAAAGCATGGGTTAAAGGAACAGAATAAAATATATTTTGTCAATTTTGTCTAATGTTGTATTCTTGTGCTTATGTAGTGCCTGGCACATAATGAGTGCTCAACAGATATTTCATAAATGAATGAGAAAAAACACAATACCATAGTGTTCATTAAAAGCACATACACTCAAAACAAAACAAAAAAATCTTTGTCCCAATAGATGAACACTAGAATGAGATGAATTTGGTACAGGAATGGGGAATAAAGAGAATAGGAAATAATTAAATAAGAGGGGACTTTGTATGTACCTAGGATGATGGGTGCCGTACACCGGGGAATATAATAAAATCAACTCTGCCCCTGATGCATGAAGATGAACAAACAAACAACGGTGTCTCTGAACTGGCAGAAAAGCAAGGGTACTTTAGAGGGCAAACTCTAGGTACAAGCAGGAACCCAGAGATAAAGGAGGACTTTGAGCTGGCTTTCTTCCTGAGAGGTTCTGCACAAGCCTCATGACTGTGAGCAATGGCTTTGATAACCCTGTAGGACACCAGGGACAGAGAGAAAAACTTGTAGACCACAGGACATCAGGGGTTTATAAGAGGTTCTTTATATAAATGTGGAATCCTAAGGGGCAGACACAGTGGTTGTAGAATTATCCATGTTGATGGTCGATTTGTATATATTTAGTGAGAGAGAGAGAGAGAAGGAGAGAACTTATGTCTCTTCTAAGTTATATATATTAAAAAATTTACTTTCCTAACCCATTATTTGACTTTTCATATCCTTAGTGATTCTTATTAAAAAGCAAAATTTTAAATTTTGGTGAAATTCAATGTATCAATTTTGTCATGGTTAGTGATTTTTGTTTTCTGTCCAGAAAACCTTTGCCTGTTTCCAGGCTGTAAAGAAACTCTCCTAGGATCACAATACCTGATCTCAAACTGTATCACAAGGCCACTGTAATTAAAACAGCCTGGTACTGGCATAAGAACAGACACATAGACCAATGGAACAGAACAGAGAGCCCCAAAATAAACCCAAGTCTCTATGGTCAACTAATATTTGACAAAGGAGGAAGAAGCATAAAATGGAGTAAAAATAGCCTCTTCAACAAATGGTGTTGGGAGATCTGGACAGAAACATACAAAAAAAGGAAACTCTATCACCAACTTACACCATACATAAAAATAAATTCAAGGTGGATAAAATATTTAAATATAAGTTGTGATACCATAAAAGTTCTAGAGGAGAACATAGGCAGCAAAATCTCAGATATTCCATGCAGCAATATTTTCACCAATATGTTCCCTAGAGCAAGGGACATAAAGGAAAGAATAAACAAATGGGACCTCATCAAATTAAAAAGCTTCTGCATAGCTAAAGAAAATAGTATTAAAAATGAAAAGAGAACTAACTATATGGTAAAATGTATTTGCCAATGATACCTTGGACAGGGGGTTGATCTCCAAAATATATAAAGAACTCACACTACTCCACTCCAGGAAGACAGAAAACCCAATTAAAAAATGGGCAAAAAACTTAAATAGACACTTCTCCAAGGAGGACATATAGAGGGCCCGGAAACATATGAAAATATGCTCAGCATTGCTAGCTGTTAGAGATACGCAAATTAAAGCCAGAATGAAATACCACCTCACAACATTCAAAATGGCAATCATAAACAAATCAACAAACAACAAGTGTTGGAGAGAATGTGGAGAAAAGGGAACCCTAGTGCACTGTTGGTGGGAATGCAAACTGGTGCAGCCACTGTGGGAAACAGTACGGAATATCCTCAGAAAACTAAAAATGGAACTGCCTTTTGACCTAGCAATTCCACTGCTGGGATTATATACTAAGAGTCCTGAAACACCAATCCAAAAGGAAGTATGCATCCCAATGTTCATAGCAGCACAATTTCTAATAATCAAGTGCTGGGAGCAACCTAAATGTCCATCAGTAAATGAGTGGATCAAAAAACTATGGTACATTTACACAATGGAATACTATGCAGCAGAGAGAAAGAAGGAGCTCCTACCCCTTTCGACAGCATGGATGGAACTGGAGAGCATTATGCCAAGTGAAATAAGCCAGGCAGTGAGGGAGAAATACCATATGATCTCACCTTTAACTGGAACATAATCAACAAAAGAAAAAAGCAAACAATATATAATGAGAGATATTCAAATTAAGAACAATCTAACAATAGCCAGAGGGGAGGGGAAGGGGACAATGGGAGAAGGGTTTGCAGGAACTACTATAAAGGACCCATGGACAAAAGCAAGAGGGAGGGTGGAAACAAGGGAGGGAGGTGGGTTTGGCTGGGGTTAAGGTGGAGTGATGGGGAAAAAATGCAGACAACTGTAATTGTACAACAATAAAATAATTGTTTAAAAATCACATACATAAAAAAAGAAAGAAACTCTCCTATTTTGTGTTAGATTCTTTATAGTTCTGGCCTTTGGGGTGTATGAATCACCCTACATTGCTTTGTGTGTGTATAGAGTATGAGGTAGGGGCCGAGCAGATGGTAGAATTTTAACCTAAATTGGGTTCTTGATTTTTGCTTTAAAAAGATTCTATAAAATCTGAGCTAGAAGATAACACCCCAAACTCACAACAGTGGTTACCTCTGACAAGGCATGGAGGGGAGAGGGATTGATAAGGCATAGAAAAGGGATACCTACTAGATAAATAATGTTGTTTATTTTAAGAGTAAAGAAAAGGTCAGAAGCAATTACAGGAAGTTGGTGATATTATTTTTGCATAATGTTTACTTTGGTGTTTGTTGCAATGGCCTTGTTTTTTTCTTATTTAAAATATTTTAATAATTAAAAAATAAAAGAGTATGCCATGAAACAGCAATAAGAAAAGTTACTTTGAACACTGAGGGTTGGCATTTTCATTCTAGACAATGCAATTAAATACAGTAGAGATTGCCAAGTCTCTTTCAAAATACCACAGAAATTTTCTAACTTGGAGAAGCTCTGTGGTTGATTCATTCACTGTGAATGTCTATCACTCAGTAATATCTGTCATAGGCTCCAGGCTTATTTTTTAAGAGAAGCTAATGCAAAGTTAAACATAATTTTAATTAAGCAAAGAAAAGAAACTGTGGCTTCTTCTAAATATGGATAGCACAAAGCCCCAGAATTCTCTGATAGATCTCAACATTCTACTGTAATTCAAAACAGCGCTAAATCTGTCAGGACGAAGAGTACATATTGTAAAGAGCTGTGTGTTGTTTTGAAGTTCTCCATAAAGAACTGCCAACAGCCAAAAGTGACTTAGAGCATTCTTCATACCAAATGTGAATACACTTTAAACTGAAACCTTGTGCTAATAGAGAAGCAAGTGCTATGTAACTACATGCATCAATACATGTACTGTCAGTTAGAAATAAATATGTGCTCCAAGGTCAAGTTGAATGTGTGGTCTGTAGAGCAGCATCAGCATCAACTTGAGTGCTCACATATGAGATTTATTGTATCATCAGATATATATATATCTGCTTTTGGTTCTGGTTCTCTGAAGCATCCTGACCATTACAGCTCCTAAACTTCACCTGAAAAGCCCCAAACACCATGAATGCCACGTCGAGCCTCCCAAGTTACTGGGATTAGGGCATGTGACTCAGACTTGGCCTATCAGATGTACTGCCCCAGGCTTTTATACGGAGCTAGGGCCTCAGAGGAGTGGCTCTGGAGGTTCCATCTGACCTTGGAGAGCAATGTCCCGGTATCCAGTGGCACTCTGAGTCAGGGCACCAGCAGAGGCCTCAGTGGGGCAGTTCTGTGGTGGCATTTGGACTCTGGTGCTGGCTGCATAATCTCACCTATTCCTCATACCTTCCTCAAGCCTGGCCCACCCCACCAGCCTTCCTATCAATTCTATGAGCTATCCAGAATCTTTATAATAAATTTCTTTTGTTTTAATCCTCTTAAATTAGTCCGAGTAGATTTCCATGGCTGGCATTCAGCATCCCAACTGCATAGGCATTTACCGCAGTACTTATTGATTATTGTTTTATTTTTTCTTTGAAGGTTCTTTTCACATCAATGTTATTTGTTAGAGTCAAAGACAGAATAGAATTGAAAAAGCACAGTCAGATATATATGATCCTATACATCTGTATGTGGGAAGTAAAAAAAAATCTGGACAAAATGGACCAGACTATATACTCTGTTTTAGCTTTCACTTTGCTGTATTTTAATATTTGTCTTCCCCCAAAGACACATTAATGTATAAGTAAAAACTTATAAAAATATTCTTACTTATGGACAGGATAACATATATGTGAGTACATGTGTGTACATGTGTCTGTCTGTATGTGATTTAAACTGTTAACTTGTCAAGGCTTAAGTGTAGAAATCATGTTATTCAAATGGACTGGCCTTCTTTTTAAAAAATCATATATACAAAGAAAATTTATATCAACAATACGCTTTTTCAAAGATTGTATTTACTTATTTTTAGAAAGAGGGGAAGGGAGCAAGAAAGAAGGGAGAAAAACATCAATGTGTGCTTGCCCCTTATGTGTCCTCCTACTGGGGACCTGGCCTGCAACCCAGGCATGTGCCCTGCCTGCAAACCCTTTGGTTTGCAGGCTGGCGTTCAATCCACTGAGCCACACCAGCCAGGGCAATAGTATCTGTTGTAGCTATTTGCAATTAGCACAAAGGAAATGAGTTAAATAATCTCACAAATGGTCAACAGTTAAATTAATTTTAGTGTCTCAATACTCTGGAATCTGATATGGCTATGAAATATTCAAATTTTGTAGAAATGTTCATTTCATGTCTTAATGGCTCTGGCACATCACAGCAAATGCTATATTTCTCATAATTAAGAATTCAATATAAAATTAATAAGAAATTTGAGAAATAGAAATTCAGTCTGTGATCCAAATGGAGGGTGCTGAAGGTGCTGCCAGAAAGTTGCTGTCCGGGGCATTTCAAAGGACTGGTCCTCTTGGAAATCATCAGGGCAGTTGGCACCCATCCATTCCTTCACCTTCGTCTCCAGGAACCGGCTGTCTCACCGATTCCTTTCCCTCTCCCATCCCTCTCTCCCAGAGGCCGTACTGCCCACACTTAATCAGGCCAGTGGTTGATGCTGATGGCTCCAGGCAAGAGCTGTGCACTCCCTCATTCATTCTAATAATAAAGACCAAGGTATCTTTTCCCCCCCTAAATTTATTTACTTTGTAGAGAGAGGGGAAGGGAGGGAGAAAGAGCGGGAGAGAAACATCAATGTATGAGAGAAACATGGATCGGTTGCCTTTTGCTTGCCCCCAAATGGGGGCCTGGCCCACAACCCAGGCATGTGCCCCGACTGGGAATTGAACTGGTTATCTCTGAATCTCAGTCTGGTGCTCAATCCACTGAACCATACCAGACAGGGCAAGACCAAGGTACCTTTAACCAAGGTGTTTGATGAAAATATAAAAATATAATTAGAAAAGGCAAGAGCAGAGTAAGCAATAGCCGAGTTCCTCATGATTCATAGGCCCCGAAGAGCACACTGCATGCATGGGAACATTGTTTGTTCTGTATTTCTGCTATTTAGGAAGCCGGCCAAAGAAACTGCAGGATCCTGGAACATAAGAAACCAGGCGCTGATAAAAGAATTACAGAACACTTAAACTGAAGAAGCTTCCCTGAGCTCAGAGTGGCAAGAACATTTTTCCTTTGTCTACTTACCTCATGATACTCAGTCCGCCTGAGCCCACATCTGTGTGGCTGTGTCCCTGTCGCTTGCTGCTGTCTTTGAAAGGAAGGCTGTGGGTTGTTCCAGACAGCAGCTCCTATGAACTTTGATTTCTGCTTCAACCTCTGACTCCCAATGTACATCATGACACTTGGCTGGGTGACTTTCAGACCGAGTGTTGACTCCTGCATTTGGGTGTGTTGCACATCCATCTGACTTGGCTCTTCCTCCCATTTCAAACTTAAAATATTCCACTTCAGTGAAAGATATCAAATCAGATACCAAGTCAAATACTGTCCTTCTAGGCCACCTGCCACTGCCCCACTAGTGCACTAGAATGACCATGGGATGGGAAACCATTGTTGTTAGTTCACCCTAATTGAACCGAGGCTGATGTAAACCCACAGTTATGACATAACCCACAAAAAATGTCATGACACTGATCACTGGGTCAATGTGCTACAACCTTTTAAGGCCACCTATCACTGCCAGGAGAGGCAGGTGGAAGTGAGAGACAGGGATCAGGCAGTGAGAAGTCTTTGGGGCCATGGGTGTGCACAAAAGGAAGCTTCCAAGGAGGCTCCATCAAGGGTGTGTAATGCCTGAGCTTAATTACCACCAGTCATCATGTAAAACATCTAGCTCACTATTAGATTAATGAATGGTCCTGCGTGCATCTTCAAAGAGGACCGTTTGGGTCAGACACACAGAGACAGAACAAAGAAAGAGAAACAGTCAGACAGAATGGACACTTCCAAACTGTATCTCCAAAAGGACTCCTCTGAGTCTAGTACATGAAGATACGTGGTTAGCAAGGACCTAGAACACTATTTTGTGTGTGTGAAGCAAATTGTGTGTGTGTGTGTGATGCTTATGTGAATACAAATCAATGAACATCCAATGTGTTTCTACTTGTGGTGTGCACCAAACTGCCTATGTAAAGAAGGAAGGTACCTTCCCTGACTCCAAGGTACCCATGACTGCCCTGCCCATAATTTGAAATCAGCTCCCTTCACTTAATTTCCTTGTCCTTATAAAATCTCTTTTTAAATCCCTTCAGCTATTATTTAACAGTATGAGATGAAAGTCATATTTGAGCCTCCCTCTCAGAAGGATTCTGTGGGCTGTCAAATATGTGTTCATGACTAATGTCCCCAAATGTTGATTGGGTGTACTGCCTCAGGGACTTCATTCACTTTAACCTGCTGTAGACATTTGCAGATTTCTAATGTCACTAAGGGCAGTTCTCTTAGAGGATTCCAGGGCTGATAGTCTAGTAGGTGGAAATCCTTGGCCATCTAAAAGATCCTAACAGGCAGAAGCAGGGAATGGGGGAGCACTATCTTGAGGCTGCTGGCATGTAAGATATGCCTGGTTCCTCCAAAGGAAACACTAACTTTCTCTATGATGCTTTCATCTGAACTTTCCCTGTCCTCTCTGGACTAGACAGAGATCCTGAGCCTAATTCTGAGGAGCACCCAGCCTCTCATAGTCAGCAAAGCTACCTGGTTATCTCTGAGCAACTCCAGAATCAAGGCTTATTCCCACCTTGAACAATCAAGGATGGGGGTGTAATCAGTTTAGCACACAATGGAGACTTTATTTTGTACTATTAAGGCCCAAGCATCTTGAGCTAGAATAGACAAGCAAATCTAATCCAGATTCTAGATCTATAATTGCCAGAAAGATTCAAGCAATCTTGACATGCTTGACAAACATTCCCAGATTTTGTTCGGTGTTTCTTCTAAGTAAGGCACTATGGTTACTTATGATTTTATTGGCTCAGCCTATTAATGACCTAGCACAGTGAGCATGTTAGAGCTGCCCAAGATGATAACTTACTGAAGAGAAGAAATTCAGGTAGGAGGAAGGGTGCCTTCTGTAGAATAATAAGTAATGGCATGAAGAGTGCTCATTTTTAACATTTAAATGCAAAAAGTCTAAATCAAAACGATCAATTTTGGGGAAAAAACAGCAAATAAACTTAAAAGCATATTAATAGTTTCCTAAAGAATAAAAATTATGTAATATTAAATTTTGATTATATGTTATATATTTATTATGCAATACACATATTACATACATATTGCATATAAAACAAGTAATAACATTGTATTACAGACATTTTCCCCTTTTTGTTATTTATGTTATGTATATTAACATAAACATGGTATAGGTTAAAATGTGGATAATTGACAAATGCTGGAAGGAGATTTGATAAAATACAATATTCAGTTCTGATTGTTAAACCTTTTATCAAGCTAATAATAGAAAGAGTAGATTCCTTAGCATGGATAAGAACATCTAACTGAAATTACTAGGCAACATTCTACTGCATGATGAAGTCTGAAGGAGATCCAGTTAAATCAAGGAAAATACAGGTTGCCCTTTGACTTCAAAGTGATTTAACATTACTCTGGAATTTTTAAAGCCAGTAGAGTATATGCATAAAATAGAAAAAAATATGTTACTTGAAGAAAAAAGAAAAACTACATTATTTGTGGATAATTTGTCTACTAGAACAATTTAAGAGCACTTATAATAACACTGCTTGAACAAATAATGATCTAAAATAAACATACAAAAGCAGAACTTTCTTATACACCAGAAGGAGTCTATCAGAAACTATGAGGAAAAGAGATCCCATTTACAATAACAAAAACTATAAAATAAAATAGAAACATAAAAGGCACTGGAATTAGAACACATGTATTTAAATCTGTATTATGATGAGTTATAAAAAGATAGGGACAACTTTGTCTTGTGCTTCTTCTATTCTTTCCTTTCTTTCTCTTCTTTCTCTCTTTCTTTTTCCTTCTTCCTTCCTCCCTCCCTCCCTTCATTTCCCTGTCCCTCCATTCCTCCCTTTCCTTTCTTCCCCATCCCCCTCTCTGGTGTGTGTGTGCTCCTTTAGCTATCAAAGATCTGTATTTGCAAAGAGCTGTATTAGGGCTATGAGAGCAAACACAGCCATGCCAAACACAGGCTTACAGAGAGCAGAACTTTTCTTTGACTCAGCTCTTACTGATTTATGAGGACTACTTACATATTAAAATAATGTGCTTTTGTTTTTATAAATATATGATACATTTTTCCTTTTTTCATGATTTATTTTGATTTATGGTATACTATGCTTGCAAACTATTTATGCTGGGAAGATTCTGGAAAGATGGTATAGTAGGAAGCACCAGGAATCTCTCTCCCCAGCTAGACAATGGCGCTGTCTTATGTAACTGCATTGGAGCTCTGGAGCCTGTTGAAGGCTTGCAACTTCTAGCAGAAGACCTGGATGGTAAATTGTGATTAATTTCAGCTCTTAGTGCAATAGCCCCAACACAGCCCCCAAACAAGTAGCTGTGTACACATTCCTGGAGAAGTGTGCACATAGCTTTCTGGAGCCATGGTGAGCAAAATGGACCATGTCCTCCAAATATTGGGGATCTTTTGTAATCATGATTGCTGCTTCGGATCACAAACCTACCAAGAAGGAGGCAGTCACTGTTCTTGTACTTTCTTCTATTGTTGTAAGCCTCTTCTCTTCCAGGTAAAGTAACTTCTGGGGGAACCACTCTTTCCACTACTTGTCCCCTTTAAATTTTCTCTTTTTTGCATTTGAGAACCAGAAATAAAAGACTAGGACATTCAGAAACAACTGCATATCCAAGGAAAATTGGAAAGTTACTGTACATGCTCAGGGAATGTCACAGGCTCAAAAAAGACTAGAGAAAAACCTGAAGTTTACACCTCAGTTTGACCCATGACACAGAGACAGCCTATAACAATCATAAAACAAAAACAATAAAAGTAATAACAAAAACAGCAAACTCTGGGCAAGAGTTTTCTGAGTTGATTTTCAAAGAGACACTGATTTTCAAAGTTGCCACATTATTAGATTCAAATGTCCAGTTTTCAAGAACAAAAAAAAAAATCACAAATCATACAAAAGAAACAGAAAAGTATGGACCATTCAAAGAGAAAAATAATCAACAGATAATATCCTTGAAAAAGACCAGATGGCAGATATACAGACAAAAACTTTACAATGACCCTCTTAAAGATGTTCAAATAACTAAAGAAAGATGTAAAGAGAGTAAAAAAAAAATGATGATGAACCAAAAGGAAATATCAGTACAAAAACCAAAACAACCTTAAAACAAAAAGAAACACTGAAGCGGAAAAGTATAATGCCTAAAATGAAAAATTCATTTGAGTGATTCAAAATCAGATTTGATCAAGCAGAATCAAGACTCTGTGAACTTGAAGATGGAACAATAGGAAATTATGAAACTTGAGGAATAGAAAGGAAAAAGATTGAAAAAGAAAATAAACAAACCCTAGGAGATCGATAAGACACCATCAAGCAAACCACTTACACATTTTGGAAATTTCAGAAAAAGAAGAAATAAAAAGGGGTAGAAAGAATATCTGAAGAAATAATGGTTAAAAACTTGCCATTTTGATGAAATACATGAATATAAACATCTAGGAAGCTTCATGAATTCAAATAAGATTAACTCTTAAAAAGTGACCCACACTAAGACACATTATAATCAAACTTTTGAAGACAAAAGAAAGAGAGAATCTTAAAAGCTGCGAGATAGATGCAAATCCTCACATTCAAGCGATTCTCGGTACCGTTGTCAACATATTTCTCCTCAGAAACTTTGGAGGCCAGAAGCAGTGGGCCAATAGACTCAACGTGCTAAAAGAGAAAACACTGTCAACTAAAAATCCTATATCTGGCAAAACTGTCCTTCAAAAGAGAGGAAGAAACTAGGCCACTTCCAGATAGAGAAAAGCTGAAGGAACCTGTTGTCACTAGATCTGCCCTGCAGGGAATGCTCAGGTAGTTTTGCAAGATTAAATGAAAGGGCGTGAGATGATCATGCAAAGCTGCGTTGAGAAATAAAGATTGCACTACAGGTAAGTATGTGGGCAATGATAAAAGCTGGTATTCTTGTAACAATGGATGGTCACTGTACTTCTTGTTTTCTACTTGGTTTAAGAATTATTAGTCTAAATGCTAGCATTATTATAAGTATGTGTGTGAGATCTGAGATCTGTAAAACAAGATCTGGGTCTTGTTTTCTGTATAATTTAAGACACTAATGAATGTTTTAAGATACATTATGTGTTTGGACACACAATGTATAAAGATGTAATTCTGAGACATCAACACCTGAAAGAGATGAGGTATGGAGCTCTAAAGGAGCAGAGTTTTTGTACGTTATTGAAGTGAAGTTGGTATAAAATCAGATTACAGTGTTATCCCCATGGTTATCACAGAGAAAACAGCTATAAAATGTACAATCAAAATGAAAAAGAAATTCAAACATTTCACTGCAAAAATCGACTAAGCACAACAGAAGATAGTTATACAAGAAATGGGCTACAAAAAAAGCTATAAGGCATCTAGAAAATAAAGAGCAAAATGAAAGAATTAAGTCCCTCATTATCAGTAATAACTTTAACTGAAAATGGATTAAACTGTCCAGTCATAACACGGAGAGTGGTAGAATGAATAGAAACATGACTGAACTATGTGCTGTCTACAAGAGGCTCACTTCTGACAAAAATAGACTGAAAATGAAATGGCTTCCATTTCTGCCATTATCCTGCCTCAGTCACACTGTGGCCTCAGTCACACCATGTCACAGATGAGACTGGCCGAGTGGCAGCTCCTGAGGCCACCTTAGCTTCTCTTTCTCCTTTTAGCCAGTCCCATAGATGCTTTGTCCTAAAAGTCATCCACACCTTCTTTCTGCTCCGCCATATCCAGGCCCAAACCTCTCTCTGCCAGTTATGCAAAACAACCTCAGTTAGTTTTATGCCTTCCTTCCTTCCCTCTCTTTTTCCCTCCCTTCGCTCTCCCCTTCCTCCCTCCCTCCATCCCTCCCTTCCTTCCTCTTTCCTCTTGCCCTTCTTTCATTTGTTATTTGCACTTGAATCTGTCTTTTTTAAAACAGTTTTACTGAGGAATAATTGACATATACTACGTAGCATATATTTAAACTGCACAATTTGCTAAGTGTTAACATATGTACATACTCATGAAACCATAACCACATTCAGTAGAGTGAACATAGCCCCAAAGTCTCCGTAGAATTCCTCCCTACCTTCCTGCCACCTCTTCTTTCTCTCAAAGCAGTTCCTTGTGTGCTTTCTATTGCTATAAAATAGTTTTCTCTTTATAAAACTGTAAATTAATAGGATCATATATTAAATCCTGCCTGTTATATCTGGATTCTTTCACTGAGCATAATTATTTTGAGATTCATCCATGTGGCTGCATTATCAATTGTTCTTTTGTTCTATTGCTGTGTAGGCTTCCATTGTATGGGTATGCCACAATCTATTTATTCATTCACCTGTTGATGGACATTTGGTTGGTTTCCAGTTTTTGGCTATTACAAATAAAGCTGCAGTGAACATTCATATCCATCTCTTTGTATGGACATGTGCTTGCATTTCTCTTGGGAAAGCACCCAGGTGCAGAATAGTTGGATCATATGATAGGTATGTTTCACATTCTAAGAAACTGCCAAACTGTTTTCCAAAGTGGTCAAACCATTTTATGTCCCCACCTGGAGTGTAGGAGAGCTCCAGCTCTTCCCCATTCCTGCCCACACTTGTTATTATCTATTTTATATTATAGTTCTTCTCATAATTATATAGTAGTATCTCATTGTGGTTTTAATCTGCATTTTTCCAATAAGTAATAATGTTGAACATCTTTTCATGTGCTTATTCATCGTCCATATATCTTATTTTCAGTGATGTGTCTGTTCAAATCTTTGGCCCATTTTTAAATTGAATTGTTTGTTTTCTTACCATTGAACTTTGAGAATTCTTTATAAATTTTACAACTCATTTTCAATATATTTTACACAAATATTTTCTCCAAGTCTGTAGCTTATCTTTTCATTCTTATAACAGTGTCTTTGGCAGAGCCAAAAGTTATTCATTTTATTAAGTTCAACTCATTAGATTGAGTTTTTCTTTTTTGGATTATGCTTTTGGTGTCATAGCTAGAAATCATTGTTTAACCCAAGATCATAACAATTTTATGTTTTCTTCTGAGAGTTTTACAGTTTTAGGTTTTACATTTAGGTATGATCCATTTTGAAATTAATTTTTTATATGGTACTAGGTATAGGTCCAAGCTAACTGTTTTTACATATGGATATCTACCATATTTTTCAGGCCATAAGATGCATCTAGGTTTTAGAAGAAAATAGGAAAAAGAATTTTCAAGCAAAAAAATGTGGTAAAATATTTAATAACATAATATTTCACCACTGTAAATGTAAACAGAACTTAACAGCAGCATTAACAACCATTATTCCTCCCAAATTGGGTGGGGGTAGTGTGTCTTAGAGTCTGAAAAATACGGTAATTATTCCCTCACCATTTGTTGAAAAGACTGAACTTTCCGCACCGAACTACCTTGGCACCTTTAATGAAGATCATCTATTTGACATTGCTATAGCTCAGTTAGGCACCTGACTAAGGTGCCTAATAATAATGTCACCACCTCCTCCCTTCATGCTGGTCATGACCGTGACACAGATAGACAGCTGACTAACACACGAAGGGCAGTTTCCAGTTCAGCAGAAACCGCTTCCATGTGCCCCATGAACAACTTCCTTGACACTATTGCGTTGAGTTGCTGAGATCAATAAACTACGTGACAAGCATTTGCCATCTCTGTTCCTGTGTTTGTAGGGGCCATGCAATGTCGGCAGGGTAGGAGGCAAGGAGAGGCCAGCATAGCTGACCAAACTGTCACTCTGAATCCTTTCCTTTTAGACTTAATGCTCTTTTCAAAAACAAGTGGGTGAGGTATCTAATTCCGCTTTTAGCCACCTCAGTGGGGGTCAGCCCCACCGTGGCAATGGTGGGGAGGGGCAGAGCACTTCTCCCTCTCTCCTAGAGTGGGAGAAACAAGCACCCCTGGGACCTAAGCAGTATCATTCCTGAGGAACTACACCCCAGAGGGTTCTGGACCTTTCTGACACCTGGGAAGAATGCTCCTTCCATACTGGTGTACGGTCAACCTCTGGCCCTGGGATCTAATACTTTTGTATCTGCCCTTTGGTGCTTTTCATGTAAAACATTAAAGGCACTCAGTATTTAAATGTGAATTTGAATTAGGGCAAACAGGACTACTTTACTACCATTTTAACCTGGCAATAACTTCATTCTTGTAACATGTTCCATATATTAAAATATTTGTGTGAGGTAGGCTATTTTGCACCCCACGCTTTCAGTTATCGTAACTTATCTGAAGGAGAAAATGGAATCTTGCAGTACATCTGGAACATGACTACTCTAATAGTTTGGGGGTTGGGGGTAAGGATGATCACATCTTTGGGCCAGGCCTCAGCTTTGCTGACCAGACCCTTGAAGTTTCTTCACATGGCCAAAACCAGGACACTAAACCCAGACAGCCATGGGTCAGAGCACCACAGGCAATAGACAGAGGCAGTTGTCACCGCTGGAGAGGGACAAAGGCCAAGAAAAAGGGCAAGGGTTTTACCTGAAGCTACAATATTTTATTTCTTCAAAAAAAAATAGGGCTCTGCAGTAAATATAACAAAATGTTAGCATCTACTAATCTGAGTTGTTACTAATTATTCTTTCCTACTTGTCTGTATGCTTGAAATGATTAATAATTAAAATTAATTTTTAAGAAAAAAGGCTAAAAAGAGACAAAATATTATTAGTGGCTGCCTTTAAATAGTAAAATATGTTTGCCTCCTCCTTCCTAATTTTCTATATTTTCTAAAATTTTGTATTGAATCTTTGCTACTATTATAATTAGGAAATTCCATTTTAAAGTTATATAACTAATCAACTGAGATAAATAGGAATGTACCAGGAAGGAAAATGAATCAGGTTGATTCTGATGAAATAGCAAACAAAAAAAGCAATGGCAAAGCATAAAATATGGTTAAATCTCATTAATTTGCAGCTTACTTATTGTAATTGGTTAATGGACAATTGGGTCTGATCTCCCACAATTGGGGAAGAAAGAATTGCTTATTACTGGGTAGCACTCTATTCTTAAATCTTATTATATCCTCTAGCCGAACTGCATGTTTCCTCCAGGCAGGGGAAATGTTTTCTACGTGTTTGGTTTCTCCTGCCAGAAAATCTCCATTCCAGGAATTTGGGGGCCCTTGACTTGCTAAAAACCCACACCTGCTGAAGGAGTGACTCAGCAAAACAGATAAGCAAGATCTTGGGGAGATTTTCGATCTACCAAAGAGAACACACTGTTTTAATAGCTGTTAGTTCATTAAGTGATGAAATGTAAATATTGTAGCTAATTAAATACAGCTTTATTTATTCATTGTAGCAAGATCCAGCTGAACATCAATTACAGAGTAAATTTTTAATGAATCAAAGAGCTTTAAAAAATACTGTGTATTTGCTAAAACTGATCTGTTTTTACAATTAGTCTGAATTATCATGAAGCCTCATTTTTCCAGTATCGGTAGCCTAAATTTTTCTCAAAGGAAGACTAGGCACATCCCCACCTACTCCAGGCCTGCACCTGCACAGCTGAACATGGCTGGAGAAAAACACCCACCAGGGCGCCTGGTCTCATTGGAAATTCACCTGCCCCACCCTCAGGAGCACCTGGTGGTACTGCATTCCAGCCCTGTCCATGATCTACTCCCCTAGAAGCTGGCCCACAGCTTCTCCTCTGCCCTCACTCTCCTCCATGCTCACTTCCCCATGCTTCGTCTCAATTGATGACTTGAGTTTTCTCCTTTACTGAAAGCACTGAAGCAGGCAGAAGAGAACTTCCACAAGGATCCACCACCCCCTCCCATTACCCTGCCTCTGAGCCACCACACCGGGCCCTCCCTTCCGTGGCCCTGCAAGCACCCCTCCGCCACCCTTGCTTGCACACCGTAGCACAGCCTCACTCATTTCTGCAGGAGTCCTGTCTGTCCCGCATCAATTTTCCTCTCTGCTGAATCTTGCCCATCAGCATACAAATGAGCCATTATTGTTCTTATGTTAGGTTGGTCAAAAAAATCCATTTAGTTTTCTTCCATAAAATAAAAGACATTTTTCATTTTCACCAGTAGCATTATTGATTTGGATTTTTTTAGTGTGTTGGCCATCTCCTGCATGGCATAACACTGATTATTCTCAATTAATATCTCAATTTGATCACTGTCAACTTCAACTGGTCTATCTGACCATGGAGTATCATCCAGAGAGAAATCTCCAGCAGGAAACTTTGCAGACCACTTTTCACACGTTCAGTTAGTCACAGCACCTACTCCATACACTACACAAATCCTTTTTTTTGCATTTCAATTGCATTTTTACATTTCTTGAATAAAGCATCTTATACCAAAAATGTTGCTTCCTCCCTTCCATCTTCAGTATTAAAATGGCCACACAACAACTTACCAATTTTGATAAGTTTTTAATAAATACATGCTGATATGACAACTGTCACATACGACCTAACAAAATTGTTTCAAATGAAGTTAAAGACAGCTAAGCACTACTAGAGCTGTCCTACGGAAAAACACAGACTTTTGGCCCTACCACCTGTTTCTTGTCTCAGCAGAACTCCTCCTAAGAGCTGACACTGTCGACCGTCTCCAAAGCCTCTTCCCCTGTATGCTCATGAACCCATCCCACCACACCACTCCAATACCAGAGGGTCAAGTTCACCAACTAGCTCCATGTAGCTAAATCCAATGGTTAATGAACCTCTCAGTAGGGCGACAATATGTTATAATTTATTGTTCTGTGAATGTTGAGAATGAAAAGGGATGCTATTAATAATTGTGACAGGATAACAGGTGGACTCCAGAACCGTGTCCAGCAAATCAGGAGATGTGGTTATCTGACCTGTCAAAATTTTTGACACTTTGAAATTAGTCTGGAGTAGTCTTCCTTCTTTCATCTTCCAGTATACCACCTTCCTGGGCCCCCTCCTTGTTTGCCTCCTTTGCTGGTTCCTCCCCATCATTCTGACCTCATAATGTTCAAGCACCTGGATGGGTACCTGGAACTCTTCTCAATCTACCCTTACTTGCTAAGTGAACTCATCCAATCTCATGGTGAAAGTACAGGTGATCATTGAGATATATCTCTGGCCTGGAGCTTTCCTCTAAACTCCAGACCCATGAATTCCATCTACTTCTACACTTGGAAGTCTACTAGGCCTTCCAATCTTAACATGCCCTATACTGGCCTTCTCATTGGACTCCCAAATCTGCTTATTTCACAGTCTTACGCATCTCAGTAAATGGCAAGTCTGTGCTGCCAGTAATTTAGGCCCACATTCTGAACTTCTGTTGGCTCAGCCCTAATTCTTCTCCCCCTTATATGCAGAAAAGCCTCGTTTCTACTTTCAAAGTATATCCAGAATCTGGCCACGTCTTCCCACCCCATTGCTACCATGCTGGTCCAAGCTACCTAACTGGTTTTTGCTTTAGCTCTCTTTCAGTCCATGCGCCACACAAAAGCAGGATGGCTGTGTGTCCCTCTTCAAGCAAGAAGGGATGTCCTCACCGTTTAGGGAAGGTGATCCTTACCTTACATCTCTGATTTCAGCCCCTCCACCTCCCTTTTATCTCCCCCACTCCACAGGGTCTCCTTGTTGTTTCTGGACTGCTCCAGACTCATCTCCTCCTCAGGAGATTTGCATTTTCTGTTTCCTCTCCTGAAATGCTCTTCCTTCTGATTTCCTACGATGTATTCTCTTTTATACCTTCCTTCGAATGTCACTTTGTTAGAGGTAGTCTCCAATCTGTTTAATTGATAAAGCTCATTCCCAACATGGCTCATTGTGGTGCCCTGCTTTACTTCCCGCCACAGTGCATTTCGTCTCCTACGACAACCTGGGCCAGCACTGTCCATGAGAACTTCCTGCGACAATGGATGTGCCGATTCTACACTGTCCCGACAGGGTAGCCACTCGCTACACGTGGCTACTGAGCACTTGAGAGTGCCTAGTGCAACCAAAGAACAGAACTTTGAATGATGCTTAATCTTCATTCATTTAAATTAAGTTTAGATAGTTGCATGTGGTCTGTGGCTATTGTATTGGATAGAATGAGTCTACAATTTACTTCTATGTTACTGTAATTTAGTTAAACTCCCACAAGTTTGTTCAAAAGTTGGATGCCTGTAGATATGATTTTATAATATAATGTCTATAATATACTCACCCTCTTCCCTGGAAAGCAAGCTCCATAAAGGTGTTTTCTTCTGTGCCTGATACATAAAAAGTGTGCAGTAACAACACTTTACCTCAAGTTTATCATTTTAAGTGCCAGAGTTTGTATTTCAAACATTTTTAGAAGTTTTTCTAAGCTTTATGTATCCCTCTTTTCTTAATTTACTAACAGAGTATTTTATTTGCAACTTTGGCATCCCTTTTCTATACATAAATTGCCCTACTACAATAAATTGTTTTCCCAGAGACCATTAATGCCATCCTTTCATTAACTGAATCGGATTGCTAGGTTTTCATAGTCTGTCTGCTAATGGTTTATCATTAAGTACTTCTTGCTGATGCCTCCAGAATGTGCCTTATTTTTCAAAGAACGAACCAAAAAAGACTCAAGGGTACTTCTATTCTCTCATAGACTTAAATGTATAGGATTTGTGAAGACTTTTGCTGTGGACACAGTCGCAGTCTGTTCAAAGAGGTTGGTTGCCTATACACACAACCTTCATGAAAATAATGTCTATAATAACAAAGAAGGGACGTTACCACTATGTTCCTTTCAGAGACTGGAAAGTGAAAATCAAAGGATTGACACCTAAGGCCACTGAGCTAGAATGAAAACCCAAGTGTTTTCCTCTGAGTCCAAAGTTCTTGCATCCAAAACTGCTACTCAAAAGTGTGATCCAAAACCATCTACTAAAAATCACTTGTGTTGGGCTCCTCGTTAAACTTACTGGATGAGAAGCTTGAGAGCTCCAGGCTCCAGAAATCTATGGTTTTGATGCATAGTAGAGTCTGAGACCCACTGTGCTAAATTTAATTTCTGAACACAAGTGAAATCAGTACCTTGTTTTTATTCTGTAGGGGAAAGAATGATACTACTTTTATTAGCTCCCTACTTACAAACTTGTAACAATTGCTCTGTTGCCAACCAAATGAGGATTTTAAACACTGATATATGAAGACATTCAACTAATCTGACGGGACTGGACTGTAAGTAGAAATATAATCAATAAGCAGTGTGTTTCAATGACAGATTATAGGTCAAAAAATATTTCTAGATTCCTTCAGTGGCTCCTGGGCAACAGAGAGACCCATTTGCCAAGTAGGAAGACCTAACAGGATAACATTACCATCAAGACTAATAACAGGAATCTGAAAGGTGACTATTCCTCGAGCTACATCAGGTCACTTGAAGCAAAGGCAAACGTGTGTGTGCTCCAGGTGCGCTCACATTCTCCATCCCAAGTTCCTGAGCAAGCTATGGCTCTGTGATCTAGTGCTTCTGTAGATGTGTGGTTGGGGGCCGCCTTGAGCATTTGGCATTGTGTGATCACCAGTCACTGGTCTGGAGGACAAGAGAACAATTCTCTTTTTCTGTGATTCCTCTGGTATATTCCCACCAAGGAGAGATCTTGGAGAAGCTTTTGATTTTCACTGTGATTTCTGAGACTTGAGTGGTGAGAGGCAGGTCTAGCAGAGACCAGGGTTCAGTGGGAAATGCAAGTGTATGGGGACACAGGAGCCACATCAAGCAAGGTGGCATGCACAGTTCAGAGGGCTGTGTGTGTTCTGGGGTGTGTTGGTATTACAGGGTCTCCAAGGATTGGCGACAGCAGCTGTGTTAGCAAATGTGCAAATGCATACAGCAATGCAGGAGTCTACAGCTCCACCAGGACTGGGACAGAACATTCCAGAGCTGGAGCCACGTCAAAGTCTGCCACCACAGCATCTCGGGTCAGTTTACAGGGAAGCCTGGATTCCCAGCAGGAACTAAGTCAACAATAAGTCAGCCAGCAGCCTGGGGAAGGGGGGTGGGAAGCCAGCCGAGGGAGTGCGGCACCATGGCATGATGAAGCCAGATACTGAGGGTCTGGGTCAAAGGTACAATCTTCAACTCCAAACCAGTAGTGGGAGGTCATGACAAGAAGCCGTCACTGGGGCACTGACACTGGGAAGAGAGGTGGGATAGCTCATCCCATACCCTGTGCTCAGCCACAGAGTGAGCAACTGCCCTGAGGAACACATAGAGAGAGGACCTGGAGAATGGTCACCAAGGAGCTGCCTGTCTTGTCTTTGTAGGTGAGAAAGGGGGAGGGGTGGCCTAAAGGAGCCCGGGGTAGGTTCTCACCCTACACACTGGACAGGCTCAAATTGTAGGAACCCCCTAAGTCTCTGTCCCTAGGAGAATCCATGGGAAGAATGTGGTCAGTTGGTGCTTTCGTTATTCTCTGTTCAACCCACTGTGGGGAGGAAAAGGTAGTGCCCACAAAGCATGGTCAGTGGGGCAGACATGCCTGACCGTGAGCAGCAGGCAAAAGGAAGGCTCCATCCCACCTCCACGGGAAACTGTTTACCAAATGAGAGGTTTGGGGTGTTTGGCCAACACTCTGCACAAGCGATTCCCTCTGCTTCATGCTAGGTTAATTTTTGGCAGTTAAAAAGTAAAAAGAAAAGTCTTTTTATGAAAAGAAAATCCTGAGAGTATAGAGCTAACATTTTCGAATTCCTTGCAATTCATATCACAACAACCCTGTGGAGTAGACACAATATTCTCTGTTTAGAAAAGAAGAATGTGATTTAGGGGGGGAAGCAAGTAACCAAAAGGAATCCACATAAAATATTAGAAAACACAGTCAAAACTGAATAAATGCTGGCCATTTTTATTACCCAACGTTATCTGGTTTGCAAGTGGCAGAACCAAAATCTGGACTCAGACCTGTTTGCGTGGAAACCTGTCCTCTGATCTACTACACAATTACTGTCCCAAGTGATTATTTATTTGTCGTTTTCATAGTTGAGCTGATCAAAGAGGAAACAGCTCCAAGGGTTAGGTGCCCCTGCATTTGTGTGCTGGCTTATCAGAATCAGAATGGATTCCCTCCTAGCTTCAAATAGCTTATCCCAGTAAGCCATTAGACCCTTGGTTTGAAAAAAAGGAAAACTAATGACACAGAAAAATTGATTGAGAAAGTAATTTGTGTTTCGTTCTTGCTACAGAATGACACTCAAAAGTGAGAACAACACATTAAAAGAAGAGAAACGTATCAGTATGAATAGATGCTGGAAAGGCATATGATAAAAATCCACAGCCACTCCTAATAAAAGTCCTAATTAAAATCGGACTAGAAGGAAACCACCTCAAATGTATTAAAAGCCACCAAAGCCCAGTAGTAAATATTATTCTAAGTGTTGAAACAGTAAAGCCATTTCAAAGTAAATAGGGAACTGGAGAGGAGCACTCACTTTTGCTATATCTTTTTCAGCACTGCTTTGTGGGTTCTAGTGAATGCAGCATAAATCCACAAGAGTATATACACAGGAAAAAAATGCAATTATCTTTCTTCTAAATGTTACTAATGAAAATTACCAACTGCCAGAATTAACAAGAGAATTTAATAAAATGACTACATGTAAGAGAAACATTTAGTTATTATATAGTTTTCTGTGTATTCTAGAAATAGAAATGGGGAAAGTATTTAACCCAATATGAAGACCTCAAATTATAATTATTTATTGACTTCCGGTGAAGATGGTAGCACAAGCAAACACAGCTCACCTCCTTGTACAGCCACATCAAAGTACAACTAAAATATAGAACAACCATCACTCAGAACCATCAGAAATTAAGTTGAATAGGAATCTGACAACTATGGAATTAAAGAAACCAAATCCATCAGACTGGTAGGAAGGACAGAGACACAAAATGGGCTGGTCCCACATCTGCATGTGGTGGATAAAAATTTGGGTGGGATATCTCAGGACTGAGGATTCCCAGCCCCACACAAGGCCCCCCAGCCCAGAGTTCCAGTGTCAGGTAGATAGGTCCCCATATCTTCTGTCTGCAAAAACCAGCAGAGATTGAGTCAGTGGAAGAACCTCTGGAGTCCCAAGCAATTACTCTTAAAGAACCCACACATAGATTTACTCAGACTCACTCCTTCTGAGCTCCAGCACTGAGGTAGCAGCTTGAACGGCACTGGTGACATACGAGGAGAAACTGGGGTGTCTGGCATCCAGGTGAGAGGTGAGGGATGGCTTTCTTGTAGACAGAAAGGCAGGCAGAAGCCACTGTGTCTTTTTTTTAATCTTTATTGTATTTTTGCCATTACCTTTTAGTCATGCCCCCCCACAATCGCCATATGTTGTCCATATTCATAAGTCCCATTTCATTTTTGCTCAAACCCTCCATTCCCTGAGCACCCCCTACTAACTGTCATCTTGCTCTCCATTCTCCATATGAGTCTGTCTCCATTTTCCCTATTAATTCAGTTTGTTCATTAGAGTCCACATATGAGTGAAGTAATATGGTATTTGTCTTTCTCTGGCTTATTTTACTTAGCATAATGTTCTCCAGGTCCAACCATACTGTCACAAAGGGTAAAATTTTCTCCCTTTTTATGGCCGATTATTATTCCATTGTGTACATGTCCCATAGTTGTTTTATCTACTCATCTCTTAATGGACACTTGGGCTGCTTCCATATCTTGGTGATTGTAAGTAATGCTGCAGTGAACATATAGGTGCTTATGTTCTTTTGAATTAGTGTTTTGGCTTCTTCTGGATATATTCCCAGAGGGGGATTACTGGGTCAAAAGGCAGATCCATTTTTAATTTTCTAAGGTATCTCCATGCTGCTTTCCACAGTGGCCACATTAATCTGCATTCCCACCAACAGTGCAAAAGGGTTCGCCTTTCTCTACATCCTTACCAGCACTTATTATTTGTTGATTAATTGATGATGGTCATTCTGACAGGTGTGAGATGGTATCTCATTGTGGTTTAATTTGCATTTCTCTGATGATTAGTAACATTGAACATCTTTTCATATGTCTATTGACCAACTGTATGTCCTCTTTGGAGAACTGTCTGTTCAGGTCCTTTGCCAATTTCTTAATTGGGTTGTTTATTTTTGTTTTTTGGTGTTGAGTTTTGTAAGTACTTTGTAAATTTTGGGCATTAACCCCTTATCAGATACATAGGAAAATATGTTCTCCCATTCTGTGGTTTGCCTTTTTTACTTTGTTGATGATTTCCTTTATTGTGCAAAAACTCTCCCCCAGCAGAGCTGGCAGGTGAGTGCCATATCTGAAACTCCATCAAGTTGCTAACACTATTTGCCCTGACCTGGAGATCCCCTGAGGCTTCATCCCACACAGCTTACAGTTGTTTACTGTGGTTTTTTTATCTGAATGGCTGGACTTGGCTCTCAATTTGACACTTTCTAAATCCTTTTAAAGAAACAACAGCTGTCCTCAGTGAGTCCCTAGACCCCATACTTCTTGCTAAGTGGCCCCAGGCAAAGCACTAGCAGTAGCCAGCCTAGATTCACAGCTTGGCTTTACCTGAAAATCTCCAAGCCCAGCAAAAGTAGCAGCCATCTTAGATTACTTTGTACCTCAGGCAATGTGGCCCTCAGCAGAACAAAGGTGCGGGCTGACATTGACCTGCACCATTTGGGGAACCCCAGAGCCTGCACGTTGAGTGGATAGCTGTGGACCATGTTGAGCACCACCACACTGCCCCTGCACAGCTGATCCTCCATAGAGGAAGACGGTGGTCAGTGGTCACAGCCAATCCTTGCAGCTGACTGGCCCAGGTAAATTCTTCCCATTGTCCTGCCAACAGCAATCAAGGCTCAACTACAAGAGGAGGGTGTACTCAGCCCACAGAAAGGGCATATCTCAAGTACCCAACTTGGGTGATAGGGGAGGCTGTACCACTGGACCCTACAGGACACCTACTACATTAGGCCACATACCAACACAGGGAGTCATATCAGCTCTACCTGATACATAAAAACAAACCCAGGGGAGGCTGCCAAAATGAGGAGGCAAAGAAACGTGGCCCAAATAAAAGAACAGATCAGAACTCCAGAAAAAGAACTGAACAAAATGGAGATAAGCAATCTATCAAATGCAGAGTCCAAAACACTGGTTATAAATAAAGATGCTCAAGGAAATTAGTGAGGACTTGAACAGCATAAAAAAGATCCAGCCAGAAACTAAGGATACACTAATTGAAATGAGGAACAATTTACAGGGAAACAACAGTAGAGTGAATGAAGCTGAGAATCAAATCAATGATATGGGACATAGGGAAGCAAAAAACAACCAATCAGATCAATGAGTAGAAAAAAATCAAAAAAATTTAAGATAATGTAAGCAGCCTCTGGGACAACTTCAAGCATTCCGACATTTGCATCAGAGGGGTGCCAGAAGAAGTGAAAGAGCAAGAAATGAGAACTCTATTTGAAAACATAATGAAAGAAAACTTTCCTAATTTGGTAAAGGAAATAGACATGCAAGTCCAGGAAGTACAGAGAGTCACAAACAAGATCGATGCAAAGAAGCCCACTCCAAGACATGTCATAAAAAATGCCAAGGGTTAAAGGTAAAGAGAGAACCTAAAAAGCAGAAAGAGAAAACTCTTAATTATCTACAGGGACATTCTCATAAGATTGATTGTCAGTTGATTCTCAAAAGAAACTTTGCAAGCTAGAAGGGATTATCAAGAAATATTAAAAGTAATGAAAAACAGAGACATAAAGCCACAATTTGTCTACCCAGCAAAAATCTCATTTAGACTTGAAAGGCAGATAAAGAGCTTCCCAGACAAGAAAAAACTAAAGGAATTCATTATCACCAAACCATTATTACATGAAATGTTAAATGGACTTATTTGAGAAAAAGAAGAAGATCAAAACTGTGAACAATAAAATGGCAAAAACATGTATCAACAATTGAATCTGAAAAACAAACTAAGCAAACAAGAAGAGCAGAGACAAAATCATGGATACAGAGAGCATTTTGATGGTTTTTCATATGGGAGGGGGGGTGAAGGGGAATGGGTAAAAAGGTGAGAGAATTAAGAAGTACAAGTAGGTAGTTACAGAAGAGTCATGTGGATATAAAGTGCAGTATAAGAAATGGAGTAGCCAAAGAACTTATACACATGACCCATAGATATGAACAAGGGTGTGGGAACTGCCTGAAGGAGTGGGAGGTGGTGCAGGGAAGGAATGGGGTAAAAACTGAGACAACTTTAATACCATAATAGATAATACATAATTAAAAATATTATTACCCCAAAAATAAAACAAAAAATAATTCTTTATCAATAAATTTGGCAAGAAAGTCAAAAGATCTTTATGAAAATAAAATAATGAAATCTAATTTATGACAAATGAAGGGGCATTTTATGTTCTCAAATAGAAATACTTAATGTCACAAAAATATCAATTATCTCAACATTTCTGTATAACTTATGGCAGTCTCTCATTGGCCCCACAAGCTTTTATTTTTTAATTGGGTGAAATTATTTTAATGTTCATATGAAAGAACAAATGCTGAAGAAGAGCCAAGAAAGTCTGAAATGAAAGACTAATAGGGGAATTTGCTTAATGAGGTAGTGCAGCATGTAAGCGTGTCTGAGAAAGCCGTTTAAACGCCTCCTCAAACATTAGCCTGCGTTAGCATCTGCTGGACCCCACTCAGTGTTTCTGACTCAGCAGATCTGGTGTGGAGCCCAGTAATTTATATTTGTAACAAGTTCCCAGGTGATGCTGATGTGGCTGGGCTGGGAATATTCCTTGAGAACCATTACTGTCACAAGTCAACATAATGTTGGCAGGAAAAGAAAAGACAATCTGACAAGTAAACCAGCGAAACAGACTAGAGAAGCCAGAAATTAGCCTCATATATGTGAGTATTTAATAAATAATAAAGAATATTCATGAGGCGTGATGAGTAAGAAAAGTATGGTGCATAAAAGTTTGTATAACATGGTCTCAAAGAAAATACAACATTGTGTGTGCGTGTGTGTAAATATTTTGCATATGCATGGTTAATATGGGTTGAGGAAAATGAAGATGGGTGAGGAGAGAAGGAGTAGGCGAGTGCAGCCAAAAGGAGAAGAATAAAAGCAGCACCCAAAAGTTACCACTGTATATGACACGGTCACGTTTGAAATTACACAAGGCCATGATTAATGATGTGTTAAAATGGAGCTTGAGCGAGATCCAAAGACAATAGAAACTGCGTTCCAAAATGAGATGCCAGACACTTCATTTGTCATTCGCTCTGCAAATAAATATTAAATAGCGACTATGTCTGAGGCTCTGATTTAGACAGCAAACAAAATAAAGCCCTCTCTCTCAGGTAGCTCTCATCCCCGTGGATTTGCACCATGAAGAATTTATCAAAAAGAAGGTGAGGGAAACTTGCTATGGGGTTCCTAAGGTTCACCCACATCACGGGGGTTGGAGGCACTGGGGACAGGGTGCTCAGAGAGTGCCACCAGCAGGCTGCAAATACTCCCACTGAAAAGGGGTAGTGAGGAGCACCTGCCCCTCCTCTCAAGCTTGGAGAAGGGTCTCCAGAGGGGTTCCTGCAGCTCAGGCAGAGTGAACTGTGGCCTGACTTCCGCCTGGAAAGCCTCAAGGCTTGCTAACTGGTGGAGGATGGTAGGAGAGAGAGGTGGCTGTGTCAGGTACTCTCCATTCCCAGAAGTTGTAGAAAATAGGGAGAATGACCACACAGTTTTTCATCCAAAATAGATACTTTTGAGCATGAAAGGATTATGCTAGAAAAACAGGCATACACGGGTGGTCCTAGGAAAATGGGATGCATGCTTTCTGTAGGCACAGGATAAGGTTCTCACAGTCCAGAGGCTACACCCCGAGGCAGAGCTGTGATGGGGCTGTCTAGGGGGCTGCTGTGAAATAATAGAAAATATTTATATTGGTGTCTGCCCCCAGTTCCTGGCACTGAGTTCCTAAAGCCCTTGTAATTTCCTAAGTGATAAGACCAATAGAACATCTGTTGTCCTCATGTTTGGTTGTTGACCCCAGCTCAGTTTCCTGACTCACAGCTCCTAAATCCCTTGGAATTTCCTGGGTGATAGGAACACCTATGGCTCTACTGGAATGACTCCTGGTCGGCTCCTGGATGGTTTTCGGATGGGGGCTGGTGACCAGAGAGATCGAGTCATCAAAACCATGATGAAATATCACCACACAGCTGTTAGGATGTCCATTTATCAAAGACAAAAAGGTGTTGGTTAGGATGTGGAGAAAAGGGAACCCTGTTGGTGGGAATGTAAACTGATACAGCCACTACAGAAGAGAGTATGGACAGTCCTCAAAATATGAAAAATAGAGTTACCATATAATCCTGCAATTCTATTTCTGGGTATATATCCAAAGGAAATGAAATTGCTATCTGGAAGAGATAGTAATATTCTCATGTTTATTGCAGCATTATTCAGAATAACCAAGATACGGAAGCAGCTAAGTGTCCGCTAAAAGACAACGAAGAAAGAAAATGTGGGGTGTATATTCACAAAAGAATATTATTTAGCCTTAAAAAAAGAAGGAAATATTGTCAGTTGCAATAGCATAGATGAACCTGGAGGGCATTATGCTAAGTAAAATAAGTCATACGGAGAAAAAGAAGTACTGCATTGTATATTTACATGAGGAAACTAAGAAAAAGGTCAACTCACAGAAAAGACTAGAATGGTGGCTACCAGGAGCCAAGGCGTGGGGGACATGGGGAGAGGGTGGAGAAGGGTCCAGACATTCAGCTACAAGATGCATAAGGTCTGATGATCTCATTGTAACACAGGATTATAGTTAATAACACCACCAGGTATACTCGACCTGTGCTAAGCGAGCAGAGCTCATGTTCACACACATGTAAAAATGTGAGGTGATGCATCTACTAAATAACACACGGTGGGAATCCTTTCACAGTGTAAACGGATATCACGTCATCATGTTGTACACTTTATATTACAACATACTTGTCGAATATACCTCAATAATGCTGAAGAAATGAGACAGTGGTGGAGAAAATGTTAATAATGCAAATTTTAAAAAGAATTCAAGCCATGCTTGGGAGCTTGGAACTCTCAGCCCCATGGTCCATCCTCCAGGGGAGGGAAAAGGTTTGGAAACTGAGTGACTCTTTGATGGTGTCCACATCATGGATTCTCTGTAAAAACCTCATGAGTACAGAGTTCGGAGAGTGCCAGATTGGTGACCACATCTACCTTCCAGGGGGGTGACACCCACCCCCCTCTGCTGCATGGGGACAGAAGCTCCTGCATCCAGGACCTTCTCAGACCTCCTCTTCATCTGTATTCTTTAATATCCTTTGTAACAAATTGGCAGTAGTAAGTAGACTTTCCCTGAGTTCTGTGAGCCACCGTAGCACATTGTCGAACCTGAGGAGGGAGTTGAGGAACCCCAATTCAAAGGTGACGGACAACCTGAGGCTTGCCACTGGTTGGCATCAGAAGGTGGGGGCAGTGGCAGTCCTGTGGGACTGAGCCCCT
This sequence comes from Sturnira hondurensis, assembly GCF_014824575.4. Taxonomy (NCBI): domain Eukaryota; kingdom Metazoa; phylum Chordata; class Mammalia; order Chiroptera; family Phyllostomidae; genus Sturnira; species Sturnira hondurensis. The sequence continues at coordinate 1,168,519 of NW_028075797.1, read as the reverse complement.
AACCTGTGGGACCTGATGCTATCCCAAGGCAGCTAGTGTCAGAATTGTGTGGTGTGGAAAACCTACACACCTGGTGTCAGCAGTGTGAGTATGAGAGCAAAGGAGAAACAGCGTGTTTTTCCTAGAAAGCCACTCAGGGGACAAGGAGCCTCAGGGCAGAGAAGCTACACGTCCCACCAACTCCCTAGGGACTGAAGAAGCAGGGAGTGACCAGCTGGAGTTGAGCTGGATTTGACCTGACCTGGCAACTGCAGGGGAAGGGTTCTGAGGAAGGAGGGCAGGGGTGTCTGAAAAACATGACAATGAGCACGTGAGGAACAGGAGGCTTTACCCAGCTGCCAAGTCTGGAGAGCTGAGATGGGACACCACATATGTGCCAGTCAATAGGAACGACCTCCGCTCCTTCCCTACAGCCCAGCCCCAGCCCAGGGGCTCTGAAAACACTGCTGTGGAGCTGCAGGAAGCGTGGGAGACCAGGTGGGAAAAGAGAGACACGCAAACCCCTCCCTAACCACTGATCTTCCCCTACAACCCAAGGCAAGGCTGGGGGTCCCAGAGAAAAGGTGACATTCAACCAAATTTGCAGGTTTGGTCAGACATTTTAACCACTGAATTGAAACTGTGTTATGTATGGGACTTATTTTTTTACTAAAAGCTGCATTTGTTCATTTTAATTTATTGGGGTGACACTGGTTGACAAATTATAGAGGTTTCAGGTGCACAATTCTGTAACACATCATCCACACGCTGTATTGGAGGGGGCAGGGCTCACAGTGACCACAGCACAGAACGTTTTAGCTCCTAGGAGTAACCAGAAAAATCTCCCCCATTTTCTCCCCTGATGGAAGGGGAAGAACAAGTTTGGGGGACATTGGGAGATAAAAACAGAGTTGCTTTATTTCAAGAGAGTATTTGTTCAACCTAAAGAGTTGCATAAAGTCATAAAATATTTAAATGAATTATAACAAAGCAAATTGAGATGTACTTTCCTCTTCCCATTAGAAAAACATTGTGTCTCTGCTCTGAGTTGGGGACACCATCTCTTGAGGGCCATTAATAGCTGTAGAGTTTTAGCATGGAAACCAGGATGGCCTGGCTTCCAGAGCATGACTCTACCTACCTCCTCTATGGAGACTGTGGGAGAAGCCAAGGCCTGTTCAGGGGAAGGGAGAGAAACTCGCATGAGCAGTGGGAAGGCAGAAGTGGTCTCCTGCATCTGAGGCTTCCCTTTCAGAGGACAAGAAGGAGCAGGACGTGGGGGGCTTCTGAAAGTTGTGGAGACCTGGCCCCTCTTCCCCAGATGCAGTGACTGAAGGAAGGCTGATGGGCTGGCCAGTCTTTTCTCAGGCTTAGGGGGTGAGGGCTGAATGGAGAAGATAGATACTCTGAGAAGTGCCCAGGCCCAAGAGATGGCAGAGGGGACACTTCTAAGTATCACCCCCAGCAGGGCCAGGCAGAACCTCCCAGAACTCCAGGTGCCATCAGATTCTCACCTGCCTCCAGGGATGAGGAGGGGCTCTAAAATCTCTACTTAGGGAGGCTTAGGACCAGATTTTATTTACCTGTGAAGTGAATTGCTAGCTGCTCAGAACCTAAATTTTCACTAGATCCATCTATGTTCTGAGCGTGTCGGTGAAAGCCATGGAAAGCACAGACTAGAGATTTTCACAATTGCTCAGGGTTGATTATCTTGAACCTTAAAGTAAACTCATCATTTTAAGGTGAGGCTGGAAGAAATTAACCTGCTAATTCTACAGGCTATCACATTCTCCTAGGGTTGATTCTATTTCCTCCACCAGCTTGGATTCCAGCTCCAGGGGAATGTAATTACCTCATCATTACTGTTGAGCGCACTTTGTTCTGCCCTCCTGTGGCCACAAGGCTGGTGGACGGGGCCTCTAAATTCTGAAATGGCAGCAAGGCTCATCCCACCCCTCCTTGTCTCCTTCCCTTACCCTCACTATTTAATTTATTACCCTTGAATTTATTTCTCTGGTTCAACCTCTCCCCCATGAGTTAGAGACACACACCCTTCCCGCGTATTTCTTTTAGTATCACACTACTACCACACCCACAACACTTTGGACACCAGATGTGTGTGGGATTTCCTCCACATCCAGCAATTTGTCTAACATCAGCTGGGTGTCCTATAATTCAATTCAACTCTGGCAGTAACTGGAGTTAGTGCTGACCTCCCGGATTGAGGGCTCAGTCCCACGAGACTGCCCACCCCTTGACTTCAGATGCCACAGAGCAGGTCCCCAAGTTGCCCACAACTTCTGTCTGATTTGGCTACAGACTGGAGGTTCAAATGACTTGGACATGATTATTTGCCACAACAAAACTCAGGGAAACACTTACTTGCCTTTACTATTTGATGCTATGATGAAGGATGTGATAAGGATCCGCCTGGATGAAAAGATACACAAGGTGGGGTCTGGGAGGGTCCTGAGTGCAGGCGCTCAGTCCCCAAGGGGTTAGGGTGTGTCACCCTCCTGGCCTGTGGCCTGCATTCATCCACCCAGCAGCTCTTAAAACCCTTTTCTTCTGGGATTTTTATAAAGGCTTCATTGATCACTAACTCCTTGATGGCCGTGACTGATCATTAACTCAATTTCCAGCCCCGCTAACCCCAGGTGTGGTTGCAAGTTCCAAGCTTCTACTCACGGTTGGTCTCACTGGTAACCAGCCCCAATCCAGGGCCCATCCAGGAGCGGCCCCATCAGAACAAAAGACACACCTGTCACCTCGGACACTGCAAGGGCTTCAGGAGCTCTGTGCCAGAAACCAGGGGAAGAGACCCAAAAATATATTTTTTCTATTATGTCACACCTGAGTTCTAGACTTGTGTATAAAACTGATTACTGAACTTCCCATTTGGGTCTCTAATGACCATCTTAAATTTACATTCAAAACAAAATTTTTAACCTTCCCATCCTCTAAAAATAACACACAATTTTATTTTTAAATTAAATAACCAACTGTTAGCACCGCGTCCCCCACTCCTTTCCTCCCAGTCCTTTTGGACTTTTAGTGTTGGCAACCCCACTCCACCACTCAGTTGCCCCAGCTGTTCGCTAGGAGTTGCACTCACTGCTTCTTTCCCTCACATTCCTTCGGTGTTGTTCATCAGCGAGTCCTTCTGTCTCTGCCTTTAAAACATCCCAGATCTGACTCCTTCTCACTGCCTCCCACATGACCCACCATCCCCTTTCTTTCTAACTGGTTTCCATGCTTCAACTTCTTCATCTCTGAGTCTATCTCTGGAGTACCCTAGAGCCAAAATGACTATGCAAATACACAAATTGGGTCACGGCTCTCCTTTGCTCAGAACATTCCCATACTTTTTATTCAAATTCATTCAAGTTCAACATCCTTATCTACAAGGATACAGGGCTCTTCTAGGTGCTACGCAACTTGACCTCTCTATTAGTGCCCTATTGCTGTTGTAGCAAATAACCTGCAAAGTCATTGGTTTAAACAAGACAAATCTATTCTTCTATAATTTGGGGGCATTAGGAGTCTAAAATCAAGGTGTTGGTAGAGCAGCATTCTTTCTGGAGGCTCTAGGGCAGAACCTGTTTCTTTGAACTTTTCCAGCTTCTTTGTTGCTTGCATTCCTCCCTCTTCCTCCATCACCAAAGCCAGCAGCATAGCCTCTCTCTGCTTTCTGACCTCTGCTTCCTTATAGCTTCTCTTTATCTTCTCTCCGACTCTCCTGCCCTTGTATAAAGACCTTGTAATTATACTGGACCCACGTGAATGGTCCAGGATAATCTCCTCATCTCAAGAATTTCATGACATTTGCAAAGCCCTCTTGACCATGTAGTAATGTAGAGTTGTAGGCTCCAGGAATTAAGACATGGGCATCTTTAGGAAGCTATTATTCAGCCTCCCACACTTTCTTAACCCCAACTTCATCTCCTAATTCCCACAGCAACACCTTGGCTTCAGTCCCTTCAGCCATCTTGCCAATCCTGTATTACTCCCCCCATACTTTATTCCCTCATCTACTCTATTTTGTATAGCACTTATCATTGACCCATTACATATTTATTTGATCATTTTCTTTTTTCTCCACCACACTAAGTTCTATGAGAATAGTGGTTAGTGATGCACACACATGCAAACACTTTTTTTTTGGTTTCCTGCCACATCCACACTGTCTAGAACAGTGTGTGGCACAATATAGGTATTCAAAAGTTTTTGATGCTGGCCCAGGCCAGTGTGGTTCAGTTGATTGGAGAATTTCCCCATAAACTTAAAGGTCTCGGGTTCGATTCCCAGTCAGGGCACATGTCTGAGTAACAGGTTAGGTCCCCATTTGGGGCACATGTAAGAGGTAACTGGATCGATGTTTCTCTCTTACATGAGTGTTTCACTCTCTTCTCTTTCTCCCTTTCCCCGTCTAAAATCAATGGGTATGTCATTGGGTGAGAGTAAAAATAGTATTTGATGCTGTACGAATAAAAGAATGAAGCCCTGTTTATTTGACAATGTAGGATGACAACAAGAATGAGCAGCAACATTAAAGAGGTCTCAGAATGCAAAAGCATTTTAAGTCCTGAAACTGTAAACGTTTCCCTTCTTTTTTATTCTTAGCAGTACAATGAGCAAGAGGTATGGTGTCCAAAGTGACTTCCACATGCGTACTGGAAATGTCCCAGAATCTCAAGGGCGCGAGCACCTTCTTTCCTTCCCTTTCCCAAAGCATCAGACCGGGCTGAGGTGCTTCCCTACCACGCCACAGAATGCCACAGGAATCAGTGGAATGAAAACTGGACAAAGGCCACTGACCCTGGGGTTGGGGAAGGTGGGCACTGGGGCCAGGAAGTCACCATGCTCCCAGCCTGGGCCAGGTCAGTCCCTTGGTGGTGGTAGTGTATATTGGAGACAGTCGCTTTTTTAAAAACACCATCTTTCTCTTATAAAGTGAGCTCTGTTGGGGCAAAGTGAGCAAGCTCAGGGAACTGCTGAGCTTAGCACATAAACTATAAACAAAACAAATAAACAAGAGCGAGATGCACTGACGTGGAACAAAGACAAGAGTTTATGGCTATTACAAATCCTGGACTCTCCATTCCTGTGATTCTATTTTCATCCTCTCCTCTCTTTGGGGAAAGATTCACAGGAGCATCACAAATGTTGCTCAGGCTCAAACTCAGGAAGGAACCACAGAAGTAACAAATTCATTTCCATAGTAACAGGCTTGGAACCATGGGCGCTGCCAGCAGAGTGCGTCAATTTGATCCAATCCAGCAAACATATCCACAGTTTCAATATGTGAAGTCAATCTGAGAGTCCGAAGAAATAGCTAGCTCAGAAATTCAGGGTGGGTTCCAAGTCCTAACAAACAACCCACACAATTTTGACAGGAAGCTAAAAGAAAGCAAGTTCTCCTGCTTTGAAGGGAGTGATTCATCATCTCAGGTGACCTACAAAGCCTTCACCCCTGAGGCAATGTCTGCTTTGAAAGCTTCATTATTAAACCCAGCCGGGCCCACAGGACAACACAAATCGAGGGGGGCGAAGTGGATTATGCAGCCAGCAGCGCCCCTGAAAGGCGTTGACAGAGCCAACCCTTCCTGTCAACATCCGCCGTCCCTGCCACTCCTGCTTCTCCTTAGCATGCTGTGTCCCATGGCGAAAGAAACTAAGAGGAAGGTCCATTTGCTCATTCGTTTACTCATTCATTTGTGCAATGAATGAATCAACAGTTACTGCACATGTTCTATTTTGTGAGTGTGGTATTAGGCACTGGTGGGGGGGGTCCAAGAAGACTGAGGGGAACACCTGTTCTTGAAGAATTCGTATTCCACTGGGGCAGAGGAACACGTAGCAAAACCACAAGAATATGGAAATGCCAAAAGATGATTAGGTACAAGGTGTTGTGGGGACTGAGGACAGAGCGTCTACCTCCGTCTGCATCTTAGAGGAAGAGAGAGATCCTGCTAAGGGGGAACTCTCAACCAGGAAATTCCAAACAGTTTCAAATATGTGAATGTGTAAGAAGGACGGCGTGTGTGGGGAAAGTCAGGGAGATTGCTCTGGGGCGAGAAGGACAGCTGCGTGAGGCTGGCAGGGCAGACAAACTGCTCATGCAGGACCCCAAAACACTACTCAAGGCTTTGCGCTTGATCTATTAGGTGATGTGCACTGCCTACACACCACTGATGGCTCTCTGGCCATCGAGGCCATAATTATGTCTGGCAGTTTAGGGAGAGAGCGCCCGCAGCAAACTGGAGGTAGGGAGGCCAGACTCTGTGGGAGTCAAAGCAAGGGGTAGAAATGCGTGGACTAAGACAGCAGCAGTGCAGGAGAGAGGAGGGATGCAGATAAGACATGCATAGGAGTTCAGAATCATCAGAGCCTGGTGACAGGCTGGGCTGGAGGGTAAGGGAGAAGGAGTCCTGCATGACAAGGCGTGCCTTGAGTGATAGAGTGAGCGTGTCAGTAACATGTGCATGGCATGTGTTTCACTGGGGGACAGCACATCTGGTGGCAGAATCGGTGAGTGGGCTTGAAGGGCAAATAGGTTCAGTTTGGACCTATGGTATCTGACACGTCTGGAGGACCACTGGGTGCATTCGGAAGGTGCAACCAGGTGACTGGAGCCTAGGACTGAGGTCTGCGGTCGAGGTACAGCGATGAGGGTCATAGAAGCACCAGGTTGGAACCATGAACTTGAATGGGGCCTCCTCGAGTTTGGGAGTAATATGAGAAGAAGGTAGAAGAGTGGGGTCTGGGAAATAGAAATATGTAAGACCCTGGAAGAAGAAGAAGAAGAGAAGACTGAGAAAGAACAACAATTTAGGATAACCAGGAGAGAAAAGCCTGTCAGAAACCAAAGGAGGACTGACTGCTAACTGGTACAGGCTCATTTGGGGCTGACAAAAATGTTCCAAGGTGACTGAAGGGATGGTTGTACAACTTGGGGTATATCCTAAAAACCAGTGAACAGCACACTTTAAATGGGTGAAATGTGTAGTAAGTGAATTATGTCCCAATAAAATTGTTACTTTTAAAACAGGAGGAAAGAGTTTCAAAAGAAGACAGTGAGTATCTAGGTCACACAGAGCCAAAGGTCTGGGAAGAGTCTGGGTTTGCCAGTTACGAGAATCGTGGAGGAGATGCCAGGGAAGCAAGGGTCAGAGGCCACCAGGCAAAGGGCTGGGAGAGAAGAGGGTGAATTGCTCTTAGGGTCAGTCATGAGCAAGTTGACAAGTCAGGAGTCAGGAGCCTGTGGGGAAGAAGTTGAAGAGCAATGCGAGAGATTAGGAGGCACTGAGGGACACAGTCCTAGAAGGGAAAGGTGAGGGGCTGGGATCCAGGGCCCTGGACTTTGGTGAGGCCTCTCTTCTGTTCTGGGAGTAGGAAGGCCTCTGGTGAGCAGGAGAGAAGCAGCGGGGAAAGCCTGGGGTAGCAGTTACAATGGAAGGGGCCATCTGTTCAGTTAGAGAATGTGTTCAGTTGTGTTTCTGTTACAATGGAAACATTCACTTCTGTTTCCCTTAACTTTTTATATGGCCTGAGTTTTAAAAAGAGTTGATTCTCTAATCCACTGGAACTTCTTTTGGTGTATGGAATAAGATGAGGACCACCAACATTTTTTGTTCCCCGACACCTAATTTTTAGGAAGCTTAAAATGATAACTGGGGTGTGAAGTCAAGGTGAATTTCAACTTGAAGGGTTTTTACATTGTCTCCAAAAAGCCAGTAGACTCTGTTTAATAGCTTCCTTTTTTTTTTGTCCTGGTTAAACACTTTGGGATACTATGATCACAGTCCACATTTTCCCTGTAAATGATTTTAACCCAGTGGCTTTCACCTGGGCAGATTTGCCCCCACCGCCAGGCATAACTGGCAGTGTCTGGAGATGTATTTGATGGTCACAACTCAGGAGGAATGTGGGGAGTGCTCCCAGCACCTGATGAACAGAGGACAGTCCCCCAATAACAGAGCATTATCTACCCCCAAACGTCAATAATGGGGAGGTTGAGCAATTCCATCTTAACTGAAGAGCGAGAGTAGTTAAAATAAGATGTTTCTGGGAATCCTGGGGCTACGCTTACAGGGTCAAAAAGGAAATACTGTTAGGTGAAGTCTTAGGGTCCCCTCTGAGCTGCTTTCATTCTTCTCATTTCAAAATTTGAGACTTTTGTGGGGAGTCTTGAAATTCTGAGTCAGATTGCATTCATCTGTGCATTAACTTGACCAAAACCCATACTTTACTATATTTATTTTGCTTTCTCAGAGCAAGATGCTACGCTTCTTCATTTAGTCAGTGTTTACTTTAGTTCTTAGTAGTTTAGTTTAATGTACATCAATTCTGTATATTTCTTATTCAGGTTACTGTGTGCTTCATGTTTTAGTTATTAGAAATGAAATCTCTTTTCCATCTTCTGACTGCTTTTTTTTGCAATATGTAAATGATTCAGCAACATCATTAATTTCAATTCTAAACTAGTTGGAGAGATGCTAGAAATTTAAGTGATTAATAAGCTTGAAACCACACTGGCCATAAAAATATTTCCATTTGATGGGCAGACTTGAGAAGAGGCTGAGGATATAGTATTGGACCAATGGTCATCTTTGAAGGATCTGTGAATGTTTCCTCTGGGGTCAGGCATGGGCTGCCTCCCATGGTGCTGCCTGGCCAAAAATTACAAAGTTGATAAAATCTCCCAAGATTTATCAAGCTTGAGAAATTGGTCTAATACTCCCTCAAGTTCCCCAGGATTCAAAATCCCATAGCAACTGAAAGTGGGTCCTGGAATCTGATACCTTAACCATATTTTCAAGTCATACTCATGGGCTTCCCCTCAGTGATGCAGCATCTCCTCAGTCATATCCTCTGTTCCCACTGACATAGGGGTCTGTTTCTAGACTAATCTATTGTTCCACTGATGTCACTGACTCAAATGCTACAGTTTTATAATATGTTTTAATGTCCTGTTAGACAAATCTTAATTATTCTTTCCAGCATCACTCAACCAAAGTATTTTTCTCCTTTATATGCTCAAGTTTTTATTCTCCCAGATGAAATTAGAATTCATTTGCTATTTCATTAAAAATTCCACTAAAACTGTGAGCCAAATTGCATTAACTTATGCATAACTTGAACAGAAATCCATAATTTACTATATTTATTTGGCTTTCTCAGTGCATGCTACGCTTCTTCATTTACTCAGTGTTTATTTTAGTTCTCAGTAGTTTAGTTTAGTTTACATCAATTCTATATATTTCTTATTAGGTTATTCCTGTTATTGTTGTTATTAGAAATGAAACCTGTTTTCTTTTTCTTTTCTTGCTATAGAAGAAAAATGGATCCGAATGTTTATGCTGCACTCAGCTACCTAGCTGAATTCCATTTTTTATTCTAGTGTCATTTCTAATGGCTCTCTTGACAGTTTTATCTCATTTTAATTGTTCCTCTTGTTTTTACCTTATTGAGTTGCCCAGAAGTTTTGGAAGAATGCCAAATAATTATGATAACCCTGTTTTTTTCATTCATTTAACTAATGATTTGTTTTGGGTTTGGTTTTGGTGGGAAGGCATCCTGAGCATCATCTTTGCCTGGGTTGACTTTTCCCACTCTCTGGTGAAAATCTGATTTTCTCTTATAGGGACTGAAATCCAATGTAAATGCTACACTTATCCAAAACGGCCACCATACCTGTCTCTAAGAACAATGGTGGAATAACAACATACTAGGAAGGGAACAAAATCACCTTTTTAAAAAGGCACCTGAGGAGACTTGGGCTTTCAAGAAACATACCCACTGAGGTTGGGATTTGGTCCAGCCAGAAAACTGTGAGACAATCATTTCAGTTGAGTATGAAGCAATATAATAGCTTCACAACATCATTAACTTAGATTCTAAACTAGTTGGAAAGATGCTACAAATTTAAGTGGTTAATAAGCTTGGCACCATGCTGGCCATAAAAATATCTCAATATGCTTGCTTCCTGAAAGTAATGATCTCAGTGAGCTATCTGAAATAGGAGTGTGATGCCTATATCATGCCTGCTGTGTCTTACAAGTACATCCAGTTTTATAAAGGACACCAATGATCATGAACATGACACAATGTATTTCAATTTCAATAATATATGCTTACGTTTTTAACAGTTCATTCATTTGGAGCCATCACCCAGATGTGAGAAGAAGGGACGTGACTTGATGGGTAATGTCACATTTCTTGGCAGGACACTGAACCTTACAGACAATATGAATATTTGAAATTCTGTGACTATTTATACTGGACAACTGAGGGCTGATTTCTTTCACAAACGATCAGCTTTCTTTATTAATTATGCATGTCCCTGTAGAAGTAGTTTCTCTCTTGTAAGCTCAGCACTTCCTAATGTTTAATAAAGAGTAGGTTTCAAAAAAAAATAGCTGATCTGGTTAAAATGGAAACAGCTTACAAGTCCTGATACAACAGTTCCCAAAGTCTCATTAAAATACTTGTTGAGAAAGAACGAGAGACAGTATACACTGAAATTAGACCAGAATCTTAAAAGAACTCACAGCAGAAGGACTGTGTTGCCGAGTTAACGAATGCAACAGGAGGCTTTGTGTAGCTTGGTCCTTCAGAGGATGAAAAGAAGGAAGAAAAAGCTTAGGAGAACTGTCAGCATCTCCCTCGAGCCATGAGAGCCACTGGTTGAACCAGTAGCAAAGCTGGCCCAATGCCATAGGGTTTTTCCGGGATGGGGGAGGAAGGAGGTCTGTCAGCTCCTTCTTACCTTCACTTTCACCTCAACCTCTTTGTGTATCTGTCCACACAAAGTCTGCAACTCCCTGGTAACACTCTACTCCCAGGTAGGGGAAGACTGGAGAGCTTCCAGGGAGGAGGGTCCTCAGCTACAGAGCATGGCATGTGAGTGAAGGAGGGGAATGGAATGTGCTGGGGCAGAGATTTTTAAATATTCTTTGCCATGTTTTATCTTTCAGGGAACCAGAAAATCAGTCCTTGAGAACACCGCATCTAGTCCAGCAGAACCCCCGTAGATAAATATTTGTAAAAAACAAATCTCTGGAAATTTACAAGCAGCTCCAGAATGAAATGAATCCTCCAGACAAGGACATATCAAGGTGACTTCCAAGCGCCCAAAGGGACAGCCAGCAGAACCAAGGATTTGCCACATGAGCTGTTCGTTGCCAAATACTAGCTCTACATACCTTTCTTCCTGTTAAAGGGAAAAAAGAAGTAGAAAGTAAAAACATCATATATCGAATCTATGGAACATTACTCTAGCCCAAGAAAAAGGGAACATCACTGTGAGTACTCAGAGTATCCACCTTTGCGATTGTGTTCCTAGGAAACGGAAGGAAAAGATTTGAGCATTTGCTCAATTTATCAACAAGATGCAGGGAGACCCTGCTCTCGGAAATGAGGAAAGGGGCTGAAGAAAATAATAGCATTCCAGGTCTCAAAATATTTCTATACAAAATTCTGATCAAATCCAATGTCCAGTAGACAGTCAAAAATGGTATGGTATATGAAGAGCCAGCACACCATGGGCTAGAACCAGTAGAAACAAGAGAGAACAGAACTAGACCTGCAGGGTCTTCAATATTGCAATTACATTACAGTCTACAAAACAATGAGACATTGAATGTTCATGGGGAAAAAAACAGCTTGACAGTTTTGGCAATGAATTAGAAATTACCAAAGATAACAGACACTGACAAATTTTGATGAACTGGTGAATGATTCATAAACTGAAATAAAGGTCAGGAGAAATGAATGAATGAAACAGGTAAAGGTAGGAGAGTATAAGAGACATAAGTGATACAGTGAGAATATCTGACATAGGCTGATTTCAGAGTCCCAGACGGGGAAGAGAGAGAAGATGGAGCACAGGCAATGTGTGAAGACTTGAAGGCCGAGATATGAAATCCAGGATTCAAAGAAGCTCAGCAAAGCCCCAGGAAGATACATACAAAGAAACCCACAACTAGACATGTTGTAGTACAACTGCAAATGTCAAAGACAAAGGAAAATCCCCCAAAGCAGCCAGAGGAAAAAATGAGATTATCCTCAAAGAAGCTCTAATAGACTGGCAGCTGACAGAGAGCCCTCAAAGAAACCATATTCAGACAATAGATAAACAATGGAAGCAAGGAGATGATAGACAGATATTGTCACATTGAGAATGAGAAAGGGACTGTTTGCCTAGAAATAAGAGGTATAACTATCAGTTAGAAGACCAACTTGTAAGTTTTGAGCTGTATATAATCATATATCTACACAACCTAAGAGACTCAGATGCAGTAAGATTTATAAAATTCAGCAAAACCCAGTGGCTTCTCTATAGCCACTGGGCTAAAATATAAAGGAAAAAATTTCACTCAAAACACACCCAAGTTTCCTCTCTCACTCTTCCTCTCAGATCCCCCCATCTACCCACACACCTTGTATAAAATGTCAAGAGATAATGCTAACAAGAAATCTATGGGACTTTTATGGAAAATATTGAAAATCTCTACTGGTATTTGTAAAGGAAATGTAAATATATAGAGAGCCATTCCACATTCCTGAATAGCAAGAGCTTATATCTTAAAGGTGTCAGTCCTTAAAGTAATTTAATAAACACCCCAATGATATTTATTTTGGAATTAGAAAAACACATTCTAAAGTTCATGCGAAAAATAAACAAGGAAGAATAATATGGGAGGAATGGATCTCCAGCTAGTAATGCATATTAACATAGTTCAGAATAATTGACATGATGTTGTAATGGTAAAATAATCAACATATATACCCATGGTACAGAATATGTCTAGACATCCATAAGAAGCATTACAATTCTCTGGAGAAAATAATCAAGTGAAATCCTCATTATGGAAACGAAGGTATGTTCAAGAAGGAATGCAAAATCCAATGTTACTAAATCAAACTATAGACCATACAAGTTGGAAGGATAGAAAACTTTCAAACTAATTACTAGATGGGGAAAGACTTTTTCGTCACAAAAGCAATGGAATCAATAACAAAATAAAAGAAAAACTCTAGACTTGTCGACTTTAAATTTTTGAAAACTTCTCAAAAAACATGAGAAACAAAACTAAAACACAAACATCTCTAATGTTCATGACAGACCAGCATTGAACAACCTGAGTATTGGAGTGTTATAGATCAGTAAGTAAAACAGCTAATTATACAGATCAATAGGTAAAACAGTTCAGGTCACAGAAAATGAAATGCCAATAGCTATCATCATATTTTTAACTGACAAATTCTGCCCTGGCCGGGTCACTCCCTTGGTCGGATCACCGTCCTGACAGGCTAAGGTTGCAGGTCTATCGCCCAGTCAGGGCATATACAAGAAGCCACTGGTGCGTGCATACGTGGAACAACAAATCGACATTTCTCTCTCTCTCTCTTTTTCTTTTCCCTTCTCTCTCTCTGAAATCAATAAAAAGAATATTTAAAAATAAACTGGCGAATTTAAATAAGAAACTCTAAAAATATGAAGTTGGCAAAACTGTTTTTAAACATCTAGTGTTTCCTGCTGTGAAGTGGACCCCCTCAGCAGCCGCAGGGGGCACTGTTTCTGGTGCAGCCTGTCTGGCGTGCTCTGTCCGTCCATAATACAAAGACTTCACGCTGTGGAGTTTGGCAGCTGTTAAGCATAGCTTTCCATTTTCCAGGCTTTGGAAGTGCAGTTTAGATGTAGATGATGTATTTCCGGGGCCAGGGACCAGCAGGCAATGGAGGGACTCAGTCGCTGAACCAGACGTGGAATGTGCGTGGACTGGGACTCAGAATTGAGGGGAGCATACAGTGGGTCACTGGGGCTCCGAAGCCCAGGACAGCAGGCACAGGTAAAAGTCAGTTTAAGTCCAATGGGCACAAAGTCTCAATTAAGCAAATGAAGAAGTGCTATAGAGATCTGCGGTACAGCATTGTTCCTATAGTCAACAATATCATAATGTACATTTAAAATGCACATTACCCTCTATGTTAAGAGGGTAGATAGATCTCATGGGAAGTGCTCTTATAACAATTAAGTAAAATGAAACAAACAAGCAAACAAAACTTCAGCCAGGAGCCAGAAAGGCAGCGTATAGCAATGGCATGTTTAAGCCAGATTGAAGAGTGCATTCATGACTCAGTAAATAATATCACCTGGGAACTACAGACCAGTCACCTTGCAAGTGCTGGGAATATGACAGTGACACGACGGAGGCTGTCCAGCACCAAGGAGCTGACACTGGATTGGGGGAGGTTGAAAAACAAGATGTTAAAAAACCTAAAAGCATAAAACAGGCAAACGAACAAAATAATGCAAGTTTTCAGGAGCATGATGAAGGAAGGAAGCATAGCAATGACAGGAGTTAGGGTGTGGGCCCTGACGCACAGAGTGAAACAGAGAGCAAGGAGGAGACACTAGTAGCAGAGGAAGTAACCAGGAGGTCGCTCAGGTGGCAAACAGGTGCAGTGTCTCTTCCTGCAGAAAGAAATGTCTGCACGTGCTTTGAGGCTGCCAGGTCTGCTTCACTTCCTGCCCTAGTGCTGCCTGGGTGGGGAGGGGTCCAGGCCTGGTGCCGGCAACAAAGGTAAACTACCAGCCTGGAGCTGCCCTGTGCCCCCCACCCTGACTCCACCCTGGGCCAGGACCTGCGGATGGAAGGGAGCAGAGCTACATAAAGTATGGTTCAGGGAGGTATGATATAATATGGCTAAGTTAATCAACCAATTAATTAATTCTTATTTTCAATCCTCACATGTGGATCTATCCATTGATTCCAGAGAGAGAAGTCAGAGAGAGACAGAGAGAGAGAGAGAGAGAGAAACAGCGATGAGTGGGGATTGCATTCACAGCCTATGTATGTGCCCTGACTGGGAATCAAACCCACAACCTTTTGGTGCACGAGATGACCCTCCAATGAACCACGCCACCTGGCCAAAGCTGTCCTAGTCATTTTTACTGGGTTCNAGGCTTCCAGGTCTGCTTCACTTCCTGCCCTAGTGCTGCCTGGGTGGGGAGGGGTTCAGGCCTGGTGCCGGCGACAAAGGTAAACTACCAGCCTGGAGCTGCCCTGTGCCCCCCACCCTGACTCCACCCTGGGCCAGGACCTGCGGATGGAAGGGAGCAGAGCTACATAAAGTATGGTTCAGGGAGGCATGATATAATATGGCTAAGTTAATCAACCAATTAATTAATTCTTATTTTCAATCCTCACAAGTGGATATATCCATTGATTCCAGAGAGAGAAGTCAGAGAGAGAGAGAGAGAGAGAGAGAGAGAGAGAGAGAGAGAGAGAGAAACAGCGATGAGTGGGGATTGCATTCACAATTGTATGTGCCCTGACTGGGAATCAAACCCACAACCTTTTGGTGCACGAGATGACCCTCCAATGAACTACGCCACCTGGCCAAGGCTGTCCTAGTCATTTTTACTGGGTTCCGTTGCCCTTCAGACACATGATTTTTCTTGGCTTCGCATGTCACATCTGCAGTTAACTCAGACTGAATCCTGTTTCCTTTCTCCTCCTTACTGACCCCTGCTTCCCCCCATCCTCCAACCAGAGTTATACCATTATGGGCCCTAGTCTTCAACAGATTTGAGCTTCAGGTGTTGCAAATCTTTTTCCTATACATACACCACATAATTATTTTTAAATCACTTTGTTTTATTTTAGCATTATTTTTCTTCCAATTTAGATCTGATCACAGAGCACAGAGTTTGGTTAAGAACAGCTACTTTCAATGCCAAATGGAGACAGAACATAAATCAAAAAGTTAACATCAAAAGGTTTCTGAGGATCTTGGAGAAAGATAAACCTAAAGGTGACCTGGGAAGGCTGGCCAGGATTAGAAGATGAAAATTACTTTGTTTGACTTTCAAAGTTGTCAAACTAAGTAGAAAAGCAAACATGTTAAAAGTTTCTGTGAAATGCACAGAGAAATAAATGCAACCTAAAATGGTTGCTTTTTTCCCCCAAAACTCTCTCTCTCCTATGTCTGCCTCAGTATCTTTACCACATTTCCAAGAAATAGGAAAAGGCAAACAAAGAAACGTCTGGCTTATTCCACATTCTGCAAAGAAACTGAGCCAATGGCTCCTACAGTGGGCAACCCTGATGCTTCAGCCGATAATGCCAAGCCATGTGTGTGTCCACCCTGTACCAGTGAATTAACTGGATCTTTTGATTCAGGGGTAGATAAGGGGGTTGTGTACACACACACACACACACACACACACACACACACACATCGTAGTTTTCTCCTTCAGGAGATCTAGTGCTTCCAAACGTGCTTTACTTATCAGACATGCCTACTTTGAGATAAAATGATGCATGTAAGGATAGGTATATATTATTTATACAAATACACCATTGAGTCCTCCTCCTCACAAACATTCACTGGTTAAAAAGACAATCACTGGCTGCTGATGGAGGCATCTTATGCCTGACATCCTAGGCACGTTCGCTTCTTATCCAATAATAACACTCTAAATCTGTGCATTTCAGATCAATGGGATGAAATTCGGCAGACACTCTTCTGAACAAGATTGGGGTTAAATTGCAGACTGTTCATCTTGTTATCACACTACAGAGGCTTCGAGTTGCAGGCCAAGTTATATGGTGAGTCGTTTGCCATTGCTGGGTTCCCTTTATACAAACACTCCATAGGGCAATGTGTAAGTGGATGCATTGGTTAGAGAGTCTAGGTCATGCTGTTTCAACAACCTGGGTCATCCTCAGAGACCCAGGTGACAGGCTCCATTAGCTTATGATGCTGCTGTGTCAGCACAAGGCCTGCGGGCTTGCGGGGACTGGCGGTGGGGAGGACAGTGTGCAGACACACACCGCTCTTAAATGCTTCTATCCTAGAAGTGACCCACATCACTTCCCCTCAAATTTCATTAGCTGAGTCAAGCCCCATGGCTATGTCTAACTTACAGGGGATAGGGAAGGTATTCATTCCTCTTGCATGCTGGACTTTGAGGAGATAAGGAAATATTGGTGAACATTTAGCAATGTCTACATGCAGGACATTTGTTGGTGTTGGCTGCCTAGCATCCATACCTCACTTGCAGGCAATCTGAGCTGGCCCAAGTGGATGATCTCTCCAGGAAATCCAAGGCACCAAATGCATAAGCTTTACCATCCCAAATGCCAAACAACCATTATTTCACTTGTAATACCAATGAATTAGCCAGTTCTGCAGATCAAGGTTTCTAGGGACTTTTGCTCTTGAGTGGAGTTATAAAAGAAGAGAAAAGGGGGTTCATTCAAAGGCCTCCCCTGCTAGTCCTGTCAATTATTTTCTGTAGTTCAGTCCCCCTGAAGCTACCCTTGCTTTCTGCCTCTTTTTGTTCAGCCTGTTTCTTTAGCTTTCCTATGAACTATGAAGTCTACCGATATACTCTCCCCAGATATTTCTTTTCTGGTTGGTGAGAGTTGGTCTCTGCTATTTGTACCCACAATTTGGGGGGAAGAAAATGCCCAGCTGATGTGATTTGCCGGGTTCTCTGAGACAGACTGACGGATCTGGACTTGCAGGGGGAGACGAGGAAGGGTGCCAGGCTCAAAGCCGGGAAAATCTGATTCCAGTCTCAGCTCTGTCACTTGTCTAGCTCTGTGAACTTGAACAAACTCAAACACTTATCTGCAAAGTGAGAATCTGAGACAAGTGAATCTTCACAGTCCTTTCTGGCTCCAGTGGACCATGACTGTGCCATTCTGGGACTGCTGAAACAAGCACAAACCCTGTATTTCAGTCTCTGATTGAAACCAAAACCAGGCCCCACAGTTTGATAAATAACCTGTCAACTCTACAGATTTGCTTGGAATCACATTAACCTGGGAAATCACGGGGTGCTTATATTCTACACTTCAAATGCACGGAGATCCCAGCATCCATCTGGGGATATGCCACCCACCCTGGAACTTCGTCTGGGCAGCAGGGGTGGCGTTCAATGCGAGTGGTCAGGCTCCTGGCTTATCGGATCCCTATTTATCGCACACGGCGACTTTTAGTTTTTCCTCATGACTTGGGTTCCTCCATTTACGTGTCAGCTTAGTCCCCAAGAGGCAGAACCTGACGTTTCCAGAACATTGTGATATAGTAATATCAATATAAATAATGATTAAAAAACCCTCAGCTCTCTGCCTCTGATTAGAANAATGCACGGAGATCCCAGCATCCATCTGGGGATATGCCACCCACCCTGGAACTTCGTCTGGGCAGCAGGGGTGGCGTTCAATGCGAGTGGTCAGGCTCCTGGCTTATCGGATCCCTATTTATCGCACACGGCGACTTTTAGTTTTTCCTCATGACTTGGGTTCCTCCATTTACGTGTCAGCTTAGTCCCCAAGAGGCAGAACCTGACATTTCCAGAACATTGTGATATAGTAATATCAATATAAATAATGATTAAAAAGCCCTCAGCTCTCTGCCTCTGATTAGAAGAACACCAGGAGCTGGGCAGAGAGAAAATCCTCAGTATTTCTCAGCAGGTGGGTGCACAGATGAAAAATCAGATGACATTCCCTGTGAGTAAGTTTCACCTCTGATTAAAATTCTGCGCAGAATAAGAGGGTTATACACTGAGACAGGAGTGACTCATTACATCAGAAGGGCCTGTCTGCACACTCGATTCTTCCTGCGTTTAGTCAAAGGAGTTTCTCTATAGCTCTCATACTTGTTAATTTTTTTTTTAATAAAAGGATTCTTCAGGATATTCTGCCCTGGACAAGTAAGGATGACGACCAGGCTCTACAGGGGGCAATGGTGACATTTTGTCTTTCACACACCTGAGGGGGCTTCACCAAATCAAGGAGACTGTGGTCAGGGGAGCCATGGGGGCTGCTGGTTCCAAAGGGTGTACTCAGAAGGCAACACCTGGTTGTAGATTTTTTTTCTTCTCTATAAATCTGCCTGAGTAGATGGTTCAGTATCTGGAATCTTGACCTCTACACCCCAAGGCTGAACAAGTAGGCCCACGTTTTAAAGTGGATCTCAGTTCATGTTACTTTTCTGGATCAAGCGAGAAAAAATGCTGGGGTAGCTGAGCAGGAGAGAGATCCTGTTGCCCAGAGATTCCAGAAGGTATTGACAATCCAGGGCCCCTTGTGTAAAACCTGAGGCTTTCTACTGGGCATGAAGTCTGTACAGAATGTGCCCAGCAAATGCTCCTATTAACTGCTGGCCTCAGTTGAGGAAAGCAGACACTGTGCCCTGTCAAAACAAACCCTGGCAATTTGAGGGCATGGTGGCGTTCATACTCCAATTTCTCCCATGTTTCAAATGCAGTTGCAATTGTTACTCTCCAAGAAACTTAAAAACAGAGAGAATACCCATGCAAAATAGGTGTATGTTTATGTTTGATGTCTGAAGTATGGCATGACACATTTCTACCTTTAATGCAAGGTAGGGGGTTTTTATAATGAACTGTTTCTCCTCAGGTTTGGTTCTCAGCTAGACTCACCCATCAAATTAATTGAGTTCCTGCTGACCTTGGCAGGAGAGAACTAACCCAAGAATTTGGCAGAACGGAAGCTATGTCCGTGCAACCTGAGAAGGAACACGTCCGACTCAGAGCACTGTGGGTTTGGGTGTGGAGATAATCCTCTGGATCCGGGAATCCAGTGTCCAATGATTCGTTATGGTCTGAACTCTGAATCTGGCAGCTCTGAGTTGTGTTTTTCAGGGTTCAGATCCAGGACATCACCTTGTAAAAACAGTGTGCACACGAGATTCTCACAGACCTAGCACTCAGCTCAGACTGGCTGAACAGCTGAGCTGGAACTGAATCCAAAGTCCTCAAGCGAAAGCTTGGGTGCTGAGCTGGTGGCGAGCCAGCACCTATAAAGTGGAGATGGGAGCAGCATCCAGCACAAACACTTGCAGATGATGAATTAAGAGCATTCACCATTAAAGGCTGATGCTGAGACCAGATGTGCACAATCTCTCAGGGCTATCTCATTGGTGTGGCTGCCGATGACAGCTTCTCCCCATGGAGAAGGAGAGGGGAAAGAGTAAGGTGAAGAGAGCAGAGGGCTTGCCAGGAGGGGCTTCTATCAGATCTGACTTCTGGCAGCAAGTCACTTGGCCTCAGTGGAGGATGTAGACACTGTGCCCTGTCAAAACAAAGTGCTTGGCAATGTGAGTGCACGCTCCTAGGGCAGTTTTCTGTACCTTGGGAGGCTAAGCCCTACTGCAGCTTGGAATTCTGAGATCTGACTTCTGAAAGCTTCCCTACTGGGGAATTACTTACAACATCAAGGGCCAGTAATCCCCTGGGGGCAATGTTCCTGCCCAGGAGGGAGACAGAGCCCATTGCATAGGTACCAATCAGGCATTCCGAGGCTAGCTTCTCTTTTTAATGAGAGAAGAGGCATCCAAGTTGCAAAAGTTTCAGTGCACACTGTCCATTAGATCCTCATCACAGGCCCATGAGGGCGTGAGTCAGGAACCATCTGTCCCTGGTTCACAGATGACAGAACTGAAGTGTCTGGCCTAAGATAACAAGCTGGTGAGGGCCAGAATTGGAATTCTTTAAATTGCTGTACTGCTTTTCCAAAAATCGCGTTTATAAAATGCCTCCAACACTTACTGAATGATATACACGCTCTATAGGTAGAGTGTGGTGGCAACAGGACATGGGCACATGGCGCTATCTCTGTCGTTGTTTAAGGCAAAATCATACAGGGATTAGGGTCTCCCATGGACAACTTTCAGGACGGCCTAAGTTTTCTCCTCTTGGTAACCTTAATTCTCTCACAGGCCCAAACCTCACCTCCTGACAAGTTCAAGCTCCTCAGCACAAGAGACCAAGCAAGAACTGACTCTGAACCACACTTCTACTTCCTTCCTCAGAAACGAGCAAAGAAACGAAGCCCTGTGCATGGCGCAGCCTTGAAGGGAGGTGAACCAGCTGGTCACTGGCGGTCTATCTTCCTTTCACTTTTTCCTCTTAAAATCATCATGTAAGGCCCTGAAATCAAATGTCTAAGAGGACAGACACAGCCTGGAAGATGTCTAACAGCTAGTACACAAACAAACAAGCAGATCAGAAACACCAACGGCGTGGAGCAGGGCCCTGGGGCCAAGACACTGCCTTTGGGAGGCTGCGTGGATTCCCAGGGACACAGCCCTTTCCAGACCCATCCAGAAGCAGGGACACTGTAGGCACTGCACACGGGCAGCTACACATGTATAAAAGCCAAAAAGACATCCCTAGTCCCACCAATTCTGGGGACGAATTAAAAGCAATAGTGCGGTAGCACTTGTCCTCCTCACCCTGTCCCTCCAATCCACCTCCAGCCAGCAGGTCTTGATTGTATCTGTACTGCATTTTTGTGGAACTCAGTGCTAAGGAAGGGTTATTTTCTTAACATGGGCTGTTGGGATAGGAACCAAGATAAGAGGCATGTTTCAGGGGCCCAAAACTTTGTGTTTATTAAGGTTGCCTAGAAGAGCAGCAGAAGAAAGGGAATCTTGAGTTCATTCTAGAGGTACAAAAATTTCTGATAGTTGTGTGTTCTCAGTCCAGGAAAGGGGAAATGACCTGGCAGGTGCAATGCAGATTCTTTCACCAGAAAAGATGGAGAGTTAACTGCAAACGGCAGGGTTAAAGCAAATGGAAGTTTTCTTCAGCATCACGGAAAGGGTCAAACAGAGAAGACAAAGGAGGAAAGAAAGGCCTGGGGGTAGCGGTGTGAGTGCTGAACAACCCCTGAGTTTCTTCCCCTGGGCCATGAGTGGCCCTCTGACATGGTACCCCCTATTGTCTGGGGACCGCTGGGTTCCTTACCAGACCGTGGAGCCTTGTCCAGGGAGTCAGGGACAAAAGACCCCATTTTCCACCCCATACCTAGCAGAGCAGGCAAACACCAACACCTTTCACTCCAAAGATAATGGAGGTGGTTTGAGAGAGAGAACGGAGCTCGCTCAAAGCGTGCTTCCCTGAGGTTCGGAAACCTTGAGCCCAGAGCAGCAGAAGCACTGGACTTGTCTTATGACCAGCAGGTCAGCTGTGACTCGGGTGGAGAACTGGGGAACTTGAAGAAACCCCAGGATCTGAAAAGTCAGACTCAGAAGCAAATGCATTTAGGGCTGATGACCCATGTTGCAAAATGATTCCCTTTGATTCCTCATTTTGCTCCAGATTCCTTACCTATAAAGTGTGGATAATAACCTGGAAGATAGAGATAGCGTAAGGATCAAACTAAATAACACATAGATGAATGCTTTTCAAAGCATGCAACTATAGGCTCTGACCACCGTCCTCACCAATATTAAAACACCAAACATGCCCCCGTGTGCTGAAATTATTTTCATGGGAACCTGAGAAAAAGCATCTCTCATCATCTTTCTCCAGCGGAAGACTCCCAAAAGCACTGTCAGGCAGGTTACTGACAAAACTGTTCATTTTGAAAAGATGTATCTGCGTGAATCAGGACTCCACATTGTTAGGCTGATACAAGACTAAATTGAGCACAGACATTAAGATTTTGGAACCTCAAGTTTCTTAATCTGCAGAATTGGAATGGTAACTCGGTCCTCATCGGGTTTCTGACCATTAAAGGAGGTGTATGTGTAGATTACTTTCTCACCAAGAGAATCAAAGTGTGTCAAGGTTTTTTCTCTGTTCATTTCTACATACAAGTGCCAGAATGGGAAAACCTGCAGGGAGAGGTGACCACAGGCCTGAAATTCTTAAAGAAGGAGTCGGGGACAAATGCTGCCGCCTTCGCCTTCCCGGGAAGAAAAGGCATGTCCCCAGAAGGGTGAAGGCCAACATGAACCAGCCTAGACCAAGGACTGGCTAAGAGTCATCATGATGGGGTCCTGCTTAGGGTCCACAAAGTTCTCAATCCAGCCCAGCCTGGGCCCCTTGGAATCCCATCCATTTCCTAAGACCATGCTCAAGTCCTCCCAGCTTTCTGAGATATTCTCAGACCTCTTCATTTGGAATTGTCATGGCTTCTTTCTTTCTTTCTCTCTTTCTCTCCCCACTACATAGCACACTTACAGTTTTCTATAGCATATTATTTGTGTGCATCTTATATCCATCTTTCTTATGAGACTTTGGAGAGCAGAGAGGGTATATTTTTCATCTTTGTGTCCCTTACACTGCTCCATAATGATACCTGGTTTTCAAATGAAATATCTCATGTTATCATTCATCTAAAGCCAATCCTATAAATAAACAATGAGGCTGATCTTTGCTATCCTCGCCAGGTGCCTGGATGCAGTAATGCCTCTTAACAGAGCTCTTGTCATCGAGTTGGCTTCCTGATTCATCGTCTTTAAATGCCATTTTAAAATAAATTATTTAAATTTCCCACTCACAATCTTTTAAAGGCTTCCTTGCCTACCTGATAAGGTAAAAATTTCAAAGTGGAGGTAAGAATCCCTACCAGCTTACTCCAATTAACAATTTAAATTCATTTAACCAACCCATTCCCAAATCAGCAAGGCTAGTTGACTTATTCATTGACTTATTATTATTGACTTATTCATCCATCCATCCATCTATCCATCCATTTCTTATTCATTCATTCATTCATTCATTCATTCATCAAGAATGAGTTCACTGCTTCCTATATGCCAGTCATTATCTTAGATGGTAGGGATCTCTATGTTAAAAGACAGTCCCAGCTCTGGCTGGTGTAGCTCAGTGGATTAAGCATGGGCCTGCAAACCACAAGATCGAAGTTCGATTCCCAGTCAGGGTACATGCCTGGGTTGCAGGCCAGTTCCCAGTAGGGGACTCACGAGAGGCAACCATACATTGATGTTTCTCTCCTTCTCTCCTTCCCTTCCCCTCTAAAGATAAATAAATAAGATCTTAAAAAATATATAAATAAATAAACGACAGTCCCAGATCTCAATGCAGTTACTAGTCAGTGTATTGGCGGAAAGTAAATGGCCAGTTACAATTCTAAGTGACAGGAGATACTGGGAGTGTGGAAGAGCCGGTGAGTAAGGTGGTCTGGAGGAGTTAAGGGAAGGCTGGCAGAAAAGGAATGGAGGAAGATGTTTCTCTGAGAAGACCCAATGTGGTGGGGTAAAGAGAGGACATTTGGGACAGAGAGAAAATAAATATGTAGAGGAACCAAGGATGTTATAAGAACATAGTATAAAATTACAAGTGCTTCAGGAAGACATAGTTGAAGTTGCCCTCAAACTAAAAGGGATCCCTGAGATGTGTGAAGTGGTATTTATTATATGTCAACATTCTTCAACTTGTCTTCCTAAACCTGGTTCTAACAGGCATCAGGCAGATCACTATAAGGACCAAAAAACTTTTAAAAGTGTTCTGTCATCAAAAAGTTTGCAAAGTAAATACAAGCTTTCCTCCACCTTGGAAAAAAACTATAATGCTCAAAATCATATTAATGGTTCTGTCAAGTCTTGCAATAACACTCACTATTTGAAGTGTCTCAAATTTATTTAACTAAAGAAAACGACACCACCATGTACCTTCTGGACAACTGACAATTTTGGAAATACTGGTCTATACCTCTACCCACTCATGCACCCCCAAACTGGCCCCTCAATGAAGGCATGGCTTCAGGGACAAACATAATTGGTTTTGAATCTTGTCTTTGTCACTTCCTTACGGTTGGACTTTGGATAAGTTACTTAACATCTTTGATGGCAAGTTTCCTAATGCATGGATATCATAAATATACCTATATAATGTCCTCATATGTATATTACATAGGGATATAATATACTTTTTATATTTGAGTGAGTGTATCTGCCTGACATATAATACTTGCTTAAAAATGTCCTGTCATTATCCATGGCTAACAGTTATGCATCTAATATCTCAGCTGAATTAGTTGTAAGAACTTTATGAATTATATAGTTTTGTTCTTCCCTCAGAATTCTAGCACAGTTTCTTTACAGTGGCTCTCAAAAGATTCTGTTTACTGATATTCAAACCTCAGCAGAAAAGGATTTCCTGAAATATCTCAATTATAAAAATGGGAATAGAAAGAAGAAAAAGCAACCTTAACACACATATTATCAGGGTTGGACTAATTTTCTTAAGTGAGGTATTGTAATGTTCAGAATAACTTAATGCCCTGTAGTGATTCAAAAAGAAGCCATCTGAAATGCAGTCTTGAAAACAGAAATAGCCACCATGTTAGGATTGAAATTATGACATGTTAGAGTTTCAAGGAATCTTAATCTGCAGGTTTCTAAAAGCAGGTGAGGAAGCTGTTCTTTTCCATATGTGCCCTGGACGTGTGCTCTATCCTTAGTCTGGAAAACTCTCCTTCACTTCACCTCTCCTAGAAAACTCTCACCCATCAGCCCCAGCATCCTTCCTCTGTAAAGCTGTCATTGTCCCCCCGGGTTGAATTAGATAATACCCACTTGGCTCCTCCAGCATCCCATGCACATATCCATTAGGCGACGTTTAATGCTTTCTTAGTGAGTTGCTGCTGCAGCCAGGGCTCTGGAGAAACAACTGTTAGCCAGACAGAGGTAGTCCTGCCCTCCGAGAGCTAGAGTCCAATGGGACAGCAGACACCAAACAGGTCAAGTATTACAACTGAGAAAGTACAATAAAAGATATTGTAACAGGGAGCCAAAGGGGTTGTGTTTTAATTATTTACCTTGTCTCATCTGCTGGCTGAGGAGTATTTGAATATAACATCTGGTTTGCATCTGTGTAACTTGGCAGAGTACTGTGCCTATGTGTACGGAGCATGCATTCTCTACTGAATGAATAAATGATGGAATGAATCCAATGAGTTAAAACTGAGACACACAGGGCTTGCCTAAGGGGACAAGTAATTAGCGACAATTTGGGGTATTACCTTCTTTTAAAGCAGGAGAACACTTGAAAACATATATATTATATACCTTTTATATATATATATATGTATATACTTTACATAATGTATTTCATATATATACACAGGGTGGGGTAAAAGTACGTTTATAGTAAGTTGTTCGTCTGAAAAATAATAATTAATAAGTAATAACACAAGAATAAACTCTGGATTTCATGCACTCAAAACTGTAAATCTACTTTGCCCACCCAGTATAAGAGGTCTGTCTGGAAAAATCCCAGCCATTGTTAATATAATAAGAACGGTTCGTGTACCACAGATGTAACCTGGCAGTCAAGAAGAGTGAACTGGAATATGCATGCATGAGTAATGATGACTTCACTGTACTAGTCAGTGGGGGCTGTAGATGCCACTGAGTGAGCATGTGTACTGTGTGGTTGTCACATTCAAAATGACTGAGCAAGTAGAGCAATGAATCTGCATCAAATTTTGCTTTAAGCTTGACCATTCCTCCATGGAAACTATTTCAATGATTCAGAATGCCACAGCTATGGACAAATGGTGATTGGCAGCTCTTCATCACAACAACACGCCTGCTCATGCATCACATCTCATGGAGAGTTTTTTGGTGAAACATCTAATCATCCAAGTGACTCAACCCCACTACAGCTCAAATTTGTCTCCCTGTGACTTCTGGCTTTTCCCAAGACTAAAATGACCTTTGACGGGGAAGAAATTTCAGACTCTTGATGAGATTCAGGAAAATACAACAGGGAAGCTAATGGAGAATAAGAAAACTATGTGAGGTCCCAAGATGCCTACTTAGAAGGGGATTGAGATGTCACTGTGCTATGTACAAAGTTTCTTGATACATACATACTACTAAATACATGCCTCTATTTTTCAACATACATATGGCCCTGTTTTTCATATTACATGGCTGGACATTTTCTGGACAGACCTCATACATGTACATATGTACCTACACACATACATGCATATATATATATTTTTTCTTTTTGCCAGCATATCCAAAAAACGTATGTCACTTGGTTCCCAGGCCTAAGCAATGGGTCTGTTGGGAGCCCTTTCTTCATTTTTGGTCTGCCCTGCCTGCTGTTGCCCGTGGGTGGCCTCTGCATGGACTTCCTACCACATGATGCAGAAAGGATGATGGGCACGTGCATCCGTTCTCACTGGCTGAAAAAGCCCACTGCCAACCTCACAACGATTACCATATTTTGCTGTGTATAATGCATGGTTTTTTGCCCAAATTTTTGAGGAAAAATAAGGATGTTCATTATACATGAGTAGTACCAATTCCGTATCTATATAAATGTTTTTAATTCTTTTAATTATGCTTATGCATTAAAAGTGTAATTCTAGAAAGCAATAACACTAACTGTACGCAAAATAATACAATCAGTTATTGATTGTATTAAGAATTGAATTAAAAAATTAAAACGAAAGATTTCTTTTCTGAAAGCTTGGGCCAAACATGTGGGTGCACATTATACATGGCAAAATATGGTACTTCTGTGCTGTGTTGATACTTCATTTTATTTGGCTATTTGGTTCTCACAGGCCACAGTGTAGAAACACAAACATAATCAGTGGCTTTAAACCAGAGCAGGCATGGAGGAAGAATGTGTTTTATTTGGGAAATAGTGGCTCCCCTGAGCACTTGTGATTTAAGGAGGAAGCAAACATGTGTGAGTCGCCCCATTAACCTCAATGGTGTGTCACTCCAGCAAGGTCCAGACAGAAGACTCACTCTATTATTCTAAATCCTTCATTAAGCCAGTTCCATTTGCAGCCCACACTGTCCTGCCTTCCCTGTGGTTCTGAGGGGCAGGCAGTGTGATTACCTAATTTAAATAAAGAGCTAGGGCACTGCTTTTTCTGGGTGTCAAGACAATTTGGAGCAGGGATGATATTCTCATATCATTATCAGACTCTATGAAAAATTTAAAAGTGCACATAAGAACACTCACACCTGTGCTGGGCAGAGCTAGACGGAGATGCACATATTTTTTAGCATGTCACAAAAGACAGCAAACCCCACGCCCTGCCCCAGTGGCCACTTGACCATAGTAGTCGCCAATGTCAGCACTGCCTTTGATGGGTCAGTCACCAGAAGCACTCCTTCTAAGACTGGGATGCCAGGCCTCTCTGCAGCCGGTGGCAGAATTCACTCCCCAGCTCAGAATCTGTTTTTCCAGATACAGAATGCATTCTCTTGGTAGGAGACATAGAATTAAATAATCTCACTATTGTTAATATAATATTTAATATATATAAGAAAATGTATATTTCTTGCAAAGCTATAAATCATAATAAAACAAACACCTATGTACACATTATCCATTTTGAGAACAAGTAGTATGAGTATAACTCATACGACTGAATTCACCGGTGGGGATCTCCTCTACCCCATCTTCTTGCAAACTATCTCAGAGAAAACAATATTTAAAGTTTGTGTTTCTAGTTCCCTGATTATTTTGTTTTCTTCTTTATGATGTTTCTTTCCCCCGATCTGTCTGCCTTCATAATTTCTCTTTACCTTGGATTTTCAGCAGTTTCATTATGATGCATCTACCTTCAGGTAATATATAATGCTAACTGACACATAATGCAGCAACCTGGCAACAGTGTTCTCCTAGTTCTTCCCTCCCATCTTTTATTCCACCGTCGTCACACATTTAATTTTATATGTGCTACAAACACATAATACCTTATAACTAGTTTTGCTTTAAAAGGTCAATTGTTTTTTAGAGTGATCAAAAATTAAAATTATATTGCCGTGCACTGCAATGACTCTTGGAAATTTCATTTCTTTATGTAGATTCAAATCTCTCTCATCTCATTTGTTCTACTTTAAAAATGTCCTTTGCCATTTCTTACATAGTACAGGTCTGCTGGTAATGGATTCTCAAGGCCCCTATCCTGGTCTTTTGGGGGGGTTTTGGGTCTGGAAAAGTCATTATTTTGCTTTTAATTTCAAAAAGATATTTCCACTGGGCATTTCCGTGAATTCTGGATGAATTGTTTTTCTTGTGGATGAATTTTTTTTCTTTTTAAAATTTTCTTCAATTTTTTTTCATTTTTTTAAAGATGTCATTTCATTGTTTTCTGATATGCATAATTCCTGACAAGGAGCCTGCTGTGATTCTTATCTTTCACATGATATATCTAACAGTGTGTGTGTGTGTGTGTGTGTGTGTGTGAGAGAGAGAGAGAGAGAGAGAGAGAGAGAGAGAGAATCATGTAGGTATTTATCCTGCTTGGGGTTGTGTCAGTTATCAATTTATTTCATCTTCACTCTGAAACATGCTCTGTGATAAAGAAGGTAACTTTTTGGAGTATTTCTCCTTTAAAGTGAGGCAATGTTAAGCTTTCTCAGCAGAGAGTACTAAAGAGACACTGGGGGAAGAGGAGACTTCCTGCAATTTCTGGCACGGGCCAGGAAGGGTCAACATGCAGCTGTAAGGTTATCTAGTAGAAACTGCCCTAACCACTGCTCAGAGTGAGGCTCCTCTGTGACCTTGGAGCCTTAACTGGGAAATAACCTTTGTATATTCCTCTCAACACAGAAGCCAACTCTCTCCCTGCCCCCATGAAGCTGCCTGCCTGGACTCCCTTGGCAAGTTCTCACATGGTTTACATACAGCTGCATGTGTTTTGGATGGTCACCCACAGAACAGTCATCACCTCTCCACTCCTCCCATTCCTCAGGCATGCCCCCTGAGCTCTGAAGGCCTTTTGCCCCTGCCTGTACCCGGACCCCCACAGTATGCCTATTTCCCAGCCTACACTCTAGAAGGTTACCTATCTCTTTCCCATGACTCCAGACCAAACCAATGAACTGCTCTGCTACACAGTGACTGAACCACACACCTCCTCCAATGAAGTCTAAATCCCTTCTACATTTGAACTTCTTTAGGTATTCTTTATCTTAAGGTGCCATATAGAGTTCCTCTATTTATTATAGTTATTCTTTTACACCATAATTAATCATTCTTTATACTAAACTTTACCCTGTTTACTATATGGTTTCTATTTCCTGACAAAACTATACTACAGAGGGTTCTCTGAGCTCCCAGATCTGTGGTTTCATATTTTATATTATTTTTAGAAAATAATAAAGCCATTGCTTCCTTTATGATATTGCATTGTGGCTTTGATTTGCATTTCTGCAATGATTAGTGACATTGAGCATCTTTTCATATGTCTATTGGCCATCTGTATGTCCTCTTTGGAGAAGTGTCTATTCAGGTTCTCTGCCCATTTTTATCTGGGAGAGTTTTTGAAAGTAAAATATTCTGAGTCCTATTGCAAGGTTCACAGCAATACTGGTAATTATGGCCCTTGGAGGAGCCGAGGGATGTGAACTCGAGGGCCAGGCAGGTATCACTAGTGGCTGAGATATGGTGAGTGCAGAACAGTCGAGGTGGTGGGGTTGGAGGAAACTGGAAATTTGTGCCCAATGGTGGCAGCTCTGCGCAGCCTCAGGAGGGGTTGCCATGCAGAGATACAGGCCTGCTCCTCTCAGAACATCTGAGGTTTTAGATGGAGTCACCTTATTTTACAATGTTGTGAACCAATTCAAAGAAATTTAACTTGTATTTCTCAAAGTCTGCAGGCTAGGTTTAGCTAATAAGCCAATAGTTTGCGACTTCTGTTTACAATACTTCTCACGATGCCCCAAAAGAATTTGAATTATCAAAGAAATCATATTATATTATTAGGTATAATCATATTATACCTAATATCTGAAAACATTCTATTGACTGGAATAGACAGACGGACACCCTGGGGAAAGTTGCTAGTACTCATGGGGTGTGTGCAGCTGAAGTCACCAGTGCAGATGTTGTTGCCTCCAAGTCTGGGCTAGATGCAAAAGCTTGTGAGGTCCAAGACAAGCCAGTGGTGGGGGTTTTGCCAGAGAACAACTGGGTAGGGCTGCCAGCATTTGTGTCCACTGGAAGAGGAGTTGTTTCAGGTCTTCCTAGACCAGAGTCGGGGGAGGGGGGGATGAAGAAGAATGAGCTGGAGGCAGAATAGAAATGACTTACATGAGTGAGAGAAACCCCTCGGTCGGGGGCAAGGTTGTCTGAAGAATAGATCGGCTGCTACCAGGAGCTAATAAAGATGCCCTCATCCCCCATCACAGCACAAGGCACAGATTTCTCCTTCTGGCTCCTTTAGCTGTGAGTGAAATGAAGATGCTCATCTGCTGAGTGGTAATGGAGGGTTGGGGACACTCAGCCACAAAACGCAACCTGCAGGTTAAATGTGCACCTGCAGTTTTCCACTCATCTCTGAACCTGCTCCTATAACCTCATTTTGGAAATGCAGGACAGTGAGGACTGCTGACTTGTCAGCATAGTAGAGACTGCCAGGTGTGCTGGGTGAAGTTGTGCAAAGGATTGAGATGCTCTTTAAATAATACCCTGGAAGTTCTTCTCTGCATGACTAGAAAGCACGTCAGGCCTCTAATGGCACAGCGTGCTGAGTTAGAAAAAGGCTTCCAGAAACCACAGGTCTAATCTAACAATAAATGGTTTCCCGGGGCCCCTTGGCCATGGCTGCGTAAATCTGCCTGCTTAAAAAGAGATGTGCACAGAGCTCTGCTCTAGCTGCTGAACGCCAAGCCAGAAGGGCCATCCCCTGGTTCTTCAGGAAGCTCTGGTGGGTGTCGTAATGGACTCTGGGCCCCAGAACTCGAGGGCTCTCCCTGCTGGATGTGGGGCTGTGACAAAAGCTCTGAGTGGATATTTGGGTTTTGTCCATCGAGCTGCTCTGGTTCCCAAGGCCTTCTGTCACCATCATCCACCTTCCTGGAAGCACTGCCCAATTTGTTCCCGGATCCTAAACTCTACTGAAGCTCTTCAAATATTTGAAGGCTGTGGCCATGCCTGCTTCCTGCCTGCTCTTCTTCAAGGAAAAAAACTCGGGTCCCATCAACCGCTACTCAAGTGAAATAGCTCCCATGTGTCCACTGATCTGGTGACTCTTTTCCAGAATTACACTGACTTTATCCATGTGCATATTTATGCAACACAGACTTATGTAGCACTCAGAGAGGTGCCTTGGGGGAGTCAGGGAAGGTTTAGCATTTTAAGCAACATCTGAGTTGGGGTTTGGGGAATAAGAAAGAGTTCAGCAGATTAAAGAACCAATAATGTCTCCAACAGATAAATCAGGGAGTATCACAGGTATGGGGGGACACATTCATCCTTTCCTCACACCACAGTGTCAAATGGGCTTCGGTGCTACCCTCCACCAGAGTGCTGAGCCTTCATTCTCTACCAGTCATTTCCAGGTAGACACGAGGAGTTGTCCCTACCCTGCCCAGAATGAGAGAGAGAAAGGTGTGGCCCAATGAGGACAGGAGCATTGGCTGCTTGTCCAGTGCTATATCCTCAGTACTTGGAAAACAGAAAATGCTCCATAACCATTTGGTGAATAAACCGACAAACAAATGAGGTGAAGTCAGTGATGATAGGAAGGGCAGGAATCAGGGTGGTCATTTATTAGGGCTTCCCTCTAGGGGGCACAATGTGTGTCAAAATGTGTGTGCCTCTGGGGGAGGTGCACCGATGAGAATGGGAGGCGCTCAGAGGAGCACTCTAAGGATGGGGTCGGCACGGAAATCCATGTGAACCGAGAGACACGGTGGGGCCTCCAGGGCAGGTGGCGCAGGTTTGCAGGGGCAAGACACGACCTGAAATTTACACTTAATGTTTGTGAGATGAATGAACACATGAATAACTGAATCTAAAATCAAATGTTGAAAGGGAACGAAATGATACAAAAGAAGAAAAACAAATATTTTCAGCGAAGTTCTAATAAAAGAGTAAGAGGACAGAATACAGGCAGGTATAAATGTTAAGCTTCTTTATATGCAAATGACAGGCAAGGGCAAGTCAGTCAGGAATCAGTAATATAAGGTAATAGGTAGTATTTATTCTGCTTTACCATCTGCCAGATGTGGCACTAAAGGAGACAGAAGTGACCACAGTATTAATACACGTAGTGTTTATAGATGGTAGTGACAACCGTTATGAAAATGCCCTCTATTTTATAGATAAGGAAACTGAGGAAGGAGAAAGGAGGTCACCTGCCCAAGTCTCCCAGCTTGAAAGTGGCAGTGCTGGCCTTGGGATTCACCTGTCTCTGGCTCCACAGTCCAGGATCTCCCCTCTAGACAACAATACACTGAGATCCGAGCGTGGGGTTCTGGCTGCTGCTGAGGTGGAAATCCAAAACGGGCTGTGGGCTTCCTTCCTGAATCCCTCCAGGAGATTTCCAGGAATATGAATGGCATCGTACTTATGAATAAGCACAACACTGGATTCAACATAGAAATGTACACATCCTTTGACCTAGTAACTCTACCTCTAAAAATGTGTTCCTCAGTTACGCTTGTACCTATGCCAATGACTAAAGTACAATGAAAAAAGTACAAAGGACAAGGACAGAATTTAAATGTTTCAAAGAGCTTAAGATAGTAAAATCCTGGAAACCACTTTTATGCTTCTCAATAGAAGAATGGTAATGGGATAAAAGAGTAATAATCTAGAGAAAAAATAGTGAATCTACATCTCACACCCCATACTAGCATAAATTCCAAATGGATGCATATTTAAATGTAAAATAATACAAGGTACTAGAAAAACATAGAGTGGGAATAAATTTTCTAACTAGGACACAAAATCCTGAAGCCATGAAAGCAATTTATAAATCTGATGATATTAACATTTTTAATAAAAAACCAACTGACGTACCAGGGAAAATGTGGCAACTCAAATTACATAAAAAGCACTAATTTACATATTATATTAAAAGCTCCTACACATTCATAAAACCAGCAATGAATCAAAGGCTATGAACTCAACAGTCCACAGGAAAAACATTCAAATGTTGTTAAATACGTGGGTGCCTTTGATCTGTTATATTTTAATTTCCTTTCAGTTTCAAATATTGTTAATTCTACTGTGGTTTCTTTTTGCCCTGGCTTATTTGGGAGTATATTCTAATTTCTCTTGTTTATTACTCTCTTTTTTTCAACTTCTCATTCACTTATCATTTTCCAGGTTAATTCCACTGTGATCAAAGAAGACACAATATTATTTTACTTTGGAAATTTGTTGAGATTTGTCATACATTCCACCATACGGTCTGTATTGGTAATGTTCCATATGCACCAGAAAACAATGTACAACCTATAGATGGATAAATGTTTTTGTACATTTGCTAAGTCATACTTGTTACTTGTGATGCTCAAAGCTCCTATATCTTCACTGATTAAATGCCTGTTTGCTCTCCCAGCTACTGAAGTGTATTGAAGTTTAGAAATATAACTGTGGGTTTGATATTTCTCTTTTTACTTAAGCTAGTTTTCAATTTATGGATTTTAAAATGATGTTATTAGGTGCACATTACTTTAGAATTTTTCAACAGCCATCCATCCTCTTGTTGAATGGACCCTTTTAACTCTAGTAATGCTTTTTATCTGAAAATCTACTTTGATATTAATACAGGCACATCATTTTTCTTTTGGATCATCTTTATTGGCTACATATTTTTTGCCTTTATATTTACAGAGTGTTTCTGCATCTTTATATTTAGCATGTACTTCTTATAAGATGTAAACTGTTTGGTTTTGATTATTTTTAATTCTGAAAATCTTTACCTTTTAATTAGAATATTGTTCCTAGTCAAGCTAATATAATCACTGATATATCTGGGCCTAAATATAGCTTGTTAATTGCATGCTTGAGTTGTAAGAGGTGATTCTGAATTGGTGTACTCAGCACTTCTGAGAAAATGCAAGGGCCTTACACTTTAATCCGATCTACTTCCTGTCCTTTTTGTACTATTGTCACCATGCTTTTAATTCTGTGAATGTAAGCCCTACAGGGTGACCAACCCCCCAGGGAGTGCGGCTGCCCAGATGGCTATGAATGTGGCCCAACACAAAATTGTAAATTTACTTATAACCTTTTTTTTTTTTTGCTTATCAGTTTTTGTTAGTTTTTGTTTATTTACTGTGTGGCCCAAGAAAACTCTTTCTCTTCCAGTGTGGCCCAGAGACTCCAAAAGTTTGGACACCCCGGCCTCCATTATATTAGATTATGAATTGTTTTAAAAAATCAACATTCATTAGTTTTACCCCCCTATCTACCACATTTCTCATCCTTCCTAGTCCTTTTCATTACTTTCTGAATTGTCACTTCTTTTTCCTTCCCCAAGAACTGTCTTCGGTGTTCCTTTTTAGTTCATGTCTGCTAGCAACAAAATCTCTCAGTTTTTGTGTGTCTAAAGGTGTCTTCATTTCGCCTTTATTTGTGAAGGATATTTTTATGGTTATATGTTTTTATAATAATTTTTTCTCTTTCAGCACTCTAAAGGTTTCATTTATGGTGTTCTGACTTTTACCATATCCACTAAAAACGTCAGCTATGAGTCCTTGTCACTCCTGTGAAGATACTGTGATTTCTTTCTCCAGCTACTTTGAAGATTTTTTCCACTGTCTTTTGTTTTCACAGATCTTTCTATTAGGTACTTAGGTAGGATATTCTTTGCACAGTATTTATCTTGGTTAAAGTTCCTGAAGGTTCTCCCCAAAAAGGACTGTATGAAAGGCTGCCTCAAGGCAGTGGCCAACTCCGAAGCTCTAAACACACAACTGACCTGCTATTTTCATCAGTTATTAGCTCTTTGGTGAAGACTTCTCAGTTACTAGCTCTGTGGATATGGCTTCTGCCCAATTCTCTTTCAATTGTCCTTTGAGTTCTCCAATTATATTCACATAAGTCATAGACTTTTAAATTGTGTATTTCTGTATTTTCTATCATTTTTCTTTTGCTTCAGTCCGAATATTTTCTCTCATTTGTCTTCCAGTTCCTTTATCCTATTTGTGATGTGTCTGATTTACTGTTAAACCTATTTAACAATTTCAGCAATTGTGTTTCTCATTTCCAGAATTTTAATTTGAATCTTTCTTTAAAAACAGATTCCAGGCCTCTAGTAAATTATTCTGTTCTTTCATCAATTTTCCTGAACATGTTATTTTGAAGTCATTTCTCACAACTCAGATAGAGTTAACTTTGGGGTCTGGTTCCATTGTCTATTTGTCTATCAGTTTTGTTCATTCGGTCCCATTTCTTGCAATGTCTAGTTACTTTTAGTTCACAGAGGACTGAATTTTGTTTTGTCGGGGAGATAGATACTGCATGGACCAATGTCTTGATTCAGTCGAAGACGTTTTGCGCTCATCTCCTCACGACTAGAGCACATCCCCTTAAGAGTCCCCTCGGGAACCAGCAAATGTTCCCCGGGCTCCTCTTCACAAGCCCTGAGCTCCTGTCTTTGCCTCTCAGGCACTGTGAGTCTGACAGTCTCTGATGGACTTTTTATCTTCTTAGAACTTAGAAACAAAGATATTTTAAACTTGTATATTTGTAACTTAGGAGTTGGCAAATCCCTTGAGATAAAATTTCATGTAGTCTTTTTCCTGGGATAGTGTCTTTTCAAGTTCAGCCTGACTTGGTAGCCTTCAGCTTTGATTTTGTGTATTCATCCCAGTAGAAATACCACAAGCTCCAAGCCACTGATTTCTGTTTAACCTTTATACTCATTGTAGTAAATTCTCTAGAGGTAAAATGCTGTGGCAAATATCAGGTTTACTTCAATGAATTAACCCTTTTTTCCGTGTTTTTGGACCCTCAAGTCTCAGTTACCGTGGTTACATACCAATGCCATCAAACATCTGAATTTTTTGTTCTTCATCCAGGTTTTATAGTTTTTTGTGATGAAAGTTTAGTCATACAAAATCACTCCATTTTATCTTCCAGAAATAGATGCCTAAGGAATTATTTTAAAAACAAGAATCCAAAGTTCAAATATAAAAGAAAAAAATCAGTTGATGTAATTATATCAGCATTGGGAATTTCTTCAACAGAGGATACCACAGACAACGTTAACTGACTTAACTGACGGGTGGGAGAGTGAGGGGCAGTATTTGCAACCTCTAAAACCAACAAATAGCTAGTACTGGACACTACAAGATAGGATACCCAGCATAAAAAAAAATGAGAAAAAATGTGAGTAAGTCATGCACAGAAATGTAAACCAAATCACAAGTTTATGAAGAGGTATTCAATTTTATGAGTGATTTGAGAAATGTAAATGAAAATAATGTTATGCTATGTAGGAGACCATTCTGCATGGTGTGGGCCCAGCTCCCACTCGGAGATGCACAGGACCCATGCCCACGGATAGGTTCTCCTGTGGGGAATCAGGCCTGCAATGTGCGTAGGCTACTTTGAGTCTTGCTTTTACTAAAAAACTCCCTCACCCAGATTTGTGGCAAACATTTACTGCAAAATAACTTTCTAAAAACCATGCTGAACCTTCCAAGGACCAGTGCAACCAGTTCAACCACTTCTGCCTTTTCATTTGCAAATATCCCTCTTCTGTGATGTGATTAGCATCATTGGCTCCTTTGTTTTCTGTGAAAGGTAACCACCTAAAGCAACCTGTGCATAGTAAATGAGGACCATGATGTAATGTGCTGAGAAACCCAATAAAGGCCAGTCGTGGCAAGGGCCCAGGCTTTTGCTCCCGTTCAGAGAAAATGCCATGCTTGCCCTTTTCCTCCACAGGACTCAGTAGTCCACATGAATGTCTCTCCCCCTTCCACAATGTCATGGACCCCACAAACTGGGATCTGCACCAGCACTACTTCATGATCATGAAATTGGTACAAATTGGAAACTCAGGTAAATGTTGATGAGAACCAGAGAAGAAAGAATCTTATACACTGCTGGTGGATGGCTCAGAGTAAGTACTCCAGACATCAACCTGTTTACAACCTACCAATCCTGTTTCAAAAATATATATTCTAGGGACATTCACATAGGTCTATGAGAAAATGTGCATGAGGGTGTTTATGTCAACAATGCTAGAAGATTAGGGGTTGGGAGATAATGCAAGTGTCCATCACTGAGGAAGTAAGAGTCAACTGGGAAGGAGGTATTTGATGGAATACTATGAACCAATGAACTAGAGGTATGTTCAGGATCTTAAAACCATAATGAAGAATGAACACAGTAAGATGTAGAAAGATATCTATAGCAGCATGATGATATTCAAATGCATTTTTAAAACACAAATACATACTAGATACAGTCCTGCAGAGCTCTTGGAGCTCAGGTTCTGTGTGCAGGTTGCCTGGACTGAGTCCTCACTCTGCCGTGTACTACATGGGTGATCTTAAGAAAGTGACTTAACATATCTGCACCTCAGTTTCTTCATCCGTTAAATAGAAATGAGAACTTATCTCATAGCACTGTTGGGAAGATTATAAACAATATATGTAAAAGTGCATAAAGTGCTTAGAAAAGGGTCCTGGTAAATCAATTAGTCAGCAAGAATTACAGTGGGCTTACTTCCCTATCAGCCTGTCCTAAATTGAAGATACTGTAGGCCAAGAATGCACTTAATATACCTTACCTACTGAATAATTATAATAATATTTTGTAACAAAGGTTATGTGAATAAGACATGATTGAGTAAAATAGGACTTAGTTGAACAAGCACTGTGATACCAGACAGTGGATCTGTTAACCCAGATGGCTACTAAGTGATTGATGGGTGGGGAACATGACAGGGTGGATTCGCTGAGCAAAGGAATGATTCACGTTCCAGGCAGGATGGAGTGGGATGGCAAGAGATTTCATCACACTACTCAGAACAGCAGGCAATTTAAAACTTATGGATTGTTTGTTTCTGGAACTTTCCTTTTAATATTTTTGGATCACCATTGACTATAGG
This sequence comes from Sturnira hondurensis, assembly GCF_014824575.4. Taxonomy (NCBI): domain Eukaryota; kingdom Metazoa; phylum Chordata; class Mammalia; order Chiroptera; family Phyllostomidae; genus Sturnira; species Sturnira hondurensis. The sequence goes on along the minus strand of NW_028075797.1, from coordinate 1,129,895 downwards.
TCATCGAAACTGTTGAAAAAGTATGCACAAGGAGGGATTGCTGTATCTCAGCTGATGTGACTACACCATGAAATAAGCCAGGTTTATAGATGTGGATTAAGAATGACAGAGATTAAGCAATTTATTTAAGTTACAATAAGTACCATAAGAATTAGGCTAGGAATTGAAGCTTAAGACTTACAATTTCCCTATGCCATAGTCTTTGGAATTCCTGAAAATATTATTGGAATTAAAAATAAAAATAAATTGTAGTGTAGCTATTTTTTCCCTAAGAATCACAACATAAATTAAACTGTTTTATACTACTATTCCCGTGACACAGTTATGATCAGAAAACTCGCCAAGCATAAATGCCCCATACCCATTCAAATTCTCCCCTTTTGGTGACTTGGCAGTACCAACCTGTTGCTGTTGAAATGTTACTTGCTCTAAGGACCACTACTCAGACAGACTGAGCTAGCTTTTCTTGATGGTTCTTGGCAGTTTCTAGACCCCACCACGGTAGCCATATGGGTCTTGTGCCCTTTCCATCTTCCCAGTACCTCTGAATCTGCCCATCCTCAAGTTTGGGCTAAAGTAACCACTCTTCCAAGGAAACGTCCAGTCCACCCACAGGATTCTTGCCTTCCTCTCTACTTAGAACTGATTTAGAAGGAAGACAGAAAGGAGTAGATGTGTGGAAGTTTAAGATGTCTAGTCCCAAAGCAAGACACCTGCCAAAGAATCATAAACAATAGAGATAGAAGAAGCTTAGACAAGTGGCAGATGTGCTTCCCTCCTCTCCTCACCAGGAAGTAGGGATGAGGGCATGGCCGGTGAGTGCTAGTACATTCGCTGGAGACTGACTCCAAGATTTGTTCAGATGATAATAAGTCTCCCACACTCACGAATGACATGGTAGTGGAGCACAACGGGAAGGGGCACACCAAGTAACCACCCCCTTAGGGACATAGATGGTAGGCATCATGGTGACTTAGCAAGGGTTCTAGGGAAGGTGCGAATGTCTGCAGAGCACAGGATGCTCTCTTGCATGGACTCTGCTCTGAGGCAAAGGAAGGGGGCCAGGTAGCCGTCTCCCCTGACCAGGTAGCAAAGATTCCTCTTTGGGGCATGGCAAATGAAAGCTGACTTGAGGGGTCTTCAAAACACTCAATTTCTATGTCCCCCCTGTGATGCAAGGGAGCCATGGCTATCTGAAGGGAGTGACCCTACCTGTTACTCCTGACTCTATTAGAATTTGTTTCCTATGCTCCCCATTTGCCATTATTACAGTGTGGCCTGGACTGAAGGACTGGGCACAAACATGACACACCTCCAGGGAAAGGAAGCTGTTCCCTGACTGTCTGGATGGAAAGCACCTTATGAATAATTGTGCCCACTGGCTTTATCATGCATCCCAGGCCAGGGCAAGTGGACAGGGATCCTAGATGTGATCTGCTCCAACTCCATCATTTTACAGATGAGGAAGCTGAGGGAGAGGGGAGGTCCAAAGTCACTCATGAGTAGGTAGAAGGGTTGAGAATAGAATCCAGGTTTCTGACCCTGACTACCATGTTTTGTTTTGTTTTTTATTACAACAACCTTTTTGTGAAGATACCTACTCTGTGCTCACTGTTGTGCCCCTCACACCCCTGATCCATACGGTCACCAAGTCATCAGCATTTGAAATCATGAGTCCAGTTGGGACACCCCTCTGTTTAAACTCAACAGTGGCTTCCCACCACAGAAAACATAAAACCCAAACTCCGTGTGGTGGCCCGTACGCTCCCAGCAATCTGTCCAGTCCATCTACCCACCCCACGGCACTCCAGCCTGTCTGGCTCTCTTGCTGTTCTGGGAACATAGCATGCTGTTTCCACCTTAGGACTTCGTACTTGCTGTTCCTTCTGCACAAAATGCCATTCCCTTCATGAAGCCAGCTCTACCTTCTCGTTCCTTTCCCAGCCATGCACTTCCTCCAAGAAGTCCCCTAACCAGCCATTCCCAATTTGCCCCCTGTCTCTAGTCTATCACCCTGTTTTAGTCTCACCATAGCACTTATCAGTGAATGACATTTCCTTGCTTATTATTTGTCTCTCCATCTGTTTCATTCACTGCCAGTGCTTGATACCCACCTGGCACACAGTGGACTCTTAATAACTATGGGTTTAATTATTCTGTGAAAGGTGACAAGCATGGCTGCCCCTGTGGCATCGCACACCTTTTTTGGATGGCATCCTGGATTTGATCAAAGAGCACCAGCACCAGGTAGTTTCAGGAAAACACTACTTGCAGTGAAGGATAACAAAAGGAAGGCCTTTTGGCTTCCTGGAAAACTCAGCAAGCCATTTGGTTTCTCAGAGCATCTCAAAATGTACCCTTTGAACTCGGTGGTGTCTCATACCATTACTAAGACCAAAATAATAATAACCAGAGAAGCCAGCAGCTTTGGCACACTGACTTGCTCTGACTGGTTCATGCTGAGCCAACATTTGAAATCAAAGCCCTTGACTTGGAAATGCAGTCAAGTGACCTGAACAACTGTAGATCTTTTTTTCTTTTCCACTTTTTTTCCCCTGTGTTCTAGTGTCAAACTGTTGCAGTCTTCTCCCCCTCCCACCTGGGAGGAAGATTCAACCCATCAATCACTTGCCCAAACTAACAGATGCAGCTGCTGATTGCAGAGGGAGAACCAGGGCAGGACCACCGCAGCAGAACAGAGTCAGCTTTCTGGGGCATTTTGAAAGGAAATGATTGCTTGCCGAAGCATGAAAAATGAACAGCCTCGCCATTCTATAAGCTTCCTCCTTGTGCCTCAATCAAGTCACTGATCTGTTGAATTGGAAACACTGACTGCAAGTGCTAAATTGAAGAAGTTAGAAGCAACTTGGTAGTACCTTCCTGAGACATGAAATCCTTCTGCTCAGGGTCCTCACATTCTTGACTCCACCCCTGAGTCCTCAACATTCTCCCAGTGGCCTCCCACACATAACCACAATCATTTCTTTCTCTAGACATATCTGCCTCCCTGTCCCCCACCTCCGTCTGCACGAGACCCTCTCAGCTCTTACCTGCACTATTGCAGGAGCATCCTGAGTGAAGCTCCAAGCTCTGGACCAGGCTACCTTACACAACCTCCTAGATTATTCTTTCTAAAACCAAGCTCCCACCATGTTCTTGTCAGCTCAGCACAGTGGGTTCCTGGCACTCTGTCCACCTTCACATTCCAAGTCCATCAGAACCTCTGCAGCTTCTACTCAGCCTTCAATTCATCTCTATAAAGTCTTCTTTGATACCTACAGTGGTAGGAAGTGCATCATCCCCTTCTAAACTTTTATAAATGCCTCTGTACTTCTTTAGTGTCTCAGTCCTCCATACTTTCTACCCTGATTTATCAATGTTTATGTCTTAACTCCTCCACTTTGTTGCTCACTTTCGTGTCCTCCATGCAGCTTATGCCCTGCTCTGTTTAAGCAGATGCTATTGACACACACTAGTGTTAAGAGAATGGGTTAATTAATTTAAAGAGGTTAAATAATCACGGTAGGCCAATAAAATATCTGTATCATTGGCAGGGGAAAGATGTGGTTGTCTCTTTTTTCTCCTTATACATTCAAGGTTTTTCTGAAATGTCTCTTTCATTTTTATTGTATGTTATTCTTTTCATAGCACTTTGAGCTTTCTAACATGTTTTCACATCTGTTATGGCATTTTATCTGCATAAGAATTCTTCCAAGATGCGTGGAAAAGGGTTTTTGAACAACTGTACATAAAATTTCTGACAGAATAACTATTTCTTGAATGTTGTTTAAGTGCTAGGTATTGTGCTGGTACCAAGCATCAGTGATTAGCTCAGCTTGCAGGGTTAACACTGAGACTGACAGGCGCGGGAGTAATTTTCACATCATACGGCAAATTCTTTGATGGTGGCAGGCATATGTTTCTATAGGAGTACATAGCAGGGACATAGAGGAGGGGGAAGACCCCTCTCTGAGAGGAAGTGAAAGCTAGCGACAGTCTCAAATGAGAGGGAGGAACTAGCCATGCAAGCTGGAGTTGGCAATGCAGAAAAAAACATAACCTAGGCCCAGAGGGAAGAGAAACTGGCTAGTTGGAACAGTTGCAATTAACTCATTATCACTAGAAAATCAAAGGTAGAATGGGCATGAAGAGTGATTGCTATTTTTATAGCAGTTATTATTAATATTTTTTCTACTGTGTTACTCTGTCTCTAAAGTGAGGCTTTAGCTCTCTTTTCTCTCCTGCCGTACCATGCATATTCTCCCTTTTCATCCCCCAATTCTCCAAATATAGTTATATTGTGATTTTTTTAGATGGATACTCAGTATCTACACACAAGTCTGAGGCTCACCAGCCCATCTCCAGACTCACAGCCTGAAGGAGATTATCTATGCTAAATCATAAACATCTGAAATAATAAAATACACATTGTATATGCCTTTGTGAGCTTGTGGCTGTTTATTGTGCAGCAAAATGAGGCTCAGACAACATGTTTGAAATGACTTATTCTATGCCTATGGTTTATTGATAATTTGGCTGGGCATAAAAATCACAGTTGGAATACATTCACAACTTGAAAGTATTACTTCATTGTCTTCTGTCAATATTTGACAAACCCAAAGCCATTATGATTTCTTACCATTTATGTTTGATTTTTTTTTCTGTCTGATCTTTATTTTACTCCCACTATTCTAAAATTTTAGAGTTACGTGACCTGGCACTGATTTATTTTCATCTATTGATGTTCAGCAAGTGTTTTCAATCAGGAAACTCATGTCTTTTAGCTCTGGGAAATTTTCTATGATAATTTCATTGCTGAGTACTTCCCCTTCTGTTTTTCTGTTTTCTTCTCCCTAGAAAAATTCATTATTAAGATGTGGACTGATTCTCTAATTTAAAAAAAAAATAAACCTTTTTGCCTTTTCCCTATATCTTTGATATTTTGGTCTATTTGAGGGGGGATGATTTCCCCAATTTCATATCCATTTCTTCTACATTTTAAAAATTTCTGCAGTCATAACTCAAAACATTTTAATTATTCTTATTGTCTTCTGAGTTTTCCTTGAGAAATAGCATTGTGTTCTTGATTCATGGGTACAGCACCTTTTCTTGTCTCCCTAAGGATATTCATGGTCATTTTTTCAACTTCTCTTCCCTTTGCACAAACGATTTTCCCTAAGTTAATTTTCTCCTAACTGTTTGTTTTGGTCTCCATTTTCCCATTCCCTCGGGTGAATGGCAGTCTTTGTGTGTCTACCCATGCTGCAGAGGAAAACACTAATAATGATGGTAAACTTCAAGCCCTTAGGTGGGATATGCTCATCACTGTTCACCATGCAGTGATCTGGTTGGGACATTTATTTGTGGAATATTTGATATCAGTATCTGTAGATTTTTCTTCTTTCACTGGACATATTCTCCAGAGAATCTTTCAGCCTTCTCCTGGGATCTCAGGATCCAACATGCACGTAATAATTTAATCTGTCTACTTTCAATACAGTACTGCCAGCCTCACCTCTGCCGAGTGTCTTTCCATCTCAGACAGTCTATTTCACTGCTATAATCACTGGCAGAAAAGGCAAATTTACACTGTAAAAACTGACGTCCAGAAAAGGAAGGTGACTTCTGAAAGTGATTTGGTATTTTTCAGTTAGTGGCTCTTTAGATATTGCTTCTGCTCAATTTGCTCCCAACTCTCCTTTGAATACTCCAATTATACACATGTTACAGACTCTTAAACTCTGTCTTTCTGTATTTTCTATTACTTTTTTCTTCGTTCAGTTAGAATATATAAATCTGAATAATAAAGATAAGTCACATTTACTAGCATAACCAGGTCATATTCTAGGTGCTTTGCAGTTAACCACACTACAACCCAAAGAGACAGGTTGCATTAGCACCTTGCTTTACACGTGAGGAAATGGAGGCTCAGAGGCGTGAAGCAACTCACCCAAGGTTATAGGTTAGACAACTAGACTATGTTGGCATTAGCATCCTGCATCTAGTCCCTTTGCTAGAAGTTTGGTGTAGATGAAGCATTTGCATTTCCTTAATTGTATCAACTCTGAGAGCCAAGACATAAGAGGTATCATAAATATCTCATTTTTGGCATATTTGGAAATTAAGGTTCTGAAGTAGACCAAAGCTTGTGCACAGCCACTCACCCCACTCCTTGGCCCACTGAGCTCCTCAGCAGCCCCGGCTACCCTCTCTGTTGTCTGTGAGGAGAAATCTGGGCTTCCCTCCAGTTGTAAGAAGAGAAGCCTTTCCATAGGCAAGTACCCAAAGAGAGTAGAAGCAGGAAACACCTTAGAATTTCCTTTATTAATGGTGATGGTGATAGGATTAATGCCTTACATTTGATTAACAATTACTTCTATATCTAATATCATGTCTGCTCCTCGCAATGTCTTAGGTGGTGGAAATGAATATTTTTACCCATTTGGTTAGACAGGAACCTGAGACATAGGTTTCATACATTACTGAAGTAATTTATCTTTAATGATGGGAGGAAGATAATAAATTAACAAAAATATACATTTTTATATTTTTTTTATTTTTAAGGCAGGACAAGGGAGACAAAGAAGGTCAGGAGAGGGAAAAGAGATGATACAAAGATCTCTCTACTATGTTGGCAGAGACCTGAAAAGAACAAGGGAATAAGCCCTTAGGTGTCTGGGGGAAGGGTTTTCCAATAGAGGAAATGGCAAGTGCAAAGGCCCTGAGGCAGGTATTTAAATTTCTGGTCATATGTGAAGTCTACAGTGAAATGAGTCCAAGGGCAAGAAGAGTCAGGGCCTTCCAGGGTTTAACAGCAAGGGGTGAGGAGGACCCAGCAAAGGTGATGGAGTAGAAGGAGACAGAACAGAAGCTGAATCCTAGAAGCCAAGTCAAGGAGAGCAGTGTGGCCAGCTGTGCTGGGGCTCTGAGGGGCCCAGAATCAACCATTGGACTTAGCAACACAGAGGGCATCAGTGACTTTGACTAGGGCTGTTTGCGAAGCTATAGGAATGAAAACTAGCCAGTCAGAGTGACTTCAGGAGTAAATGGCAAGGAGAGGATCAGTGGCAGTAGTGAGCACAGACCAGTGTTGGGAGGGTTGGAGAGAAGAAGGGAAATAAATTATAAGCTGGAGAAGGCAGAAGGGTGAACAGAGTTTCATTTCTTGTTTTCTTGGATGAGAGTTGTCTTTGCATTTTGTATCTTCATGTGAATGATACAGCAGAGAGGGAGAGGCTGATGAACATCTTACACATTCTTATCTCTAAGTCTCAAAATGCTCAGTGAGGTAGACACAATTTCTGTTTTATAAATGAAGACTGTGTGTGAATGAATTTAAGGATTATGTAAATGGTGCTGCTGGGGATCAAACCCAGGTCTCTTGGGTGCCCGTGTGAGTTCTTTCCCTGCGATTCTGCATGGGAAATGGGACATGCACATCAGTTCCTTAGATCCCAAAACTCACTAATCAGTGTTGGGTCAGGATATGAGATGAACCAAAGAGACTGGGGGTGCCCAAGCTCAAGAGGCTGCGATGCTCTGGAACTCAGGAGAGCCACCAGACTAGGACACAGATTCTAGTATGATCTGGCTATGATGTACTTAAGGCAGAGTGTGGGGATAATTGCCCCCAGGGAGGAGAGTCAGAAATACAACATATTTCAGAAGGGCTTAGGGGCTCAAGATTGAAAGAAAACTGTGCAGTCTGGTACCTGGTGGTCCCAGGTGACCATAGAGTAGGCAGCTTTGGTGAAAGCTGCCAATGTGGAAAGTGTTTCTGAAAGCCTTCTATGTCTGAAATTTTAAGAGCAAACTAGAACCCTCTCTGTGATGGATGGGGTGATTGGAACACTGTATACCATGGGGAGGAGAAGTAACCAAGGCCAAGACTGCAGATTCGGGTGTCTGAACATTTTATGGTTCTGTGTTACTCTCATTCAAAGATTTGATTAAACTTAGTAATGCAGACACAGTGAGCCAGAAGCATTTATATTTTATTTTTTGATAGTTAGTCCCTTCATCTCCCTTTATGAGAGCTTTATGAATTGGTGGAGAGTGATAGAGACTTTAAAATTAATCATCTTGTTTTTATGTCACTGAAAGTTTTGGTCTGGACTCTCAAGCAATCTAGCAGCCACTCCCATCTTTGACTGACCATCCTTTTTCATTTCTGTGAAAGAATTTTGATTTGCTCATTTTGATAAGGTAGATCAGAGGTAGGTGGGATGGTGTTCTTTGATTCATGATTAAACCTCATATTTTTCTTGACTGCAAGACATTTATTGTTATTGGTTCTAGGAAGGTTGAAGACATGAAGAAATATGATCTAAAAGCATGGAAAGTAAAACAAAAGTTTTCAAAAAATAAAACAGGGATAGTCTTTTGCGGTAGAAAACTCAGGAATAAATACTTCACCCTCTAAAAACTCAAAGCCCAACACGCCACTGCTCCCAAACCCTAACCTTCACTCTCAAGCCCACTGCGCAAGGCCCTCGGCCCACTGTCACTGACACGGACCACAGCAAACCTCAGTGCCTTCCTCAGCTTTCAAATCTCAAGCCTCTGATTAAGTAACTTCAGTTCTCAGGCACATGAACACAATTTCTAGGAGGCAAGTTAGACAGAAATGAGCTAGTTGATACCCTGGATTTCTTTTTTGATGTTGTTGATTTTTTTTTTTTTTTGAACAATAAGGAAAAATAGCACTGTTGTCACTTTAAGACTGGGAAATTTTTCTTTGAATCTAATACGGGATGTTTGGTGACTGCCTGGAAAGTCTGCAAGATTGCTCTAATTGATGTGTGTATCATTGCACCCTGCATCTCCTGCAGTAGTTTGTCTTTTTCATCCTATGTGATATTCCAGGGACAGAGTACACCGTGATTTATTTCCTCACTCCTTTTGATGGATATCTGGGTTGGCTCTAATTAAGAGCTGGAATAATGTTGCCCTCACACTGGCACTTGTGGGTCTTGGTGCTCTGTGCACTCTCCTTGATAAAGCACACAATGAGAGGTGTTCTTGAGTGTAGGTAGGCACAGCATAAAAAGACAGTGACGAAGAATTTTCCAAAAAAAATTATATTTTCCACTTGCACGAAATGAGAGTTCTGGCTACTCTGTATCCTTGCCAACATTTAATATAGCCACCCCTTTTCATTTTAACCGTGCAAATAAACATGTAGTGGTATTTCATTATGATTTGTTTGGTTCATCAATATTTTAATTTAACTGTTTAAATAAAATTATAAAACTTCTTTTTTCTCCTTGTTAAAAAAGAGAAAGGAAGGGAGGAAGGGAGGAAGGGAGGAAGGAAGGAAGGAAGGAAGGAAGGAAGATGGAAATGTATGTTGACAATGCTCTATTTGCCCTCCCTAACCCATTCTCTGCACCTTTCTGTCCTGGACCCCAGGAAGCTGGTCCCTATGGGATACATCTCCTAGACAACCTTGCTACTGGCTTCTGATTGGATTAGGCCAATGGGAGACTCAAAGGCAGGAAATCTGAGGGCTACAGCAGAGAGAGGTTGGGCGCTTCTCTCCTGCTCACTTCCTGACAGGGCAGTGCTACACTGGCTGTGACAGGTTACACTAGGTGGCACCTCTTCCAGCTCTAATGAGTTCCAATAACCCTTTCCATTCCATCACAGCCCCTGGTGACAAGGTGGGTGGAGGGTATCTTCCAGCTACATTAGTCTTGAGAGCCTTGCAATTTCATGTGTGTCCCTTTAACCTGTCTATGCTATGTAGATAGTCTCTTCGTTAATGTCTCCTGATTTGTACCTGGGTCCATTCTGCTTCCTCGTGAAATTCTGATACAAAATGCAGGTGATGGAGAAGAAAACTAGTACAGGAATAACCTCAACCAACTCACATATGCACAAAACATTGTTAGTAGAAGCAAATTACTTGCAACAAACCTCACAACCAACAGTGCCTCCCTGTCGGGGAGCTGCTGACTGAGATCCCGTCATATTTGGCCCCCTGCCCCCCGTGCTTGCTGCTTACATCTGGATAGATGTTCTGGACTATATGAAGACTGAATGTGTCTCCTCATTTCACCCTTTACACCAGTGAGGTAGGGGCTCAGAAGAATGAGACTGATTAGGAAGATTTCAAATTCCACTAGAAACCTTTCATTATTCCGTGACCTTTCAAAATCCCATATTGGGCACTTTGAGGAAAAGATTTCTCTTCCCTTGCTTATCTACAAATTGCTGGAAGTTTAAAACCAGTTTTATTTATAGTATATGTCATAGCAAATGTGGGCCTCTTCCTTCTAGTGTGTTGTCAGAGCTGCCAGAACCCCAACCCCCCCCAAAGAGACCAACCCTGATGAGGTGAACAAAGAGACAAGGAAAAAGTGAGATCAGAAGAAATCAGCAGAGACCTCATCAACTCAACACTTAATCAAATTTCTAGTAACCTTGAAAGATCCAGGCATAATAAGTTATTATATCAAAGGCTCAAAGAATAGGCTTTCAAATGCTATAATGAGGACAGGTCTAGACATAGGTATCCAGTGTCTGAAAATGGTATTGAAGTGTTGGAATCTCAGATACTCAGAGAAATGTAAAAGTTTACTCTTCCCAGTGACACAAATTAAGATCACCTGCCTCAGACGGTGGGCTCTAAGGAACTTTCTCTCTCCTCCCTCCCCTCTTCATCTCCAAATACCACTCCCTTTCCCTTAACCCCTGGTAATGCATGCGGAAGTGTTTGACACCTGTTTGTATGCATATTCCTTTTTAACAACGGTTATAATAGATAACACTTATTCAAAACTTTCTCCATCTTCTAAATACTTTGCATACCTTCACTCATCCAATCTGGATAACAACACAAGGAAGTATCACCATTTTGCAAATAAGAAAACTGAGGCACAGAGAAATTAAGTAACTTGCCTAAAATAAGCAGTGGAACTTAGTGGAACTGTGATTTGGACGCCTGAAGTCTGATTCTGGAATCCATGATCTCATCCCTTCTGATACACGGCCTCCAAATACATGTTGTTTTAAATGTCTATAAGCTTTAAACTACATAAGTGTGTCAGCTATAAATCTAATTGTGTTTCTTACTTTTTTGATCTCGGTTGTTTAGCAAAACTTTGGGTCTTGATTCTCTACCCGACGACCCTTTCATGCTGAAGGGTTTCATGCTTTCGTGATTGTAGGACCTTTACGATCAGTCTTGCGTCTCAGGTGACAAACAAGGGAGAATCAGTTTTCAAAGAAATCAATTCTTGAACAGTTTTCCAGAGCATACTAAGTTCAAGAACCTAGGTTCCACTGTATTGCATGGCATACATATGTATGTACTCACTTCCTTAGGGATGGACACCTAGACTCTCTCCAGCTTAGTACCACAAACAAACCACGATCCACAACCTCCTGCATGCACTTTTACAGTCCTGCATGAGAATGTCTCCAGAAAAATACCCAGGCTGGGAATTCTGGTCACATGTATACTTGATGTTATTAAGTATTTACAGATTGCCTAAGAAACTTTTTATTTTATTTTTTAGTTTAATACTTACTGAATTGTTTTCCATTGACATTTAGTCCCCTTACACCCGCTCTCCCCAGCAATCAACATAATGTGGTCCACACCCATGAGTCCTTTTTCCTATTGGTTCAATCTCTCTACCTGCTAATCGCCACCACCTCTAGCTGTCACCCTGCTCTCCATCTATGAATCTGTCCTAATTTTCCATGTTAATTCAGTTTGTTCATTAGATTCCACATACGAGTGAAATCATATGGTACTTGTCTTTCTCTGACTGGTTTATTTCACTTAACATAATGTTCTACAGGTCCTTTCATACTATGACAAAAGGTAAATTGTCTTCTTTTTTATGGCTGAGTAGGATTCTAATTGTATAAATGTTCCATAGTTGGCTTATCCACTCATCTATTGTGCCATTTTATTGTTAGTCTATGTTCCTCTGGGTTTTTTTATCTTCTTTTTCTTCTTCGTCTTAAAGCAAGCCCTTTAGCACTTGCTGCAGTACTGGTTTGGTGTTAACAAACTTCTTTAGCTTCTTTTCACCTGGGAAACTCCCTATTTCTCCTTCCATTTTAAGTGATAGCCTTGCTGGGTAATGTAGACTTGATTGTAGGTCCTTGCTTTTCATCATCTTGAATATTTCACACATTCCCTTCTGGACTGAAATGTTTCTGTTGAGAAATCAGATGACAGTCTAATTGGTGCTTCCTTGTATGTAACTACCAGCTTTTCTCATGCAGTTTTTAGGATTCTCTCCTTGTCTTTAAGCCTTGTCATTTCAGTTATGATGTGTCTTGGTGTAGGCCTCTTTGGGTTCCAACTTGTTTGGGTCTCTCTGAGCTTCCTGGACTTGTGTGTCTTTTCCTTCACCAGATTAGGGAAGTTTTCAGTTACTATTTCTTCAAATAGGCTTTCAGTCCTTTGCTTGCTCTCTTCTCCTGCTAGTATCCCCATAATGTAGATGTTGTTATACTTCATGTTGTCCAAAATGTTTCTTAAGCTTTCATTTTTTTAAATTCCTTTTTCTTTTTGCTGGTCTTCCTGGTGTTTTTTTCCTACCTTGACTTCCAAATCACTGATTCAATTGTCTGCTTCATCTAATCTATTGTTTATTCCTTTCAGTGTATTGTTTATGTCAGATAGTGCATTATTTATGTTTGGTCCATTTTTATGGTTTCTATGTCTTTTCTCATGGTGTTGAGTATCCTTATAATCATTACTCTAAATTCTCTATATGACAAATTGCTTGCTTCCATTTCATCTTGTTCTTCTTCTTGATCTTTCAATTTGGGCCTGTTTCTTTGATGTCCCATATTGGCTGCTTCTTTGTATTTGTTTCTGTGTCAGGTAGATCCACAAAGAATCTGATGTAGGCCTTTGTTAGAAATGGCTTCTGACTGGCCCTGGTCAACCTGTTTGGAGCTATAAGTGATCTACAGCACATGAATCCCTCTGCTGGGCCTGTTTGTGTGCAGAAAGAACAAGGTTGCACACCAAGGCTAGCTTTTATAGGCACCGGGCCCTGGGGAGGGTCAGCTCAAGTCTCATAGAGGTCCCAGAGATCTGCCTTAGCTGTAATCTAATCCGTGATAAAGTCTCAGGGTGTAATCAGCAGCTGGGTTTAAAATGGACAGGGTGGGGCATAGTAATTGCTGTGGGTGGGGCTATTGCTTCTCCTCAGGCTGATGCCACTTGGAGAGGAGTACTCTGCCTGAGAATGATGACCTCTGAAGTATGGGGAATGAATCAGTACAGGGATTCTGGTGGCTGTTTCTTCAGTTCTCTCCTCAGAGCCATCAACTCCAGATTCCCCAAGTGTCTCCACTCCACTCTGCCTTCCCTCTGCTAGAGCTCAGTGTGATTGCAAGCAAAATTTTGTGCATTGGCCCTTTAAGAGGCTATCTGAGTCTCCAGCTGTCTCTTCCTGGCAGACAGAATGCAACTTTTCTCAGCTGGATGTTATCTGCAACTTTTCACAGCTGGATGTTATCTGGGTTCATTTCTGGCCCTGGTGCTGTAGTCTGGGGATCCCAGCTTGGGGTTTAGACCCCACAGTTCGCAGGGGGAAGCCCAGGCCACTGAACTATCCCTCTGGAACTTCAGTTGCCACCCGTGGGAGCCTAGGCAGCCCTCTTGAGCCTCCTCTGCACTCCCTGCTAGTCTCACTGTGGTGAAGTGATTTTTTCTGTCTGCCTATGGTTACAAGTCTTCTCTTCAGCTAGTGTTTAGTAGGTTATTCAGGGTGATTTCTCTACAATTTAGTTGTAATTCCAGATTGGTCCTGGGAGGAGGTTAGTATAGCTTCCACTTACTCATCCACTTTCTTGGATCCTGCCCAAGTAACTTTTTAACTGGGTCTAGGAAATACTTATTCATTCATTCATTCATTTCATTCCTACTGTGTAATAGGCACTAAACTAGGAAATGAGGACAAAAAAGATGTGGAAACTAACACATTGAGTTTAGGGTCTAGCCAATTTAAAAGTGTTTCCTTTAGACAGAAAAAGACAAATACTGTATAATTTTACTTATATGTGCAATCAAAAAGAAACCTAAACTCATACATAAAGAATATAAATTGGTGATTCCCAAAGATGGGGGATGGGGTGGGCAAAAAATACCCCCCTAAAAAGTGTTTCCATCAACTCCATGGGTATAGGTATGGCCCTGGCCTATCTAGTTTATGCTGTAACCATCAATATCATTTTCAAAAGGGCAATTCTTTATTCTCTTCTAAATATAAACACATTTAACTTATTGAGCATTTCATTAAAAGAAAATGCTTGTTTTCCTTTATATAGAGACCAGGCTTCTGAAACAATATTCTAAATTAGATCATCTTTAGCTATAGCTCTTCAATACTGACCAATGCAATGTTCTATGACTCCATCAAGAAATCAGGAAGGAGTAAGATGGTTTTAGAGATTGGGTTGAACTCAGAATCAGCACCAAACACAAAAAATATCTGTGTTTTCAGACATTTGAAAGAAGGCTTTCAGAAATATCGGCTCAAGAAATAGTTTTTGAGGATTTAGGGAAAAAGAGAAATGTCTTCTGGCTCACACATTTTTAGAAGTGTGCCTTTAATTGCTTAGATGCTATTTAACCTTCTGTAAAGGAAAACTAAAAGCTTCCAGTTGCCAACAATATGATTTTACTGTCATGAGTCAGGAGTAGCTTTAACAAATAACAAATTCATTCTACAAAGAAGGACTTCAGACATACTATTAAAACACAATAACAAACATTAAGTGGGTTTAAATGGCTTCCAGCTAACTTCCTAGGTAGCAAGTCACCTAATTCATTTTAGAGGTCCATTTTCAACCATTATATCTACAACCAAAACCCACACAACTCAAAGTTCAGTGCTGGGCGTATGCTAATGACCCCTTAAAATATTTCCCGATTGAAATTATTGCGGCCATGTGCTGTGGCATAAAATGGAGCACCAGGATCCCTCTTTTGAGTGACCTTCAGACAATTTTGCAAAGATAGCTTGATATGTACAAGCT
The DNA here is from genome assembly GCF_014824575.4 of Sturnira hondurensis. NCBI lineage: Eukaryota > Metazoa > Chordata > Mammalia > Chiroptera > Phyllostomidae > Sturnira > Sturnira hondurensis. The sequence continues at coordinate 1,114,880 of NW_028075797.1, read as the reverse complement.
CATTGTAATCGTCCTTGGTCTTCTTTGTGAGGAAAAAGAGGGTAGCTTTCCAGTCAAGAGTGTGTGCTTCTTAGTGCTTTCAACTGTTAAACTATTGAGTTCTGTGTGTAGCCATCAACAACACCCACCTGCTTTCCAGGAACTATCTGAGAGTAGAGCCTTGAATTCAACATACATAGAACTTAATAGAAATCTAGTTGAGAAAATTTCTATTTTTTCAGGGTAACCTGAAGAATATGCAGTTCATCTCCTTTCTTATAAAAGACTTGATAAATATTTCAGGTGTGATGGGCCCTATAGCGTCTGTCCTGATCACTCAACTTCACTGCTGTAGGGCGAGAGCTGTGATAAGACAATACAAATTCGTATGGCAATGTTGAAGTATAATTTATTTACAAAACAGATAGCAGGCTAGACTTGGTTCATGAGCGATGAGCTGTGGACACCTACTCATGGTCAATAGTTCTTAACATTCAGGAGGTAAGTGGTGTGCACTGTCTCCTTTGAAAGTCTGACAAGAATTATAGTTCCTCTCTTCAGAACAATTCAAGTAGATTAATTTTGTGTGCAACTTTGTAAGTGTAAGACCCACCCCTCCTCACCAACTCAAGAAGCTTTCCTAAGATGCTCTATAATTGATTGCTGAATCATATCAAAAAAAAAAAAAAGAAATTATGCACTTGGTGAAGCTTCCCCAAAAGAAGCTGTTTCTGGAACATTTAATGATACAATGGCATTGACTTTCTTTAAAAGCTGTTTAGGAAAGATATCTTCAAAGCTCATTTATAGGTTTATTCCAATAATGTAACAGACAAACTTTAAAATTGACACAATCCAAATATTAAACCTAAAATGATAAAATGCACAGAAGAAAACATAGGATGCTCTGAGTTACGCAAAGATTTCTTAAATGGGACACATAAAACACAAATCATAAAAGAAAAATAACAAATTGGATATCACAAAAATAACATTTTTTCAAAAGACATTAAAACAATGAAAGCACAAGCCATAATCTGGCATAAAATATTTGTAAAACAAATGCCTGTTTAAAAATAAAACACTGTCAGAGTATATGAAGAACTCCTAAACTCAATAAGAAAAAAAGGCAATACAGTAACAAATGGGAAAAATACATGGACATACATATCACTAAAGAAGATTAAGCAAATAAAAAGAAAGCACTGAAAGTCACAGTAACATAACACTATATGCCCATTAGAGTATCTAATGTTTAAAAGAAAGAAAAAGCTAGGAATATCAAGTGCTGATGTGGATGTAAAGGAACTGGAACTCTCACACATGGTTGGTGGGAATGAAAAATGGTACAGCCACATTTGAAAACATTTTGGTAACTTTTTTATAACATTAAACATACATGTATTATATGATCCAGCATTCCCATACCTAGGTATTTGCTCAAAAGAAATGACGACCATATAGCCACATAAAGACTTGCATGTGAATATTTATAGCAACTTCATTCATAATCACTCTGCAATGACCTGGATGTTTGTGTCCCCAGAAATCCCCACACTGAAATCCTAACCCTCAAGGTGATGGTATTAGGAGGTGGAGCCTTCCCAGGGTGAGGAGGGGCCCTTGTAAATGAGATTAGTGCCCTTTTTAAAGGGACCCCAGAGAGCTCCCTTGCTGCTTCTGCCATGAGGGAATATATTGGAAAGGCTGCTATGAACCAGGAATCGGGTGTGTTCCAGACACCAAATCTGCTTGCCTCGATCTTAAATTCCCAGACTCTAGAACCATGAGCAATAAATTCCTGCCATTTATAAGCTACCTGGTCAATGAGATTTTATTACAGCAGCCCAAGTGGACTAAGATGTGCTCTAGCTGGAAACAACCCAAATGTCCACTAACTGGTGAAGGGACAAATGGACTGGGTGCAGGCTGGGAAAGAAATGGGCCACCGATACACAACGTGGATGAATCTCAGAAGCATTATGCTGAAAGAAAGAAGCCAGACGAAAAGGTCACATACTGTGTGATTCTAGTCACATGACATTACAGATAAGGTGAAACTCTAGGAAGGGAGATGACATCAGTAGTTGCTAGGAGCTGAGGCTGGGGGAACTGACTCCAGAGCGGCCTGGGCAATGTTTTGGGGGGATGGGAGTATTTTATATCTTTATTGTGATGGTGGTTACATGAGTGTGTAAGTTGTTCAAGATTCACAGAAGTGTATAAAAAGACATTTTGAAAATTTCATTTCAAAATACTCCATCCAACATTGTTTTCCTATGGAGCCCCAGAAGGAATGTCTCAGTACCAGAAATGGTTACACTACTCTTATTTTTATCTTTTGAAGACTCTGAATCATATAATTGATTCTTCCCTTGAGTTCTAAAAGCTGGAACCTAGGTGTCTGGCATGTATTTTGAGTATTCATCTTACCTTCGACATCATCTTATTTGTCCTATTTTCATTTGCTTTTGGACCTGATTTCCTTTTAGCAAATTGTTTTACCTTAATACAGTCTGTGTACTTTTCGGAAACTAAGTAGTAGTTTCCAAGATAACCTAATAAATAAACATATTGTGGAATATGAAATAAATCATAGAATTGCCTCCTCCTGACACACATGAATATGAATGCATGCCATAAAATCCCGATTCATTAGCCCTGGCTGGTGTAGCTCAGTGGATTGAGTGCGGGCCTGAGAACCACATGATCGCAGTTCGATTCCCAGTCAGGGCACATGCCTGGGTTGCAGGCCAGTTCCCAGCAGGGGACTCAAAAGAGGCAACCATACATTGATATTTCTCTCCTTCCCTTCCTCTCTAAAGATAAATAAATAAAATATTTTAAAAAATCCTGATTCATTAAAGCATACTATCACACAGTACCTAGCTTGTCGTATTCACTCCTGGATGCTTCCCTCTGTGAGGAACGAGGACCAAACACAGCATTGTCAGGAAAAGACACACAGAACGGTATGCAGAAAAACAACAGGAGCAATAGAGGCTTGATACAAAACATATTTCTAAGGAAGTACAGCATGGGTGAAACGTATTGTCGGAGGAAAGAGTTTCTGGCAGTAGACACAACTAGACATAGGCTGGGTAACCACTTGGCGGAGACTTGTACAAAGATTCATTTAGATAAATGGTCACTTCCTTCTAGTACCAAAATTCGTTAGTTATTTAACCCTGTGAGAAAATAGTACCCTTCCAATGATATGAAACAAACATATTTTGACTATGCAAACACCATTATCTTCTTACTTACCAATTTATTTTGTCATACTAAACTGTAGCATAATCCCAGTGTCTTAGAACAGTTAAAAAGTTTGTAGCAAGCAGACATTCTTACAACTATGCTAGGATCAGGCCCTTAAAAAAAGAAACACAGCCCTGGCTGGTGTAGTTCAGTGGATTGAGTGCGGGCCTGCGAACCAAAGCATCGCAGTTTGATTCCCAGTCAGGGCATGTGCCTGGGTTGCAAGCCAGTTCCCAGCAGGGAATGCATGAGAGGCAACCATACATTGATATTTCTCTCCCGCTCTCCTTCCCTTCCCCTCTAAAAGATAAATAAATAAATAAATTTTAAAAAGGCTTATAATTTTTTAAAAACCCACAAAATTGTAACCAGAGTTTTAGGGAATCAGATTTGCAAAATAAACCCTTTTCACGCACAGCCAGCTGTCCTTTTTTGGCCTCTCGAGCCAGGCGGGCAACACAGCACCCTCTGAATGGAAGTTGAAGTGATTTCCCACTTTGTCCTTGTGGTTTAACACTCCGCTAAGAAAGCTCCTGACATAGCCAATAACAAGCAGAGGGAAGTGCTCCTTATTCATGGGAGAGCATAAGCCAGCACCATCTCCACACTTTCTTTCCCATTTGACAAGGCCCAGCCTTTCGGTAAAGCAGCCAGACCTACAATTTAAAACTCACTTCCACCAGCATGAGGGCCCTGGAGGTGACTGGTTCTGCAAGACAGAGAACAGTTTCAGGCTGGCTCAAATGCCCGGGTTCCACGGCTGCAGTGGGCTCACCCCGCCTTCCCAAGGGGCCTGAGTAACTAGTGAGAAACACCCTGAAGGCATTTCAGGTCTGATAACCAAGCTAGGAACTGAGCAAGGGATAGAGTAAAAGCAGTACTGTATGATTAGTGGGCACTGCAGGCACGAGGCTATAAAAGAAGACTGGTGAGGGAGGGGGAGGGAAGGGGAGGGTCATGAGTGTGTTCACTGGAAGACACAGTAGTAAAAGGCCCATAACAAAGGACCTGAAGAGACATTTTTCCAAAGACACATAGAAATACCCAAGGGGTACCTGAAAATGTTCTCAACATCTCTAATCAGGTGGGAAATGCAAATCAAAACCACAATGAGATATCACCTCACATCTGTTAGAGTGGTTATCCTCAGACAAAAGATACAAAAATTAAAAATCGATCTGCCTTAAGACCCAGTGATTCCACTTCTGGGTAAATATCTGAAGAAACCCCAAACACTAATTCAAAAGAATATACATGCATCCCTATATTTATTGCAGGCTTACTTACAACAGCCAAGATATGGAAGCAACCCAGGTGCCCATCCAGAGAAAAGTGGATTCAAAAACTGTGGTATATATGTATAATAGAATATTACTTGGCCATAAAAAGAATAAAATCTTACCACTTGCAACAGCATGTATGGACCTAGAGGGAGTTATGCTAAGTGGAATAAGTCAGTCAGAGAAAGATAAATACCTCATGATTTTACTTATATGTGGAATTCAAAGAACAAAATAAATGAACAAACAAAATTGACATAGACTCAGAGATACAGAGAACATACTGATGATTGCTAGAGAGGAGGGTGGTTGGGGGACTGGGTGAAAAGGGTGAGGGGATTGAGAAGTACACATTGGCATTTACAGAACAGGCACAAAGATGTAAAGTACAGCACAGGGAATATAGTCAATAATATTGCACTAACTATGTACGGAGCCAGGTGGGTACTTGAAATGTCAGGGGACCACTTTGTAAAGTGTATGACGGTCTAAGCACTATGCTGTGCACCTGAAACGAACACAAATAGTATTGAATATAAAAAACTGTCATTGAAAAAGAAATTTAAAAAGTAAAAAATAAAACCTCTCCTTGACAACATCTGTCTTTTCCCTGGTGATCTGAGTAAGCACGCGTCACTGTGTTCATTCTGTACCATCTTTCGGAAATGACACCATGTGAGAATGAGATGCTGTGTGGCCTGTAATCTCCGTCTTGTACGCAAGATTCACGAGGCCAGGGGGCGGCCCCCATCACCGGCCTCAAGCTTCCTACTGACGTTTTGTACATTTTCCCTTCTTTCTTGTTAAAGAATGGGGGGTTCATTTTATCTTGTATTATCTATTGATTTGCCTTTCTTTCTGCTATATTTGCTAAATATTAACAAAATCAGTTCAGTCTCTGTGAAAATCAGTCTGGAGGTTCCTCAAAAAAATTAAAAATAGAGCTACCTTAGAAAATTAACCATTGAAGCACCGTGAAAAATAGCAATCTCACTTCTGAGTGTATATCTGAAAGAAATGAAATCGTTATCTTGACACGATAACTGCACCCCCGTGCTCAACGCAGCCCAGTGCGCAATCACCAAGACACAGGGACAATCCGAGAGCCCGTCAACACATGGATGCAAAAAGGAAACGGAAGCTTTATTTCATGTCAAAAACCATTTTAATAGCTGAATAATATTAATTTGGATGAATAATAATTATATATTTTTATAACAGTCCATTGTGTCTGTGTATATAATTATTTAGTATACTTACATGTTAAATAACTACATATTAAGTATAATAATTATTTACATTATAAATGATATAATATATTTATATATTGTATGGACTACAAGTAATTATACAATATATAATTGCCCATGGTGTCTGTGTGTATATATAATACATAGAATGCAGGAAAGGGAATCTTGCCATTGGATAGCCATAAAGGGCATTATGTTAAGTTGCAATAACTCAGAGAAAGACAAACACAAATGCTCTCCCTTATATGTGGAATCTAGCAAAGCTGAATTCACAGAATTGCCAGGGGCTGGGGGTGGGGGAATGGGTGATGGTGGGCAAAGGCCAAAAATTTCCAATATAAGATGAATAAGTTCTGGGGATCACATGCACAGCCTGGTGACTACAATGAACAATACTTGGAACTTGCTAGAAGAGTAAATCTTAAATGTTATCACAAAAACAATAAAAAAGGTAACTATGTGAGGTGATGGTGGTGTTACTTAATCTTATTGTGGTGCCCGTTTTGTAATATCTACATGTAGCAAATAATCGCTTTGTACAGCTTAAACTTATGCAATGTTATATGTCAATTATTTATATCTCAGTAAAGCTGGGGAAGGAAAGACAACTTGCAATATCAGAATGCATCTGGCTGCCTCACCAGGTACTAACAGCCTCCCCAAATCCAAAAGAAAATCCTCCATAGCAAATATATTTTATGTCAGGAATTTCATAGGTCTGAACTTAGAAAATTCCACTGCAATATTAGTATTTCTAGAGGGGAAGTACAAAGAACTCAAAACAACAAATGTTTACTGAATACCTACTACTGTGCTGAAGTACCAAACTAGATATTTTAATCATTTGATCCAAATTAATGAAGATGACCTGGCTGGCATGGCTCAGTGGATTGAGCGCGGGCCTGTGAACCACACAAATTAATGAAGATGACCACGCTGTTTACTAAGTACATTATTCACTTGGCCCTCAGGACTGCAAGATGTAGGTCATTATTATCCTCATTGTACAGGTAAAGATACAGAGATTCTGAGTGTTTAAGCTAGCTTTCCAAGTTCTATTAAACTAAAAAATGATGAATACAGGTTTAAAACAGACAAACAAATCGAACAAACGGCCACACAGCAGCCTCCAAACATCTGGATCCTGATATGTTATAACTTTCTTGTCTCTCTGAAACCATAGGCATGCAGGGCCAAAGCTTAATGATGAGGACATTCAGCTGGTTCTGAACTTCCATAGGATGTCTCCTTAGTGGGTGTTTGCACGTTGCTGTGTGGCTGGGAAAAGAAACAGTGCGAGTGGGGCTTCGAGGTTGTTTTGACTGAAAGAGTTAAGTTGTGTGGACATTATGGGAAATTATTATATGGAATCCTGATCAATGTTTTGTATTGTTTTAGCTTATATCTGAAAGGAAAACATTTTTACCTCTTCTATTTTTATCTGCTAAGAGAGAGTTCAGTCAACCCCACACGTGCAGAAAAAAATAGAGCCAAGGTACGATAATTGGGCAAAAGGGGTGTCCACTCAGTTGGTATTTTGTCACAAGTGACGAGTGATGCCAGACAAATCTGTCAGGAGATTTAGAAGGTGTGTGGGGTGGCAGCAATCAATTTTCAAATTAAGGAATTTAATGTATTTTAATGAGCTAATCTCTGTTGATTACCATACAGATTTTGACTTTGAGCTTCATTTGCTCCTGTGCTTGGCAGTGATTGATAGGTGTTCAAACTCCCCTAATTTGAGTCCAGTAAAGCAATCAAGCATCGGCTGTCTCAGCGGCAATCAGGAGAACCTGGTTTGCAGACCTGCAACGCGCTTGGCCACAGTGTGACCTCTGGTGCCCTCACATTTGTTCCCCGGGCCTGGCAGCTCAGAACAGTCACGTGGTGATGCCGGCACTGAACCCCAGAAGGTTCCCAGCAGGTCACAGCCATGCTCGCCCTGTGAATCCCTCACCCCATCCCCACACAGGATGCGGGGCTCTTTGAGGGCAGCCGCTGATGTAATTTGGTCAGTGGTCTCAGAGCACCCAGCGCGAGTAGGTGCTGAATAGGTTTAAAAAAAAAAACAACCCTGTACTACTTAACAGATGCATTTCCTGAAAACTGAATTCTGCAATGAGTATTTTCTATTTCTAATGTTGGCACCACAGGAAAAAAAAATGCAAAAGCTAGTACATGAGTTTGTGAGCCAATGTGCAGCAGACTCGCAGTGTAGTTAGAGCAGAAATGTCTCTTCTCCTTGCTCAAGAGGTAGGCTTTTAAAACCAAAGTGGCATTTATAAACTATAAACCCTCATTGAGAATTTTGGATTTCACAAAATTCAGAATTTATGATAAGCTGATGTGAGCAGGGCCTAAGTCTTCCCCTTCATTACCATTGAAATAGAGCTGCCGGGTAAACAGATCGAGTAAACAAAATGACAGAGCTCTATTTAAGTAAAGTGAGAGAAAAGAAAACTGCTAGGGACTTTGGCAGTTTAATTGAGGGTGTAAATGGATGTTAATTATCAATGTGTCTCAGAGCTCCTTTTAAAAACACTTTTTTAAAAGTAGCAGTTACTTCCAATTACCATATACAAAAATGTGGGGCATATTGCCATAAAACCCCATTTCTTTAAAATGCCAAGGTAATGAGGTATCTCTAACTAATGTAGACTGACTCCCCTCGTAGTCGGAATTGATGCAGTTCAGCCAAATGTGCAGTAAAACGACAAGACCGTCTTTATTTATCTGGGTCATCCTTATGGGAAAGGCAGAGGCATCACTGCCCTTTGCCCATCGGAGCCAGTGGCCAGTTCTCTGTTCAGGCACTTCCTTTGGGGTGTTTTCTGCTGCTGCTACACTAGCTGATCATTCTGTGCCTAAAGGCTCTAGGGCACAACGTGGTGGACCACAGTGGCGACTGTGTTACTCTGTGACCTGGATGAGTTGGCAAGAACAAGTGGGCACATACCAGCAAGTTCCAAGGAACGCGCCATCAGCAGAGACAGCTGTGAGTCAGAAAATGTAAGAGCAGATGTTCCCTCCCAGCACTGCTGTCAGCTGGAAGGAGCCAGTAACAACCCGGCCCTGGCTCGGCTCTGGCTCTGCAGCCCCTGCCTGGGCTGAGGCAGTTCTGCTCAGATTAACAATTAGGTTAGAAGCCAGCACAAGCTCCATTTGGGCAGCAGTTTCAGGAGCTGGGACCAAGGCTCCTAGGATATTTTGCTCTTTGTACTCATTAACCTTCTGTCTGGGGGAAGAAGGTCCTGTCCGTAAGCCAAGCACTGCCAGCAGGGCTTCCTAAGCTGGGCTGTCCAGTGAATTTAATTAGTTGCTTGCTCAATTTCCTCTCAGTGGAAAGAAGGGTGCTATGCACACAGGATGTGCTTCTGTGGGATGACCCACCCAACCAAGCAGGTACAGAGAGAGGTGCTACGGCAGAGGCACAGTTAGTTGTGAATTAGAGCCATGTTCTAGTCTCTTTCTCTTGTGCCACCTGTCTGACATTGGCTCCTCTGGTGGGTGGCATCTGCATTCTGTCATTTAGAAGACCAAAGTTTAAGCACGTGTTCAAAAAGATATCCGCACACCCATGTTCACTGCAGCATTAGTCACAGTGACCAAGACATGGACACCTGAGTGCCCATCTATGAATGCATGGGTAAAGCAAATGCAGTATACATGTACATAATGGAATAGTATTCAGCCATAAAAAAGAAGGAAGTCTTGCCATTTGGATGGACTTTGAAGCCATTATTCAAAGTAAAATAAACCAGACAGAGAAAGAAAATACCATATGATCTCACCGATATGTGGAATCTAAAAACAAACAAAATTTGAACTCAGATACAGAGAACAGATTGGTGGTTGCCAGAGGCAAGAGATGGGGACTCAGAAAAATGGGTGAAGATGGTCAAAAGGTACAAACTTGCAGTTTTAAAATAAATAAGTCCTGAGGATTTAATATACAGATGATGACTATAGACAGCAATGCTCTACTGCATACCTGAAAGTTGCCCCGAGAGGTCTTAAAATTCCAGATCACCAGAACATAAGTCATAATCATGGGGTGATAGATATTAACTAGGCTTATTGTGGTGATCATTTTGCAATTTACAAATATTGAATCATAGTATCGTACAACTGAAACTAATATAATGTTATATATCAGTAACATTGCAATAAAATACTAAAAAAAATAATGGAGTTTAAGTCTAATGTCAGAATCAATATTTGTATTTCCTCTTCATCCATCACCCCTTGTTAATTTTCCTGACATGATTCACGCCCAACATCTGTCATGTGCTTTACTGGAAATGCTTGTGCTCCTGAAGGCTCTGGGCCCCTTGGTCCCTCCCCTATGCACGAACTTTCACACCCTCCTGCTCCTTCATCGTCACTTCAGGATAACTGCTCCAGCATGACACATGGTATGAGCACCTATATTAAGATGTTTCTATTTGAGATCTCCAGTACATTTTAATTATGCCAGACTTAGGCTCCATGAGAGACAATTTCCAACCCATGAATAGCCGATTTACAGGGTTCGCAAGAAAAATTTTTTAGAATAGAGTTACATGGGTGGGTCACCCCTGACTTTGTTTAGGCAACAATTTCAATCAAGAACAAGAGTGTAATAGGATAAAGTGGAGTGAAAAGAAACATGAGAGTAAAGAATAAGGCAGCCCGCCTGGTCACAGCAATGACTAAAAAGTCATGGACACCATAGTGTTCTCAAGCAAGGTTGCCAGAGGAGCTAGAGGAAAAGGCAATTTTGGCAACTGGACAAACATCCTAGGTAGCCCTTCCTTCAGAGAGACAACTGATGGAGATGGTCTGCAACCACATACTCCCAGTGCTGAGCTTTCCCCTCCCCAAATGCGGAATTATCAGGGGGCTTTGTCCTTGAGCAACAGTTGCCTCTACAGATTCCTACCTGGAATGTGGCCCAGGTCCAAATCATCTGGGAAAAGAGGGCCAGGTGGGCGAAGGGCTGAGGTGTTCCCAGAAATGGGAGGTAAGCTAGGTCCTACCTTTGACGCTTATCCCATCTGATAGTGTGTGCTTGACAAGGATTGACAAGCAGGTAGAGATTATCTGCTTCCTCCCAACAGATTTTATAGTCAGAGGGGTTGATATATGGTACTCAACCCGACAGGGCTGTCCCACGGGTGATGGATACTTGCAGGGGCTCACTTGATACATACATGTGCTGTGGTGCTTACAAAAAGCAATGCAAATAAAAACAAAATCACCCGTCTTCACAAATCATCAGCTACTGCATCAAAGCATAGCAGACTAGTCACACATGTATTATCTGCTACCAAAGAGGTGTTCTATGACGTGCCTGCTGTCTGTCCTGTGAAATGGACCCAAGCCAGAAGGGAGGGGCTTCCTGCAACACCCCTTAGAGACTGTCTGATCATAACTGGTGCTTGTTCTGACATAAACCAGCACCTTGCCTCCTGCTCCGTGCTGGTGTCTGGAACCAGCTGTTGTCCTGACCTGGTCAAACAAGTAACCCAACTTCGTGTACTAGCACATGTGACTCTTACCCCCTTTACCCTGTGTAATTCTTTGTCAGCTATCAAGTGGCACGGGGACGCATTTTGTCTTGCAGCTGCCCGAGACATGCTTCGTATGTAAATTTTCCTTTAGAAACTCTATTATTAGTGGCCGGATTGGAGTGGCCAGCCTCTTTAGCCTTTCCCCGCAGACTTTCAGTCTCAGGGCTCTTCTCGGCATCTGTGCATACAAACAACTGCAGGCCGAGAGACTGAGGAATGGGCCTCAGGAAAGAGGCAACCACCTGGAAAATCCCAAACTGGCCACCTGCTTCCATGTGGGGAGGGATGGCCTCTACGCCAGATGCATGGAGTACAGGGGTGGCCCCCAAATGCCACTGGTCTTGTGCATGTGTTTGAGAAACTTCATGTGATACACTGAAGCAAGGAAGAAAAACTCAGGGCCACAGCTGTGGGCTGGTCCCTCTTATGGGCAGTTCGGTTGGCCGCCAACGCTCAGCTAGAGGCAGAAGCCAGGGCTAGAAAGTTAGAGAAAGAACTGAAACTAGAAAAAGATGTTGGAACGTCTACAACTCTGTCAGCATCGGGACTGGCTGATAAAGGGGGTGGGATGGGGGGAGGAATGGTTCTGGGGACAGATTTTACTTCTTTTACGATAGTCATGATGTCTTTGGGTACATCTGCTGTATGTTCATGTATCTACATATGTGTTGTATTTCTGTGGTATTTTGTTTAATTGGCCTAAAGGAATTAAGTGCTTACATAAGTTAAGGATTGGGTATTCTAAATTATTCAGAAGTACAGGAACTAACCCAAATGCTTTTCAGGATCCCATGATCTGGGAAAATCTATGACATTAAAGCTAAATGAAGTTTGTTGATTTAATTAAAATATATCTTTATTTTATCTAGCATAAATTTTTCAGCAAAAATAGTAACAGAACGATGGCTAATTTGTCTAAAGTCTCATGAAGATTCTGTGGGTAACCTAAACATAACTGTTAAGAACTAATAAATGAAATAGATTTAAGTAGGAGAAAAGGTTCTTGGCCAAAAACATTAGCAATAATTGTAGAAGGTTCGTGAAAAAGAAATCTTTGCAGAAAAATTTTAATGTGTGGTAAAGCTGGCTAATATTAGAATAGATTTAATTAAGTGAGTGGATTAAAACACCAAATGTAAGCAAAAGCAAAGTAAGCGTTTGTTGTCTTTCTCTTTCTTAAAGGAACAAACTATTCTTGGATTACGGGTCTGCTTCAGATAAGATACAACAAGTTTTCTACCTAGAAAGCAAAGATTCTAACATTGTATCAAAATAATTTCCTGTGTTTTACGTTATTTTAATCAGGTCTTTGATTACTTAAGAAAATTGAATGTTCTCAATTGTAAAAGCTAACATCTGTATTTGAAATGACCTGGCTGACTTTCATGAAAAGGCAAAAGCAACAAAATCTATTAAGATTATGGCACACGTGGATGAAGTCCATTCTGCTTCTGCAAAAATAACCCTTCGCTGCCAGACTTTGCCATCCTCGTGTCCTTGTAGGGGGCAACCGTCTGCTCCTGAGTCAGGGAAATTAAGGTAAGCAAACAGTGGGTGTAAATCAGATAAATAGCAGGGGCCACGGCAGCCCCAAGATGGCTGCTGGTTTCTTCCACGCTCCCTGTCAAGCCTCATTCTGCAGTTTCTTTGCTTTCCTTCCACACCGTAGTGCACCTGAGCTGAACCTCACTCAACTGCCACACACTTTGGGTTATCAATCTGTTCTTGTTCTATGTATATATTTCTGGAGGGGTTGAAGATTTCCCCTGCCACAAGGCTGATAACTTCACAGTGACAGAGAAACTGTCATAAAATGTGTTTCCCACTTGAGGTATACCCTCAAAATTCTCCCTCAAAGCTATTTCCTTGGCCCCACCACATGCCATGAGTTGCTGGCTCAGGACCTGTCACTGTTTTCCTTCCCGACCTCTGTGCAATGGGCTCATTCTACTGATCACATAATGTTAACCTGTAAAGATCTGCCTCTGTGCGGAAAACCTTGCAGGCTCGGCTGGGCCACCTACAACAGAAAAGACAGACAACGAGTGTGCAGGAAATTCAAGGTCCTGGCACCACAGCAAAGTTCTTGAGAGGTGCATGGTTAGGACCCACATTGTCCCTGAGTCTGGCCTAGACAAAGTACAAGGCTACCCCATACCAAAAACTGTGAAACAGAACAGGTTTTGTGGGAATTTGGGGCTACTGGTCAACATTTATACCCCATTTAGCACAATGCCTTTCCTCATTATATTGCCTAGGGAAAAGGGGCATATATGGGACTGGAAAGCTGAACAGGGGGGCTGCCTTTGATAAAGTAAATGCTAGTCAAACAGATTGAAGTCCTTGGAATCTCCCAGGCGGGGATGTCAATTGAATTAGTTGTGTCAGTGACCCTGGAAAGCATGGAGTGGACATTGCGGCAAAAACCCACAAAAGAGGAGAGTGTCCCTTGGATGTTGGTCCCAATTGTGGAAGGGGGCAGAAATCAGATACACCTCAATAGAACAGCAACAAGTGGCAGTGTATACAGTGCTCCTGCAGGTGGAGCTTCTTACCAAAAAGCGGCCAATTACAGTAAGAGCGTCCCTTCGCTCCAAGAAGCGGATGGGCAGCATGCTCCACCAGCCTGCATCTGCCACCATTCAGACTCCTACACTGACTAAGTAGCATGTCTACCTACAGCAGAGGAGCACTCCGTCAAACAGCCCTCTGTCTCCAGGGAGACACAATTATACAGACCCTCCAAATGCTCCTGCTCCCCTTCCTCTGTTGGTTCCTGCAACCGGCAAAGAAGGAATAGGGAGAGTCCGGCTAGGACTTAATACACTGACAGCTCTAGCCAAAGCCATCAGGCAATGGAAATGCAGGGGTAGATCATTATGAGCAAGCCTTTATGGAGACGGAGATGTGGACAGATATTTGGGCTGATCTACAAGAGCCTGAGGCAGATCTTGCCTTCTGTGTCCCTGTCCATAAGACATCTACACCTCCAGGTAACCAGGAAGCAAATGTCTTGGCAAAAATACTCACTTTAGCAACTGACCCTCCAAGTGACACTGCAGGCAGGGTTCACTGGAGGAGTGGGTGTGGCAGTGCCAGTAGGAGGGGGCGTGGGTAAGGAGGAAGGAAAGGCTGCCTTTCAAATACAGTGGTCACTGTAGTTAGGGAACGCAGGGCCCACCTCTCACAGAACCCACAGGCAGCTGGGCTGGTAGAAAGGAAACATGGGGTCCTTAAACAACAGATTCAGTTATTAACTGAAAAACCTACTTTGGCCAGATGGACAAAGGCGCTTTCCAACCATTAATAAAGTGGCCAATCCATGGGCTCTATTGCTCTGTGCATCTGGCTGGGAACTCAGAGTGAGGCACCCGGGATAGTAAAGGTGTGGAAAACAAAGGACACTGCAATAGTCCTGACACTTGCCCTGTACCAACAAGTTATAATAATGAGGACACCAAGCCCCCCTGTCCCTGGAACGGGAACCACTTCCTGGAGTCTGCGACGGGACGTTCCACTGGATGAGTCCCTTACTTCATGCCCTTGATGGGGAGGAACTGCTCGGTCTCCAGAGGGACCCTGTCATTCATTCTAAAGCAGTCAGGGCCCATGGAGACATGCTGTATAAGGACCTGTACACACACCGTTGAAGGAGGGCAGAAGGTAGGGGTCCCAGTCTGATGTGCTGTCCCTCCTACTCACCTCCTTATACCACAGAGCACCCCGTCCCCACCTCCCTTGGCCAACACATATGGTTTACACAGTCTAGCCTGGTTCCAAAGACCGCAGCCCCATGAACGTCTGCAGATGGGGTTACACGTGTAATTCTCACAGATGGGGAAGATCTCCCAATTCAAGTCCTTCTGACCTTAGAGGGCTGCCATTCCTGTGGCATCCAGTTATGGGTGGGGATGGGGGGCACTTGTGCCCCTATCCAAACTAAATGCTGTGTTTTTACACCTGATAAATCTGCTAGTATTTCTTCTTTGTTAGCATGTATGAAAACTCAAGTAAAGGCCTTAAATAATCTGGCTCCAAGCTTAGGTGACCAACTAATAATTATATGCAGGTGTCACCAGGCCCTTCTAGTGTCACCTCATGGGAATTGGGGCTCAGAGAATCAGCTAAATATGATGACGCCCTGGCTCCTGCTACTGCTGTCAACAATGGTCCTCGTCTCTGACCAGGTATCTGGTGTCTTCCTCCAGCATCCGTGAAACGGTGGCACTGGCTACCCTGCAAGTGCCACGAAATCTCAGACGCATCACAGGTCTCGACACTCCTTTGTAAAGCTGGCACAGTGCTTTTGATAGGGGCATACGAACCGAAGAAACAGTTCTTACCCTTGAGAAATTCAAAACCAAGCAGGAGGGTCATGCTCTGAGCGCCACTCCCACCCAATCCAGGATAGATTACAAAAAGGAAAGACATAGTCCCACCAAAGAACAACGTCATTGTTTCTTTCCAGGGGCCAAAACCAGAACCCAAATATAATGCAGAAAGTTGCTGCACCTGAGGGCCTGCTGGCTTTAGGCGTAGCAAGGAGCTCCTCCCTGGGTGGGAAAAGAAGGAAACTGCCCCAGATGAATGAGGATCTTAAGCTCCCTCAGGGCTGAGACCAGGCTCTGAGACCAGCCTCCTACTTAGGAAAGGAGGCCTCAAAGTTACAACCACGCCCTGGGGCTGAGGCAGAGGGAGCCGACAAACCTTGCCCTGGGACATGGCCAGGCTGCCTGGCAGTCATATTAAACTCATGATATCATCAGTCACCTAAATTCTAGAAAATAATTGCCCAGGACATGAGAGTGGTGGTCACTCTCTAATGTATGAGGATCATACAGATGCTGAATAATTTTTAACTTTGTAAAAAAATGCTAAAGCATATATTTTAATCATAAAAAAATAGAGATATATAATTTATACAATTATACAATGCATAGCTTCCAAATCAGGAAAGAAAAAAAGAGAGGGTGATTAATTTATTTAATAGGGAACAATGTAATCTATCCAATAATAAATGAAGAACAAAAACTAAGGCTAATATAGATGAATGCAAATTTGTCTATAATCTCACATGTACACACACACTCACAAAATGGATTCAATTTATCTATTTAAAGACAAAGAGTATCTAATTAAGTTTTAAAATCCAGTTATATGCTACTTACAATGACAAATCTAGAAAAAAATACACAGAAATTTTGCAAGTACAAAGGAACTATATGAAAAAGTAAACACTAATAAAGTAGAATCTAAAATATAGGAGACAATAAACCGACCCAAAACACAGTAATTTGAATAGATGAATGAAATAGGTAGATCTCTCACCAATCTTCTCAAACTTTTCTATAAATTATTAAGTATAAACAATCAAAGGGACAGTCTCTTAAAAGAGATCAAGAAAAGCGTCAGGGCCACCTGGCCAGTGAAGTCACTTGATTCAAGTGAACAGGTTGTCCAGGCCTAGTGGGAAGTCAGATCTCACTGGAGGGTGTAGGCAAGAGCAGGCGGGATCAGGCAGGAGTGTGAAATGGTTTGGATTCAATGGTTCAGCCACATAAATGAGGAGGGCCAGAAAAGAGCAGGAATCCACCGAAGTAATCAGTCAAATGCTCAACCGAGGCTGCAAGGAGTGTGACCCATTCTGGGTTACCCCACCTTTGAGACCCACTCAGCTCACAGAATGAAGAGTAATTTGAAGAAAGATTTAGTGAGTCCCCCTGAAGAGCCACAACAGCAAAAATTACAAGAATGATGTTTTAAAGGGGTACAATTTGCCCCCCCCAAAACTCAGAAGCATTCAGGTAACGCCAACCAGTTCCAACATCCAGTGATGCTGGCTACGCCAGAGTAGGAAATAAGCCACGGAGTGCAAAGCCTGCAGTTACAAAGCTACACTCTCTTTAATATTTTACTCATTTCATCTAGATTCTTCTACTGGGGAGTGGTGGAATTTCCCTCTCTCCCAGGGCTGTGGTGATTTGGCTTGAGTTTGTAGCAGCCTGGGCTGAAATTATTCTCTACCTTTGCTATTACCCAGGAGCAATGAGTCACGCAGAGGAAGGAGCAGAAGAATGGGTCAAACAAATCAAACTGGAAAAGGTACACTACCAAATTGAAAAATTGGCAAAGAATATGAACAGGCAAATCACAAAAGAGAGCCCCAAATGGCCAATGCACATAGCAGGAAATGGTCACCCTCTCCGGTATGGAAAGGCCCAGTAAATGGAAACAACTGTGAAACACCATTTCACATGCTGCATTCTAGCAAAAATTAAGTTGCCGAGGATGTGGGTAAGCAGGAGCTCACCTAAAGCATGGGAGAGACTATACATTGAAACTAGCTCTTTAAAAAACAATTGGGCAAGTCTTAACAGAGCTGAAGATGTGCACCCCACAACACATGATTCTGTTCCCAGGTACGTGCCCTAGAGGAACTCACGCAGAGCCACTTAAGAAGATTTTAATAGCAGCACCAGTTATAAAACCAAAAACCTGGAAACGGTCTAAGTGACCAATGGTGTGCAGTCGAATACGTCAATGACAGTACAGGGGAATACTCTGTAGCAGATCTACACACATCAGCCTAAATCTTTAAAAGCATCTGGGGATGGGGGTCAGTGTGGGGAACCCAGCTAGCTACAGTGTTACACCATTTCAATAAAATTTTAAGACAATTAAGATGAGATCTTGTCCTAGACACACAGAGAGTGCAAATCTGAGTGAAGATCAAAGTGTTGACCTTCAAATGCACCACCGAGGGTTGCAGACCCACCTCCTGGGGACACCTTTTATGTAAAGCTGTAAAATAAATTGTTGTTCACAGAATGTGCATACCCAGCAAAAGTATAAAAGTGTGGATAAAAGAGATAAAAAGCAACTTTAGCATAATGGGAGAAAGGGAGGAACATGAGACCAGAACATGAGACTTAATCTCTTAAGAAATTCTGAAGCAAATACTGTATCACGGCACCAGTTGTTCAATATGGGTCATTTGTTACATAACAGCGTGTTTCCTACACTTGCTCTAGACTTTCCTGTATGAGTGAAATATTTAATTCTTAAAAGTCTTAACAAAAAAGCGATGTGACTGTGACTGGACACGTTTGAAAGGAGCAACAGAGGACAAAAACGAAGCGGTGCTTTGATGACGCGACAAGCGGTGCTTATTCAGCATCTCGTTACCACGAGAAACCACTGCTTTCCGGCCAGCGGCCCAAGTGCTGTTACATAAGCCAGGGCAGGATGCCCTGAGGACAGGGGCAGGGTCCCAGGCCAGCACAGGGGGTCTGCTTCCTCAGGGAGGGCTGAATGGTACTCAGGCTGCCCCCCGCCTGGGAGCACTGGAGTTTCCCCAGGTTTAGGGAGGGGCTGCCTGGACAGAAGTGAGAGCCAGTGGGGTGGGGGGGTGGGGACCACGGGGATTTCTGGCCGCTGGCTGCAAAGGCTGGCAAGGGTGTTGTGAGGGCTCGGGCTGAGGAAGAATGCAAGGCAGGTTATAAAGGGTTTTGGAATTTGGACCCTGTCCTGAGGGAGAAATGGAATCTTTGAAAGATTTTCAGCAGAGGCTTGACCTTGAAGGGTCGTCCAGTTCAGTTTCTTGCCTTGAGGCAGATAAATGTCTAAATCTTTCCAGATGGCAGGTTTGTCTCTTTCTCAACGTCTCCAAGGACAGAGACTGCAGCCTCCATCCTTCATCTTACATATGTTGAGTGAATATAGCTGGGAGTGGGGAAGGTGACCGCCATAGGACTAGACGGATGGGGAAGGGAATTGGACCCAACTCCTGGGGTCCAACAGGCACAGGGGCATGGGGGAGGGGTGGCACACCCAGCTGCAACAACAGAAGCCTGCATGAGGTCAGCCGAATGCCGTGTGCCCAAATGTGGTGATCTCAGCAGGAGGGTCTAATGACAAAGATGGAATGGCTGCAACATCACCATCATCATCACCGCTGCCAACACGGGTACCATGCTTACCACGTGTTAGGAAGTGTTCTAAGGGCTTTACACAGCTCACTGATTTCTATGCACCAGGTACATCAATGTCCCAATTATAAGATGAGGAAACTGAAGCAGAGAGGAAAAGAAGGAGTCTGACTGTGGTGCCACAGCTCCTAAGACACAGATTTGGGATTCACAAGCAACCCATGATCCTAAACATTGTGCTATGTTGCTTCTCAAACAGAAATGTTGGGATCCTGCCGGGCAGAGAAAGAGACAGAGGGATCTCTCAGAAAGGACATTCCATATGCCAAGCCCACCATCCATGTGAAATGTGTCTCTAAACATGAAGCAAGCCCAGGCTATGAGAATGGGGTCTGGGCACAGGCAGGGTCTGGGCCCTGAAGGCACAGCTGATGGCAGAAAGTTCAGCTCCGTGCTTGCCATTTGTATGCAGCAACTCGGGGGTAGAAGGGGACTGAACACACAGCCCCTCAGACGTGCTATCCAATTTCATCCTCACAGCAACCCTGTCAGGCAGATATTCCTGCTACAGCCGAGGAAGCAGCAGCTCCGAGGGGGACTGTACCTGGCCTACAGTCACACCGCAAGCAAGAGGCAGAGCTGGGGGGAGACCACCTGCCTCGAAGGCCCTGTGCTTTTCCCTCTGACTACGCATTGCTGCACCGGAAATTTCCCTTGTCCACCAACTGGATGAGTGCTGGCCTGGAGTCAGACTAGATTTCCTTGCTAATTTCCCCAAAGAACACAAACAGAAATAAATAAAGAGGAGAGACAGTCAGCGCCAACTGTGGGCTGAAGATAAGGGAAAAGCACAGGCAAAAGTCTGGGGGAAGCTTTCACAATAGCCATGGGGATGGACAAGAAAGTAAACACCAACTACACCGCCTGAGCCATGGGAGGGAAGCAGAGGCCTGAAGAAGTGGGGGAGCCCTGCTAAGTGACCTCTGTGCTCTGTGACAAGTCCCAGGACACTGGGCAGTGGGGGTCAGTAAAGACGGTAAACAGGGTAGTTTTGAAAAGATAATGAAGAACAGGGGTAAATAAGCATTACTCTGATTAGAGGCAGTAAATTAACCCTGAAAAAGAAAAAAATTGCTGTTCAGAGAAAATAATGATACTTTAAATATCTTAAAGTCTTCAAAACTTCCAAGAAGATTTGGAGAAATAGGAGAAAAATGTTGATATAAAGAAAGAAATATAAAAAGGTTTAAATAAGAGAAAAGACAATGTTAAACTTAAAAGCCAAGAACAAAAGCACAATTAAACTGAAGGCCATACACAACAGCCCCTACACTCTGGACATCAGACTTAACGGGCAGAGAACCGGTGTCAGGCTTCCTCAGAATCAGGGCACAAAAGGAATGAAACAGAGTGAGAGAAGGTGACAAGCAATAAGGAAAAGAACAGAAGTCTATCTAAGCTAAGGATTTTATCTATTGCACAGGGAGAAAACAGCAGTAAGAGTAGAAGCAATAATTTTAAAAAGAGTAAAAGAAAACTATTGGTTGGAAGAAAGGCTGAGTTAACTTATAAGAGGAGCTTTCTGAGATCCAGGCAAAGTTTGAAAAATGTATAATTTTACATAATTAAGAAAGATTAGAAGTATCAGAACAGACCAGGTAGGTTCTCCATGTGGAGTTTGATCAAGCTGTCCTCCAACTTCTTTGCTACCAAGTACAAAGACGATGGGCAGATACTTACACGCATTTCCAATGATGTATTTGCCCGCCACTTGGCTTACAGCTAGGCTGTGGCGGCATTGTTGGTGGCACACCCTGCAGCCACGTGCCTCCCGTCTCTCTTTCCTACAGAAACCTGATTCATTTAGGAGAACAATGAGTCAAGCCTGGAGCGTGGATCAAATAGCTAGTAAGCTCTAGTTAAGCTTTCATGCTCCTCTTCTCTGGGTGCTCATCTTTTCACCTTCCGCTGGGAGGAAACCTATGATTCTGTTTGGGCCAATGAGGATTAGAGGGAAAACCTGCTCAGGGTCTTCTGAGAAGGTCTTCCCTTTGCTAATAAGGAAGAGAATCATTTTCAGAAACAAGACCTTTAGCTGCTACCTCCACCCCGTTGCAAACACAATTTTGGAAGACGTAGCAGTCATCTTGCAGCCAGGAGGCAACGCGGATGAAAACATGCTTCTGACAGGCTGAGAGTGGCAGTGAGTGAGGCTCACTCACCGAGGGAGGCTCAGAGGCTACGGGGACATTACTGCTACATTCCATCGCTATAGCCACCCGGACTCCTTCTTAAGTCAGCTCCCTGTCTTCAATATTCTATCCATTCACTTACTCGTAAGTGGAAGCATGGAGGATATAAATGTTAGGAGAAAGAAAAATCACAAAAAGGGATTCCATTATCATCACTGCATCACTTAAGAAACAATAAGCGACACAAAATGAAACAAGTTTCTCAAAGGAAGGCTGTATCAGAGTTTTCACTAAATTAATGTACATCCTGAATCTCCAGGAAATAGGAAGAATTTCTACCATTTATTTCATCAAGAAACTTTAGTATTTGCTCTAGGAGGCATCTGGAAAAGTAAAGTTCTATGTAAAATACTATGAAAAATGATTATAGGATACTGAGGCTAACATTTCGTGGCTCAAGAACTCTGTATTCAACCATATTTTTATTTCATGAGCAAAGTTAGCAAAAAGATACTTTCAAATTGGCAAAGGACTTGAAAAACATTTTTCTTGAGTAACCCCCCCCCCAACCCCCACTATGGAAAATTACAAAAGCAGTTTTCCAACCAACTGAAATTGTAATTACAATGACAATTACAAATGAATTATAATTAACAATTCAAATATAGGGAATTTAGAGCATAAAGGAAGGACAATGTAAATGAAAACCATTTAGAGATAAGTAAAATTAACCGTTGAAAATGTGCACATAAAACTAAATACAAAGACCAAAAATATTCTGGAAAAAGAGTATTTCATGATTAAAAAGAGCTATTTAATAATAATGGCACTTCTAGCCCAGACAAAATGGTATATAGACCTTTTTCTCCCTGCTTCTCTGCCAAGCACAACTATAACCCGTGGAAATAATGTCAGAGGCAACCAGAGGAGAGCTCTCGAAGGTGCCAGGAGGAAGCTGAACCCGCTGGGGACCCAGCACTGGAGGAACGACATACCAGTAAGATATCTGCCATATTTTGCCATATAATGCACACTTTTTTGCCCCAATTTTTAAGGGAAAAATAAGGATGCGTATTATACATGGGGAGTACTAATTCTGTATCTATGTAAATGTTGTCAATTCTTTTATTTATGCTTATGGGTTAAAAGTATAGCTCTAGAAAGCAACAATGATATCTGCATGCAAAATAATACCCTGGAATACAATCATCGGTTTTGTTTCTAAATATACATACTCAAAAAATTGAATTAAAAGTATAAATGAAAGATTTTTTTCCCCGCAAGTTTGGGGCTACAACGTGGGTGAGCACTATAGACAACAAATATGGTAACATCCCCCCACCCAGATCTGATGTTTCCTGTCCCTCAATCCCAACAACAGATGGCAGCCTGGGTAGGCTCATTCCTCACCCAGACTGAATGGGAGTCCCTGGGACAACACCAGGTGAGCCCACAGGCAGGAGACCATCCCACCATGAGAAGGTCCTGTCTCAGGGAGTCTCTCAATTCTTGCCTGAAGGTCTTCTCCCTCAAGGAGAGACACTTGTCATTCTGGCTTAAGGAAATCCTTCCCAGCCTTTAAGCAGCACAAGGAGGAAGCAATGGGAGCCCCCACAGCACCAAACAGACCAAAGTATCAGCACAAAGGCTCTGCAATGAAGCTCTCATTGGAAACACAACCCACAAAACAAAAACCTGCATGAAAATCTCAACCAGGATGTGTTCCTGCTTCAATAGATTGAAATAGAATGCAGAGTCTTATAGTGTATTAGGCAAAATTTCCAGGATATAAGAGAAAATCACCCATCAAAACCCAAAAAATCACAGCTTGATGAGAAAAGATACACAATGGACTTCAACACCAAGATGAATCAGATGTTGGAATTATCTGACAAGGGTTTAAAAGAAGGCATCATAAAAATTCTTCAAAAATCAGTCATAACTTTTCTCCAAACAAATGAAAAATGAGAAAAGTCTCAACAAGGAAATGTAAGTTATAAAAAAACAAATGGAAATTATAGAACTGAAAAATACAATTGCTGAAAAAAAATTTTTAAGTTGCTGGATGGGATAATAGAGTAAAGATGACAGAGGTCAGATTCAGTGAACTTGAGGATGGATTAATAAAGTTCATTCAATATAAACAACAGAAAGGAAATAGATTTCTAAAAAAATAACAGAACCTCAGGGACCTATGGGGCAATAAAAAAGACCCAGCACACATCAGAGTCTCAGGAGGGGAGACAAAAAGTGGGGGGAAGTAATGGCTAAAAGTTTCCAAGTTTCAAAAACACAAACCTATAATTCAAAAAGTTACTCATACCTCAAAGTGTATAAACTCAAATCCATTTCAAGACACATCATAATTAAGTTTTAAATAATTAAAAACTCAGAAACACTCTGAAGGGCAGCCAGAGAGAAATGATGCATGACCTACAGTGGAAAAACAATTCATATGACAACAGATTGCTCATCTGAAGTCACGGACTCCAAAAGGAATTGGCGCAGTTTTCGTGTTTTGAACATAAAGAACTATTTTCTGTGGTATAACCAGCAAAATGATCACTGAGGAATGAGGGGAAATCAAGATACTCTCAAATGAGGAGAAACAAATTTATTACTACCAGACTTATTTTTAATGACTGCCTAAAGAAGTTTTCTCAGACCAAAAAGATACAACGAAAGAATTTTGGAGCAGCAAGAAGGAAGAGGGATTAACAAAAAGAGGAGACATATGAGCACATACAATAGACAATCCTTCCCTCCTGAGTTTTATAAATCACATATAATGACTAAAGCAAAAAATATAATTCCATGTGATATTCCAGGCAATGATATTTAAAAGTGTTGAGGTAAAAAGACCTAAATGGAAGTGCTGTTTTCACATTCCACTCAAAGAGGAAATGTTGATACCAGTAGACTGTGATGTCATGTATGCCTGTCTTAACCCCCAGAGCAACCACTAGGAAAACTATACAAAAAGACACACTCAAAAATACTGTAAATAACCCACAAGAAGACACAATAAGAATCACAGAGAAACAAGAATCAGAGGAAACAGAGAATGAATAAAATGGCAGACATACTTCATTTACATTTAACTATATTTCAATAACTGCATGTAAGTGGCCATTAAGTATGTGAATAAAAAAAAAAGATCAAGACCTGACTGGTGTAGCTCAGTGGACTGAGTGTGGGCTGTGAACCGAAAAGTTACTGGTTTGATTCCCAGTCAGGGCACATGCCTGGGTTGCAGGCCAGGTCCCCAGTAGAAGGCACACAAGAGGCAACCACACATTGATATTTTTCTCCCTTTGTTTCTCCCTCTCTCTAGAAATAAATGCCCTGGCTGGTGTAGCTCAGTGGATTGAGCGCAGGTTCAATTCCCAGTCAGGGCACATGCCTGGGTTGCAGGCCAGTTCCCAGCAGGAGACGCATGAGAAGCAACCATACATTGATATTTCTCTTGCTCTCTCCTTCCCTTCCCCTCTAAAGATAAATAGATAAAATCTTTTAAAAATTAAAAAAAAAAGATCAACAAAGTGGACAGAAAACACTACACAACTGTATGCTGTTTATAAGAAACTCATTTCCAATTCAACAACATTAGTAGTACAGAAAAAGGTAGACCATGAAAATAGTAATTTTGAGAAGGAGGTTGCTATATTAACATCCAGTGAAGTAGACTTAACAGCAACAAAGTTACTACAGGCAAAGAAGGACATCACATAACAGTAAAAGGATCAACTCACCAATTGAATCAATAAGAGGATTTATGATCTTAAATGTGAACACACTCAAAGCAAAGCCTCAAGGCAAAAATGAATAGAACGTAAAGGAGAAATAAAAAATCCACAATTATAGTTGGGGACTTCCATGTTCCCTCTACTCTCCAACAAATGATAAATTACTAGAGAGAAAATCAGCAAGTAAATGAAGGATATAAATAGCACAATCAACCAGTAGAACCCAACTGACATATATTGAAAACTCTATCCAACAACAGAAGAAAAGCCCATTTTTTAAGTGCTCATGGGACAATCACCAAAATAGACCACATTCGAGACTATTAAACAAACCTCAAATTTAAATAATTGAAATCACACAGAGTGTATTTTTTGACCACATTGGAGTCAAATTAGAAACCAGTAACAAAAAGACACTAGGAAAGTCTCTAAATAAGTGGAAATTTAACAACATAATTTTAAATAATCCATGATTCAAGAGTTGATAAAAATATGGAGAACTGAATAAAGTAAAAATGTAACATCAATCAATAATATAAGTTCCTATGGAAAAAGACTAAAAAAACAAGAGAAAAACAAAAACTAAAACAAAGCTGATAGAAAGAAAATAACAAAGAATAGATGTCAATGAAATTAGAAAAAGGAAAATGGTAGAGAAACTCAGTGAAACAAAAGTAACAGATACTTTGAAAAAAATGAATAAAATTTGCAAGAGTTTAGCAAGAGTGACAAAAAATAAAAAGAGAAGACATATCATAAATATCAGGAATGAAATATCACCATTTCACTATAAATATCACTACAATACCATTATAAATCCTAACATTAAAAAGATAATAAAGAAACACTGCAAACAGCTTTATATGCATAAATACAACAACTTAAAAAAATTGGACCAATTCCTTAAAAACCACAAACTGTCAGAAACTCAAACAGAACAAATAGATATCTGAACTGAGCTAGAAGCATTAAGAAAATTAAATTCATAATTTAAAATCTCCTGAGAAAAATCTCCTGGCCCAGAGAATTGCAGTGGAAAATTCTACCAAACATTTAAATAAGAATTAACAACAATTTTACACAATCTCTTTCATAAAATAGAAAATACTTCCAAAATCATTTTATGAGGCCTAAACCAGACAAATGGTACCACAAAGAGTAAACTTCAGACCAATTATCTCTAATGAACTTAGATGTAAGAATCCTAAATACTAGGAAGCTATATCCAATAATGTATTAAAAAACTATACACCTAGACCAAGCCAGATCCATTTCAGTTATGCAAGGCAAGTTCAACCATAAAAAAATCACCATATCATCCAGTTACATAACACTGAGTTATAAAATAAGTCACAGGGCTTATTGTGATTTATAAAGTGCAGCATAGAAAATAGAGTTCATAATATCATAATAACTATGCAAGGTGACAAATGGTTACTACACTTACTGTAGTGATTGCTTTGTAAGGTACACAAATGTGGAATCACTATGTGCTATAGCTGAAATTAATACAATACTGTATGTCACCCACAATTAAAATTCAATTTAGAAAAGATCAATACATTAAAAAGAGTCTGAGAAGCTCTGAGCTAAGAAACCTTAATTATGTTCAAATCTGTAAGTGAACACTGTATATGATCCTTAATAATAAGATTACTACTTTTTGGTGAACACTATATATATAATTTTTTTAAATGTTTTAAAAGATTTTATTTACTTATTTGTAGAGAAAGAAGAAGAGAGGGAAAGAGAAGGAGAAAAACATTGATTGGTTGCCTCTCACTCACCCCCAACCAAGGACCTGGCCTGCAACATAGGCAGGTGCCCTGACTGGGAATAGAACTGGGGGATATTTTGGTCTGTGGGGCAATGTCCCACCCACAGAGCCACACTAGTCAGGGCTCTACATATAACTTTAGTAATAAAAACAATGTGACTTTTGTTGAGAAAAGCAAAAGCAAAGCAAAACATTAAAGAATAAAAATCATTTCATCATATCAGTTGACACAGACCATTCATGACAAAAACTTTCAGCAAGAACAAAGGGAGAATTAACTGAACCTGGTAAAGAGCAACTACAAAAAATCCTACAGCAAATATCACACTTATTCGAAAGACTAAAAAGACTGAATGCTTCACCTATAAGTTTTAGACTAAACCAAGAATATTTACTCTCATAACTGCTATTCAGCATAATACTGGAGGTTATAGAAGTTATAGCCAGCTTAATAAGGTAAGAAAAGACAATAAAAGACAAATAGTTCGGAAAGGAAGAAATAAAATAGTGTCTATTTGCAGATCACCTCATAAATTCAAGAAACAAGGTCACATTTCTATTTACTAACCATGAACATGTTACATTTGTTCCAAAGAAGATAAAGTACCTAGGTATACGCTCGTCAAGATGAATGCAAAATCCATATGTTGAAAACTATAAAATGCGGATGAAAGAAATCCAAGAGACTGAAATAAATGAGGAGACATATTGTGTACCTGGACTGGAAGACTGAACAAAAAGGCATCAATTCCCCTCATATTCATCTATAGCAGAGTGTAATTCTTATTAAAATTCTAGCAAAGTGTTAGCAGTCATAGACAAGCTTATTCTACAATTTGTATGGAAAAGCAGACCCTAGAATAGCTCAAACAATCTTAATATGAAAAAGTAAATTTGGAGAAATCATTTACTTGATATGAAGGCTTACTATATAGTTATAGTAATCAAAATAGTGTGCTTTTGGCAGAGGGGTGGGCACATAGACCAATGGAGCCAACAGGAACCTAGAGGTCAACCCACAAAGACACGCTCTATTGGCTTTTGACAGAATTGTCAAAGCAATTCAATGCACAAAGGGCCAGACTTTTCAATAAATGGTGCTGAAGCAAGTGGACACCCACAGGCAAAAAATAAACCGTGACTTAAACCATACACCTTCTAGAAATGTTTATTCATTATGAGATATATACTTAGTATAAAAACTTCTGGGTGGGGAAGAAAAATCTTTATGATTTATTGCTAAACAAATAGTCTTAGACTTGATACCAAAAGTATGATCTGTAATGGTAAAAACTGAGAAAGTGGACCTCATCAAAATTAAAAACTTTTGCTCTGCTAAAGACTATGTAAAGAGGATGAAAAGATAAACTATGTACCAGGAGAAGGTTGTCTGGAAAAAACATACCTAACAAAGGAGTAGTACCTAGAATACATAAAGAATTATCAAATCTCAACAGTCAAACAAAACAAAAACAACTATGCAATTAGAATCAGGGCAAAAGACGTGAACAAAAGAAAATAGATAGATGGTAGATGAGCACTACAAAGGATTATCCATCAGGGCAATGCAAATTAAATGATAAGACATCCCTATATACCTACCAGGATAGCTAAAATAAAAAGAATGACAACACCAAAGCTGGAGAGAATATGGAAGAAATGGATCACTCACACACTGCTGATAAAAATGCCACTCTGGAAAACAGTTGGGCAATTTCTTATAAAATAAAAGCTTGCGCACAAATGTTAATAGCAGCTTTATTCATAATAGCCAAGCACATGAAACAGCACAGATGTACAGTCACAGGAGAATGGTAAAATAAACTGCGGCACATCCATACTACGATGTATTATTACTGATACATGGCTCAAATGGAGCAAACCCTTGATGTACAATAACTTGAATGAATGAATGAATCTCAAGGATATTGTGCTGAGTGGAAAAAACACACATCAATCTTAAAAGGTTACATGCTGTATGATTTCATTTATATAGAATGTTTAAAATGACAACATTTTAGATGGGAAAGCAGACTTGCGTTCACAGCAGCAGGAGGAGGGTGAAGGCGTGAGGTGTGCTAGAAGTGCCCACCCCCTGGACTGTGGTGGTGGAGAAGCAAACCGGCACACAAAATAAAACTGGAGAGCAGGAAACACACACACACACACACACAAATGTGAGTGCAAGTAAAACTGGGACAATCTGGGGAATATTCATGGATTTATCGATGTCAAATCCCATTTATGTATTGTATTTCGGCTTTTTCAAAATGTTTTCAATGGAGGAAATTGGGTAGAGTGTATGTGGGCTGTTTCTGAAGTATTTCTTAAAACTGCATGCGAATCCTACCACTATTTCAATAAAAATTCTAAGAAACAAGAATATATAATGCTAGCTTAAATTAAGAGAAATTGGGAAGTGAAAAGACAGAATAAATGAAAGCCAAATTTCCTTTTAGGAAGTCAGAAGTTATTTCTTCTTTTGACTTTAACATTCAGACAAACATCATTTTAAATACATATTTCATAAAAGTAAAAATCAGTAAAATGATTATAGCAAGAAGAGCAATCTTTGTATATAATTTAGAAGATAAAGCATGTAAAACAATTAGTGTAACAAAAGACAAAAGGCAAAGGACAAAGCTTAAAACCAAAAAGAATAATATAGGACTGCTGATCTGGGACCAAACCCTGGTTGTAAAAGGATTGCCCGCAGATTACACCACACTGTTAAATGACAAATCTGACACTGTGAGTTTTATAAAGAGAGAAACACCTGCCAAGGTAGACATTTTCAAAGGAAAAGAATGCTTAGGAATATGCCCAGTGAAGGCAATAAAAATACGAGATGGGGTTAATATTAATATCCAAAAAAGAGCATTCAAGGCAAAAACAGTGGATGAGCCAATAAGGCTCTTTGTAGGTATACATGGTAGTGATGGATACGTAATAAAAATGGCACAGTTTTATTCAGTGACTAGCTCTACCTCCAACACAAAGCCTGTACCTGTCCCTTCTCATTGCCTCAGCCGCTCCCTCTCTTGTGCAAGCCATCTGCATGTCTCTCTAATGCCTGAAATAGCTCCCTGGGCCCCCATTTTCGGGCTTTCTCTCTACACTCCTTCAGCACAGCAGCAATGATGTCGTTTGCATGTAAATCACAGGCCACTCCAACCTCTTAAATCACTCCGGCGAGTACCGCTACTACAAAAATCCTGTCCACACTCCTTGTCTTGATGAGACCTGAAACAGAGAGCTCGTCCCCAAGAGTCAATTTGCTCTTTCTTAATAGCCACAAAACCCTCAGTTTTAAAATCAGGGAACACGGCTCTCCATTGTTGGTCTTCATTCTGGACAGCCAATCATGTCAGATCAGTAAGTTCCAGAGATCTCCTGCATCACAGAGATTCTATAGCTAACAGTATAGCATACTTCAAATTTGCTGACAGAGTAGATCTTATGTTAAGCATGTTCTTATCACACACCCAAAATAACAACAGGAGTAGCAATGCTAGTAATAATACAGAAAGTGTAGGGAACTTTGGGAGGAGACAGATGTGCGTATG
Organism: Sturnira hondurensis; assembly: GCF_014824575.4. Taxonomy (NCBI): domain Eukaryota; kingdom Metazoa; phylum Chordata; class Mammalia; order Chiroptera; family Phyllostomidae; genus Sturnira; species Sturnira hondurensis. Next base: position 1,084,352 of record NW_028075797.1, on the reverse strand, counting down.
GCTTTGATGGTGGTGATGGTTTCACGGGTATATACTTATTCCCCAACTCATTGAGTTGTATATGCTAAATAGGTATGGCTTTTTACATGTCAATCATAACTCAATAAAAAAATTTAAGTGTCTCCAAGAGACCGTCCCTGAAGCACAGGAGACTTGTGTCCCCTTCAGAAGCATGCCTTTGGCTGCTGCTTGTTGAGGGTTTTACAGGAGTGGCCTGTCTGACCCCAGGGTGTCCCTACAGCTTCCAAGCCTCCCTGGTTCCTTTCCCTGCTCCCCTGAATTTGAATGCAAGATTCTACCTTTGATAGAATCAATGCAACCATCTTTCCTTTTTCTCCTCTCCTCTTCATTTAAGTAACTTTGGGTGAAAACTACACTTTTCTGAGAGTCTACAAGTTATACGGACTCTACATGTTAGACCCCCTGATGGTAAGCAGAGTAAATGAAAGAAAATAACTTTACATTACACTTGGGAAGATTCTATCAGAGGTATGAATTAAGCCACCGGTCCCAGGACTTCCAGATTATATAACCAATGACTTCTTTTTTTTGGCTGAGGTCACTTGTCTGTCCATCCCAGCCACAGACTCGGGAAGCAGTCATAGATTTACTTAGAAGGGATTCTAAAAATTACTGTACATTCATTTGTTCCTGATTATAGGATCAATTCAGACGTTCTAAAATGTGAGTTTTTGGAATACTAAGTGGCTATGAGGTGACTGCCTTGTTGGGGGACTGCATCCAGCGTGGGTCTCCCATGGCTTCCCCAGTGGAGGGCCACCCAGCAGTTTTGGGCGGGCAACTGCCGCCCGGAAGCCTTGACAGTTTCTTTCCCCGTGGGGGCTGGGGGCTTAAATTTTAGTTATATACTTTTACATCCTCATATCAACTTTGTGCTCTGTTTACCATACAAAGAACATCTGTCTCAGAAACTCTGATCACTGTTTCTCACCACTGAAAACAGCTGTTTTAGAACGCAATTTTGTTAATTTGAGATCTTGTTAACTTCACGGAAAATAACAGAATAGATATGGCCTCACTGTGGAAATTTCAGAAAATAAAAACAAGTTTAAAGAAAAAATTACATTCACCTTTATTCCAACCCATAATAATAAATATCACCAAAATTATTCAATTTTCTCCTGTTTTTGCTCCTCTGTGACTATGAATGAATATATAATAGATGCAGAACAGCAATGTCATTATACTATAAAGTCAATCTCTCCAGACCATAAAATGAAAATGTTATTTTAAATAATTATACAATATTCCATCTTTGTAATGGTATTTGCTACATCTTGGACTGATTTCAAATGATAGGATCCTGAACTTAGAATGGTTTTTAATTAGACGGTTGAATCACTTGATAAGTTGTGGCAAAGTATCTCCAGGTAGCTTTCAGAAAAATTTCACAATTTGCACTTCTACCAGTTGGCACGTTTGATCTCACTCCTGACGGCACTGAGTATTGTCATACATTTCATTCTTTCCTAATCTCACAGGGGGAAAAAGTTGTGCAATTACTATTTTAATTGACATTTCTTAGATTCCCAGGCAGTTTCAGCTGTGTAAACCTCTTTACTGAGAGTCTGTATCGATTGTCTGTTGCTCTTCATCCTGTTTCTCTGCTGTCGCGCTAAGAGGCCTCCCCCACCCCACCCCGTTGCCAGCAATGCCCTCCACATGTGCCTTAGTCTATCAGTTGCCATATTTTCCCCATTTGTTAGTTTTTTGAAATGTTCTTTTAATTTAGTGAGCGGTTTTTACTTATGAGTTCTTCCATTGCTTTAATGCTTAGAAAGGCATTTCCATGTTAGAAAATTAGTTACTTATTGACATGTAATCTTCCCCCTTAAACTCACACACTCATTGTTCGATTGCGCTTCGCTTTATTGCACATCACATGTGCTGCACTGTTACAAACTGAACTCAAGGCCTCTACTAGCTAAAAAATTACAACTTGCTTTATTGTGATACTTGCTTTATTATGATGGTCGGGAATGGAACCTGCAATATTTTCAAGGTATGCCTATAGTATTATAAAGGCCAAACACCAAATACACTCATAAATATGAATAAATCTGTAAGAAAATCAAATTACCAAGGTCTGAGTCAGACCAATAAGCCTGACCAGATGCCTGCCTCACAGGACAGGGCACTAAAATCTCAGTGGCTCAGTGGCTCTCACACTTGGGCAAGAAATCAGTCACCTGGAGGGCTCCTGGCGACCCAGACTGATGGACCCACCGCTGGAGTTGCTGGGGTGGGGTCCAGGCATTGGTGTTGCTAACAAGTCCCAGGTGATGCTGCTGCTGGTGCTTCAGGAACACACTTCGAGACCCACTGCTGACACTGATGCTTCCCACCTCACGTGTTTCAAAGGCAGTAAAGCCGCTTTGGGGATTCAAGCACTTGCTGTAAATCTAACCAGCCTCATGACGGGCACCCCTGCTGAAAGCTATTTAGGTTCCATTAGATGATTACAAACTGAGGAGCAGCAGCTTTGAATTCAACACTGGTAGATTGGCACATGGACAAAATATTGAGGGGAGAACACTCCTGTGGTGCCAGATCTGATGTAAGGAGAGACGCTGCCTCCTGTAAAGTTGTCCTAAAAGAAAGCAAAGGCCCGCCCTGGCTGGCGTGGCTGGGTTGGTTGGAGTGTCGTCCCAGCTGGGGCAAATGTGGGAGGCAACTGATAGATGTTTCTCGCATCAATGTTTCTCTCTCCCCCGACCTCCTCTCTCTCTCACTCTCTCTCTGTCCTCCCCTTCCTAGCTCTCTAAAAGAAATGGAAGAATGTCTTCAGGTGAGGAAGAAAAGGTCCTGGTGTTTTCTGTGTCTTGGCCCCAGGCAACAAATGCCTCACGAAAAATGAACATGATTTCTCCTATTTTAAAAAAATTGGCTTTGCCTGGACATTTTTTGAACAGTCAGCTTCATGGGACAGGTAATCTCCAGTTTTACAGGTGGAAAAATCATAGACCTGACCAGCTGGAAACCACATTTTCTTTTAAGTTTCTTTTTCTGATTACAGAAGTAACCCACACCCCCATCAAGACTTTGCAAAACACAGAGAAGTAGGATCACTCATCACCCTACCACACATGAAAACTCATGGTCAGTGTTCTGTTAAACTTCTTTTATGCAAACCAGGTATGGATTACACTGTGCCTGTAGCTTCATGTAGTGTTTCTCTCATATATCATGAACATGGAACATCAAGAGCTCTCAACTGCCCGTGAGTCATGAATGTTAAGTCCAGCTTCTCACCTATCTCAGCTAGGGCCCTCGGGCCAGCACACACATGTCTCCATGGGACAGCAAGCAAGAGTCGAGGACCATAGCAGAAATGGAAAGTCAGGGAAGACATGAGACCAGGGCAAGAAGTTTGGGTGGAGGGACAGAGGGCAAGCCTGGAGCGATGTCTGGGGAGCAGCTCTGGGTATTGTACTACAGCACTGTGTGCTGTCCCACCAGATGGGGAGGAGCGAACAGCTGGAAAGGATGCTGAGCAGATCTGTTGCTGGAGAAGCCAGTGTGACAAACAGGCCCTGACCTGGACCAAATCTGAGGAGGGGTGTCCCATATACTTTTAAGTTAGGGTAACTTACAGTGTCTTGGACATTGCACACAGCTGTGGAGTAAACTAGCTGGGATAACAATTGGCTTGCACCTGGGCCAGTGGAGGCTCAGGACATTTAGGTTCTGAGCTGGCTGCCAGGAAATATGTGAGCCTCGCATCCCAAGGACTGAACACCCTGGGAGGATGGAGACTCTGCTGCATGGCCCTTAGACCACCCTTTTCGGGAGGGAGGCTGCATTAGTAACTGGTTACATTCTGCTTTCACCGATCCTGCAAAGAGCCAGGAGCTCATAACTCTTGGGACTAGCACTAACTGATAAATAGCTGTTTTCGCAAAATCCCATTTGATTTTTTTTTTTTAACCTGGGCACTGCAGGCTAAAAGGCCACCAAGGAGGGAGCACTGGAAACAGATCTGTTAGCAACATGGGCCTTGTGCCTTGTAGGATCACTTCTCAGAACACTGAGAACAGCCCTGGTCACAGGTCTCTTCTAAGGCAGAAGGAAACCAAAGCCTGGGAGAAATGGAAGCTTATGGCAGCACTGTCGGATCAGAAACTGAAACTCAATTACAGATTCTTTACCCTATGTGGTAGCCAGCCTCCAGCAGGGCCCCAGGGCCCCCTCCAGAGTTGGCCCTCTCCTACCCTGAATAGGAGAGACATCTGTAACCAAGAAGATAACGCCGAAACAATGGAGTTTGTCTTCCAAGGCTAGATCATAAAAACATTGTTGCTTCTGCTTTGTCCTCTCTTGGATCCGTTGGTTTGAGTGTCACCATGCCATGACGGCACTCAAACAGTACTATGGAGACATCCCTGTGGCCAGACCTGAGGTCTCCTGCCAACGGCCAGCATCCCCTTGCCAGCGACATGAAGGAGCATACCCCCCTGTCCCAGTTGAACCTCCCAATGGTCGCAGCCCCAGCCAACATCTTGACTGAAACCTCATGAGAGACCTTGAGCCAGAACCACCCACCTGAGCTGCTTGCAAATTCCTGACCCACAGAGACTGTGTGATGTAGTAAATATTTAGTGCTGTTTTATATCACTAGCTTTTGGTATCATGAATTAAGCAGCAAATAGATCATTCATGCACCCTGTCAGGTGTACCATCCACTCTGCTGACTTCCATCCACAGGAAGCTGACTTCATCCCTGGTCGGAAGCCTTGTCAGACTGTCTGAAATGGATGGTCTTTTCCTTTCTGGAATACTGATGTCTCTGATGTCACTACGTCCCACCTGGGTATCCAGCACAGTAAGCTGTCTTTCTGCTGCTCCTCTTCTGTACCATCTTTGACCACTGCAGCAAAGCCAACATGCACATGTACATGTGCATACACATGCAGGCACATGTGCAAATACACACATGCACACACACAACTTCCTTTTAAACAGAAAAATCCCTCAAGTGCTGAAAATATGAACTTTTTCCCAGGAAGAACCAGATGCTGTAGATGTTAAAGTACCATTTTTCACTCTGTCTCTGAATGGACAGATGGCGGGGGGAGGGGGGAAGCTAACTACCGAGAACTGATTGATGTGTCTGTTCTCCTTTGCTAGTCACACAATTCTGAGCTGAGTGAGCAAGAGCAGGAGAGCAGAGCCACAGCCACAAGTCTGCGCATCCCCGCACTCGCTTAAATACTCAGAATGGAATGTCCCCCCTTTCCTCTCATTTCCCCATCCCATCTTTCATCCTGGGTGAGGAGGAGGGTTTTCGATAAGACAAAAACATAAAGGCTTTGTAAGCACAATAGTCTATCCAAATTATGGGAGAAGCAGTCAATCTATTGTGAGAGATACATTTCTCCGCCATATAGATGTTCTACTGTGAAGAACCCGGAAGATGCAAGGCTGTAAATGCCAGCCTCCAGTTTCAGGGCCAAGAAGAATGCTCAGAGCCTGGAAGACCTTGCAGTGTTCTCCTAGGCTGGACGGGTCCTGAAGGCAGGACCGAAGGGTAGAAAGCACTCCGAGTGGGGAATAAAGGGGAGCAGAGAAGAAGGGAAACCAGGGAGAGAACACCCTATGCTCACCCAGGGTGGATCCGCATGGGTTGAAAGAAGGCCAGGTAGGAAGAGTTGTTTCTCTACCCTCTTAACTGTACATTTATTTTTTTATTTTTGCCAGGGTGCTCTACCTGTCTGTCCTTCCAAACATGGAGTCATTCCTGAAGGAGTCATACCTGAAGGGTTAATGCGAAACATTTTTATCATGTGGCAAGTAGAGTCATGAAGGTCCTTCTCGAGGAAGAATTAGGGCTGCTCATGACCACAGTGGGAGAAGACTGTTCCCCAGATGTGTCTGTGCAGGGTAGAGATCAGGGGCCCTATCTCGCGGTCCTCTGCCATGGATTCTCCAAGAACAGGTCCTGTCTCTTGGCTTGCCTTCATTTATGCATCTTCCCCTGGTGAGCTTCTCCTTGCCTTGGACTTCACCCACCAGCTCTGAGGAACCCCCAGATATTTAGCCCCATTCTCCTGCCTGTGATGTATCCCTCACTTCAGCTGGGTACAGACTTTCCTTCTCCTCCTGGTTATCTGAACTTCACTTTACATCCAGCATGTCCAGTCTAGAATTGCACAGACTTCTTTTCTCCATGATCTTATTCCTGTCCATAAAAGCTACCTGGAAACCTTGGAGTCAACTCATCTCAACTCTTCTCTTTCCTCCAGCCCTAAATCCATTCTGCCAGGGGTCCAGAGGTCTTTCTGTTTAAATTACTGTGGTACCTGTGTTGTGGTCAATGCCTTTCCTACACTCATAGCCTCACCCTTTCCAAACTCCCGTTGTGACAGGCCAGGAGTGCTCTTTTCTGTCTTTACTTACTTCATCTCCCTCATATTTCAAGATTTGAAACAGTGGCCCATTTCCTGAAACCTCGTCTGACCCCTCAAGACCACATGTCTTTTTAAACTTCTGTACTTTCTATTTTAAAAAATCGTGTTACTGAGGGCCTGCTGTGTGCAGTGTGGCAGTTGCCAAGGGTGCCATGACAATGAAGTCCCCAGCTTCGAGGAGATTACAGTCTAGTAACCATAACACCAACTAATCACTTCTTTATTCTCTCATTCTTAACTGTGCTCCCCTAACCAAAATCTTAGCCAGTACTGTGTCTTAAACAACTTCTGTAAAACCAGTCATCTCACGGTCATCACAGTGACTGTCAGAGTACGGGGCACATGACCAGTTCTTACTACTTGTTGGTTATACGCAAGATGGGTAACAGAATCAGACGAAACATGCGTATCAACTGCAATCCTTATCCAAGTTACAGAAACATCTTTGGTTAAGGAAAAAACACATCAAGAAATTAAAGAAACCGTGCTGTGTTCGAATGGTGTTCTATGTGTTCAACCAGTAAGTCAACTTAACCTGTCAAATTATTTGACTCCAATTTTTAATATAGTTGTTGATAACCCGTTCTCCAAATTCCATAATCAAGAAACAATAACCACATTAGAAGATGAATGATTCACAGCACATTAATAATTCACAGTTAGATTTTGGGAGTTTTCCTAAGAGATTTTACAAGACAGAAATAGGAGCAAATTGAGAAGCACTGAACACAAATTCTTAGGTAAAACCATTCTGTCCTATTAAGGACAAGAGTATCAACAGCATCCCAACACACGAGATGACCGTGACATCCTCTCAGCAAGGGTCTCCTGCAGGTGGGGACAGAACTCAGCTCAGATAATACTGATATGTCCTTTTTAACTGTCCCAAGGAAAAAGAATCAGAAGTGCAGAAACTTCATTTCTTTAAAATGTGAAACGCTTTGGATAAAAAGAAAGAATAGGGGGATATTTCTCTCCTCCAAGCCTTTATACGAGTGCGATGCTGATTCTTTGTTCAGAGGACCAAGGGCAGATTCAATTTAGACAACAAGGAGCGCCTGTCATTCCAGCTCAGAAGAGCGCTTCATGTGCTGTACAGAAGCCCAAGAACTCAGAGTCATAATAATTTGTCCTACACACATGTTTACTGTTAAACTTAATCTTTAAAGAAAATTCTTACTCACCTGCCAGAATATGCTATCTATTGTGTTTCCAAGAAAACCATCACGGCCTTCTGAAGACACCAGTTTGGGGCCAAGAATTGTCATGAATTCATCAAAATCCACCTGGCCATCCCCTGGAAGGAGAAGATATAAATATGAGAATATGAGTAGAAAATTAGAAAGTGGCAGCTGAAATTGACCTCCTGTACCTCATGGAATAAACATCTCCATGTTTTTCTTCTTGGCATCACATCAACAAATAACTAGTAGCATTGCTGAAAATTGTGCAACATTCTTAAAATACCAATAGAAACCCAAGGAATTATTGGCAAGTATTAGTACATCCAATACTACATATTCCTAATTATTTGTCCACATTTCTATCTAAAAGCTCAAGGAGTACCTCCTACTTAAACAGCCACACCTCACACCTGCTATACCTCCCAGACCTCAAATTGCCCAGCTGTCCACAACAGAAACAGGGGCTTCATCCCTATCTGTTCCTTCACCTTTGTTATTCACACATACATGTAGTCACCACGTTTTATTGAATACACCTCTTAAATAATTGTGGCTGCTCTATTTTCCTTGTTAATCCAATTGCTACTCCCTTTCCAAAGACTGTGGTGGGAAAATGATTCCAAGAATTTGCTCGCCTGGTTGTGATTACAACATTACTAGTAGAGTTGCTTTCTGCCCTCATGCTCTCACCTCCACCCTAGCCTCCGGACAATTCTGAATGTACCTCCCTAAAATGGGTCTGATCATGCTTTATATCAATGGCATCTTTGAAAATAAGGAAACCACCTCAGGACAGCATTCAAGTCCCTCCGTCGCTTTTGTCACCTTTTACTCCCCACCTTTGCACAAAATGCCATGCTCTTTCAGAGCCCCGTGCCTCAGTACATCCAGGATGCCTTGCCCCTTGTTTACGTGATGAACACCATCAGGTTCTCCAAGATGGAGCTTCAATATCATGTTCTCTTTTCATTTTCTTCCTGACCCTTCCTCATCTCACTAGAGAAAATGGGTCACACTTTTATCCATCTCTCCTCCTGACTTAATGTGCATTCATTATAGAACTTACCACTCTGTGTCACAGTCACCCATTTGCATGCCTATCACCCCGCTGGCCTGTGAGCCCTGCAAGGTCAGGGACCTAGTCTGAAACACTTTTGTATAGTCAACATCATGGTGGACCTTCAGTATGTACTTATGGAATGAACAGATATTGCCTCTTGCTTTTCTTTGCTCAGTTCAGCAACCACGGGATCTTTCATGCCAGAACTGACACTAACCAAAAGGTAAACTTGAGCCAGACAAAAGCAGACCTTCAAGGAATTATCCAAGCCTCAGTGACTCTTCAGTGTGGCCTTCCAATCCTTATAACTGCTCAAGAGAGAGTTTCCACCAAAAACTCACCATGTCTTGACTTCCAACAGTAAAGACAACCCAGGTGTCCGCACCCAAGTTTGCCAAAGTGCAGACGAACTGGTCCATCCCCAGAGTGTAATTTGCCTTTAAAGAGTGCTCGTTCAAAACCTACTTTGAAAATCCAAGCAGCTGTCATCATCAAGATGTCAATAATTCAGATAAAACTTTGTAGAAGATTAAGGGAGACGTGAGAAGTCAGCAGGAAAGAACAGATGCAGCCACCACCCTGGGCAGGCAGTCAGTGGGCTACTGAGAGGAAACTGATTCATCTTTCACCCTTCAACAAGATAAAGGGATCTAAAAACTCCTCTCACTGATTACACAAGAAAGCCAATTCAAGCAACAATGAGTTACCGTCTTGCGTTTCAAATTAGCAAATACTTGTAAAAAGTATACTTTGAAATCCTGACAGAGGTCCAGGGAACAGATAGGTTCCCTTAGGCACCCCTGGGATACTCATCTGGACATGGACTAGGAGTGTTTAAGAGCCATAACATGCTGTTTCTTTTTGACATAACTTTCCTTTTTCATTTTAAAAAAAGCAAGGAAATGATCTTAAATGCAGGCCATGTTGCTTGCCTAAAGATAGTCATCTAGTGTTTGTGAAAGTGGCATATTGGAAGCTGAAGAAAGAGAATGTCCCCATCTTCCTAGAATTCACACTGAGCTGTCTCTATGTGGCTCCAGGTCTCAGACAGGCACGCTTGTTGTACACATGCACTAACCCTCTGTGTTGCGTTACACAGAGTGGAGTTGGCTCTGACTTCTGGTGACCTAATGAATGAATGATGTCCACAGTGTCCTGCAACAGCCCTGCTCAGCTCCTGTAGACTCGTGCTCATGGCTTCTTTTATGGGATCTGTCCATCTCCTATTTGGTCTTCCTCTATTCCTGCTCACCCCAAATCACCCCTGCTCTGATAGCTGGGGCTGGAAGGCCAAAGAGTCTCAGGCTAAAATATGCATCCTTGATAGAGACAGTATCCCCCTCAAAGAAGTAAAAAGTGATTCTTCAGGGACAAAAAAAATCTCAGAGACATAGCAATGGTTTGTGGCCCTCCTGGGGCCACAGTATATACACAGACAAGCAGTGTATTTTTACTATTACATTTCAAGAAGGTGGGACAACTAGGGAAACAAATGCCTTAAAAGGCCCCTGGGAGTGGGGTGGCTATTAAAAAAAGAAAAAGGTCCAGGAACACTGGCCTAGAAGATGTCCCAAGAATTGTGGCTCTCTCTCCCCAGGTTTTCCTCCCCCTCGAGTGTTGATCCATTAGCAGTGAACATTAATTATCCCAACTCTCTGTCACTGGTGGCAAGGTCTAACAGTTCATAAAGGCTTAGTGGCTCAAGGACGTGGATCATTTTTTCACGAAGACTTCATGAGACCTTAACTAAAATATGTCTATCAGGCTGGGTCACTCAAGCTCCCAACTATGGTAATGGGCACTGCTGTTTCCCCATCGGGACCCTGAGAGGGGAGTGGGCCGTAGGACATGGCAAAACACCTGCTTCTCAGTGCTGGGAAAATGGGGCTGTCTCTGAGCCACCCACCTTCCAGGTAGGAGGAGAGACCACCCACCTCTCCGAAACCTCCCCGCAGGGTGATGGGAATGAAGTAACATGGAACTGGTGTATGTCAAGGGTCCACATGGAACTCTGGTCAAAGTCATCAAGGAATGCTCACAGATGGTGCCCTTGGCTGAGAACACCAAACCCGAAGCTGACCAGCAGAAACAATGCCTCAGAACTCTATCCTGGCTAACACAGCAGCTCATTCATGACTCAGTCCTTGGCCAGAGGGGAAGCACTGGGGGAGGAGTGCTGGGGATCCTACAGGCAGCGCCCACTGCAGTGCAGGAGTACAGGTGGCTTGGTAGAGGCTTTCTGCTCCTGGGAGGAGAGGTTTAGTTCACAGGAGGGTTTGCTCCTAACTGTTCAGCAGAGGACATTGAGGACATCAGATTTTTTATTGGTCAAAATACGATCCCCCCTTTTAACTATCGTTGAGCAAAGGGAGATCCTGGGGCCCACAGTTGGAGAAAGAATGGGGAGAGGCTCTCACCTCTCTGCACCTCTCTAGGGGTTTTCTCAGCTCTGACTCCTGAGTGCGTGTGCCCATGGCACCTTTTCTGCAGACCTTCACTAAAGGAAGCCTGCTCCTGCCAGTACACCGCCTGACACCAGTTCTACGAACAGCACCAGGTTGTCTTTGGATTTAACGTGAGGAAAGCTCTCTCCAGCAGTTTGTAGTTAAACAGGCAAGCAGAACTGGGAACACCCCACCAGCTATCAACCCTGGTCCCAGAACACTCACCTCCACAACTCCATCCCCTCACTCCATCCATCTCAAGAGAACTGAGATAAATAGAATGTCAGAGAGAGGATTTTCACTAAGCCCCATATAGGAAAACCATTCTCAGGGCAAGGCAAGGTCTGGGAAGTTGGATAATCAAAATATCCAACATTTACTAAGCACTCACAATGTGATGAGCATTGTTTAAAGACATTTCCATGCACTAGTTCACTTAATGGGCTTCTTCCGGCAGCCTATTTTACAGATGAGAAAACTGAGGCACAGAGAGGTTCAGAAGCTCACACAACAAGCTGAGCTGGGATTCCAAACCCAGCTGTCTGCCCATGCTTTTGCTGCTTCTTAAGAGCCCAGGTCATGATGAGCCCTATCTGGAACCCTCTTTCCCCCGATCCTCGCCTTCCCTGGCCCGAGGGTACCATGGCTGCCTGGCACCTGAAGGCAGAGTGAAATCTACATTGCTCTCTCTGATCCAGTTGTTGCATCTCAGGTCCACCCCTAGAGGCCTTTCTTAATCATTTAAAAGAATAATAATAAAAGTAAGGAAATACTTAACACTTGCTTTATGACAGACACTGCTCTCAGGGATTTATGTTTATTATCTTTGATTTTAACCCAAAACTATGAACAGATTCTTCCCTTCCATGTTTACGCATGAGGAAACTCAGGCACAAAGAGGATCAAGGCTGTGCCCTGAGTATGAGACCCCAGCACAGGGTCTCAGCTTAGAATCCTGATACTAAACTTCACATTATACCCACCCCTCTGCGTCAGAGACTCCAACATAGTCCTGGCATAGGTTTATACCTCTTTTCAAAGTGCAAGAAGAGAATATGTTTTCCTACCTGGGCATGTAGGAAGGAATTTGGGAGATTGGGAGAGAGGGCCTTCGAGGGCTCTAATGCAAAAGACCGTTGCCTGAAAGCCATTTATTTGTTTCCCAAATTCCCACTGGCCTGCAGTCAGGGCCTCAGTAATTCTCATTTCATGGTCAGTTCTCAGGGGACACAGGTCTCTCATATACAACCCCCCAGGCCTCTGAATTCTCTTCCACCTAAAAGAATTGGTCTAATGAGAGAGGCCTGTCCAGGCCTGGCAGGGTATCTGGATTCACATGCCCCCCCAAAAAGGATAAGCAACTTCTCAGACCTGCCACTTTTCACAGAATGTGACTGCAAAAATTTTATTGGGTTAATTTTTTTTTACCAACCTTGAGTATGCAAGTAACCATAGAATTAAAGAATGGAATTCACCCCCACTAGGCTTCATTCTCCCTCCAGAAGCCTTCCAATATCACAATCCACTTAGCAGAAAGTACAGGCAGCTACCCTGCTAAGGTTTTGTTGCTTCCCACTGCTATGTAAGTCAAAGTAATGAACTTGAACTGGGGCAGGAAGCTGCAGGAGGGCCAGGACTATACAACATTCATTAAAACCAACCAGCTGAAACTTTCAGAGAGGTAAAATAATAACAAAAATCACCGTAAAATAAAAGGAAGGTAAACAATATACAGAAAGAAAGGATGAGCTGTGAAGGGTAACAAGGACACAGGTTAGGAGAGAAAAAAAATGTCTGAGACTCCATTCAAATCAATTAACTATGTTCCAAAAGGATACCTGCAATGCAGCAGGTCAGTGGGCCACGTACTGTGGAACAACAAGAGAGAAATAAGGCATAGGCTTACCCTGCAGGCACTTGCAATCTGTTACCAGCACAGAGTCGGGTGGGTGCTGTGATTGGCCTAAAAGCATGTGCTGAGGCAGGATGAGGGCAGGAGCAACACCTCGAATTAGGAAATTCTCAATGGTGTGCCAGGGAGCATTTAAGGAGAGAAGGGTTCTAACAAGCCACAAGGAAAGGTGAGGTGAGCTGCCTGAGCAGTCAGGGGACACCAAGAAGGATGAAGGATGGCTGGGAGCAGAGCCTGCCCTCCTTTTACACTGGATTGAGCATTCCTGCGGGAGGAGAGGACACACCCCCAATTGTACCCCCACTTGTCACTGATCTGGAATCAGTGGAAAGTGTCTACACCTGGGAATGAGAGTATCTGCGTTGCCTACCAAAGATCAGCTGGGTCAAGGTATACAGGCTGGAAGGGAGGGGCAGAGCTGGGCCGGGAAGTGATATTAGGTCAGACACTGGACGAGGAAGGCCAGGGTGGAGGAGTGGGGATGGAAAAGACTGGATGCAGGGAACTGACTGGAAGAACAGGAAATGGGAAAAGGCAATGGTGACTCTGAAGTTGGTGAGTCTGGGATACTGGGTGGCTAATTAGGAACAAAGGAAAACTCAGGAGGAGCTAATTAGGAACAAAGGAGAAGTCAGGAGGAGCCTGTATTTGGGAAATGCTAGGTTAAGGTGCTGGCAGAGTGGCAAAACGAGGGGAGTAATGAACAGCTAAAAATGTGGATCCAGAGTCTTCAGGATCTAGGTCAAGCTCTCGAAGATCTTCGAATACAGTCTCAGGTAAACAAAAGCAAGGCGCATCACTGTTTTACAGTGTGTTGCATTTTGGTTTAAATGTATGACCTTTTTGGTTTAAAAAGGTCAAGGAGAATGTATATACATACCTATTTTCTTGAGTAAATATTTTCATAAAAACATCCAGAAGTGTTCCCCCCCCCCAAATAACTAAGAATTGTTAACGGTTTATTCATGGGTTAGTCTGGGCATGTAGGGTACCAGAATGAGTCATCTCACCAAATATCTTTTTATACTTCATGATTTTCAAGCCATGGCATGTATTACCTGGTTAAAAGGTGATTACCAGACTCCACAGGGTACAAGCAGAAACAACCTTCTCACAAGGCCCCGTTTGAGCCGCCCTGGGTTATGCTCTCCTCCAGCTCTGGGTGAAGCTCTGGGCTGGTCTCATAGCTTTGTAATTGACTCTCAAGGAATAAAAATTCCAGTCCAGGCTGCTGAGAACATAACTCCAGACCTCTTTTAGTTAGAAACATTTTCCTTCCTTGGCCTTGGAACTGATCCAGGCTAGTGACCTGGAATAGGGTAGAGGAGAAAAGGCTCTTCCCGCTTTCCTAGGCCCACCTCCCACCCCATTCTCTGGCTGTGGTTTCTGGTCACACCTAGGGTGGGACAGGCTCGGGAGGAGGCTCCCCAACTCTGGCTGCTCATTATTACCCCTCCCCGAATCCCAGGGCCTGTGGTGGCATCTCCCTCCACTGGGGTGTCATCAGCCCTCTAGGTGATCCTAAACCCCAAGCTAGCTTCTCCTTTGCTCCATGTGTTGCTGAAAGGCAGACCCTTCCCAAGACAGCCCTGGCCAGGCAGCAGGTCCAGCTCCAGCTCCTGCACGGGCCTTCAGACGGTTCACATGTGGTAAAAACACCAGCCCCTAAATGCTTTAAACTCCAGCAGACACAGGTCAGTCTCTACAAAATGTCTCTTTGGAAATACGTTTAGCTCAAACTGAATGAAAAACACCCATTGCCCACAGCAAGGAGTTTAGGGAACACTCAAAACCCACCCCCAGCTCCTCCAATGAAACTGTTTTCACCTGATGCTTCAACTTCAACCATTCATAAAGTGTTAGGGACTAAACTGTGTCTCCCCAACTCCCAAAATTCATAGGTTGAAGCTCCAACCCTATAACTATATTAGGAGATAGGGCCTTTAAGGAAGTAATTAGGTTACATGAGGTCAGAAATGTAGGGCCTTAATCTGATAGGACCGGTGTCCTTATAAGAAGAGGAAGAGACACCGGGATAGCATGCACAGAGAAAGGCCCTGTGAGAATACAGTGAAAGTGGTGTCTGCAGGCCAGGAAGAGGGCCCCACCAGAAACCAGCCCTGCTTAGACTTTGATCTTAGATTTCCAGCTGCTAGAATTGAAAGAGAAAAAAAAATCTGTTGTTTAGAACAACCAGTCTGTGGTATTTTGTCATAGCAGCCCGAGCTGACTAACACATAAAGTAGAGAAGAACAATGGGCTCTTGGGAAACTTAGCCCTTATTGTATTGTATTTTTCCTGTGCTTTAGGACCTCAAGTTGAGACATAAGAGTCCCATTTTGATAAAGTGATATTTAGGCTACCCTAAACATCAAGATAGATCTTCGGTAAGTGACAGGTAGCTAGTCTCCAGCAATGTTAAATGCCACAGAGGGCCAAAGAGGATTGATGGCTGAGAAAGGGACATTGTAATGCTGATCACTGGACCTGGGGATGGTGATGGCCAAAACCATGTCCTTGCCCTGATGGCAGCACCTCAAGTTTTACACAGAAGGGGTTCAGAAGCAGCATCTTAATTAGAAGGAGCACCTTAATTAGTAGCTTTTTGGATAGCATATGCATTCAACAAATCTCAAGACCCATCCCAAGTTCAATGTTTTGCTAAGAGGACAACCAGGACAGCAGGCAGTCCTACTCACGGCTATGATTTATTACTGTGAAAGAATATAAAGCACAATCACCAAAGGACGCACGGGCAAAGTCTAGAGGAAACCAGGCATTAGCTTCCAGAATCCTCTCCCAGCAGAGTCAACAGGACATGTTTAATTTCCCCAGCAACAAGTAGTGGCAACACATGTGATATCCTGTCTACCAGGAAGGCTCTGTAGAGTCCCAGTGTCCAAGGTATTTACTAGGGGCTGGTCTCATATCCACTCTGTGCCTTGCATGTACTAAACTTCAAGACTCCCAGAAGAAAGTCAGGTGCTTAGCATAAACCACGTTGTACGCCCAAACAGTTTAGGCATGGTGAGCCCCTCTCATCAATTCTAGGAATAAGGAAAACCCTCCCCAAATCCAATTTCCCAGATGCCAGTGTGAAACTAACCTTGCAAGCAGGCCTTTCTGAGCTCAGCCTGCTGTGATAACTCTTTTCCATACACATTCCCATCCTCATTCCAAGCTCTCACGTCATTGAGCCAAGGCCATTACTAAAATCAACATTTCCTCCTAGAGCAGGAACAAATACATGGCTTCTTACAGTTCTGAGTCCCTAACATGGGCCTCACAGCTAACAATGACGCAAGTAGGGGCTTCCTAGGTCTGAGATGCTTAACTCTGTGCATCACCACAGCTCGGCCATTGTCCCAACAGAACTAGCACAGTCTATTCCTCCTCTACTTCTGTTTGTGGAATTTTACACCCATCAAGCTCTCCTAGCTCCTGATCTGTCCCATCTTCACCCTGTTGGTAGAAGCAGAACCCAGGTCCAGACGACCCAGAGTGGTACACCTATCTCTAGCTACCCAGCATTCTGGGGAGCCCATTCTCTATGAGAGCTAAACCATGCATAGTTTTTACTTATAGATACAGAAAAATCAAAATACAACAGATACTTTTATTCACACTTTACATTTGAATGGAAAGCATTAATTGACCATTGCAGAATAAACCAGGAAGTAAGGAAGAGCCACAGAAACAAGCATTGATACTGTCTCTGATAGTGGTCTCCAAGGTGGGAGCAAGCTAAGGATGCTCAAGAATCATTCATTGTGGTGCCAGAAAAAAATTACAAGCTCCATCATATGTATTTGTATTCATCCTTTTAATTTCTATTGGAGATGTGTCATAATGTCTAAAAAAAATCATTAGAGCAGTCCCTGCATATGTCATGATAAAGAAACAACAGGGAGGGGCAGGGTGCAGAAAAGATAGGTCACTGTGTATTAGAAAAGCTGAAATCTGCCTATTATGAACTTTCTACTTACACATTTCTACTTATAAGTCATGTATTAGTATATTCATTTTATGTAGGGAACCATAAATGCTCTTGGGAAAATAGAATATAATGTGGGGGGGAAAGCAATAGCAGTTACAGAAATAAGTAGCAGTAGAAGCAGAAACAATCGTACGAATAACCTACAGCCCTGACTTACTCTAAATAACCACAGAAGGAAATAAGAGAGAAATCAAATGGTGAGAGAGAAGATGAAAGAGATGAAAGACAAAAATTACATATAAATTTCACAAGAAAAGAATATGCAAGTATCCAGGAATACTCAAAGCACATTCACAAGACATTTTCCTGAGCTAACATTTTCCTGAGAGATGACTTTGCTGTCCTGTCAATCTATAGCTGACCACATAGGCAATAAAGGATCAGAGTTATCATTTATTGTGACAAACTGTGGACCAGGCACACTACTAAAGTATTTTACTTAAGGGGCCTCATTTACTTTTCACAACTACACTGAAAGATAGGGACTGATGTCCCCATTTTACTAAGGCATAGAAGAGATTTAGATATCCGGTCACCTGTACAAGCTTATGCATGAATTTTAACAAAAACCCAGATCTGAACCTTCGTTGACCTTGATTCCACATTTGCTCTTTCCATTAGGCCATTGTCACGTTGTGATTTATAATACAAAATGTGTATTTGGTTTTATCCAGTTCTTGGTAGAAATCCTAGTGCCCTTGGAATTTCCTAAGTGACAAGAATATAGGTGTCTTTTGTTATGTAAATGAGGTGACTTTGGAGATACACCTAAGGGCCCCTCTGGTTACCAGAGGAAGCAACCCTGTGATTACAAGGTGAGAACTTGACTTGCAGGAAGGGTCTGGGGCTGGAGGTTGGATCAATCACCAATGCCCAATGGTTTAATGAAGTGTGCCTACGTAATGAGGTCTCCAAAAAAACCAAAAAGGACAGAGTCAGAAAGCTTCTGGGTTGGCAAACACACAGAGATTTGGGGAGAGTGGCATGCCCAGAGAATGTGGAAGCTCTGCTCCCTTTCCTCACACCTTGCCCTAGCACCTCTTCCATCTGGCTGTTCCTGAGTTCTACCCTTTTATAACAAATTGGTATTCTAGTAAACAAAATGGCTGTCTGAGTTCTGTGAGCTGCTTCAGCAAATTAGTCAAACCCAAGAAGAGTGTTGAGGGAACTTCCAACCTATAGCTAACCAGTCACAAGTCCGGATGACAGAAATCCTGGACTGGCAAATGGCATCTAAAGTGGGGGCAGTCTTGTGGGATCTCCCTTAACATGTGAGATCTGAGTTGAATTGTAGGACACAAGTTGGTGTCACAGAATTGTTTGGTGTGGGGAAAATGTATTCACACACACTAACTGGTATTAGAATTGGAGCCATGTTGTAATCCAACATGATAACTTGAGCAATAGAATTGCAATGACAGTTATCAGCCATATACTGAATGCTGAGCAAAGACTACAGGATTAGGATATACCAATGATTCTCAGGAACCAAAGAGCTTGATTTCTGAAGACACAAATTCACAGACACACTGAAATAGAGAGTGATAAGTATGGAGAGCTGAAGCAGCAGCCTGGAGCTGAAGGACCTGGAGCCTAGAGCCATGAGACTTGACCTGAGAACAACAGGAAATGCAAAGAAAGAGCAAAGGAACAGGTCAGGGAGAAATGTTCACAATATCTACCTAACATTCCTGGAGGATTTCTGACTGCCGTGCATTGTGCTCAGAATTACATGAACTAACTTGCTTAACTCTCGCAGCCCATTTCTGAGGTAAGCCTTGTTAGTACCACTTCAAGTCCTGTGTCAGCAAGCAGAAACCTGGGTAGGTTGTGCCTGACTTGCACCAGCCAGGCCTGGAGCTGTGCAGGGTCCGACTGTGAGCAGTCTGACTCTAGGGTCCCTGGTTTTAGCCACAAAGCCAAATTAATACTCAAACAAGTAATAGAGAAAATGTCCCCATTTAAAGAAAAGTCTCTATACCACAAAGAAGAGACAAAATAACAAAGGGTAAACTTGAAAATAGTATTTGGGACTCATATGAAGAAATCTATAGAACTGCAGTGAAATATTTTTAAAAAACCTTTACAGACAATGGGAAATAATACCATGGTTCTTGGTGAAAAGATTTTTGTAAAGATGTTAATTCTTAACAAATTAATTCTTATGTTTAATGCAATTCCAATAAAAATCACTATGGAATTTTTGGGGAAAGCTTTCCCAAACTCCAAAAAAACTCTTAAGACTTTTAAGGTCATTTGGAAGAAGGAGCAGATAAGAAAAACTTTCAAAATAATTGAGAACAGCAATGCTGTATCTAACACTAAAATGTATTACAGAACTATAATAATGAAAAATGAGTACTGATGTAAGAATAGATGGATAAAACAGGACTGTTCACAAATAAGATACAGTAAATACAGATGGTAAATAGAAATAATTGAATAGAAAATAGGTTTACTAGACAAATGGTGCTGGGAAGATAGGTTAAGAATTTGGATTAGGAGTATATCCTAAGAACCCTGAAACACCAGTCCAAAAGAACCTATGCACCCTGATGTTCATAGCAGCACAATTCACTATAGCCAAGAGTTGGAAGCAACCTAGATGCTCATAGGTAAATGACTGGATCAAAAAGCTACGGTACATTTACACAATGAAATTCTATGCTGCAGAAAGGAAGAAGGAACTCCTACCCTTTGCAACATCATGGATGGAACTGGAAAGCATTATGCTGAGCAAAATAAGCCAGGCAGTGAAAGACAAATACCATATGATCTCACCTTTAACAGGAATCTAAACAACAACAAAAAAAACAAGCAAGCAAAATATGACCAATGACACTCAAATATGGAACAGGCTGACAGGGTCCAGAGGGGAGAGAGGAGAGAATCATAGGGGAACAGGGGATAGACTCACATGAACAAGTATAAAGGACACATGGACAATAACTAAGGTCGGGGTGGAAATGGGAGGGAGGTGGGGAGCACTGGGGGGGGGGCAGGGCTGGGACCATAAGACAGAAAACTGTACTTGAACAAGAATTAAATAAAAATAAAAATTTAAAAAATAAAATAAGATATTAAATTTAAAAAAAAAGAATTTGGAAAAATAAATAAATTTTGCTCCTGACTTCATATTTTATTCTGAAACACGAAAGATATAAATTAAAGGACTATATAGGTTAAAGAAGAAAAACCTTTCTTAAGATTAAATTCAATAAAATAAAAGCAGGAAAGTAAAGATTCATAGACATGATAACATACTCTGCATTTTAAAAACATCAGAAACTAAATTAAATACTTAGCAAAGAAAACTGTGTAATAAATATGGCAAAGGATAATACTCTTCAAATACAAAAGAATTCATTAAAAGACAAATGCTAACACATGTAAACAGATAATTCACCAAGGAAAGATGATTATTAGACATGCAGAAAATGTCTGACTTCAGTAGCATGAAAATGAGTACAGATTAAAGCAATACTGAGCTAGCCTTCTCCGCATCCCAAGCACAGGGAGATCTCACTTCTCAGTGCGGGTCGGACTTCTCACTCACACTGATGAGAACAGGCCTTGGCATGGCCTTTCTGGATATTCCTTTGAAAAATGCCACTTAGATTAAAAATTCCTTTTTTATTTAAAAAATGTTCTTTTCCTTCGATTCAATCATTCTTTTTCTGGAATCTGTCCTAAGAAATGAATCGGAAATGTGGACAAATATCCCTGTGCCGTGTTGTTTATAGTAGCACCATTTATGATAGTGAAAAATGAAAAGGCATAAAGAAAATAAGTACAAAGTTAAAAATCAACCCATCACCCAGAGATAACATTTGAGTATTTTCTTTTAAGCAAACAAACAAAATAATTGAAATAACGTTTGCCCATCCATTCTACTTGACATTCTATTGAGAACATTCCCCATGTTACCAAAACTCTTTAAAGTGTCCTTGGTCATATAAAAGCTTACAAAGAACCAGTTTTCCAAATCACTCCCCTAGTTTTGGAAGGTCTAATTGTTTCTATAATAGCATGTAATACAGTTTCAATAAAAGAGTAAGTTATTTCTATTTTTAAGGCTTTTGCATGTCCATATGAAATAGTTCTAATTAAGAGTAGAGCTGAATCAGGAGGACTCCCTCTGTGGAGCATATACCAGAGCTCTCCAAGCTGCGCAGAGGTAAGATGTCACTTGGTGTCAACTGCTCTTATATAGAATGCCATACAACCACCATTCAGATCATTTCACAAAAAAATCAGAATTGCTCTTCTGGGCCTTAATTGCTGTGCTACATATTTTTTAAAATCACAGCACATTAAATATCTATATACATTACACATGTCATCCCAATGAGTCCCTGGATGATAATTAGTTTAATTTTCTGCCTCCTGAATTATTAGCTTGTTTGAGTACAAAGTGGGAATAAACACTGTGTGGTGACTGCTGGGGATGATGAAGGCTGACACCACCTGGAGTCTTTAGAGCACACCCATGGGTGTCTCCATGACACTGTTTCTGTGTGCTGGGCAGAGGACTAGGGGTCCAGGACATTGGAAGATGGTGATTTCTGAACTGAACAGTACAGTAGCCGAGAAAAATAACTTTATCAAATTCCCTGTGAAAAATAATGCCTTTGCCCCATGCAGGTCATAAGCATTGGGCACACCAAGACAGTACAATACAAAGGGACAATGATGGGCAAAACAAACTATGACATTCTGCATTAAACAAACACAGGTTGAAAATAACTCATGGAACTGTCCAGCTTTAAACCTGCCGTCAACAGGGGAAGTATAATCACTGTGACATTTCCATTTTGTTGATGATTCAAGGTTTTAGATTTAGATTGAACATAAATGTTATGCTCCCTGGATTGTGAATATCCACATTTATACACAAGCAGTTAAAAAAATTCTCAAATATACAAGAAATATGCAGAATTTATTTATTTTAAATTGTCTCTTGAATTCTATCCAATCTATGGTCTTCAGAGTCTCTGTCCAGCTATTTCTTTCCAGGATCTAGACCTCCTAACCTAGGTCAGGAGGGATTACTTCCCCCTAACACTAGCCCTGTCTCTTCCTTAGCAATGCTACTGCAGGGATGGTATATATGAGCAATGTTTAAGTGGGAATATTTTTTTAATTTATTTAATTATTGTTCGAGTACAGTTTTCTGGCTTTTACTCCCATCCCAGCCCACCCTAAATGAGAATATTTGTGATTAAGGTTTCTTTTAAAACCTGTGCCAAGGAAACATGGACAGACTGATCAAAAACCCTCCCATTCCTCACACCTACGGAGCCCCCTAATAATGCTTGCATTGACAAGAGGTCCCTGGAAGGAAAACCCAGTAAAATCAGTACTTTAAATTTAAAGGAAATGATTTGGAAGTTAGTTTGCTTTGAAATCTTATAATGAGCACAATATTTCAAAAGAGAAATTAAATTGTATTAGACTTCAGAGCTTAGGTCAAGATTTGAGCTATCAAACAGTTACCAATCACAGACCCAGATGTTCTTAGTTTACCAAGAGTGAAAGGCCCATGACAGCCTGTGGCCTGTTTCTGTTGAATCCCATGACACCCACTCAGTATCTTATGGGCCCCCGATACTCCACAGCTCAGAAATAGTAACCTCTTTTATGACAGAGCATTCAATTAACCACCCTGGCTGAAGAAAACTTTTGTGAAAATTTTCCAAGGGCTCCTGATTATTGGTCAATGAAACAACATTCCACTCTGTTTCTTACGTAGAAAGCAGCTATAAAACCTGAACCAAATGCATGGAGTAGCTATTTGAAGGTTCTGAAAAGAAAACAGTAGTGGGAGAATTGGAGAAGAAGTGCCACCAAACCAGCAAAAGGTTTACTATATTTTGCCCACTGGTATTCCCAGGCTACATGCAGTGTGAAGCCTGGATTGGCACTGGTGTGGACAGCAAGTGCTCCAGGAAGACCTCTAGTTCTGGCTTCAAGGTGGGAAAAGAGTCTGCCAATGCTCCCAGCAAGTGAGAAAAATACTTAATATTTTTAACTTCTCCAAACCTTCAAGTACCAACTTATGCTAATCTCTAGGTACCTAAAAGCTCTAAGATAACAGAACCTTCCCCTCTAATCAGAGGAACCATTGGCTCATGGAGAAAAAAAATTACCCTGACACTTTTTTCTCTTTCTGTTCTCTTGTTTGGACCAAGAAGCTGGCACAACCATGGAAAGGGTACAGGAGAATGACCAGCAAAACTCCAGATTTCTGGCTGTAGAAATAAAAAAGAAAAGAATGAGAAAGTACCAGGGAGAGCTGGGAGATAAAGAACTGGGCAAGCTACTGCATAATATTGTTTATGGAATCCTGGACTCACCCACAGGCTGCTCATGCATAAGTATGACCCTAACCAGCATACCATTGACTTTGACCTGGAAAACAGGACTGACCACTGCTCAGGTCCCAGAATGGCCAGTGGGTAGAACACAAGCAGAGCCATCTGAATTGTACTGCAAAGGCTTTGAAAACTGAAAGACATTGGAAAGTCTTTCAACTCAAAGAAAAGAAAGCCAGTTAGAATATGGCTTAAACCCAAACAAATCAATTGCCTGCTTAAACAAAAATATTGACATTCTCTATAGGAACTAAAGAAGGCCCAAAGACTTATAACACAATATTCAAAATGTCTAGAGTAGAAAACAAAATTATTCAGTATCAGAAGAACCAGGAAAGCTCTGACGTGCATAAGAACACACAATCGACAGATGCCAATGACACATGTGTTAGAATTATCAAGAAAAAAAGCTTTAATAAAATCATTGTGGAAATACTGCAAAAAAATGAAGGCAAATGCTCTTGAAAGGACTAAAATGATAGGAAGTCTCAACAAAGAAATATATAAATAAGAACCCAACAGATATTTTAGAACTGAAAAAACCACCACCAGCAACAGTAATAACAAAACACCTCTATAGATGAGCTCAATTACAAAATGGAAATGATAGAAGAAAGAGTTAATAACTTGAAGATAGATCAATAAAAATTATTGGTCTTTCCCCTCTCTTTTTGTGATTAACTTCCATTCTATCAGAGTCACAAAAGGAAATGAAAATGGCTACAGAAAAGAAAAAATATTTATGGAAACAATGACTGAAAACTTCCCACATTTGTTAATGGAAATAAATCAACAGATGCAAGAAACTCGGCGAACATCAAACAGCATACACCTAAAGAAATACATGCCTATATATCATTATCAACTTGCTGGTGAGTAAAGACAAAGAAAAACATCTCAATCAATGATTCAAATGACTGTGCTTTCTCATCGTTAAACACAGAGAGCAGGTAGAAGTGAAACAACATGTTTCAAGTGCAAAGAGAAAGGAACTCTCAACCCAGTGTTCTATATACAGTGAAAGTATCCTTCAGGAATGGAGGTAAAATAAAGAAATTTTCAGATGAACGAGAGCATTGGAATTCATTGTCAGAAGTCCTGCTCTAAAATAATTTTTAAAGAAAGTTCCTCGGGGAGAAAGAAAATGATAACAGAAAAGAACTTAGATCATCAGAAATGAAGGAATGATAAATATCTGGGTAAATATAATACATAATTCTTATCCCACTTTGTTCTTAAAAAGTGTTTGTGATGGTTGAAAACAAAAATTATAACACGTCTGATGGAGTGTTCAATGTAGGTAGATATATAAACTGCAAGCAAGAATGACAAAGTGAACTGACTCCTCAAGACAACACCAATGATGAAAGACAACGACACAACCTAAATAGTCCCACTGAAGACACCACATTCATAATTTAAAACTTTCTAGAAAAGAAATCGGGATGGCTTTATTGACTTATTCTACCAAACACTTAAAGAAATATTACCAGTTCTACACAATCTCTTCCATAAATGAAAAGAGAAGGGAATATTTCCCAGCTTATTTTATGAGGCTAACATTACCCTGATATGGAAACCAAACACATGAGAAGGAAAAATAAAACAAAACAGAACAGAAAACTTGAGTCCAATAACTTTCACGAACTTAGACACAAAGGACGAGCACAAGGAGGTTTTTGACATGACCAAGCCAATCTGTATGTTGTTTAATATGTTAGTGGTTACATGAATCTACATATGTTAAAGTTCATAGAACTATATGCTCCCAAAAGACAATTTTACTGTATGTAATTAAAAATCAAAATTAAAAAGAAATGAAATCTTCTAGGGCTACAACTCTTAGACTTCATGAACTAGCAAGCTTCGACATCTACAAAACCATGTGATAATTTTCAAAATACCATGACATGTGAGGCAATGTAAGGCAAGGAAGTTGAGCATCTCTTGGGAAAAAGCTTTCTTACTCTCTTAAAAGGGATCACACCTTGCTTTGAATCTTGTCCTGCGGAGATGTGATAGGTGACAGCCATCTTGTCTTCATGAGATGTAGCCAAGAAAACTGCAGAGTTGCTGATTTAAAATTCTGACATCTTCAGTGTCTGAATTAACCAGCCAGGAACTCATCCTACCTCCAGACTTGTCATGAGAGTTAATAAAGCCATGACATTTCATGCACTGGCAGCTAAAAAAATCTAAGTTGGACGAGTCAGTTGAATGTATATTGAACTATGTTGTACAGCTTTTATAGATGAATTTTACACATGTATTCTTGTTAATAGCAAATAAGGGAAAAATAGGTTTTCTCTATGAAAATTTCTATGAACTGTCCAGGTGCAAATGAACCTTTCACTGGGAAAACTACTCAAAGCCAATTAATGTAATATAAAACTAATCACTTTTGGCAGGTACTTTTGTTCTCCAGATGGACAATTCTAAACAACTCTGTTAGACCAGGCAACCCATCCAGTTAAGTAGGAGTGGGTTTTGTAGCCCCCTCATCCTGATAAGTTGTGATGATGTAATTCCATTGAAAATTGTATATTTTGCAATAACTATGGTATGTTAATGTAGAAAGTGGTGTTTGTAAATCCTGACACCAAACCTTTTAACTCGAGGTCATCTCCTGCACATCCCAGGATGCAGAACCCCTCGCTGCCAAGTGTGTACTAGATCAGGCACTCTGCTCATCCCAAACCCTTCTTTGAAAAAAAAAAAAAACCCTGGCCTTGCTTTTATGTGGTTCTGGGCCCACTACAATTTGGGCATGAACATACATCAGGCTATTACACTGTAGTGATCTTTGTCACTTACACATGTGGAACCTTGAAAAAAAATGAGCCACCTTTACATCAACAGTATATCTTCAAGCTTGGCCTCCCCCCAAAAGCTCAACTCTTAGCTACGAGTTCTAAGGGACGCTCCCACTGCATTCCAGTCTTCCGTAACCTGCTGGAAGTGTTAGTAGCAATGGCACTCCTTCCACTACATCAGACTCACAGAAGAGACCTCTACCACCGCCCTGAAACTGTTTAATTCTTCTTTAGCATGGCAGCCTCCAAATAGCAAGTGGCAACCTAAAATAGGTTGGCACAAATAACGTCCCTTTTCTATTACGAAGTCTTTTATTACAAAATGATAAGTATGTAATTCTGTAACATAACAATATCACACTCAAGCACACCATATGACATTTTAGGTGAAATGTTCAAATTACAACTATAAATTATTGCACCCATATTATTACCCCACCAACCACACTCAAGCAGGCATTATTACTTCTGCCAGACCCTGTATTTGAAGACAACTATCCTGTCTTCACAGAACCTTCTCTATAAAGCAAGCATTCCCAATCATGCCTCTGATTCATTAGAGAACATGCTCTGGAGTTCATCTAGGATCCTGGTTCTGTCCTCGGCCTGGTTTCTCTGGGATCTTAATGTCCAGAGACCAGAACTGAACCCATAATTCATCTGAGATCGAAACAGCAAGGACAGAGAAACACAATCGATTTTCTCATTACAATTCAATACCATCAACAGCACAGCCTAGAAGTACAATGTCATCATCCCGTGGCTCCACCCCACGACTAGTGCCAAGCATCTGCACCTGTGCTGGAGGCTGTGCCTCTCGTCATGCTTTTCTCCTCCTGCACTTCTGTAGTTGCTTGGTTAGGTGCAAGTACAAGACCTTACGGTTGTTTCCGTTAAATATCAGCTTGTTGGATTCAGCCGAATTGTTCCAGCCTGTCAGGACCTTTTTGGATCCTAATTACATCATGCTCTGGCTTCAGCAAATCACAGCTAAAATTTTTGAATAAAATAAAGTTGGGGACAAAGCCCTGTGCTGTGTTATGGGGAGCCTTCCCTAGAGCACAGTTGTTCTCCCAGGTATAATAAATCTACCTGATTGCAGTAACAAGTCCTTTACTTCTACATACTGAAGGGAAACTGGTCCAATGCCCTGGTAAGACCCAGACACACTCTGTCTAGGGCAGCCATTTTCACTCATTTTCTGTATATATATGTGTTTTCGATAAAGGTAATTGTTTCCAGGAACCAAGTATCCTTTTCTTCTTCCTTCTGTCTGACCAAATACAATTATACATGACTTCATCTGTCTTTGGTGACCATCACTCTGTGAATTTTAAGGATTCAAATCTTTGGCTGAAACAATACTAAAATTACAATGGAATTCTGGGTGATTTGTCTTCTGCGAAGTCCAGTGGAAGTGACAGAAATCAGTAAGACCAACCTTTGGAACTCCCTGCTCTAAGGCTGTAGGTTCGTTCTGGGGACCTGATGACACCTAGAAACTTTTAAAGGAATCGTGAGGGTCATTATGGATACTGCACACCAGCAGTGGAAAGGGACAGAAAGTCTCAGCATCTGAGGAGTTCAGGTTCAGAGAACTCCAGGCACCTATTTCCAAGGAGGACATTCCACCAATGGAAAGACAGGAAATGCAGCAGCATTAGATCCACAGCTTTATCAGTTATTCTGACTATGGCAATGATAACATTAACTTACACCTTTGACCACTTATGTGGCAGGCACTATTCCAAGAAATTTAAACATCTAATGCACTTAATCTTCACAACAGCCATCTGAGGTAGAAGAAAATACTATTTTAACCCCCACATTACAAGTGAGAAAATGAGGCACAGAGCAGTTAAGAGTCCCTGAAGAGGGGATTACTTAAGTACTTTTTCCCTCAAGTAAGACTGATCTGAAGTGGAAAGACAGGCTACTTCTGTGTTTTGGTCCAGTGATGGGAAGACAGGGAAATAGAAGCAGAAACTCAAGGTGAGCCTGAAACCTAGAGCCAAAATGGATCTCTCACTCCTTTTCCACGGCCCTCCCATGCATCCAAAGCACTCTGGAGAGCAATTTTTTATAGAGAAAATGTTTTTAAAATGTATCGGATATTGCTCAAGACAAAACAAAACAAACAAAAATGTCTAGAGGACTCAGTTAATGAATCCCTTTGCTAGGGAGGAACTGGCACCGGCTGCCTGGTGATTTACTTGGTGGCCTGCCTCTGTCACATGTCTGGTGGCGCACTGTCCGCACAGGGCCTGGTCCAGCAGAGTCCAACCCCAGGCTACCTCCTGCTGCCTCTGGCAACTGCATAAAGTGGCAGAAGCAAGCCAGGGGGCCGGGGCAAGGAAAGTCAGCCACTTCTACTCCACCTCACGAACGTTGTGGTAAATTTTAATTTTCATCCCTCTCTGTTTTAATATGCACTCTGTGTTAGTTATGGCTTACACGCTGCCTCCCCTTCTAGACAATGACTTAAACTAGATGAATTCAGTATCCTCATTATCACCAACCAACATGTGTCTACATGTTCACGCATAAATATCATCCTGAATCAAACCTCAAATCATCAGTTTTGGCTAAAAAAAGAAAATGGAGGGGGAAAAGAGAAACCTCCCTACTTTTTAAAGTGTACGCTTTCATCTGTAAAAGATTTTCAAACATATACAACATTTATTTATTCATAAATTACATGTATAACTANGAATTCAGTATCCTCATTATCACCGACCAACATGTGTCTACATGTTCACGCATAAATATCATCCTGAATCAAACCTCAAATCATCAGTTTTGGCTAAAAAAAGAAAATGGAGGGGGAAAAGAGAAACCTCCCTACTTTTTAAAGTGTACGCTTCCATCTGTAAAAGATTTTCAAACATATACGACATTCATTTATTCATAAATTACATGTATAACTATTTACTTGTCAAATATTAGCTAAGTTCCATTTCCCCTTAATTTTAGATTAAAATAGATAGGAGGGAGTTCTGGTATTTCCTTCCCACACCTCATTGGATATTTTCCACACTTTGGAGCCCATTGTTTACACCATGATGAAGTTGAAGGGATCCCAGGCCATGACCATGGCTTTACCATTAAGTACTTATGGACCTGGGCCAAGTCATTCCTCTTCTTTGTTCCTCATTTTCCATATTTTTCTATCGAACTAATACTCATTTAGCTGCCTCACACAAGGTGGTACAGGCTTACACCATAATGTCAGTGCAAAACAATGCTATTTTTATTATCATGGTTATCATATTGATGACTGTGGAAGAGCTGGGGAAAAAAGACACACTGAGCACTCTCAGGAGGAGACTGTTCCTAAGTTGCAGTAGAGTTCAGAACTATTTTCAAGTACAGTCATGTGCTGCCAAAAGATGTTATCATCAAGACAGACTGCACACCCAATGGTAGTTAGTCCCGTAGGTTACATGGATTATAAGCAAAAAGTTTGCAATGTTTAAAGAAAAGGCAGAACCCAACTATGATATTAAATTTACTTACTGCTAGCTGTGGGCAGTTTAAATGGATAAGAGAGCCCAGCATGCGGTCCACCTGCCAGCTGTGTGCCTGCCCAGGGCGGGAGCCTGGCGTTGGAGAGGACAGAGAAGAGCAGGCTAAGGAGAAGGGGATTCTGGGAGCCCACCCTAGCCTCAAGCTTTGGGTCTTTTTAATCTCTGCTCTCCCGTTTCCCTCCTCTTCTCTTCCTTCCCTCTCTCCCTCACCCCCACTGATGTCTACCCCTCCTCCAGAGGTGCCTCCCTCCACAGCCTTTCCCCTGCCCTCCAAGATACTGGTGCTTACACTTACACAGACACACACTTTATCTTTTATACCATATTTTTCACTCTACTTTTTCTACGTTTAGATACATAAATACTTACCATCATGTTACCATGCCTACAGCATTCAGTGCAGTGACATGTTGTACAAGGTTGTAGCCCAGGAACAACAAGGTATCCCATAGAGCCTAGGTGTGTGGTAGGCTGTACCATCTAGTTTGTGTAAGTACACTTTGTGACATTCACACGACACATTTCTCAGAACACATCCCCATCATTAAGTGACTTAGAACTGTACAGTGAAAATCACTTTCAGATTAAGGATAATTTGAATAGTCAACCAGAGCAGCAGATGTCAAAGTACATGGGGAGGTCAGGTGACATTGAGGAGTGGCTGAGGACTCGTGTTGAATTATAGACTGCATCAGAACCACTCCCACCTCATTCATGAGAACTCTGACAAAGGAATGGGCTGCACAGAAAGTACTAGGTACAAACAGGCTGCTCAGGCAGACATTCATCAAGGAACACTCGAGTGGGACACTTGCCTAAGGGAGTGGCTGTAGTAGGTGGCACCCTGTATTAGCCTCCTGTGGCTGCTATAACAAATTGCCATATACTCAGTGGCTTAGAAAAACAAAGTTATTCTCTCAAAGTTCTGGAGGATAGATGTCTGAAATCTGTATCACTAGACCAAAACCAAGTGCACCCTCTCCCAAGGCCTTTGGGGAGAATCCACTTCTTGTCTCCACACCAGTTCCTGGTGACTGTCTGCATCCCTTGTTTCTGGGCCACATCACCCAGTCTCTACTGACATGGACACTAGCAAGCAGTGTCCACAGCATCATGGCTGAGACAAGATGAATTCACACAGAATACTGAGTCCTGTGGAGGAAAAGGGACTGCACAGCCACTCTCTCAAGAGGAGAGCACTTCGACCCTTGCCTTAACAAGCTTTTGTTGGCTTAATTTGCATAGGAATACAGGGTGTATATGGGAACCTCATCAATAATTTTCAGGCAGTAATAATCAAATAGATAACATTGAAAGAATCCTATTTTGAGTCAGGGTCAGATAGCTAAAGGGCCATAAAAGTTTGGGGAAACAAACTCATTTAATGCTAGGACCCTTAGCATTTAAATTGAGGCTGGTAGCAAAGCAGGTTTCACAGGATTTTATACATTCTTTCTTAGAACCTGGGGAACCCGCCCTTCCCAGCACAGAGCCACACCCACTTCCAGCAGTGTTGCAGGCTTAGGTGGAGCAGGGGAAGTAAGGCAGCCAAGAGATTAGGAGACTTCTTGCAGACAGAATGAGGACTCAGGCAATGTCAAAGCCGAGGGTTGAGGGTCCATCACCCCCTTTCTCCATAGCCCCCCAAGTCCTTCGCTGAGGGCCCCCTCATTACCATGCCTGTCTTAGGTCATCCCTCCCTTAAGGAATCTTACCCATCATTGGCTAACTGATCAAGCACCTGGGGGACAGGCAGGGTGGAGTAAAATAAGGGGAGGTGGTGCTCCTGCCAGGAAGATAAGCTTTGCCTCCTTAGTGACTTGGGGTCTCAAGGTCTCTCACTTAGCCTTAGCCATGGGGAATCACAGTTTCTGAAGCCCAGCAGGGTGATTACAAACACTCCACCTCTGTCTTCTCTCTGGGTTTCAGATCTCACTCTGTGTCCCTCCTGAAAGAATGCATGGGATTGCATTCAGGGCTGATTCTGATAATATAGAATCATCTCTTGAGCTCAAGAAGCTTAACTTAATCACATGTACAAAGATTCTTTTCCCAAATGAAGTAATATTTATAAGTTCCAAAGGTTAGAACCTGCTATCTTTGGGGGGGTCACCTTTCAGTGAACCATAATTCTCCCCAGTTTCCTTATACCCTGAGATCCAATGATCTTGCCATTAATGAATATGCAATAGCATTCAGTACAAGTGAGGTATTATGTAAGTGGCATACTTAATGTAAAAGCAGTCGGGGGAAAAGGGAGAGCTCAACCATGGCCTCCTAGCAGTATATCGAGTCCCCCATAATGAGCATCCCTTCCCATAAACATAGCATTTGCTCCCAAACCCTGACGGGCACAGCAGAGAGCTCCAGAGCCCAATGGTCTCCAGGCAGCACACCCTCCCTGCCCTGGCCCTTACCCACCCCATTCTCCTCTCCATGCCACCTAATTCTTTCCTAATCGCTTTAGGAAAAACTCTTGTCACTACAAAGCAAACAGCCTCTCTGTCAAGACCAGTTTAGGCAGTCAACCACAACCCATATGAAGGGAGAGGGCAGATGGAGGTGAAATGCCATCAGAAATGCAGAACAGTTATCACATTCTCGTTTTTTCCTTTAAAGGGTTAGGAAAAACATGTACTGTGCCATCATTTCTAGATTGCTTCCTCAGGATGCCAGGCCATAATATGTGCGGTATGTTCTAGGACAGAGAGTTGGCCTGACTGCCTCGGGCCCCTGAGGCTCTACCTGGCCAAGCACTGTGCTATTCACAGAGGCCTCTGGGACTCAGGCAGAAAATCCTCTCTGAGCACAACCTCAAACATTAACTATATGTGATTCATGAATCTGCCTGTACCCCTTAGGGATCCATTCATATCCCCATTTCTACCCCCCTCTTCAAGGGCAATCGTTTCCTGAGCCTATTATGTGCCTAAGAAGTAGGCACTTAACCTCTTTGTATCTAAAATCTCTCATTCAAGATCAAAAGGATCTCAAAGCATCAATTTCAAAGTTTGATGTGGAATCCTGGGTTCACAGTCTCCAGTTTATAATATCATAGGTTTTAATCTTGTCTTCTCTTTATCTTCATTCTGAGAGGACCAAACTTTGTCATATTTTAGTACAGCCTCTGCCCCATCCATGACTCAGTTTCTTAAGTCCTATTGGAAGGTTGGTTCATAGAGCCTTGCTATAAAATAAAATAGAGGCGGCTCCCATTGCCAGGCCTGACTGAGCTCACCTAGCAGGTCAAAACAACATTAAATGGGGAGCCCCTAATCAGTCCTGCTTTCTTTCTAGTTCCCTGTAGCTCCAAGAACCTACAGTTCCAGATGACAAGTGTAGGTGTTACACATTAGCCCTGGGTCAGGGGGAAGGGAGGGTATCATGAGAGTGTTTCTCTGAGAACATAAGAGGTGGGCTCAAATGTGGATTTAGTCCCTTTTTAAGAAATATTTATTGAGCACCTAGTACACATGAGGGATTGGTTATGAACTGAGAGAATCAAATGTCAGTATGCCAGCTCCCTGCCTTTAAAAAGCTGACAATCATAAGTGAGTAAAGAAAGTGTGAGCCCTGACTAGATAGCTCAGTTGGTTGAAGCATCATCCCATATACCAAAAACACTGTGGGTCCGATCCCCAGTAAGGGCATGTACCTAGGTTACGGACTCCATCTCCAGTTGGGGTACACATGGGAGGAAATCGGTGGATGTGTCTCTTCCATATCAATGTTTCTCTTTCTCTCTCTCTCCCATCCTCTCTCTCTAAAATCAATAAATATATCCTCAAGTGAGGATTTTAAAAAATGAAAGAATAATACATGTATTTATATATATATACACACATGTGCATGCGTGTACACACATATGCACACACAGGGGTATACATACAGGGGTACATAACAGCAGGGGTTCAGTTACTTGTATGGAAAGAGACATGCACGTTATGATTACTACAATAGCTTTGTTAGCCCAAAAGAATGTCACAGTGGTACAGTGGCGCAGTGCAGTTAGGTACAATCTCGTAAGTGCTCAAATTGCTGGCCTTCATTATTTCTACATCCCTGTAGTCTTCTTGCTACACACAAAGCACACTTTGTTTGACAGAGTTCTTTGTTGTCATCAGTAAACCTACTTTTGCCCACCCCTGTATATGTTATTCTATACAGATAGTAAAATATTATGTAATTGTAAAATAGAAGGAAATTATGTCATTTGTAACAACATGGAAGGCATTATGCTAAGAGAAATAAGCCAAGCAGACAATGACAAATGCTGCATGATATCACTTATGTGTGCAATATTTTCTTAAAAACTGAAATCATGGCCAAAGAAAACAGATGGGTGTTTGCCAGAGGCAGGGGATGAGTGGGATGCATGAAGGGAGTCAAAAGGTACGAAGATCTAGTCATAACCTCTTGACTCTGTCATCCAGAAAGACTGATGATAGCCCTGGCTGGTGTAGCTCAGTGCATTGAGCACAGGCCTGCGACTCAGACGATCGCGGTTCAATTCCCAGTCAGGGCACATGCCTGGGTTGCAGGCCAGTTCCCTGCAGGCCAACTCCCAGTAAGGGACACACGAAAGGCAACCATACATTGATGTTCTCTCCCTCTCTCCTTCCCTTCCCCTCTAAAGATAAATAAATAAAATCTTTAATAAATAAATAAAAGACTGATGTTATGGTCTCATGAGATAAGATCTATAAACAGATGTAAAACACTTATCAGTTAGATGCTACAAAAACTGAAGGAAGGAGACATTACTTCCAGCCAGGCAGGAAAGTAGTAGAGAAGGCTTTGTAGAGGAGAAGGCATCTGAAGATGTGGACTCACAGAGATGGGAAGACAGTGCTCCAGGTAGAGGGAACAGTGGTGTATAGTCAGGGTTCTCCAGAGAAACCGAAGCAATAGGAAGTGTGTATGTGTGTGTCTGTATGCAGATATATACACAAATAGATGTAATATGCATATTATATATATGCAATGTATATACTCCTAGAAATTGGTTCACATGATTATGGAGGTTGAGAAGTCCCAAGATCTGTAGCTGGCAAGCTGGAGACTCAGGAGAGCCAATGGAATGGTGCAAATGCCTGAGTTGAGCCCCAAGAAGGGCTGATGTCTCAGCTCCAGTGTGAAGGCAGGAAAAGACTGACTTTCCAGCAAGTGTAGTCAGGCAGGAAGGGGGTCCCCCTTCCTGGTGGGAGGGTCACCCTTTTTGTTCTATTTAAACTTCAAATAGTTGGATGAGGTTCATCCACACTGCAGGGCCAACAGCTTTAATCCGGCCTACCCATTCAGATGTTAATGTCTTCCAAAAATACCCTCACAGACACACACAGAATAATCTTTAACCAAGTATCTGGGTGCCCTTTGGTGCAGTCAAGTTGGCTGGGTGGTAGAGGTGACTCCACATGGTCTCCTGTGGCGACTGCCTCAGGAGAGTCCATTACATTTTCCTCAGACAATGCAGCATTAATCCCCTCAGAGGTGGGGAGGCTGCTCCCCCTGGGGGAGGGGAGACCTCTTCTACTGGCAAAGAAGCCTCACCAGAGTGTTGGGGCTCAATGTCCCCAGCTTCACAGGGTCTTTCCACACACCCCCATTCCACCTTTCAGCATCCCATCCCTTCCCAGTCAACATCCTCACACTAACAGCAGACACGCTACGAGGCTGGAAGTTCAACTTGCTTTGTAATTCAGCCAATTGCAGGATGAGATTCTGGGCTCGATTTTTCAGCAGCCTCAGTCCTGGGACTCAGCAGATCAGCACTTCCTTCACAGGGAAGCACTTCCTTCCACACACGGAAGCTTTCAGATCATGTATGATGATCATGTATGTAGCCCTCAACCTGGGAATTAAATCCCTGAGCTCATCCTTTTCTTCCCCCACTTTGTCCGACAACATCAGGACCAAACGATCTCATTGTATTCATTAGTTTGTCAAGAATGCTTGAAAGTTGTAGATACACAGTCACCCAGACCTTTGCTTCTTATAAGTGGTTGATTAGTGGTGACTATAAGTGGTGGCATTTTACTTATCTCTATTGCCAGTTCACACCCCAAGGACTAACAGAGTTCTCTTTACTGCTGGAAACAATCATTACTATCTTTTATATCTAATCAAGCTTAGAGAGCCAATTCTAGAGACCTCAGAACCAATTAAGAAAAATCATCTTAGAACAATGCTCAGCATCTGTTCCCCAGAGAAATAGATGCAGTGGGATGGTTATTAGATAATATAAATACAGAAAGAGGTTTATTATAAAAAATTGGCTCATGGGGTTATGGAGACTGAGAAGTCCCAAGATCTGTAGTCAACTACCTGGAGACCCAAGAAAACTGATGGTATAATTCCTGTCCATGTTCAAAGGCCTGACAACCAGAAGGACCAATGGTGCCATTCCTGACCAAAACCCAGCAGGCTTAAGTCCCACAAACAGCCAATACTTCAGTCCAAGTATAAAGACAGAGAAAGACCAATGTTCCAGCTCAGCAGTGAGGCTAGAGAAGCACCCCCTTCCTGGTGGAAGGGTAAACCTTTATGTTCTCTAGGCCTTCAAGTGGTTGGATGAGGCCCATCCACAATGAGGAGGGCCATCTGCTTTACTTAGTTTACCTACTCAAAGGTTAATCTCATCCAAAACACCCTCACAGACACGCCCAAAACGGGGTTTGACCAAATATCTGGGTATCCTCTGGCCCAGTCAAGTTGACACATACAATTAACCATCATAAGTGGAAACAAGGCAAGCAGGGTAGAAGGTAAAAGGTACACACTGTAAACATCCCACACTTCAGTTCAGCTGAAGCAAAGTTTCCTTTACTTTATAGAATTTTGGAGCTTTATCATTAATTTTCTGTGCCTTACCAGAAATATAGCCCACCTTGAAGGGCAATGACTGTAGAGAAAGGGCTTGGTAAACACTGGTGGGAAATCAGTGCCCCATCCAGCCCAGCACTGTCCTGGCTTTACAGCATCATCCCTGAGTCTTCTGAGTGACGCTGCCTGGGCCCAGCCCCTGATCAGCCCTGTCTCTGCCCCTATTCATTCCGACACCCCGGGACACGGGCAGGGTTTCACTGTCCAGTTTGCTCCTCCATCAGATTCTGGGCTCTCCTGCCCTGTCCTTGAAGGCCCCTGACCCAGAACAGATACCTCATGCCATCAGAGATGAAATTTCAATAGACAGAATAATTTGGGTGTGGGAAGAAGCTAAGCTCAGCAGAGAGAACCAATGTGAGGACGTGGGAGGTGGAAATGTCAAGGGTCAGAGGGCAGAGGTTTCTCTGGAGCACAGGGCAGAAGAACCTGTGGCTGAAAGAGGCTGGCATGCTGGGGTGGGGGTCTCAGGAGGAGGGGGGAAAGCCCAGCACAGATAAGGCTAATTCATTTGCTTCATAAATACTTGTTGAGCACCTGCAAAATGCCAGGCTCTGTTCTAAGCTAATAGATCATCAAGCCCAGCAAAAATCCTCATGGATGGAAAGCGTACAGTGTCTGAGAATCTCACTTCAAAATGTAAAACTACAGCATCAAAGCCATTGGTTCTGAGCTGTCTGTCCAGCTGCCACCCACTTCCCCAGGATTACCAAGAAGATAGCATCAGGCAGTGGCCCCTTGGAGGTTGTTTGCTCTTCCTCCAAAAGTTCTCATTTGTAGAAAAGAAACCATTTCCTCACTAGGGAAACAGGCTTCCAGGCTGCTGAATTGGGCCAGGACCCTAGACCAGCCAGAGACAGGCAAACATTTAGAACACACCTCCAACAGTGTCCAAACCTCTCTCTCCCTTTTCCACTCCCTCCCAATCTCAACCCTCCTTTCCGCAAAAGGAGTCTTGACTTCCCTGGAAAAATTCTGCAGGGATGTGTGTATGGGTACGAGATCTCACACATGCAAGACACAGGCAGGTGTCCAAGGGAGGAAATGATGCTGCTGGAATAAGAGTGCCCCCATTGTGTTTGCATTTGACTAGCTCACACCCCTGCATCCAGGGACAGACAGGCAGGGAATCAAAGCCAGAATTTTGAGAATGTTTTCCAGCAAAATGCTGTCTTTCCTACATCCACTTACAGACTATGGGCTGCAGACACTATAGGCATTATGCATTGGAAACCCCAGAACTCCTGCCCCGTAAAATTCTCCCTACCTATCAAGGACTGGGAGAGTGCGAGGCTCCCAGACAGTTTCCCAAATGAAGTTGTGCTAGACCCACAGGTCTGCGTCTGGAAGGCACAGTTGCCATAGCAATCCCAGCTAATGAATAGGTATGTAAAAGAGGGAGGAACCTATAGTCATCATTTGCCAGTTGTGCTAAGTGTTTGTCCTTTCTGAGGCTTCAGAAGTGAGGGATGGGGTATTAGAAAAGCATATGTTTCGTAAAATTTTGGTTAAATGTTTATTTTCAGAGGTCACCATGAGAAATGATTATTTTTGCTGGTAGCCACATAAAGTGATTTTTATCTGCAGTGACCCTGATAAGGGAACTGGATTAAACAAAAACACACGGGATAGGCTATGTACACTCCGTGTCCCTCCGAGGAGACTGCAGCCAACATCTACACCACAAGCAGCAAGCCCAACTTCCACTCCACGTGGGTAAGAGACTTCCAGGCTGTCCTGGCAGCATCTGTCCTGTCCAGGCTAGTAGTGTCTGACTTACCCTCCCCTGGTTCCTAATTAAAACACCCTGAAAATTCATAAACAGACAAAGACTGGCAACAGTGACTCATGCTGAGGACTGGGGACAACCAGAGCTCAGATCCACGACTGTCCAGCAGCCACGCTGTCTGGAGGAGGGTGCTCTGGGGAAGAAGACGTCGATGGACGCGGTGACTGGGAAGCAAACAGCCCTTGCTGTACTGCAAATAAATTCCGTTCCCACAGGAATCGTCATCCATATCATTTTGGCAATTTACTGAATTTCTTCGCGCTTCCATTTTTCTCACATGGAAAATGAGAACAATAAAGGAACCTAGTCCACAAGGTTGTTATGAGAATTAAAAGAGTTAAGGTAGGTAAAGTGAATATTCCCCCAGTAGGATGCAAATCCCACATAGGAAGAGATTTGGTTTGTTGGTGTCACTCGCAGAACTGCCAAGCGCCTAGAACCCTTTGGGGCACCTTGAGGATGCTCGGTAAATATTTGTGGAACTAATGAATTAGCTGTTTCCTCTGAGTGTGGGGAGTGGCGGGTGAGAGGAGGATACCAGGGAGAATCACAGGTGTACTGTGTCCTAAGGCATTTGACACAGGAGGGCACATGCCAGCAGAGGGGCGGAAAAGTGCCTGCAGAACAGGGCAAGCTGGAGAGCCACGGGGGCAGGCAGGTAACATGCAGGTCGTTTGCTGTGGTTTGGACAGAAAGGACAGACTCCCCACTCAAACCAGCAGGGCACCCTGGGTTGAGTGCTGTCTCGTCTGGGGACGAGAGAAGGGCCAAGTCTGGTGGATCTGAGGCACTGGTAGTATAGGTGCAAAGCAATCCACATACCTTCTCTTTTGGAAGATGGTCAGGTCAGGCCTGGTCATTAGTTTCTCATCCAAGGACCACTGTATGCCCATGGCAGTGTAATAGCCATGGGGAGTGTGAAAGATTTTGCTATAGAGAAACAATACTCTGGAGCAGCACACCCTGGAAGCAAATCTTACTACAGAAGCCACAGGAAATGTTTAGAAAGGATCTACTTCATGTACTTCAGAAACTCCTAGAAAACATGGGCTGTGAAAGACAAGCAAAAAGCAACTGGGGGAACTATGCTTATGGATGAAATGCAGAAGGTCACATCCTCCTCACCTAATGAGAACAAGGGGGTAAGTCACAAAATCACAGTTTGTTCCTTCCTCCTTCTCTTCTTCCCTTCCTTCCTTCTTTCCTTCCTTCCTTCCTTGAGCCATCGAAGAACTGAGGAATTAAGAAATCTAAATGGGAGAAGAGACTGGAAGCTGTCTTCATTCATAGTCAATACAAAATGAAAGAGGAATCAGCCCAACCTTTAACAAACTTGTAACAGCTGCATATGGGCTACTGGGACAGATCTGAAGCCCGGGCAGCCTGGTGGTGGAGGACTCTATCCCTACCCACTCACCTCTGTGACCACAGTAAGTAGATCAGGATAGCTGAGAGAAATCCCTCTGAGGCTGCCCAGGCTTCATGTCTGCACCTGCTCTCCAAGGTCCATCAGACCAGGAACAGGTGGCATGGTGGAAAGAGAACTACTGAAAATTGAGATAACCTCAGGTAAAACTGGAGAGCAAAGAAGGCAGCTCCTCAGTGACCAAAAAGTGGCCATGCCTCCAAAAGTGTGGCAGCTCAGCCATGAAGCATAAAGAGATCTGCAGGGTCTCACAAGCGCTCAGATCACAGGCCATGGTGAATAGAAAGTCTTATCACCTCCTTCAAAATCTTTGAGGTCACTGTGAGTCAAATCTAACTGAAGCTGTAGCAAAGCCCCAGTCCCGCTCAACCATAGGTCAGAGTGACTCGGTGCCTGGAAGAAGGAGGGTCCTGCCATTCTCCAGGGATAAATTTTGTTCATTTCCATCTTACAGGGTTTTTTGTGTGTGTTTGTTTTAAATCTTCACCCAAGGATATGCTTATTGATTTTAGAGGAAGTGGGAGTGGGGAGAGTGGGAGAGAGAGAATCATTGATTCATTGTCTCTTGTGTACACCATGACCAGGGACCAAATCTCCCTGCCCTGAACCCACAACTAGGGATGTGCCCTGACCAGGAATCAAACCTGCAGCCTTTCTGATGCACAGGACAACGCTCCAACCAACCGAGCCACAGGCCAGGGCTCAGTCTTACAAGGTGTTTTTATATACAATACCTGGCATTCAATAAAAGTTATAAGAAAAATCAAGAAAGGATGACTGATAGTCCAGAGAGGAAAATTCAACAGAAGCAGACCTATGAGATGGCCCAGCTGTTTTAATGTTCAGTCTTTAAAATAACTACTATAAATATGTTAAAGGATCTCGTGGGAAAGATAGAAAACATGTGAACAAATGGGAGTCTCGGCAGAGACAAGGAAATGATACAAAAGAAACAAATAAAACGCTATAAATAAAAAACCACAACATAGAAATAAGGAACTCATCACACAGACTTAAAAGCAGACTCGGCACTGCAAATAAAAGGAGCAGTCGATAAAAAATGTCTAATGAAACACACACGTAAAAAGGAGAGTGGAAAAAGAACACAGCACTGAAGAGCTGAGGAACAGCATCAAATACCCTAACAACTGTGTCATTGAAGTGCCAGAAGAGGAAAAGATAGGGAATAAGAAAAAGCAATATTCCAATATATACATTGGCTGTAAACTTACCAAAATTAATAAAAGAAATTGAACCATAGATTTGAGAAGCTTGACATACATAGAGCATAATAAATCCAGAGAAAACCATACCTAGGCATAGCACAGCCAAACTGCCAAAAACCTAAAAAACATCTTATAAACAGCCAATGGAGAAGACACAGTAGATAGCAAAAAGTAACAACATTAAAAATAATTGTGGATGTCTCATGGGAAATCATGACAGCCAGAAGATAATAAAATAATATCATCAAAGAACCAAAAGAAAAAAATGGTTAATCTAAAATCTTGCATCTTTTACACATCATTCAGAAATGAAGTCAAAATAAAGACACTTTCTTCAAACAGATACTTGTAGGCCAACACTATTCTGCCCAAAGGCAGAAATAAATGAGTGTCCATCAGCAGATGAACGAACAAAATATGATATAACCATACAATGGAATATTATACAGTCATACAAAGGATGAAGTTCTGACACATGGTACAACATGGATAGACCTTGAAAATACTATGCTAAATCAAATAAGCCATTATAAAAGAAAAAGTACTGCATGGTTCCACATATATGAAATATCTAGAATAGGCAAATTCATAGAGCCAGCAGGTTAGAGGTTCCCAGGGGTTGGATTCATGGGGTAATGATGAGTTATTGTTTAATGGTTATAGAGGTTTTGTTTGGGATGATGGAAAAGTCTTAGTGATAGATAGTGGTTATGGATGCCTAACATTGTGATAAAAACTTATTCAATAGCATCATCAATTTAAAAGAAGAAAGGTAAACCACAAATGACATATTACCTTACCATAATAACATCCATCTCATATAGCAATCGATGCCTTTTGCATATATAAACTCAAACTTAGGACATTTCCATTAAAATCAAAAGAAAGGAAAAGTGACTGAAATTACCATTATTATTTGATCTAAAGTTGTACCTACTAAAATAAAACAGAAATGGAAAAAAGAGGGACCTCACATAGCACAGACTCAGAAACCACAGGGAGCCTTTTTAACAGGGATTCCATGCATACGGGGGACTATAAGAGACACCTACTCAGCTCCTTCAGTTTTCCATGGTTGCTGATTATAACTCTCTCATCCCTTCCCATTCTTTCCTTGGCACAGAAAAGGCATCTGGCTGTTGCCCTGCATCCATCTCTGCTAGAGACTGCTGCCTGCATTAGGCGGGCTGGATCTGCCTCTGCTCAGAAAATAAGAGACCTGGGGGTGAATGTTGTCATTCAAAAGTCACCACCAACTGTCTCAGAGATCAGCAACTGCCTGAATCTCGAACATCTGCTTCACATCCTCAACAACACTGAGAAGATGTCATATAAACCAAATTAGAAAAGTGACAAGATGAAATTCCACAGAGATGAGACAGTATTGGTACAGAAATAAAATCCTGTGATCAGTAGAATGTTCACTGGAAAACCTCTTAGTGAAGAAATACGTGTGTGTGTGTGTGTGTGTGTGTGTAACACAGAAGACTAAAGAAAAACATGGAGAAAAGACAGACATGAAGAGAAAAAAAATGTGGAGCCTTCAGCCCAGATGTAACCTTCATATAAGGCTAGAAAGAGAAACTAAAACAATATGGCACAGAAAAGAGCCCAAGAAGTGTTTTCTAGGAAATAAATTCAGTCTACAAATTTGAGAGTGTGCACTGTACCCCAAGGAACGACCGACGGCGACCGCCACAGCCCCAGCCACCAGCAGTGGCAGCGCAGAGAAGGAAACGGGCAGTGAGGGGTGCACATTCCAGGGATGATGGTCAGATCCTCACAGAGATTAGGGTGTTCACAGGAATGCACAGTAGGTCGGTCGGTTAGGAGCTTCTTCACAATATTCAAAAACAAAAATAACAGAGTAACAGTCATAGAACTTGAAAAGCAAAAGGCCGAAACCCCAACATTCTATATCTAAATCAAATTGTCGTTTGTGTGTATGTGTGTCTAGAGAAAGATTTCCTCAGGTTTATGAGAGTCGGAAGATTTACAGTTAAGGTACACTTCCTGAAAAAAAAAATTTGGAAAGCACAGGCCGTAACGAATGTTTATTAATCAAAACGAGAAGCAGAAAATGAGTTAAGTGTTGGTAGGTATAGGCACCAGATCCAGTAAAAGGTACAGGCAAAATAACTGTTTCAAAATGGGGTCTAAAACTGATGATATTTTTTTATTGAAAATAAAAGTTACAAAAAAGGGGTGAAGGAAGGTTAATGTGTTTATAATAGCCATATATTTAAATGACCAAAGGATAGAAAAGAAAAAAGAAGAAACATTTAATTTCTCATCTATATAAGAGAGTATTATTCATTTGTAATTGATGTTAGGAGATAAAGTTCACAAAAGCTTTGTGATCATTACTAGAAAAAGTAGTAGCAAAATATATAACTTTCAAACAAGTGAAAGGATAATATTTTTTAAAAGACCCACTATAGTATAAAAAAGAAAAAAACTATGTACACTTGGAAACCAGTGTTAAAAAAAAAAACGATGACAGAATTAAGACCCATCCAAAA
This sequence comes from Sturnira hondurensis, assembly GCF_014824575.4. Taxonomy (NCBI): domain Eukaryota; kingdom Metazoa; phylum Chordata; class Mammalia; order Chiroptera; family Phyllostomidae; genus Sturnira; species Sturnira hondurensis. Next base: position 1,040,768 of record NW_028075797.1, on the reverse strand, counting down.
GTTCTGAAATAAATGATAGCTTAAATTTGTCACTAAAAAGGCTCTCAGAATAATTAAAAATAAAAACATAGTGGCATGTATTGTGCAAAAGTTTCTCATCTAACAAAACCACACAGAAAGGGCAGAAGCACAGAGCACTGTGTTCTTGGAAGAAGCTGAATAACTGTGACTGTTCCCCAGTGACCACTCATAACAATAACAGTTATGCAAACACAGGCAAAAAGGTTATGTGTCAAAAACCAACAGAGAGCAAAAGTATAACTCAAAAGTGTTTAAAGAACATTGGTAAATGGTAAAATCCACTCTGAGGGCAGACGGAGCTTTGGAAATTAAAATAAAAACTGTTGGAAGTAAACTGAAGAAGCAGCATAGCAGTGGGAGACTTCAGTCCACCACAGTAATGTATCTCAAATAAAATAACCAACAATACAGGTAGATGGGATACAGGTAATATGAAGATAATTTCTAAGCATATACATATGTAAGTTATACCATAGAGGCAATACCTTTGTAAAAATTCATCTTATTCCTGCTTTCAAAGAAAACCCTAGCAAATAGTAGGTCATATTTATCTTCCAATATGAAAAACTAGAAAATTTAAATGTAAACTAGAAAATTAAAATCTGAATGACTTGGAAATTATAAAATAATTTCCTAAAAATAATTGTAGAGTAGAAAAGGCAATTTAAAAATAGAGTAAAATATCATACAGAAAACAAACAAAACTATCAAAATTTGGGAGATATCATTAAACTCTTGACGATGGCAAAGTTCTCATCCTAGTTGCCTTAATGATAAAATAATAAAGAATTAAAACAAAATAATCTACTGAAGTTGCTAGAAATGACATCAAATAAGCAAAACAGAAACAAAAACAGAATAACAAAACAAACACAAAAATATCCTACAGCTAAAACTATGGGAACTGAAGATGAATTGCCACCACAGTAGAAGATGACCTTATCACTCACTGGTCCATTTAGGCAGAATGACAAACTCCAAAGTAAATAGGGGTCAAGATTGTCCATCAGAAAGGAGCAGGCAGGTATAAGACAATAAGGCATAGTGGAGACTGGCATTTGCCCTGCCTATAATGGACAGATACTCAAGTCCATCAAATTATTGTGGTGAAGGAATGCAAGATTTGTTTTGCCAAATTCTCCACTTTTTAAAAAGATTTTATTTGTTTATTTATTTATTTTTAGAGAAAGAGGAAGGGAGGGAGAAAGAGAGAGAGAGAGAGAGAGAGAGCAACATCAATGTGTGGTTGCTTTTGTGTGCTGCAATCCAGGGTCCTGGCCTGCAATCCAAGCATATGCCTCTGACTGGGAATTGAACAGGCGACCCTTTGGTTCTCAGGTCAGCACTCAATCCACTGAGCCATACCAACCAGGGCCAAATTCTCCAATATTTTAAGAGGAGAGAGAAATGTAGATTTGAATAGGAGATTCCCTGCTATATAAAATGATTTGTGAGCCAAATAAAACATGGCTACAAGCTGTATTTGGCGAGTAGGCTGCAAACACGCAACTTCCGATTCAGACTACTTACTTCAGCTGGAATCAATTTCAATAACATTCTTCCAGAAAAACTTCATTTCATGTAGATGTTCAAATGTATTCACACAAAACTGTACCAAGTATTCTTTTTTAAAATCTCCCATTTTTTTCATTTCTAGTTTATTTTAGTGATACTCTCTTTAATTATTGAATACGCTATATTTGTCAATGTACTGCTTCTCCCCCCCAAAAAAAATCCACTCTCCGATCTGTTTATTAAATTGAAAGGTTTTTGGTTTTTAATTTTTAAGTTTCTAAATGGGCAAGATTCTTAATGAAACTTTTGTAATTTCTTGTTTATTGCATGTAATAAAAATGTGTCCCTAATAAATTTGTCCTTTGAAATTTGATTAACTTGTCTTTGTGGCCTGGTACATAGCCATAGATAGTTAATGTTCTAGACTCACTTTTAAAAGAAGGGTATTCTCTTCTTTTTTAAATTTTAAGGCACAAAATTTATGTTATACACACACACACACACACGTTCACATACACCCGCATTCAATGTCATCCAATTATTTTATGTAGTTTTATCTACTGGATCAACCTAAAGGAAATGTGTAAAATCTCCCATTATAATTGTTTTTGCCTGTATTCATAGTATTTCCAAAGTTTTTCCTGAGGTAAAAAATTTGCAATGAATATGACATTCTAATTCTTTTCTGAAGCTTAAAATCCTTGTCATCATCGTTATTCACCAACTATGTCCTTCAGGGCATGGAGTCACATTCCACACAGCCATGTGACTTGGTTAGCCAATGAGATGTGAATAGGAGTGGCAAATCACTACGTGATTCGCTGGGTCTCTTTCCCATAGACACGGAAGCCTGACTCCACCAGGGCTCCTGAATGACAGGGACAAAGAGGAAATATCCAGCCAACCTACAATGGACATACAGCACAAGTGAGAACCTTTATCTTGTGGCATCCAGCTGCTGATACTTGGGGGGGAGGGGGAATTATTTATTACTGCAGCTTGTCCTTACCGAAAAGGATCCCCCCCCCAAAAGACAATCTGCAAAGGAGAAAAAAATGGATAACCAAATCAACATATGAAAACTACATTATCTCCCTTATGAGTTAAAATAAGTTCCTACTCTTCTATTCTTATTTTACTTTTTAAATCCTCACCTGAGGACATCTCTTCATTTTCCTTCGTGAGAGAGAAAAACGTCAATTGGTTGCCTTTTGTACTCACCCCAGCCAGGAATTGAACCCACAACTTGGGTGTGTGCCTTTTGTACTCACCCCACCCAGAATTGAGCCCACAGCCTTTCAGACTATGGGACAATGCTCCAACCACCTGAGCCACACTGGCCAGGGAAGTTCCTACTTTTCACCAATACTATTAGTAATGATTTGTTAAATAATGCTCAATACTGATCAGGGTGTTTTAAAATGGCCATTCTCATATATTCCTTTTAGTAAACCTAGCCTGAGAGAAACATTATTTGTGTATGAAGGATTTTTATCATCCTTATCATTGTTCACATAATACTCTTACTTGTAGAAATCCCGCAGTGTCTGTGCTTTCATGATGATGCAGTATGCGTGTCAGGAAGAAACAAACCACTGAAGTGAGATTCTGAGAGTGGTCTGCTTATCTATGATCTTAAATGAAGTGCTAACATTTTTGCTAGCACTTGAAAAACAGGATAATCGTATCTATGTTACGCACTGGCATCACAATTAAATGTCATCTTTGGTTTCTTGGACTAAACTAATTATTGAAAGCAAGGCTTTGGGAGACCCATGTAGCTCCTAACTTTGACCTTCATGGTGGAAGTGGTAACTACAAGGACAGTTGCTGCTTCCGAATGCTCTTGAAAGAAAAAAGAAGCTTGGGCACTGAAACTTCTAATTCTCAGCTTGGGTCACAGAGAACCAGGGTCCTTCTAGGGTGCCCCAAAATAACCACTTGTTTCTTTACAACTTCAGAGAAGACCTCAAATTTAAGTGTGTGGTCTTTGGAATTGTAACTTGAAATCATAGGCTCAGTAAGTCTCATGAAATTTAAGGCACTTTATGGAAAGGAGTGGGACCTGAGACTCGGGGTGGGGACCTCCAGGTGGATTTAGAAAACTGAATGCCCAAGTATCCCTGACGTCATCTCTGATGTCTCCCTGAGGTCAGGTAAGACCAGCTGGAAGAACTTAGAGACCCTGTCTACCCATAACAAACACAGCTGAGGCAGCTGCCTGGCATTTTCAAAACCCATTCCCATCATCTTTCACTGCCTCTAAACCTGTGATGGGAATCAAACCGGCACATCTCAGGAGCAGTTTCAAGTCTGATATGGAAGAACACAGAGGTGCAAAATGTAGCTAACTTATATTAGTGTAAGCCTGGGGGATAAGTTCAGCAATGGGTTCCAGGAAGTTGAAACAAGAAAGACAGAATATATCATTAATTGGGCATCGTCTTATTAAAATGGATGCGCATACCAGAAATTCAGTTTTTGCTATGTTGGCATGAGTGAAATCTGGATTCAATGTGGCCACCTGTCAGTAAGAGTAAGATGACAGGCCTTGCCTGGCACAATACAGAGGAAGGAACTGCTTAGGGACAGAGGAACATTGGAGAGGATTTGCCACAAATGTCCACCACCATTGCATACCCCAAGAGGCCTAAAGGAGGCCTAAATTTCCCCTTACTAAAACAAGGAGAAATACAAAGACACCACCATCTTCATTTCACAAAGTCTGCTCTAGAGTCAGGCTTGACTCCTACAAGGCTGACCTGGGGAGTGGCTGGAGTTCCTCACCCCCCAGAGGTGATAGCAGGAGGCTATCTGGAACAGTAGTTGGTACCTGAAACACTGACACATAGGTTTGAAATTTCTACGTAGTGTCACGACTCTGGAGTGTGTGTGTGTGTGTGAGGTGTCTGTGTATGTGTCTGTGCGTCCTGTGCAGTCATGGCTTCAGTGTCCTACTATCATCCTACTAAATGACCTATAGCCACTAAAACCACAAACATACAAAAGATATGTGGTTAAGATCTTACATTTAGGCCCTGGCTGGTGTGGCTCAGTGGATTGAGTGCTGGCCTGAGAACCAAAGGGTTGCCGGTTCCATTCCCAGTCAGGGCACATGCCTGGGTTGCGGGCCAGGTCCCTGGATTGGGACACATGGGAGGCAACCACACACGGATGTTTCTCTCCCTCTCTTTCTCCCTTCCTTCCCCTTTCTCTAAAAATAAATAAATGAAATATTTTTTAAAAAGATCTTACATTCACATGGCTCCTACTAGTCACATGACTTGAGCAAGTTGTTTGAAATCTGTGTCCTTCATTTTTCTCATCTATAAAGTGAAGATCACGACAGTGCCTACTGCTGTTATGAGGACTAAGTAAGTTAAAAAACTAAAGTGCTCAGAACAGTGCTTGGCCCACGGTGGAGATTCTGTAATGTATTGGCTAATATCATTGTTACTCAACGCTATTATGGGGGCATGGAGAGCATTACGTAAGTGTTAGTTATCATCATCATTACCCAGTTAAGACTTACCACAGTTAGATCAAAGTACAGCAATAATTTACTAACACAGAATGATGTTTCTAATCATCATGATTTAATACCAATCATGCTTATTCACAAATGCAAACTTTTGGAGAGGCATTTTCCTGTAACTGACCATCACCAGTACTTTGCCTCCGTGAATTACTTCCAGTTTTTACAATTACAAATCTCGTGCATTGAGTTAATGGCAGGAGGCTAGGGAGGGGCTGCACCACACTGGAGAGGCCCTCAAACAAAGAAACACAGTTGTGCCTGCCCTCCGTTTCTCACTGTGTGCTCCCATCTCCAACTTTAATGTGCATAGGAGTCACTTGAGACTCTAGTTAAAACGCAGGCTCTGAATCGGCACACCTGGAGTGGGCCTGAGATTCAGCATTTTAAGCAAGCTGCCAGGTGATGCAGACTCTGCAGGTCCCTGGACCACAGTTAGAGGAGCAAGGAAGCTGAGGCCTCTGCATGTGCGAGAAGCAGGGCCGCCTGACCCACCACCGACTGCCCTCTGCCTTCACCAAGTGCCCAGAGGAAAATGCCTTATCCGCCTTTCAGGCATTAACCTTCTATTCGGACCTTGGCTCATACAAATATTTTCAGGCTTGAAGATTTCTCTTTAGCTTTAGATTTTTCTCTTGGCCAAGTGTTCCCAGTTATGTCAATGCACACACATTGCTGTCCATAATCCAACAAGCTTGTTAAAGAATGCAGGCTCCTGTTCCCCATCCTAAAGATTCTGATTCTCCTGTCCTGTGTTTGTTTGTCTGTCTGTTTATTTGAGTGTTTTCTGATATGCATTCAGATTTGGGACCCTCTACTTTTAGCTAAAAAGTCCCAGCTGCTTCCAGCTCACACCTGGCAGTCTCAGGTCGAATCTGTGGCCAAGTGTCCCCCCCCACCCCCACTCAGGAAAGCAGTGTGTATTCCAGCTCACAAATGAGACCCATGCCAGCTCTAGAACATCCAAATTAAGATGCTGATGTCTCTGAACAGGAAGCAGAAGTGACACTACTCAGAATTAAGCATACACGTTTCTGTCTTCTAGGACATCCTAAATGAAAATAGAAGGATCATAGTCAAATGACTGATCAGCAAACGACTAAACCTCAGTGAATGTGTAGTGAGCGAGGGATGAGGTGGCCACACAGGCTAGCTCTCCCACGTGACTCTGGCCATCATTTGGTTCTTTGCAGCTCAGTGGTTTGACTTAAAATGAACCAAAAGTAAATTTTGCCAACCATTAAACCAAGCCAGTTCACACATAACAGACACCAGATAAATCCTTTTTTAAACTGAACTGAACTGAATCAGATCCACTATCTCGGCAGGGGTGAGCCTCCTAAAACAACCAAACAAAAAACTACAAACCGGCTGAGAGATAAGAGTTCATTTCAAACCCCCCCATTTGTTGGAATTTCATGAGATTCTATATCTTGGAGGAGCAGAAGGAAAATTAAGGAGAAAGCGGGCAGAGTCTGAATTAGTTTCAAAGGGGGAAAGACTTTTGTTCTGTAAGAGAAAAAGAAGATTGCATTAGGACATAGGAACCGGGCAATGAAGGACCACAGACCACTACTACATCTCCTGGCTTGACTGTTCCAGGAAATTGTTTGCAAAGCTAGCTAGATCCTCTCCAGATGGCCACGGTGGTGTGGTTATAGAGAGCAGTCAAAAATATCCCTTGGGTTTGAAGATAGCAAGTCCGTGTTCCCCACAGAACGATGCAGGAGGCTCACAGGGGCCTGAGAGCCGCTGTGGGACCACAGAGCTGAGGGGGCCGCTGGAGTGGGGAAGAGCCCACAGTCACTCTGCAGCAGCCTTTCTCACCCCACCTCTATAGAAGATTTAAGCTTTGGAGATACTTTCTTGTTGATTATTTTATCAGTCTTTCCAAGGAAGGTATATAACTCGCACCATGATGCACTGCACAGAAGTTGGTGCCTGATGTGTAAGGAGGGCCTCAGGGCTCCGGGCTTAAATTCCTCCAGGAGCCTGATGGAGAGGACTGCAGGTTTCCAGAACCTGGGCTCAAGGGGGAATCCTGACAAAAAGCATCTGGGATAGAGTGAATCCTGGTCCCTGAGTGGCGTTAGGGCACCAGTTACCCAGCTGCAGAGGTTGATGAAAGAGGAATGGGAGTGACCACCAGGCAGTGCAGAACTGAGGTCAAGTTCAAGAATGAACCTTTGCAGTAATCGGCCAAAGAGGAAGCCCTACACATCAGGCAAAACATTTGGTTTTCTGTTTAGTATTTAACTGAGCAGTTCAGCCCATGCAATGTACACACACACAACCCTCTACACACAGTCAGTCCCAGCACTAAAGGCAAATTGGCCATGGGCCAAGACAGCAGTCCCAGACCCTACTGCCTATCGTCTGTTCTGTTCTCTAGAAAACCAACTCCACACACAGACTGGAACTGTCTGGCTCCTGAGGGCTCTGTGTCCAGGAAACCCCGCTGAGCTCCCTAATCCAGGGAGGTTACTGTTGCATGCACAGCCCGGAAGGCACCCACTCCCAAGAAACCACCTAATGAAAGCCTCATGTGTTGGCTCAGGCTGCATAGGCTCTCGGGCTGATTCTAGCTGGGCCTCATGCCGAAGGCGTGACCTCACACTTGGGAAAACCAGGTACCCCAGAAAGAGAAGGTGGGTGTGGCGGCCAGACCTGCCCCTAATCACGGCCAGCTGGGATGGGTGGAGACAGAGTCACCTCTCCCGAAGCCCCTGAGGACCAGTGACCAGGGCCTGTGGGCCAGGAGGCACAGCTAAGAAACCTCAGTTCTAACCCAAACACTCCTTTTTTTTTTCTTTTTGGCATGATCCCCATAAAAATCGCTGTCATTCTACAAGTTTCACACCAAAGAGAAGCTTAACTAGGTAGGGCCAAATCTCTGCGGAGAATTCCCCGTTACGGAAGCTAGGAAGGAAGGATATAATTAGAACCTGACTTAAAAAAAAATAGAACAGTTCAAAAGACCCCATTAAGAGAAGGACACTGAAAAACAGTCTATTCGTCCACATTTAGAAACTGGTACCCCAGAAATTTCACTTATCAGCATCATTTACAAAACATTTAAAGACCCACATGTCAGCCTCAGACTGGGCAGGCTTCACTTAGCTCTTCATACACACAGGCGTTTAATAAATTGGGTAGGCAACTCCTTTTGCCTACATGGCTGCACTGTTTTCGTGTTCTATATAAAATCTTTTGTAGGCAACACAACTTTGAAGAAGCTGCACTCCAGAAGTAAATAAATAAATGTGTTTTTACCTGATGTGGTCAGCATGAAATAGCTAAAGACTTGGACTTTTGTTAAAGAAACTAATATAAATTTCTCTGCAAGGTTGGCTTTTTAGAAGTTCTGCCTTTGGGCATTGAAGGCAAAGTACTATAAGTTGCAAAAAAAAAAAAAGAAAGAAAGAAAGAAAAGAAAAGAAAAGAAAACCTGGTGAAATTTGAAGTCTCTTAAATTACATCCCATATGGAGCATTTGCCTGAGTCCTGTGGAGCCCCTTGAATAACCATCACGTGAGACCCCCTGGGACCCCAAGGCCTCCAGGAATCAGGGTGGATTTGCAATAACCTAAAAATCCCCCAAGAGCTGGGTGACATTGAGTGAATATACAAAGAACAAGGACAGACTTTGAGGAAGACCCTTCAAATCTCCTAGGAGTTACTCTCTGGCAATAGCCCCAGCTCATTTTTCAATAACTGTTGCTAATTCCATCTGCTCTTGGTCCATTTGACTAAGTATCACTAGGGTAGTTGTAGGGAGAATCAAAGCACAAGACCTCCTCGATTCAGAATGCAGAGGTGCAGATTAAACTGTTTGTTATTTTAAAGAGGAAAGTTTTTCTGGAAATGTATCTCTAAAATAACGATGGGGTCAATAGGAAAGAGACTTTGCTAGACAGTATGTGCTTTGCTCCAGCTTTTCAGAAATGTTTCTAAAAGGAAGAGAAAGGTCAAATCGAGCCTGAAAAGACAGGATGATCCACAATCTGTCAAAGCTGGAAGGACAAGGCTGGCTCTGCTCACACAACTGAACATCCCTGATACAGCATCTCCACCCTGAACTAGAAAACGAATGTCCACAGATGCACCTGGAAGTTGGTGCTGGGGTTCATTCTCCATGTGGTCACCCTTGCTGTCCATCTTCCAACCAGTCCCGCACGATAATAGAAGAGAGCCTTTGTCCTTCCACTTGGCCTTCAGACCAAGCAAATAGCTCCCTACTACGTACTATGACCTTGTTTCAAAAAGATGTCCCAGTCCCCTCTTCTACTTTCTTTCACTTGGTCTGTACTTCCTGTTCTAGCAAGAGTCCCAACAGCTCACAACCCTGGACCCTTTTGCCTGGAATCAAGCTTCTTTTCAGAGAGGGTGTGTGTGTTTAAGGAAAAGATAGAAGGCTCTTTTCTGGACCTTCAGCCAAGGCAGAATATAAATACCAGGAGGGTCACAGCCAGTATGGGATAAACTCTTAGGGTTTTAAGGTGGGGAGAAAAACCTTAAAGATTATGTAATGCCATTGCTTTTCAGAATTTTCAAAATACAGTGATATTTCTTTCCCCGCGAGGATGTATGTAGAAATCCAGTATGTAAAACAGAGAGAAAAGAAGCTATTCTATCCATACAGTATAATATTGTTTGGCCGTAAAGAGCTGCCACAAGCTGCCACATCGGTGATGCTTGCAAACGCTATGTGAAGTGAAGGAAGCCACAAAAAACCATGTGTTGCCTAATCCCCTGTGTATGAAATGTCCAGGAGAAGCAAATCAATATGGAGAGAAAGCAGCTCAGTGGCTGCCTAAGCTGAGGGGAGGAGGGGAGTTCAGGAAGCGAAAGGCTAAGAGGTGCAGGGCTTCTTCTTGGAGTGGCAAAATGTTATACGATTGACTATGGCATTGGTTGCACAAACCTGTGAATTGCACTAATTAAATGGGTGAGTTTTATGGCGTGTGAATTCTATCTCCATAAAGCTGTTAAAAAAAAACCACCTGCTCTCACTGCTCTGCCAACCAGGCCTCCTCCACCCGGCTCCCTCCCCCACCTCTGAAGGCCCCTGCAACTGTGCGGAATGATCTAGTCCGAGGGTCTACTCCCCAAATGCTAACCAAGAGAGGAACCCAAGTTTTTGGACTCCACGTGCAGGGCCTTTAAGTGAAAAGTCTCACGGGTGAGTCAAGGCCCATGTGGGGAGAAAGGCCGCCGGCCAGGCTCTCACCGTCCATGTCCAGGCGCTGCATGATGATGGCCAGCTCCACTTCACTCGGCATGTACCCCAGAGAGCGCATGGCCATTCCCAGCTCCTGCTTGGAGATGAAGCCATTTCCGTCTCGGTCCAGAACCCGGAAGGCCTCTCGGATTTCTACAAGAAGAAGGCAAAGAAAGTTCAGTGGTCCCATGGCTTCACTTACTGCATTAACATGATGGGGGATTATCTACTGAAAACTCCTTACTGCTTTAAAAACAGTGATACATCAAAACCCTTTTAGTTAGTAAAAGAGTGTCCAGAAGAAAGGGGGGAAAAAAGAGAAAAAAAGGAAATGGAAGAAAAAAACGGGGAGGACAGGAAGGGAGAGGAGAAAAAAGGGGAAGGGAGGAGACAGGGGAAGAAAAGGAAAAGGGGTTTGGCAGGAGGAGGTAACTGGCCCAGAGCATCCTACACCCCGTAGTAGGTACACACTTAGACAGTGGTCCAGCAGAGAACCGTGTCAACCAAGGGCACTTTCCCAGCAAGGATGAAGATGAGGTTTCATCTGTGAGAAGAAAAGCTACCTCATAACTCTGGCCATTAGGAGGAAAGGAGAATGAGATTCCTATACAGATGTGTATTTCAGTACCCTGCTGCCACAGGGGCTGTGCAGAAAGCTTTTCAACATCATAGTAGGGTAGGAGATAAATATCCTAATGTTTTTATTTCATTCCTCTAGTTTACAGTTGTTTCATGGCTACAAACAACTTCAGATCAATAAGGGTGTGATAAAAGCCCCCAAAGATGTCTTAAATCACATTCTCTGAGATTGGCAGAGAACTGGGCCCTGCTATCAATAAGGCCATTTCACTGGGCAGGCGGTCTCCTATCTTCTTACCCCAACAGGACTTGCTCTGCTTCACCCAGAGTCCCTCCCTCCAGAGTCCCCATGGCATTAGTTCTGGGTTGGCTGAGTGTTTCCTGACACATCACACCCCTGCAAGACACGACACGGTGAATTCAAGATTGCAGTCTGAAGACAAGAGGTTCATCCATCGTATCTGAGTGCCAGAGTTGGCCAGCCTTGATTTTTCATCCACCAACCCGATGCGAGCCCAAGTATGGCAGCTGCCAACATTCATCAGGACATTCAACACATATTGGCTGCCTGTACCTGAGGAGCGCCCCAGTTACTACTGTGCAGAAATAACTACCACTTGCTGGCATCGTGGTTCTCCTTCAGAGCCCTACACACCACTCAGGAAGGTGAAATCTGCACAGAAACTTGCAGGAACCCTTAAAACTAATGCAAGACACTTGGCCCTCACCCATTTAGTTTCTACTTTTCTAAATATCTGACTTGCTTCCAGCAAATACCTGGAACCACACCTTTTCCCAAACAGGCTTTGCCCTTTCCCGTGTACGTCAATTTTCTGCGGCTGCTGTAACAAACCACCACAAACTTGGTTGCTTCAAACAATACAAATTTATTCTCTCACAGTCTGGTGGCCAAAAGTCTGAGATCATTATCACTGGACCAAAGTCAAGGTGTGGACAGGGACACTGGGGGTTCCAGTGAGGGGTTGTTCTTGCCTCCTTCCAGCTTCCAGTGGCTGCTGACACCCCTTGCCTTGTGGTCGCATCACTCCATTCTCTGCCTCTGTGGTCACACAGCCTCCTCCCCTCCTGTCTGTGATCTCCTTCTGCCTCCCTCTTACAAGGACACTTGTGTTTGCGTTTAGGGACCACCCAGGCAATCCAGGATAAGCTCCCCATTTCAACATCCTTAAATTAATTACATCTGCAAAAGCCCCTTTTCCAAGGTAACGTTGGCAGGTTCCAGAGATGAGCACCTGATATTTCCGTGGGCTGGTTTTCAGACTACTGCACAATCTCATCCAGTTCTTTCACCTGCCACACCCTGGCTTCCTCTTCACCTGCCCAAATCAAAGTAGCCCTGCCAAGCCAGGGGCCATGGAACCCACAAAAATGTCTTTGCTCACCATAGCCAAAGTCATCTCCTTTCCTACCAACCATTCAGAAGGTCACTCACTCCTTTCACATGACATGTAGTATGACCCATCTAGAAATAAGATGACTGATGTAGAATCCAGTGCTTCTCCTTTGAGCTGTAAGCTCCTCGTACACTTCATTCATCTTTGTACGTTCCCACCCACACTCAGAAGGAGGCGCTAGACAGACAGCTGTTGAATGGGTGGTGGGTCTGAATAAATAAGGATAGTATGTTGGTAGCAAATTCATCATCGATACTCATGCAGCACGCCAAGTGCTTTCTGTGAATAATTGTGGGCTCCAGCACAGACAAGACCAGCCAGTGAGCCAGGACCCTCGGCTCCTGGCCAGGCGTATTAGCTAATTAAGTCTGCAGCCAAACCCCGAGGCCTCAGTTTGTTCATGTGTAAAATGAGCTGGTTAGCCGCGAGGATCCCAGAGGACTTCCCAGCCCTCCTTTCTGTAGATCTGTGGACATCATTAAAGTGTTTAAGAGAAGAACAGGAAGCCTGTGTTCTCTTTCATACCCTGTTAATCTGCTGTCCAAATGCCCCTCTTTTTTCTCTTTTTTCCATTGATGATATAGAAAAAGAAATTTGGTCAAGTCCAAATACTGAACCAAGGGGTTTGTCCACACGTTCAGGCTTTTCATCAACAAAACATGCCTAAGACAACCTAAAGCAGCCATATGTTTCCCTACCAAGTCCCTGATGGCCTGAAAAGAGCTTAAAGCTGCTGCTCAGCTTGAGGTGGTGGCTCATAGCACTCAAGGACACTGGGACAGAGACCACGGCCGCACCCGGGCCCAGATCCCCAGAAGGGTATGGAGACTGGGTGTCCCAAGGAGGTCTGGGACACAAGGAAGCCAGACCAGCTCTGCCCTGCAAGTCTTCTCCCCCAGGCTCGATTTGCCCATCTGAAACATAAGTTGGGGTGAGTCTCCTTCCAACCTTTATAGCAAGGTTTTACATGGGGCTGGCACAGACTGTGCAACAGTAGAAAATGTCAGATGACAGCAGAAACTCCACCTGGAGTCACAGAAGAGGCCAGGATCCCAGGTGGGCCAGCTGGAGGTTCAGCTACAGGCAGACCCCTGCCCTGAGTTCTCTCTGGATCACTCCTTTCCCAAGGCACCAACTCCACTTCCCACCCTCCGACTCCAGCCTGCACCCTCTGGGCTGTGGCTCTCCTTCTGAAAGGGCGACAAGACCCAGCTCCATGCCTGTGTTCCCCCTGCATGCCCTAGATTTTACCAGCAAATGAGCATGTATCCTTACATGGGACATCCCGAACAGGCCTGAGTGGGGATGTTTGAGAGTTTAGCCTGGAAACGAAGGCCTTGGTATGTGGGCCTGCTGATCTCCACCCAGCTGCCTGGACTACTCCCAGAGTTGCCTCCTGCTGGGGCTACTGGATTTGGTAAGGCAGAACAAAGATAGCGGCCACCCCAGCATTGCCCTACTGTGAAGGAACATGCTCCTCTGAAGCCTCAAGCCCTGGTGGTTTGTCCCATCTGCAGCATGTAACCAGGGAGGCTTCGCCCCAGCCCAGGACAGGATCGGGCACAGAGAAGCTCAGAGTTTGGTTTTCAGTGGCCCCCAGGTAAGTGGGACAAAGCTGTTCTTTCTGTTTGCATAGAGTATCTGCTCCTAGCTCCCTGAACAAAGCTCACTAACATCATTTTTCAAAATATCAGAGTCCAAAAAAACTCCAAAAGTACAAAACTAGGAATCCATAATGGGAGCCTCTGGGGAGTTAGGCTAGAGAAAGCCCAGGCAAATGAGAAGCTTATTAGCAGGAAATGGGTCTTGCAGTCTGAGACATGTGATGCATGCCTCATTTTATATTTAATAGCCAACAGGGTGTGAGAAATATGCCCATAAAACCAGTGGAGACACAGGAGCAGGCCAGGTCCCACTGCCTCCAGCTACAGGCATCCTGTTCTCGGCACAAAGGGTCTCTGGCCACTTTCCACATCCTTGGGAAGTCAGAACCACAAATCAAGTTTTCAGGTACAACCCAGTAACGGCGTGTGCTTTTTATTGGAATCCAGCCCCTCTTTGGGCTAACGTCCCTCATGTTTAAAGGCTACATAAGCATGTCGTGCTTTTGGTTTTTAATCCAGTCTCAGTCTCACACAACACATGCACAGCAGGCACCAGCCCGGCGAGTCCACCATCCCCAAGACAGCTTAGCAAGCCCGAGACGGGCACCTGCAGTGGCGATCGGAGTCCGGCCAACAGCCATTGTGTGGAAGGAAACATGGTAAGACACATCCTCCGAAAAAGCAACGTACTCTCTGCACATGGAATTTCTCAGAACCACAGAGATCTGTGATTCTCCTCCATGGAGTGATGGTGATGTTCTGGTGATGTCTACCATGGGCCAAGGAAGGCCCATGGTAGACATGGTCCTGCTTCAAGTTTGGTCTCTCTAGAACCTGAGAGATTTACTTCTTAAGCCAGCGAGTCTATTTTCTTAAAGATAGCCACAGCCACCAGAGGTAGCACCTGTGCCCTGACCCAGTGTCCTCTGACAACCAAGCCTCAGTTCCGAAATGCCCTCTAGGGACATAGCCTGTTCCAGCAATAACAACGCCAAGGGCACACGAACCATACAGAACAGACTCATCAATCAGGCCGCCTAAACACAGTGTGCACCAGATGAAATCCAGACTCCAGTCAGAGTCAATATTTATTGGCTAATGGCTGGCTTTGAAGACTCAGCTGAAACTCACAGTGCTAAAGATTAGTAACAAAGAACACAGTTTTCTCCTCTCAGTCCTCATCATATGTAAAATCTGTTTATTCTCCACAGAAATGTATCTTTAGGAAGACTGTGGGCTTTAACCACAAAAAGAGATGGCTCTATTAATGAGCAAGATGAATTCTGTTGATACACGTTGCTGAGAAATTGCAAAACTGGAGATAGATGCAGTTCAGCGAGGCTAAACAAAGTTGATTATTAAATAACAACACAAATATACCAGAAAATATAAGGCACAAGCTTGAAGGTCATTTTTCAGAAGAAATAGTAAGACAGGGACTAAGCCAATGACAAGAAAGATTTAGGAGGGTTTCCACCTTCTCTGAGAAAGACAAGAAATGAATATTCAGACATGATTAGTCAATGAAATGCTGCTGTTCACTTGTGTGCCACTGCTAGGCCAGAACCGGCAGGGAGTCAGAGAAACTTTCCAGGCTGTAAGAAGCTTATATTCTTGTTGGAAAGACAGAGAAGCAACCAAATAGTCATAACACAGAATGACAAGCTTAGTAATACAAGTATGCTCAAAATCCCAGGGAAGTCCCTCCGGGGATGAGAGACAGGACAGAGAGACAGCTCTGCGAAAGGGTCACCCCTGGACGTTTTGAACCATAAGGCCATGGAGACGGGGAAAGGAGGCAGAGTGGAGAGAATGGTCAAGATGGGAATGTCTCATACACACTGCACGGTGCGTGTAGGAACACGGAGAGATGAGGGTGGAGACGTGCACTAGGGCAGAATTGCAAATGCCCTTCAGAGCCATCTGAGCTTAACCCTGCAGGCAGGGGGGTGGCAATTTGTAAATAAAGTTTTATTGGAACACAACCACATTGACATAGTGTACATAGTCTGTCTGTTGTACATTGTCTACTGCTTTTGTACTAAACAAATAAATTGAGAAATTATGGTAGAGATGGTTTGGTGCTCAAAGCTTCAGATATTTACACATTGGCCCCGTGAAAGTTTGTGAACCCCACTGTAGGCCACGGGAAACTCACTCGTTGAGTTTAAATTTTTTTGAAAATAAAAAGGATCAGATTGATTGTTTAAACTGAGGACTCTGCCACCAGGGTGCTGGCTAAGACCAGAATGATAAGAGAGGAGAGCAGGGTTCTCACCTGGAGGCTGTCACGGAGCCGAGGGGGAAAGGAGGAGCCTGGTGCTAAGCAACATGGTGCTGGTGGGAAGGTTCAGGAGACTTTGCTGGGAGAGCGGTCAGTGCTCAGGGAGGGGGTCGGGGGAGGGGTTGCAGGTATGTAGGGTCTGGCAGAAGGAGGATTTGAGGGTGATGCTGGGGGTTCCAGTTGGCCTGAGGGGGTGAGGACCATTAACTGAGAGAGAATTCAGGAGGAGGCACAAGTTTTCAGCAAGGGGAGGGAGGTGGCCTTTTGGTCACACAGAGCACAGGGAAGGAGAGATACCCAGGCCATTGGTGTGGTGAGCCTGTGGAGACCTGCAGCTAGCATTTGGAGAAAAAGGGAATAGAATGACCATACTCACATATAAAACACTGGTCCAGTCCCAGTGCGAGTTGTAGTGTGAATGAGTTCCAATTTAATTATCATCAATCAGTCTACAAAAACAACTAATTGGTTCCAGTAATTATGAAACACAGAGGTGAGGGCTCAGGCCACAAAGGGGACAGGGAGCTCAGGAGGAAGGAGTATGCTGGGAGGGGGAGGGACACAACAGGACCTCCCAAGTGCCCCAGCATTTAATAACGCTGCTGGGAACAGGCCACATCAGTGGGGGCGGGGTGGGGGGGGGCAGCACACAATTCACATTTTCAACCTGGCTTTTTTTTTTCTCAGTACATTTTTAAAGGGTTAAAGAACCCTTGCTCCTAGGTTATTTGCTGTTTTAGGTGTGACTGAATCCATTTCAACACATTTATTGAGCTTCTTCCAGGCTCAGATCTGATGAATGCTATGGCAGACACCAAGGAGCTACATTAGAGGGGGTCCTAAACCGGGGTGGGGGCCCTTCCTGTATATATCTATTTGTTTAAATTGACTCTTGTGTCGCAAAGAATTTTAGGTGGCTGAAATACACTACAATTTACCTAAGAGGAAAAGCTGAATGCACAGGAATGAGAGAAGATGAAATAAGAAACGCTGGGAAAATATTCAGGGAGAAGGTGAGACGTATGACAACCTAGAAGGAGGCTGAGAACTGGAGTCCATGCAATAGACAGGGCTTCCAGCAGAAGTGCCTGTGGGCAGGGGAAGGAAAGGCCTGCGTTCACAGGTTGGAAGGGAGGGCCCAGCAGGGAGACGCCTGTAGGAGGACAAGGCTAGTCACAGTGACTGTCCCTCTTTGAGGGCACAACTGCCTCTGTGACTGAGGTTCAAATCCAGGCTTGAGCAGGGCTCCAGTGAACTCCCAGCCCCAGACTCAGTGGAAGTCACTGTTTGCCAGGGGGCAGGCAAGAGGCGGTATGGAACACAGCTCCAGGGCCCAGTGATCCAGGCGGAGGGCCAGGGGCGCAGTGCTCACACTGCCTAGCTCAGGTGTCCCCCCACTTCCGACTCTTTTCATTACCTCATGGCCCAAAAGACAACTGGAATTCAAAAGTAAAGCCAGCCCTTTCCCTAGCTGGCATTCAGACAGAAAGAGCATTTCAATAACTTATTAGGTGGTGAAATTATACAGATAAAGACTAAGTTTCCCAACTCAGGAAAAATAATCATTGCTTTCCTAAAATAGGGTGGCAGAAGGCAGTCTGAAAGCTAAGGGCATATACCTCGACAGATCAGACTGAATTGATCATAGCAAGCCAGGTCAGTCAAAGCTAATGGAAAAATTCCCAACAGTAAAAGCACAGGCCAGGGGCACCCTGTGATGGACTGCAAGCTCCAGGCAGGACAGAAAGGAAAACCACTAATTAAGTTGGAATATGTATGAGACTGAGAATGGCTGTAGGGTCCCTGTACAAAAAGTTACAGTGATGAGCGAGGTGGTGGGGGGACACCTAGCAAGGGGCAGTTCTCTTTGTCTTGAACAGTTCTGATCCTGACACCTGAGGTGGGGACAGCCCCTTGAAAAGACTAGAGCTAGGCCTACACAGGAATGCTCCATTTTTTTCAGGTTTCACATTCATTTATGCTTCTTCTGATAATTGCCCCCCAAATTTATAAAAAATAAAATAAAAATCTAGACTTCACAGGTCAGTGATAACCATTGTTAACATGTTAAGGTATTTTATTCCAAATTTTTTATGTATATTCTTAAATTAGGGTCATGCATTCTCCGTAGCTTTATATAATCGTTTTTCCACTTAATACACTATCATTTTAATTTTTCATATTGTTTAACTGGACCTTAACACATCACTTCCGGGGCTACATAGTGTTCTGAAATATGCTACAGCCAAACTGATTTCAGCAAACTCCTAGTGTGGGACATTCAGGTCATTTCCAATTGTAAATAATGCTGCGATGGGAATCTTTGTACATAAATCTTCACGCATTTTGATGGTCATCTCCTTAAGATGATATCTTAGGAATGAACTACTGGGTTGGGAACACTTTTTTAATATTGAATTTATGGGATGACATTGCTCCACAAAACTGTGCAGGTTTCCCGTGTATGCCTCCACGAAACCGCCTGCCCATGGCATCGAGTGCCCATCGCCCCAAACGAAGTCTCCTTCCGACCCCACTTCCTCCCCTTTGCCCACCTCCACTCACCCCCAGCCCTCTTCCCTCTGACCATCATCACACTAGTGGATACATGTTTTCTGGCCAATCCCTTCAACCTCTTTCATCCAGTTTTCCCTCCCTCCTCCCTTCTGCCCGCTGTCAGTCTGCTCTGTGTACCCACGCCTCTGTTTCTATTTAAAGCACTTAATGCCTACTGCCAAGTTGCCCTCTACAATGTTCCTACTCTGAACACTTCTGACACCAAATGTGAGGGTTTTTTCCCCCCACACAAACTAATTTCCCAGCTCTCTGGGTACCAACTGGGTGTTCAGTAACTTAATCCACTTCTGATGCTAGCTGCACAGAGTGAGTGTAGATCCGCTAGGCCACTCAATCTTCTGACAGACCAGATGTGAAGTCAGGGGTTTCCACAACCCCGCCTAAGATCTGACGACTTGCTAGAAGAGCTCACAGAACTCAGAAAGTTCTTTACTTAAATGCACCGGTTTATATAAAGGATATACTCAGGAACAACCAAATGGAAGAAATACATAGGGCTGGGTATTTGAGGGTGGGGAGTGCACAAAGCTTCCAACACACCCTTTCTGGGTGCCCCACACTCCCAGCGCCTCGATGTGCTCACCAGCCAAGAAGCTCTCCAATCCCCATTGTCTCGGGGTTTTACGCAAGTTCCATTACTTAAGCATGACTAACTAATCCTTGGCAGTCGGTAACTGAGTTTCATCTCCAGCCCCGGGGGTAGGGGGTGGGGCTAAAAGTTCCAACCTTCTATTCACACCTTGATCTTTCTGGCAACCAGCCCCCATCCTGGGCTTGTGCAGGGACCCCAGTCACCAGTCATCTCATGAGCACACAGAAGACACTTATCAATCTTGAGTTTCCAAGGGTTTTAGGGGCTCTGGGCCAAGAACCAGGAAAGATCAATACGCAAGATAAATTTCCTACTATACACAACATCAAACAGGCAGTATCAACGATCACCATCCTCCATTTAACATCACTTTTATGACGAAAGTCCAGTCTCCATGAGACATGCCTTTCATCTAGTCATCTCTCAGGCTTTAGTTCCTGAAGTTCAAGGCCCAAATGATTACAAATGGAGGCTTCAAGGAAAGGCAGGCAACGCACTGAACTTCAGTGAGTGCTGAACTTCACTGATGTCTGAAAGAGACCGGCAGGGTCATCCCAGGACCATGAATGGACCCACATTCAGTACAGAGCCCGGCCCAGAAAAGGGGCCCGGGAACTGCCCACACATGGCTGAGATGGAGCTGGTGCTCAGGGGGGAAAGGAGCTCCCTGAGGCGGGGAGGAGCAGAGGTCAGTGGGGAAAAACCACTCTCCTGACACCAGGCTGGACTGCTTCCAGGACAGGATGCTGGGTAGCCCTATAAGGAAATGGACCCTCCCCAGGGTCCAGCACACTGGACAGCATCATGGAGACAAGCTTGACCTTTCTCACAAAAGGGGCCATTTCTCAAATGGCAATAAGCACCTGCTCAGGGGAAACAAGCCATACATTCCAAGGCAGAAAAGAGGCATCACATCATTTGGCACAGAAGGCAAAATCGGATGCACCCGCAAGGAGCAGAATGTGCAGAATTCATCTGTGAACAACATGGTAACAATCAATACAATTAATTTTTCATTAAATCACAGTATTCCTAAGCTGTAAATGTCAATATCCTGAGATCAGAGAATAATCAACATCTGAGGAAATAAAATCACCTTGTGGACTTAGCACCAATACGGAAGCTAGAAGAGTGAGATCCAAAATCCGGAAGTAAAGCAGAGACAGAATGAATGGAGGGGAGGACGGGGCTCTCAGGCCTGTCTCATACCTACTTCCCTTCCCAGGGTCTTGGGAATCCTCTCAAGATGCTGAATTCTTTTTTTTGGATGGTTCAATTCAACTCAATTTGACAAATACTTCTTGAGTACCTACTGTGTGCCAGGCACCAATTAGGTGGTGGGGGCCAGGTATAACAGTAAACAGGACATTGAGCAGGAAGAGGTGGGGCCACACTGAGCCTGAAGTGGAGAGGGACCAGGGGGCACTGCTTGGAGGCTGGAACTCACATTCTCTCTCTGGCCCTTTACGAGTATTATTATCTAGAAAGCAGATCGTTCCCTGCCCTCTGGAATCTCTTCTAGGCTGGAAAAAGAAACGAACTTTATAACAGAGCAACTAACTCCAAGAAAACATGAGTGGCTTTGTTTATGTTTTTTAATGAAGAAAAAAATTAGTTTTGAAGGCAATACCGCTTTATTTCAATTCTGTCAGTCCATGCTAAGAGAGACGACTCAGTGCAGCCCAGCGCACGGGACTCAAGGAGAGCCAGGAAGGAGGCCTGGGGCCCTCTTGCATGACCCACCACGTGGTAAGGAGGACTGCTGGGAACCCAGCATCCAGCCCAGCCTTAAATAACAGAGACAGCAAAGAGCTCATCACAGGCTCCTGCAGAGCCAAAGCCCTGCGGAAACATTATACGCAGTCATTAAAATCAATGCCTCCTACCCACGCTCTCGTGCTTTTGTATAGGTTTAAAAAATGGTCAGTACCAGCAATTTCTTCTGGTTCTAACTACTGTGTAGTAGCTAACATCTGTTGTGTGCTTACTGGGGACCAGGCACTGCTCTCCGCCTTCTTGTGTATTAGTTCATCTACTCCTCACAACAACCCACCGGGCAGGGTAATGACAGATCATTACCCTTCCCCCCAGGGCCACGTGCTTGTAAGTGTCAGGGCAGTGATGTAAACCCAGGACTTCTGGCCCTAGAATCTGCACTCCTAAACTCCATGCTTGACCTCTTTAAATACACGTCTCCTGAAACAGTACATATCCTTTCCATATGTGACACATGCTGGTATTTTCTAGTCTATTTCTTTTTTCTTTTTTTTTTTTAATGCACACCGCACTTCACTAAATTAATCTCATTACACACGAGGGTTCAGGACACCCACTTTGAGAAGCCCCACCTCACCCACATCCTGGCTTCCACAGAGTGCCCTCTGGCTCACTCTCACTTTTGGTCTCATGCCCTTCTCCCCTCTGGTTACCACGTTGGACTCTCCCCCAGCAGCCTCCAGAGCCTGTCTGAGGACTCCCCTGGCATCTCTCTGCCTCCTGTGAATCAATGCTGTCCTGCACCACTGCTTCCCTAGTGGGACCGTCTATCTTGCTCCCCACATCTGCACCGAACAACCAGGTTCCAGTCACTGCCATCAAAACAGCACACTGATATCTGCCTCCAAACCACCATCTACTTAACATCTTTCTTGAGTTCCTAGAGGGGTGTTACATGCCAGAAGGATACAGACAGGTCTTTGTCTTTGTAACCACCTCAGGGCTACCTCTCTTAAGACCTAGCTCCTGCTGAGTAACAGACTTAGTCCTTGCAGGTCTAAAACCTCCCAGCTGCACCTCCAGCCCAAAGCCACTGCCTGCTCTGTCGTCTGCCCCATCTGAACCAACCTCAGCTGTAGATCAGGGAGAGGGCAGAAGGAGACAGATTCTGCCCACCCTGGGTATCATCCACTAGCTGGACAGACTGACCCCAATGGAACAAGAGGACAGTGATGGTCACACATTTTTAGCTTGACTTCTCCACTTGTAATTCATCCATTGTGCAGCATCATAGACCAAGACAGCTCCAGTGCCTAAAACTGGGCCCAAAGGACTCCTAGCTACCCATGCCGAGCAGGAAATTTTGCTTGCACAGCTTAGCCCATGGAAAAAAATTCTCATACAGCCATCTTCCAAATACTTCATGGCACTGAGGCTCAAGGCAAAATGACAAATGGTGGGAGTTGGAGGAACTGGCTCTAATCCAGAACAGATCTCCCCTTCTGTTATATAATTTTTCAATTATAAGTCTCATCAAACCTGTCCTTCCTTTCCTCATACACAAGAGCACACGTAAACATGGCCCAAGTGCTGTTTCTAATGGCCTTGCAAACAGAATTGACCCCAGAGTTGCTGTGTGTAGAAAGGTAGCCAGGTGACATTGAAGACAACGTGCACTGAAGTCCCCCAGGAAAGTGTGCAGAACAAAAGGTACAGGTGTGGACTGAGGCACAGCTGCTCAGGGGAAGCCAGCAAAGAGACTCACTCCCTTAGCTCACCGAATTCCTACACAGCCCTCCCATCTGCTCCCCGCCACATTACTTCCTACTCCACTTTGCCTTCCTGATCATTGATAAAGGGCCTGCATTTGAAAGAAACTTCTCTCCATTGCAGGCTGCATAAATATTCCATTATCAATAGGAAACAATTTTCTTGCTTACAATGGCCAGCTCTCTCATTTTGTTTTAACGTGCTGGTTTTCCATCAGAATAAGCCTGCACAGGCCTTTGAAAAGACCATTTCCAAGCTCACACTCTGCCCAGTTGAGGAATAAAACTGAAATCAGCTGGAGCAGACTGATCCCATCCCAGCCCTCCAATATAAAAAGGGCAATTTAGGAAAGATGGGGGATTGCTTTAGGAATTCTACCCAGAAACTTGACCCTAAGTGAGTCACACATGCACACATACATCGAGGCACACACTCTTGCAAACCATTCCAGATTTCTGCTGCAGTGAAGGCAACCTGGGTGGGAGTTGAGGGGGAAGCCGAGGGGCCATGCATGTTCATATGGATTCTCAGATCACGAAGGGGAACTGTATGATAAAGGCCACATTTTAATCCATGGAAAAAAGAAGGATTACTAAACAATGGGGTAAAAACAGTCAGTTGAAGACTTGGGAAATGTTAAGTTACAACTGTACATTACACCATATGCTCAAATCTACTTTTGAGAAATTAAAACGTTCAAGGAATTGAGACAATAATAATTAGATGACAAAAGTTCTTTCTACATTATGTTAAGTGAAATAAGCCAGTCAGAGAAAGACAAATACTGTATCATTTCACTCATATGTGAAATCTAATGAACAAACTGAACTAACAAGCAAAATACAGACAGACTCAGAGATGGAGAACAGCGTGACAGCTATGGCAGGGTGGGGTAGTTTGGGAGTGGAAGGATTAAGCAAAAAGAAAAAAGGACTCACAGACATGGACAACAGTGTGGTGATTGCAGGGGGATGAGGGTGTAACAAGGGGACTACATGGTAATTGAAAAAATAAAGTTCTTTCTAAAAAATTAAAGGCATCCCTGGCCATGTGGCTCAGCTAGTTGAAGCATCATCCTGTACACCAAAAGATTGCGGGTTTGATTCCTGGTCAGGGCACATGCCTGTATTGTGGATTTAGTCCCTGGTTGGGGCACATACAGGAGGCAACTGATCAGTCTTTCTCTCTCACATCAGTGTTCCTATCTCTCTATCTCTGTCTCTCCCCCACCCCACCAACCTACCCCTCTAAAAATCAATGGAGAAATTCTTGGGTGAGGATTAAGAACATAATAATAAAGAATTGAAGGCAGGGACTTCCAGCCAAGATGGAGGTATAGGTGGAAACACTGTGCGTCCTTGCACAACCAAGTTCAAAAACAACAAAGTTTTAGTAACAAAAACGCAACTGAAACACAGAAAATTGAACTATATGGAAGTCGGACAACAACGAACCATTCAGCCAGACCAGTAAGAGGGGCGGAGCCAGCAACTGGCGGAGCAGGGTAGCATAGGAAAACTCAGCTAGACTGACCCAGGGACCCAGGCATGTGGGCGGCAGTTGGCAGATCCCAGGTGTGGGGTTGTGCCGGACAGACCCAGTGAGGGCGTAAGGCAGCAGGCTGACCGTGGTCACGCAGTCACGCGCAGATAAACCAGGTGAAGGAGTGAGCAGTAAGACAGACCGCACAGGCCCCAGTGGCAGGAAGCAGCAGAGGGGACCACCATTGCCCCTCTTTGACCCCGCCCCCACATACAGCGTCACAACCCAGCCACTGGGGTTGCCCCACCCTGGTGAACACCTAAGACTCCACCTCTCATACATAACAGGTGCGAACAGACCAAAACATCACGGCTCAAGAAGAACTCAAAGCCCCAGAGCTGATAACTCTAAGTGATCAAGAAATAGCCAACCTATCAGATGCACAGGTCAAAACACTGGTGATCAGGATGCTCACAGAACTGGTTGATTTTAGTCACAAATTAGAGGAACAAATGAAGGCTAAACTAAATGAAATGAAAGGAAATGCATAGAAAACCAATAATGATAGAAAGGAAACTAGAACTCAAATCAAGGGAGTGGACCAGAAGGAAGAAAAAAATGACCAAACAGAAAAATATGAAGAAACAAGAATTCAACAAAATGAGGAGAGGCTTAGGAACCTCCAGGACATCTTTAAACATTCCAACATCCAAATTATAGGGGTACCAGAAAGGGAAGAGGAAGAGCAACAAGTGGGAAACTTATTTGAACAAATAATAAAGGAGAACTTCTCCAACCTGGCTAAGGAAATAGACTTCCAGGAAGTCCAGGAAGCTCAGAGAGTCCCAAAGAAGTTGGACCCATGAAGGAACACACCAAGGCACATGAGAATTACATTAGCCAAGATTAAAATGAAGGAGAGAATCCTAGAAGCAACAAGAGATAAGGGGACAGTCACCTACAAAGGAGTTCCCATCAGACTGTCAGCTGATTTCTCAGAAGTGATCTTACAGGCAAGAAGGAGCTGCAAAGAAGTATTTCAAGTTATGAAATCCAAAGACCTACATCCAAGATTGCTTTATCCAGCAAAGCTTTCATTTAGAATGGAAGGACAGATAAAGTGCTTCTCAGATAAGATCAAATTTAAGGAGTTCATCATCACTAAGCCCTTATTGTATTAAATGTTAAAGGGACTTATCTAAGAAAAAGAAGATAAAAAATACAAACAGAGAAAGGACAACAAACTCACAGTTATTAACAACCACACCTAAAACAAAAGCAAACCAAGAGGACAGCTAGATCAGGAGCAAAACCATAGAAATGAAGACCACATGGAGGGTTAGCAACAGGGGAGTGGGAGGAGGAGAAGGGGGAGAAGGTACAGAGAATGAGTAGCATAGATGGTAGGTAGAAAATAGATAGGGGGAGGGCAAGAATAGTGTGAGAAATGCAGAAGCTAAAGAACTTGTGACACATGGATATAAACTAAAGGGGGGATGGTGGGGGAGGGGTGTACAGAGTGGAGAGGAATGAAGGAGGGGGAAATAGGACAATTGTAATGGCATAATAAAAAATACATTAAAAGAAAATGTAAAGTAAAAAAAAAAGAATTGAAGGCAGACTGATACCAAAAATAATAGTAATAATAAAAAGCTAAGAAACAACCTGGAAAATAAAAAACAAAATGAGGGTAAATTGACATATGGCAGACAAAAAGATAATCTTTGATATGTGAAAGGTTTACCAAATGACCTAAAAGAACAATAAGATACAAATAGACTTCCCCTGAAAGGAAAAATACAAATAGCCAAAAATCATATAAAATAGAATTCTATCTCACTATTGATTTTTTTCAGCCATGCTATTTTTTACTAGAGCAAATGATTGTCTCTCAGATTCACAGTCAGTTGACAAGCATTTGTTGGGGTCTAGTGTGGGCCAAGCACAGTTCTAGGAGCTAGGATTTGACAGGGAGCATGAAAAAGACCTCTGACCCATGTCCTTGCATTCCATGGGGGGAAGACAGTGAAGTAAGTAACATTGTGTGTAGGAATGCAGTAACTGCTACAGAAAAGAAAATAAAGTACAGTAGACAGAAGTGCAGAATTGTGGGGAGGTGAGGAGTGGGTAATCATGTAAACACAGAAGTCAGGGCAATTGCAGGGCGGTGAGAAGCCATCTGGAGGTAAGTGCAGTAGCCATGGGCTACCTGGGAAAGAGTGCCGTTGCAGACAGAGGAGAGGTACTACTAAATCCCCAGGTGGGCACACATATGCCTGATGTGCTAGAGAGGGGCAAGCACCTGGGGTGGAGAGGAGTCAGGGAGAGGGGAAACGAGTGGAGCAGTAGAGTCCCAGGGGTGGGAAGGGAGATCGTGAAGGGCCCGTAGGCCATTGCCAGCACTTGGCCATTGCCAGCACTTTGAGTGAGATGAGAGACATGGCAGGTTGCTGAGCAGGGGAATGACACGGTCTCACTTGTGTGTTATAAGGGTGACTTTCCAAAAAAGACATACAGATGGCCAACATGTACATAAAAAGGTGCTCGACATCACTAATCGTCAGGAAAGTGCAAGTCAAAAGTACGATAAGGGATCACCTCACACCTGTTAGAATGGTTACAATAAAAAGGACAAGAAACATGCTGATGAGGATGTGAATAAAGGGGACCCCTAGAACACTGTTGGTGGGGAACATAAATTGGTGCAGCCACTGTGAAAACAGTATAAACATGCCTTGGGAAATTAAAAATAGTACTAGCATACGACCCAGCAGTTCCACTTTTGGGTATTTATCCAAATAAAACAAAAACAGTAACTGGAAAAGACATACACACCCCATGTTCTCTGCAGCACTATTTACAATAGCCAAGAGAGGGAAGCAACATATGTGTCCAGTGATAGACAAATAGATAAAGAAATGTGGTACATAAACACAAAGGAATATTACTCACCATAAAAAAGAATGAAATCTTGCCATCTGTGACAACATGGATGGACCTTGAGGGCATTATGTTAAGTGAAATAAGAGAGACAGAGAAAGCCAAATACCATATGATTCCACTTCTATGTGGAATCTAAAGCAAACGAACAAAAACAAAAAAACACCCAAACTCATAGATAGAACAGAATTGTGATTGCCAAAGGCAGAGATAGGTAAGATGGGTAAAAGGGGTCAAAAGGTACACGCGTCCAGTTATAAAAGAATAAGTCATATAGATGTAATGTGCAGCATACTGTAGTTATAACATTGTATTGTGTATTTAAAAGTCACTAAGAAAGTAATTCATAAAAATGTTCATCAAAAGAAAAATATGTAACTAAGCATGATAATGAATGCTATCTAAGTATCATGGTTATCAAGTCACAATAAATAAAAATATCAAGTATGTTGTACAATGGAAACTGATGAAATGTTATATGTCAAATATACTGCAAATAAAAAAAAAGACCCCTCTGCCCGCTGGCTTGATAACAGACCATAAGGATACCATGGGGACAGAGAGAAGCAGCTGCAGTGGTGGGGGGAGAGTGGGTGACAGCAATAAGGAGGGAGAAGTGGCCGGGTCCTGGACGGAGTTGAAGGCACAGCCAGCAGTGTCCTGAGGGACAGCAGATGGGATGTGGGAGACGGAGCACGTCAGGAAGTCCCCAGGGTTCCTGGAAGATGAGCAAGGCCTGTTTGACGATGAGCTCAGAATTGTCCAGGACACGGGGTCCAAGCCACTCTGTACACTGCTGGTGAGAGCGCTGACAGGCTAACTCTGTTTGCGGGGCCACAAGGCCGAAAGCACCAAAAACCTTAAAAATATAGATTTTGTTTGGAACCTTAAAAAGATAGATTAGAGAAAATCTGAAATGGAGATTTTTGAGAGAATCGTGAGAGGAATAATCTGATTTAGCTAACTTACTGAAGTGATGATGGATGAAATGATATTATGCCTGGGTTTTGCATTAAAAGGCTACAGGAAAAGATGCCAGGGACAGGGGCGATAGAAGGAATATGATCAATAAAATGTAAAAAATCACTGAAGCTCAGTGGTGGCTATTCAAGGGTTCATACTATCCTCTTTGCATTGTGTTTGACAATTTCTATAATATTTTTAGGTTTGTATGCCATTAGACCAGCAATCCTATGTAGAAAAATTTATCCTAAAAAATAAGAGGCATATACAAAAATTTATTTACAAAAATACTTAACCCAGCCTGATTTTTAATAATAAAAATGGGTACAATAGGTAAGTAGCTGAATAAGTAATGTCATTCAGTTAAAATGGTAGAAAGATTAGAAATTGGTCTGAACATATAAGAATTTTAGTATATGACAAGAGTGATACTTCAAATGATGGAAAAAGATAGTTCATTACTATGTAGATTTCTGGAAAATATTAAGAGTGAAAGTATTGCATACACCATACTTTATACCAAAATAAATTCAGGAAGGATCAAAGATTAATTATATAAAATAAAGTAATAATTATAAAAGAAAAAACCATGAGGAAATTTTTTATAATCTCAGCATACATAAGGCTGTACTTAGTAGGAAACAAGCATCGAAAGTCATAAAATAAAAGACTGACTAATTCTAAGTAAAAATTTTAAACTTTTTCATGGCAAAAATCACTGTAAACTAAGTCAGAAATTAGAAATAAAGGAAAAATATTTTTAATTTATATTACAAGTAAGGAGCTAACTTTCCCCATATTTAAAACGCTCCTTTTTAACAATAAGAGAAAGGCTAACAAACCAAAAGAAAAATGTTCAAAGAATATGATCAGACAGTTCCCAGGACAGGAATTACAAATTAATAAACATGTAAAACAATGTTGAACACAACTCACAGTAATAGAAATGCAAATTAAAATGACATGTCTAGGTTGTTAAATGGTAATGGAAAAGATACAATAAAAAATTAAAGTAAATAGATGGACTCTCAGCCAAGATGGAGGCATAAGTAGATACACTTTTCCTCCTTAAACAACCAAAAGGACAACAACAGAAGTAAAAACAAAAAACAAGCAGAACTGCCAGAAAACTGAAATGTATGGAAGTCTGACAACCAAGGAGTTCAAGAAGAAACATTCATCCAGACCAATAAAAAGGGCAGAGATGGGCAGCCATAGCACAGAGAACTTGGGGCAAGGTGGTGTCTGGAAGACCGCAGCAGGCAAGGTGGTGTGGTTGGTGGACCAGGCAAGGTGGAGGCCGGCAGATTGGGGGATCCCACACTCGCATATGGATAACCCGGGAGGAACAACTGGGGAGTGAGACAGACCATGAAATCCAGGGTTTCAGCATAGGGAAATAAAGCCTGAGGGTTGAGACAGCAAGAGAAACTCCCAGCCTCACAGGAGACTTCATTGGAGAGATCAACGGTGTCCTAGAATGTATACAAACCCACCTGGGAATCAGCACCAGAAGGACCAAATTTGCTTGTGGATAGCAAAGGAAGTGACTGAAAGCTGGTGGAGAGCTGAGCAAACAGCATTGTTCCCTCTTGTGTCCCTCCCCCACATACAGTGCCACAACACAGTGAGGGGGGTTGCCCTACCCTGGCAAATAACTAAGGCTCTGCCCCTTACTACATAACAGGCATGCCAAGACAAAAATTATGGCCTAAATGAAAGAACAGATAAAAGTTCCAGAAAAAATACAACTAGGTGATAGATAGCCAACCTATTAGATGCAGAGTTCAAAATACTGGTAATCAGGATGATCATAGAAATGGTTGAATATAGTCACAAAATAGAGAAAAAAAGTGAAGGCTACAAAGAGCAAAATAAAAAACAATAAACAAGGAACATCAGCGGCAGGAAGGAAATCAGGACTCAGATCAACAGTTTGGACCAGAAGGAGGAAATTAACGTTCAATCAGGACAGAATTATGAAACAAGAATTCGAAAAAATGGAGACAAGCTTAGGAACCTCTGGGACAACTTCAAATGTTCCAAAATCTGAATAAATTGGTACCATAAAGAGAATAATAAGAGCAAGAAATAACTGCTAGGATTATATCCTAAGAACCCTTAAACACTAATCCAAAAGAACCTATGCACCCCAATGTTTATAGCAGCACAATTTACAATAGCCAAGAGTTAGAAGCAACCTAGGTGCCCATTAGTAAATGAATGGATCCAAAAACTATGGTACATTTAGACGATGAAATTCTATGCAGCAGAAAGAAAGAAGGAGCTCCTACCCTTTGCAACAGCATGGATGGAACTTGAAAGCATTATGCTGAGTGAAATAAGCCAGGCAGTGAAAGACAAATACATATGATCTCACCTTTAACAGGAAGCTAAACAACAAAACAAACAAGCAAGCAAAATATAACCAAACACACTAAAAAATACAGAACAGGCAGACAGGGACCAGAGAGGAGAGGGGAGGGAATTTCAGGGGAAAAGGGGAAGGATTCACAGGAACAAGTATAAAGGACACATGGACAAAAACTAAGGGGGGTGGAAATGGGAGGGAGGTGGGGAGCACTGGGGAGGGGGCTGGCAGGGGAGTAAGACATAGAAAACTGTACTTGAACAATAATTAAATAAAAAATATATTTTTTAAAAAAAAGAAGAACAAGAAATTGGAAACTTACTTGAAAACATAATGGAGAATTTTCCTAATCGGGCAAAGGAAATAGACTTCCAGGAAATCCAGGAAGCTCAGAGAGTCCCAAAGAAGTTGGACCCAAGCAAGTACACACCAAGGCACATCATAATTACATTACCAAAGATTAAAGAGAAGGAGAGAATCTTAAAAGTAGCAAGAGAAAAGGAGAACTCTATGGGAACAAAAGAGTTCCCATAAGACTATCAGCTGATTTCTCAAAAGAAACCTTGCAGGCAAGAAGGGGCTGGAAAGAAGTATTCAAAGTCATGAAAAGCAAGGACCTACATCCAAGATTAATCTATCCAGAAAAGCTATCATGTATAATGGAAGGGTGGATAAAGTGCTTCCCAGATAAGATCAAGTTAAAGGAGTTCATTATCACCATGTCCTTATTATATAAAATGTTAAAGTGACTTATCTAAGGAAAATATGATAAACAATATGAATAGTAAAATGACAACAAACTCACAACCATCAACAACCAAACCTAAAAAAGAAAAAAACAAAGAGAACTAAGCAAACAACTAGAATAGGTACAGATTCACAGAAATAGAGATCACATGGAGGGTTATCAGCAGGCAGGGTGAGGAAGGGTAATGGGGGAAAAGGTACAGGGAAAAGAAGTGTAAATGGTAGGTACAAAATAGACAGGGAGAAGGTTAAGAATAGTATGGGAAATGGAGAAGCCAAAGAACTTATATGTATGACCCATGGGCATGAACTAAGGTGGGGGAATGATGGTGGGAGGGGGGTGCAGTGCAGAGGGGAATAAAGGGGAGAAAAAATGGGACAACTGTAATAGCATAATCAATACAATATATTCAAAATAAAAAAGTATTAAGTCTTGAAAAAACTTTTAAATAAAATAACATTTGTATAATATATTTTACTTGTTAGGCAGGTAAAGATCAAGAAGTGTGATAACACAGTGTGTGGATAAACTGTGAGGAAGCAGTCATGGGAACCTTTGGTGGAAGACATATAAATTAGTATCATCTCTTCAAAGTATAATTTGGCAATCTCTTTTCTATTAGAAGTACACAGTTTAACACAACAATTCCACCTCTATAAAGGCATACTACCAGTATGCTCACACATATGTGTAATAAAGTATGAACCAGGCACTTAGTTATAGCTGTGTGTGTGTGTGTAAATTTTTTTAAGATCACATTTCATAATATTCGGGAATTATTACTAATTGTGTTAGGTGTGATACTGGTATTTTTAAGTCATTTTTTGGATCTATACTAGAATAATTACAGGTGAAATGATACAATATCTGAAATTTGTTTTCAAATAACAGAGGAGATGCCCTGATCAATGTGGCTCAGTGGGTTGGGCATCGTCCCATGGAGCAAAAGATCACCAATTCGATTCCTGGCCTGGGCACATGCCTGGGTTGTGAGTTTGGATGCTGGTTAGGGCAAGTTTGAGAGGCAACCAATTCATGTTTCTACCTCACATTGGTGGTTCTCTTCCTCTCTTTCTCTCTCCCTTCCCCTTTCTTTAAAATAAGTGAATAAAACCTTCAAAAAATAAAATATCAGAGGCAGGAGGAAGGCTGGCAAATGGGGTATAGATGAAACCAGCTTAGTCACAAGTTAAAGCTAAATAATGCATATTTATTATACCTGAGTCTTCTATAATAACATATTTAAAAGATCAGCCCCAACTCAAATACCCATTAAAAAAACTGGTTAAATACAGTACATCCAAACAATGGAAGAGTATGAAGCTAGAAAAGAAATAAGAATGTTCTTTATATCCTGACATGGAATCACCTACAAGATGTATTGTTAAATGAAAAAAGCAAGATGCAGAAAAATGTGCATCAAACGCTACCATGTGAATGAAAGAAGACTATAAACACTTGCTTGTAAATGGATAAATATACGAGAAACAGGAAGCCGTGATCCTCCCAGGGAAGGGAACTAAGTGGGGAGGAGGGAAAGGAACAGAGGAACACTTTCACCATGCAGTCGTCCCCCTTATCTGTGGGGGGTCCTGCCAAGACCCCCGGGTGGACGCCCGAAACTGCGTGTAGTACTGAACCCTGTCCACGCTATGCTTTTTTCCTGCATACACACACCTATGATGAAATTTAATCTATGAGGTTGACAATAACTCTTAATAAAATAGAACAATTGTAACAATGCACTGTAATAAAAGTTATGTAAATGTGATCTCTCTCAAAACATGTAACTGTATGGTACTTACCCGTCTTGTGATGATATGAGATGATAGCGTGCCTACGTGATGAGGTAAATAACACAGGCATTGTGACGTAGCCTTGGGGTGACTGGAGCACAAGCACTCAGATGCTGAGACAGTTACTCTGACAAGCAAGATGGCTACTAAGTGACTAGCAGGCAGGGGGCACCTACAGTGTGGAGACACTGCACTGAAAGGTGACTCACATCCAGGGTGAGATGGAGCAGGACGGTACAAGATTTCATCACACTACTCAGAATGGATCACAATGTAACATTTTGAATTCTTTTCTAGAATTTTCTATTTAATGGTGATGGAAGAGACATGAGATAATGTACTATAGAATTGTATACCTTAAACCTGTATGATTTTTAAAAGATTATATATATATATGTGTGTATATATATATATTTATTTATTTATTTATTTATTTTAGAGAGAGAGGTAAGGAGGGAGAAAGAGAGGGAGAGAAACACTGATGTGTGAGATACATTAATAGGTTGTTTCTTGCATGCCCCCAAGTGGGCACCTGACCCAGAATTTAGGCATGTGCCCTGACTGGGAATTGAACCAGCAACCCTCTGGTTCACAGGCCAGCACTCAATCCACTGAACCACACCAGCCAAGGCTAAACCTATATAAATTGTATTAACTAATATAGCAGCAATAAATTCAATTTAAAAAGAAAAAAATAATTTTCCATTTAATATATTTATATCACAGTTGACAGGAAGTAACTGAAACCATGGAAAATGAAACCACAGATAAGGGAGACTAATGTACATACTTTTCTGCCTTTTGAAGTTTGACAATTAATGTGCTATTTATTAAACAACTAAATAAATAAACTGTCTGTTTGTAAAAAATATACACTGACTAAATCATGAGTGGTGGCTATCACTAAAGGGCAGGTTTATGGGTGCTTATTATTATTTTCCAAGCATTCTACAAGGAACATGTATCTCCTAAGTAATGTGGGTGGCAGAGACAAGGTTGTGCTTGAAAGGACAAAAAATAGGAAAAGACTTAATCAAGAAGCTTATTTCAACCATCAAACAGACTGACCCATGGACTCTTCAAGGCCAGACAGGCCAAAGTCCTCTTCCAGCACACTGAGCACCCCCGGTCCCAGGGACCAGGCTGGACAAGATCTGGTCCTGCCCTTCAAGCATTTGGGATGGGAGAGATGGGGAGAGTGGCAGGCAGTAATGGCCGTATATAATAAGCACTATAATACACACAACTTAAAGAAACTGTGGGGGCAGGGGGTGAGGTCATGGGAGGAAACTCATTTTTCAGTAGGAAAATGGTTAAGATCCTTAAAGATGGATGGTAATTGGATTTCAGACTATATGGCAATGATTCAGTTCAGTGTCATGGATAGAGTGGCTGACCCCATTTGTTAATGGGCCGCCCTCAGTGACTCAGCCACAAAACAGTTCCTAATCATTTCCACTGGTCCTCCAGTGAAGAGCTAGGCTCAATTTACTTGTCACTCCTCTTCATGACTAAACTTGGACCGTACATCACAACAGCAATCTTGCTACTATTTGTAAGTGACTCTAACTTCCTTCACGACTGGGTCTCTAACCGATTTTACTTCCATTCCACTCAAGCAACCCCCAAGTGACAAGAGGGTAGTCCTTGTTCTCACTCAATACCGCTCTGAAATCTTCAGGTCTAGAATTTTACTGTCATGCCATGATCTCGTATTTTCCTACCTGTCACTCCCACTGGCTGCTCTTCAAGCTTCTGAGACCTGCATTCCTCAGCCTTTCTCCAGACCATCAGCCTCCACAGTCTTTCTTTTCTACTCAGCCCAAGCTAGGCAAGTTACCTGGATGCCAACTCAATTCAACTACTCTCTTTCCAGTTCCCTTACTAACTTCCTGCTAGGCCTTTTCTCTGCCTCCCAAGCAGCCTCTCCACTTCTGTAACCAGACCCAATTCTGTCCCCATGGTCATTATTCAAGATCTTCACGATTCTCCACAAACTCCCAATCCTACATTCCAAATCCATCAAATTCTCAGTGACTAATTGCTCTTCAGGAAAAAAAAAAGAGGTTATCAGTCTAGAATGGTTTCAATTTTTTACCCCCTCTCCCCTCTAAACTTACCTAATTAAAAATTTATTTTCATTTCCTCTCATTTTAGACAGAAGAGGTATCCCATTTTATTTGTATCAGACTCATTGAATGGGAATCCAGATTTTCTCAACTTCATCCATCTCCCATACCCTTGGCCACTTGCTTTGCCGTAGCTGTTGGCAGCGTGAGGTCTCCAATCAGACTCCTTTTGGGCCACTTGACCCTGAGGCCAGAGGCTATTGCCAGGGTCTCATGCTTCCCCATAGTTTCTAACCTTGGATGAAGCACCACACTGTGAATTCGATCTGGCCTCCACAGTGGCGGCCAAATGAGCTAGATGACACACACACTCCAGAAGCCCAAGTGTGTTCGTGTTCCTATAATTCAGGTTTGACCAATCAGAAAGACAATAAAAAAATTAGGAAATAAATTCCCTTCTTATTCTTCTCTCTAATAGTCTGTGCCCAAACAGCATTTCGCTACAGCATATCAGGAAACATCCTGCATAGCTGAGACCTCATGAAACGGTGGCCAACCTAACAATGCCTCACTTGGTGTTGCTCTCCATCCTTCCCTCTCTCTTGCTACCTTCCCTCTCCTTCTTGCTACCCTGGGTTTGCACTTCCCCAAAGGCATCAGTGCCTAAGCCCTGCTTGAGGCCCTGCTTCCCAGAGCCAGGCGTGCTATGAATTCCACTACTTCCTTTCTGTCCAGGGACTTTCAGTCTTAGCTATTCTCTCGCTTCTACAGCATATCTTTTCAGTAAATGCAGAAAAGCCTAGCGAATGATATGAACTCCTATAAATCCACAACCAAGCTGTATCAAATCTTAACATTTTATCATTTTGATTTAATATTTTTTAGGAAAATAAAATTAGACATTGCAAATACAAAAGAAACTCCTTGTATGTCTCTCTTTCTGATCTCATTTCTCTCACTCCCCAGATATAATCACTATGTTTGGCTTTGTACTTATCATTCCCATTCACGTTCTTTACTTCTTACCATAAAATATCACAAACTTAAGAGGCTAGAAAAGAGATTAATATAATAAACATGTGTTTACCTAACCCAGGCTTATCAAGTATATTCATTATACCACATTTACTTTAAGTCTTCTTTTAAAATGGCTTTATGGAAGCATACTTTCCATACAATAGTTTGAAGGTTCATATAGATAGATCACTTCTCTATTTTATTCTTCTCTGATCCCAATAGTAACCACTCTCATGCTGTCAGTACATATTGTTGCCTTGGACATCTTCATCTTTATTCTGACCACATATGTATTCATGTACATGTGTATGCTTTTGTATATAATATGATGAATACACACACATATATGCATATTGATCCACATAACTTGTTTGTTTTGACTATTATATAATATTCCATCTCCAGTTTATTGATAAGTAGGTTGCTGACTTGTTTCACATGAATGGGATCCCCACAATAAGTATTCTTACATCCTCTGTAGATAGGGCCTCTCTCTAACAGCTGCACAGCCAGTTACAGCTGGGGGCCGGGGGAAAAATACGTACCCAACTACACTGGACCTGCTCCTGCTTGGGATCCACCTCTGTTTCTGATAACATTCTGTGCTACTGGCTAATGAAACAAGGGCCTTCATACAGGAGAAGGGTCTCTCCCAGACCATCTTGGCCATTATGAAAGCTGAAGCACTAGGCATATTTGAGGGACACTATAAAATTACTAAAAATAATATTGTAGACTCTTAATGACATGGAAAATGTTCATTATATGTTGTCAAGTGGCAAAACCAATCTCTACTCAGTCTGGATTATATGATGATAATTTTTAATGAAGAGATTATACCAAAAAGGCCCAAGAACCACCCTGAAGAAGATATTCTAACATCAAATAAACAATGACAGGAAGAGATTGTGATCTATTGAACAAAATGGGAATTGATGTATTAATACTGATTGAACGAATGAACGAGTAAATGAAGAAAAGAGAAAGCTCTTGCATACAGCATAATACGAATAAATATAGAAAGAATGATGGGTTTAGAAAAATACCATTTGATAACCACCATAATAATTAATTCAGAAAAAAAATTTATTCAGGCAATGAGTCACTAGTGGGTACAAAAATTGGTGGGTGAAAGTTTGATGAAGATGGAATATTTATATATTTTCACAGTAATTCCCCACAAAACACACTAACTATAAGGGGGAAAGATTCACTATACAGTGAGAAGCTTGGCAGACTGTATTTTAATTCAGTGATCAAAGTTAGCATCCCTAGTAATGGGACAAATCATCATTATGTGTCACCTCATGAGGATACATCATCCTCATTTCTGTAATACTTCTGCCAAAGGTTTCAGTTCCGCACAACTGAAACCTAACCATGAAAAATCATTAGACAAACCCAACATCCAACATGAGGGGCATGTTGCAAAATAAGTGGCCTGCAACCTTCAAAATGTCCAGATGGTGAAAGTAAAAACAAGTACACAAAACTAAGGAGCCTCTTGAGATTGGAGAACACTGAAAAGACAACAGAGGCAAATGCTAAATATCTGATTCTGGAGTGGATGATTTAGCTGCAAAGAGTAATATTGGGATAACTAGGGAAATCGGAAACGGAGACTAAATTAGGTGGTGATACTGTACAGTATTTCCTGGTTCTGATGACTGTGCTGTGGTCATGCAGGAGAGTGTGGAAAATGTGCACTGAGTATTCAAGAGGACGGGGACATCCTGCCTGCCACTTACTCCACAAAGGTTTAGGGAAAAAATGGTAGCTATTTGGGAGAGTGAGAGAATGGTAAGGCAAATGTGGACACTGCCAACAATCAAAGAACGGAAAAAAGGATACAGAAGAACTCACCGTACTATTCTTGAAATTCTTCTCTATATTTGAAATTATTTAAAATAAATTAGTGAAAACAAAAAAGACTATGTAATGTCACTTTAATTACATCCACATGGTAGAATATTATGCACAATCAAAAATCACATTTACTAAATGACATGAGAAAATTTATTTTCTTTAAAAATCAGGATAAAACTTATACAGGCAATATGATTTTAACTGTAAAAACACGTGCCTAGGGGAAAAGTCAGAAAAAAATAACAAAATAGAAAAATGAATGATCATACAATGGTGATATTCCAGATGACTGCAAGAAGTTGGAGGTAGTCTTTATGCTTTCCTTTATTTACAAATGTGTCCAAGTGTCTAAATTTGTATAGGAACCAAAACAAAAACAAAGCAAGAAATGAACTGAATGCTTGACTACAGCTACGCTCTCCATTCTGAGGAGCCTTTTTATGAGATCATCTGAAGTCTCAGAGCAGAAATCTTTCACAAAACTTGAGACATATGTTCTTATANAAAGTGAATGATCATACAATGGTGATATTCCAGATGACTGCAAGAAGTTGGAGGTAGTCTTTATGCTTTCCTTTATTTACAAATGTGTCCAAGTGTCTAAATTTGTATAGGAACCAAAACAAAAACAAAGCAAGAAATGAACTGAATGCTTGACTACAGCTACGCTCTCCATTCTGAGGAGCCTTTTTATGAGATCATCTGAAGTCTCAGAATGGAAATCTTTCACAAAACTTGAGACATATGTTCTTATACCCAATTTCTCTGGAAACTCTATTTCCCAGGTCCATGCTCATCAATTCAGCCGGAAGGAGCAAACCAGTCCCAGACTCTGCCACTAGATGGGTTTACAAGGTGCTTATTTTAGCACAGGCTGAGAACAGAGTTAGCTAATCCTGAAAGAGGGCGCCTCTTATCCCATTCAACAACACAAAAGGCGATTTGTTGGGGAGGGGGGAGAAGGGGCATCTCAACATGAAAATTGGTTCACAACAATATGCCTAACAAAAACAGCTTGTAAATGAATCGCTGGCAGGCCCATCTCCCCGCCTGCATCCTCCCTCTCACTCATTAGCCTTTCCCTCTCGGTGCGCCACTCGAATGGAAAATGAGGTTCTCTCAACGGAAAAACAAGTTGGGACATTTGTTTTAACTCTGGATTAGTGCACCAAGACTGTTCACACATTCTATTTTTTTTTAAAAAGCAAACAAACATAAAAAACCACCACAAAACACTCTGCTCTTTCTACCTGAACATATCATCTGTAATTCAACCACAAAAATTCAACCTTGACCTCTCCCCTTCTTGGTGACTGTGAGACAGAATAGTAAGAAGCTGGGGAAATTCCTGGGCAAATGCAATAGGGAAACTGAGACAGATTGCTGGGCACAATGGCTGAGCAATTTACCGCCAGATGCTGATGGTCACCAGGGCAGAAGACCCCCAGTGCCTGGCAGGGGGCAAACTGGGATAACAAGGACCTCACCCACAGCGTAACCTTTCTTCTCTAGAGATAACATCTAGGCTTCAGTTGTATTTCAGCTCCAGGCTCAGAAAAGCAGCAAAATTAGGTGGGCTACACCAGGACCAGTTACAATAACTAAGGACCCTCTGCCCTGTCACTGACCAATCAGAGGAGACCTTGACCCTGAAAGGGCACACCTGGAGAACTGATGAATATTCTGCTGAAACCCTCCCCTGAGACCTTCCCTAAGATTCCAGCCTGTAAGAAAGAGATAAAAGCCTCAAGACTAAGGACCCAGCACTTGTTCCCCCTGTTCTCCCTCCAGCGAGCAGCCCGAGCTTTTGCCCTTCCCTTTCCCTTTCCCCTCTTCTTCACCCACTTCTGTGTTCATAGGCACTTGTATCCTAAACGCTGAGGCAATAAGCAGCTGGCAGCTTGTCCCAGGCTAATCCCCTGAGCCAGTCGATAAAGCCCCCTGTTCTCTGACTTCCCAGTGAGCTCCGGTAGCCAGCCCAGGCTCTCCTGTTGCTTCTTCTATGCCAAGCCCTTCCTCGTTTCACTGTCCCCAGCTTTAATAAATGTGTCCTCATAGTCACCTGGACTTGTGTTGTGAAATCTTTCCTGCAGGAAGCCAAGAACCCACACACTATAGCTGGCCCTAGGCAGACCTGTTCTGGGACAGGCCCCTGTCTGGTAACAATGTACTTCCATCACCCAGAACCATGGGCCTAAAACAGTGCATCTATCCATGGTTCACAGAAGCTGCAAATCCCTCAGTGGATCCCACTCACTCCTTGTCCAGCAAGCACTTACAGGTCTGCTATTCAAAGTCAGGCCAGAGCCCACTGCCATAGGGCAGGGACAGGGGCAGGCCCCTTCTCTTGTATGTCAGGCTCTTCCCAAACTTGGCTATGCCTGCCTCCTCCCCATATTTCAGCCCCCCACACCACCTGACCCCAAGCCACACACCAGATCCCAGCTTTCTGCTGTACGAAGAGCAGAGCTCTCTTTCAACACTACGGGCTGTATTGCTACTCAGAATATTCTCTTCCCTTTCTTCTGCAAATGATATGTTTCTATTTATTCTTTAAAATTTACAGTCAGACTCAGATTTCCTACTGTGGTCTCCTCAAGAAGAAAGAACAGAGCTCACTGTCTCCTCTGGAATCCTGAGGGATACCCCACCGGAGTGTGGAGCAGAAGCTGGGAAAGGGTACTCAGAAGTGCCCCGGGCCACAGCCCCACCTTGCTGTGCCTCCTGCTGGAACTGCCCCAATGCTTTTGGCACATGCAGCACTACCGAGAGGTCCTCTCGTAGGCAATCTTGGTGACGGCATCTCCCCCATTGTCACAGGAGAGTGGACAATGGAAAAAGCCCCCTTGTAGGTTGCACCCCAGCCCTGCAGGTAGGGTATGTTCAGCTGGGGGGAGGGGAGACACTGAATGCAACCACCTGCCAAACAGAACCAGGTGTCCATGACACACATCCCAGTGAAATAATGCCTCTAATAATTGCTCCCATAGCTACAAGTCGACCATCTGTCCCGCTGCCCAGTGGTGCTCAGTAAATGACTGTTGAAAGGCAGGATGAATGAAGAATTGAGGCAATGCTGGGTAGATTTGAATGGTATGAGCTGGCTCTGCACATGGAGAGTGGGGTGTCCTTGGCAGAGCCCCAGAAAGTATACCGACCATCCCAGGGAGCAACCTGCTGGAGCTCATTGACTTACAGGACAGGCTAAAATGTGGCCCCACTTCTCCCCACACAGAGACCTGGCTGCTTCAGCCATTGTTGGGACAGGGAGAGTGAGCCAGGGTGAGCATGGCTGCCCACCCTGGGCACAATGGCCTTGCCAAGCAGCCCTCCGGTGGCTGGTCTCCAATGAGGAGGAGGCAGGTAGCACCATTCTGTATTTCCCTGCGAGGTAAGGTAGATACCCACTTCCAGTACAGTACACAACAGACTTAGTCCCCATGGACTGAGCAAATTTTGACTGACCCAAGGCCATAGTCACTGGCCCCAGCCCTTCTGCCTCCTGGGGAGAGTAACAATAATCATCCAATGGTAAAGTCAGTTTCCCTGTCTCTATTTTCCACTAACAGACCAATGGGAGGGATGAGGGGAGTGGGAATTGAGTGTTAAAGTTTCCTCCAGTTTCTTAGCACTGTGTAAGTATTAGGGCAGACAGTAGCTTCCGTCATTTAGCAGATCTTTGTGAGTCTATTATAGATGCAAGATGGAGCCCAAGCTCCGATTAGGTAGAGGTGGGTGGCAAATGATTTGAATAATTAAGTAAAGGGAACTGAGTTACTGAAGAGTTTTCTTGCTTTAGGAATGGATCCAGTTTCTGGGGTAAAGGATTAAAGAAGCCAGACAAAATCCTCAAATCTTATGTTCTATGGGGTCCTCAAAATCTTATGTTCTATGGGGTCAAGACAGATGACTCACAAGTAAGAGAGAAGGAAATTTTGGATAGTAAAAATAAGCAAATAAATAAAATACACAGTGTGCTGAGATGACTGGGAGGGTGAGAGGTTCTGGCTGAAGATGAAGCTTTAGGGCTTAGACCCAAATAGAAAAAGGAGGGGCCACATGGAAATCTAATAGGAAAGTAACCAAGACAGGGGAGCAGCCAATGAGAAGGCGCCAAGGGTGAGTTGTTGTGGAAGGAACAGTGAGGATAGATGTGAACTGGAGCACAGTGAGCGGGGCCAGGAGCAGCTGCATTCAGGCCTCTCTAGCTATCAGTGCTTGGGCAAGTAACTTCCTCATCTGTGTCTCAGTGTCCTTGTCTATAAAAGGAGAATAATAAGAACACTGACCTTGTAGGTTGTAAGGACTCAATGATATAAGACATGTAAAGTACGTGTACCAGGCACAGAATAGATACTCAGTAAACATCAGCCTCGACAATGACAATGATGATGATGACCATGACGACACTGTCCTGGGCCCACGCTGTAAGGCTGGCACTCCCAATGACAGAACCATTAGGAACTATCTATGGAACAGACCCCACTGTCACCTTTGACCCACATTGCCTTCTGGTCCTTGGCATCCTCCTGTTTGGGTTCTCCCAGGCCCATCACTGCCTGTAAGATTCTGCAAGACCCCATATCCATTTGGTAGGCCTGCTGAAACAAAACCACAGGCTGCGTGGTATAAACAACATGAGTTTACTGTCTCAGAGCCCTGGAGGCTAGGAGCCTGAGACCAAGGTGTCAACAGGGCCAGTTCTCTCTGAAGCCCATGAGGGGCAGTCTATCCTTTGCCACACCCCTGGCCTGGTGGTATGCTGGCCATCTTTGGTGTTGCTTGGCCAGCAGATCTCTGCTCTTATCTTCACTTGGTATTCTCCATGAGTGTGTGACATTTTCTTTTTGTCCAAATTCCCTGTTTTCATAAGGATGTGTTGGCTTAGGGCCCACCTGGATGACTTCATTTTAACTTGAACCTCTATATAGACCTTATGTCCCAATAAGTTCACACTCTGACGTCCCTGAGATACTGTGAAGTCAGCAAACCAACAAATCTTTATTGGGAGGACACAATTCAACCCATAACAAACTCATACCTCCCATTGGGATTCTGCCATCAGCCTTGTCTCGCACGTGCGGGTCACCTCTCCAGTGCCATCCCCACTCCCACTTCCTCTTCTCAGACGCGTGTTTCAGACCATCCTAAGAACATTTCAAGTACACCTGAAAGACCAGCCACATATCTGGACCTGTGTTCCTGCCCAGCAGATACACATTCTTTCCAAACCCAAAGCTGTGATGGGAATTCACTCATCTCTCTGCCTCCCCTAGGGGGAGCCCAGTGTTCCCAGTGAGAAAACCAGGGCGTTCTGCTCACGCCAGATGGCTATGGCTTCACGGCAGCCACTGGCACATTTGCCACTCATTTCTGTAGGTGTCTGGTTTTCTACGGGGGCCCCAATGAGCATAGTCTTCATGAAGCTGAACCTTGCATGGGCCATAAATGGGAGAAATAAATGAGAGACGTGAGCAATAAATGGGAGACAGCCTTCCAGAGACA
Source organism: Sturnira hondurensis (assembly GCF_014824575.4). Classification (NCBI taxonomy): domain Eukaryota; kingdom Metazoa; phylum Chordata; class Mammalia; order Chiroptera; family Phyllostomidae; genus Sturnira; species Sturnira hondurensis. The sequence continues at coordinate 997,182 of NW_028075797.1, read as the reverse complement.
CTTCCATCCATCCAACACCCCGTCAACATCCAGTGGCTAACGACAGGGTTGAGACAACTGATTCACTGTGAGGAAAGCCTCAGGAACCACAGGTAGCAGCAGGTCAGCAGCCCAGCCCCAGGAGCCACCTTGAGAAATCCATGGTTATGTCCCCGGAAGTGGGACTCAGAGGTGCTACCAGGAGTTCCTTGGGAAAATCCTGGTCCACCAATGAAGACAGAGGGACCAAGACAGTAATCGGGTCTTTTCTAGTTTTTCTTAGGGTTCTGAAGCTGATGGAGGCTTTCCTCAAGCTATGGACAAATCTTCCTGGGCTGTACAGAAGCTGATTCCAGTGTCCCCAAGCTGGGGAAGGTTATCTGAGGCCACCCACGGGGGAGAGGCATAGAAAAAAAGCAAGCAACTCCAAATAGGGCATTGTTTGTCCCCAAATTGTCCTTGTCCACTTGGACAAATAAACCCAAATATACAGCTATTTTCTCAGTGCCTGAAGCAATGTCCCTTCATAACTGAGTATCATTCAAGACACTCACCAAACTTTCCTTATGAATCAGTCTCAAATGGTAAATGTTAAGACTGATTCTTAATGCTTTTAAATTTAAATTTTGTTCCAAGAAATATATTTAAGAATCTGCCTTTAACAGCTCTGAGCTGCAGAGGTACCACCTGCCAGTGTGACCTTACTGCAGGGCCAGCACACCTAAGTGGGTGCTCCTTACTTTCCAACAGGAGAGGCCCCATCTACACTCTCCCCTTTGGGAACTCTGGGGTGGCTGTGGGGGTGGCTAGATCTTGGTCAGGAATTGTCTGCCTGCTGCCAGTGGGCAATTTCCACAAAGTTGTCAGACAAGAGGCTCTCTTAGAATGGAGGGTGGGGGCCTCTGCAGTCCCTAAAGCCTGTGGCACATCAACTCAGCAGCCCCTGCTGTTCTGAAACAGTCTGTCCAGAGTCAGTCTGGGGGCTAGTTCTGGGTAACCCAGACTTTGGTATCTAGCAGCCGGACACTTTCACAGTGTCTGGGTCTCCTGAGATGAGGCTTTTATGTTTCCCAGGTCATCTGAACCACTAACAATTCACAGCAGCGTGCTTGACCAGAAGCACTTTTTCATGAATGAAACACAGGATGGAGGTTGCTAGGACCAGTTTCCATGATGAGCTGCCCCCGGAATGGTGTTGGAAGCATCCTTTGAACAGTCCAGCACCAGGCTAGTTCAGAGAAGCCTGGGATAGGAAGATATATAATAGTTTAAAGTCCTAGAAAGATTAAATCCCCGCTAAGGACCAGACAAACCGCTTCCTTTACTAAGGAGAGCATCAGCAAAAGAGAGAGAAAAAAGCAAAAAGAAACATGAGAGGCGTACTACCAGATTGCTATTACCTGTGCATTATCATGAGCGAAGGCTTCGCCAAATAGAACTCACCCAAGAACTCCACACCCTAACCCCCAGTGCCCTCAGCAGACATTTCCAATGAGGGGTTACACTTGCCATCTGTGAAGAACTGCCCAAACAAGCTCAGTGACACCCTCAAATGCCTGCAATTCATCTGTGAAGCCCTGAAGAACAGAAGCACGAGGTATGCTTGCATGGGGATGGGTTTGAGGACACTGCTGTGCTGGCTTCCAAACCACAGGCCACTCTTATTTGCAAAGAGAACTGAGCTTCCAGGATATAAATGGTGTGAGGAACACTGGGCTCTTCTGCATGGATGTAAGCGCAGAGGGCCTGTGTTACTGATGAAATTGTTCCCCCTAAATTCATACATTGAAGCCCTAACCTCCAAATGAGACCATATCTAGAGACAGGGCTTCAAAGGAGGTAATCAGGGTTAAATGAGGTCAGAGGGTGGGGTCCTGATCTAATAGAACTGCAGTTCTTATGAAAGGAGGAAGAGACACAGAGCTTTTTTCTCTCTGTGCACGCAGCCTCAGATCATAGGACATGTGAGGACACAGCTAAATGGCGGTCATCTGCAAGTCAGGAAGACAGCCCTCCTCAGAAACCTCCCCCTGCTGGCACCTTGAATTTGGGCTGTGAGCCTCCAGAACTGTAAAAAAAATAAATTTTTGTTCTTAAGCCACCCAGTCCGTGGTCCTTTGTTATGGCAGCTCAAGCTGGCGATTACAGGCTCACCTCGGGTTCAAAACATAAATACTCCCGCTTGACCAGGGACCAACTAGGGCCAGCTGCAACCCCAGGAGAGGGGCAATATATTAATTTTCCATTGCAACAAACTACCAAAAACTTAACGACTTAAAGCAACATGAATTTATTCTCTCACAGTTCTGGATGTCAGAGGTTTCAAATGAGTCTTATAGGGCTAAATCAAGGAGTTGGTAGAATTGGCTCCTTTCAGAGGCTTCGGGAAACCATCCTTGCCTTCTCCAGCTTCCAGAAACTGGGCATGCCCCTTCCTCCACTTTTAAAGCTGGCTGTGAAGCATCTCCTCTTGTCTCTGAGCAAATACCGCCCTTTTGTAAGGGCTCTTGTGGTTACATTGGACCCACCCAGATAATCCAGAATAATTGATCTGTGAGGTCTCTTTGGCATATTAGGCAACATATTCAGTTTCCAGGGTTGAGATATGAATATTTTGGGAGTCATTATTCATTCTATCACGGGCAATGTTTAATCTATAAGCAGGTTGCGTGACTGTCCAAGAGGCTAAAACCCAGAGGAGCAGGGGACTGTAGGCCATCAGTGCTCAGCTATGGGTCCCTGTGTTCATGTGTAAGGCAGGGCATGGATTTATCAGGCAAAGGGCAATCGTTTCCCAGGGAAACCAGGAGCCAGTGGGCTACAGACAAAACAATGTGGATAGGACTGCACTGGCATCTCAGAGGAACTCTGTGCCCAAAGCGCCAGAAGAGCCCACTGTGTATCATCAGGCCAGGCTGCAGGAGGCACTCTTTCAGCAGCATCATGGGCAATCGGGCGGGTGGCACCAGGACCTAGGCCACAAAGGTCCACTAATGCCCCACCTATCGGCCTGGAGGCACCAACTCTGTAACTGGAAGCCAGCAGAGAACCAGCTATAAGACCAGGCCCACAATTTCCTCTCACCACAGAGGTGACCTGGAATAGGGGTTGGTGCAGCCCACACCAGGTATCTCAACACATTGGGACATGCCCACCACCATAGACACAGGTCCCCTACCTGGGCAGTGTTCTCTCTGTGTCACAACAGTTTCACCCTGAGGGACTGACCTCCCCTGATGAAAGTCCTCTGCAGGGCAGAGGGGGCAGAGGCTCGGAAGTCACCAATTCCTACTAAAGTGCTTGCAAACAATAGAGTTAAATATCACAGCCCCATCTGATGATGTCCAGGCCCTCAGAGCCTCAAAGGCAAGGATCTAAATCACAAAGCATCTGATGATCCCCTAAGCCTGTGTGAGGGGCTGTGCAGGCCTTGAGGGGACACCAGGACTACTGAGACATGGCCTCTGCCCACAGAGAGGGGTGAGCACCGTGGATCAGTCGGATATTCACAGAATGCTGATGGGAGGTATAAACTAATGTCCTCATTTGTTAACCAACACTGGCGGAATGAACAAACAAACGAACTCAGCCCGCCATCCCAGCGGGAGACCTCAACTGGAGATTTGGGAACAAGTGGTCATAGCTAATTCATTTGTTCATTTACACACTGGGCAAATATTGGTCAAACGCATTGCATGCCAAGTACTGCGCTCAACAAAGATATGCAAAGACGAATCAGGCACGGCTCTTGTCTTCAAGCTCCTGATCCAGGAAGACAAACAAGAACATAAAAACATCAATGCTGGGTAATGAAAATAGCAATACGTATAAAAATGTAGTAGATACACAGACAGTGATTGGCTTTGGGAGTGTCTACATTTTTAATTACTCAATCAACTGGTCAATCAACAAATACATCTGAAGCATGAATCACATACCTGGCCCTCTGCTGGGTTCTGGGCACACAGTGGAGACAGGACTGAGAAATCCCAGGCTACACAGAGGCTGAGGTCCCATCTATGAAATACCCAGAATAGGTACATCCACGGATGTAGAAAGATTAGTGGTTGCCTGGGTTTGAGGGAACTGAGGGGGGAGGAGGAGTAGCTGTTAATGGGTGTTGGGGTGGGAAAGGGAGTGATTAAAATGCTCTAAAATAGATTGCGAGGGTGGTTGCACAACTCTAAATAGGCAAATGTATGGGATGTCAATCAATAAATCTCAATAAGTTTGATTTTAAGAAAAAAACATCATCATGATACAGAAACACAATTATCAAATAACTTACAAAAGCTTGTGATGACTTCTAAATGGAGAAGTCCGGGGTGCTACGGGTGGTACCGAGGGACTTCTAACAACGCCAAGTGAGAGAAAGGTCTGGAGATTCCCCAGAAGAGGTGGCATTTAAGCCGAAATTTGCTTCTAGAGAAGGACTTAGTCAGACAAAGTGAAAAGCTAAAACAGTTCTAGACAGGCAGAGGAGAGGAAACACATAGTATATTTGAAAAACTGAAGGAAATTCTGGAAAGCTGAAGAAGAGTGGAGGAGTGGGGAAAGGTAAAAATGTAGGCACAGGTCATTTCAGAAAAGGACTTATAAACAACTTCCAGATGATGTGACTTTAACCCAGAGATAACGGGAAACAATTTCAATAGGGTTTTTAAAAAGATTTTATTTACTTATTTATTTTTAGAGAGAGGGGAAAGGAGGGAGGGAGAGAGAGAGAGAGAGAGACATCTATTGGTTGTCTCTCACATGTGCCCTGACCTAGGACTGAACCTGCAACCCAGGGAATGTGCCCTGACCAGGAATTGAACTGGCAGTTTTTTGCCTGGCAGGATGACACCCACCAATTGAGCCACACCAGCCAGGACCCATGTGAAGGTTTTAAAAGGAGATTGACAGAATCAGTTTCACTCATTCATTCACTCAGTCAGCCAAGAAATGTCCAATGAGTACCATTGATGTGTGGGGCCCTACTGTAGGGTACAAAGTTGTGAACAGAACAAATAAGGTCACTTCCCTCATGCAGTTTACATAATTATGAAAGATGTTGACCATAAACAAGTAAGCAAATAAACTAACCATATAAGTACACATTTGTTAAGACTCCACTGGCAGCTAGAGTGTGCAGAAAATGGACTGAAGAAGAGGAAGACTAGAACCAGGGAGACGGTAGGAAGCCCTGGCCACAGTCCAGGTCAGAGATGAGTGTGCATGTGGCAGACTCTATCGAAAGCCTCCCCAAAATAACAGTTCCTCCCTCCACACCCCCATCTCATCCTTCTTCCTGGCCAGCAGAACCTGCCATCCACTGTTCCACCTGAACATGCCAGAAACTCACTTTTCCAGTCTTCTTTAGCTAGAACATGGACAAGTGACCCAATCATGACCACTGGGACCTGAGAACAAGGCTGCAGAGGGATGTCTTAAGAAGGGTTTCCTTGGTCATAAAAAAGTGACACTCAGCAGGGAATGTCTGTCCCCTTTGCCTGATGAAGTTGTGTCTGCAAGTGATGCCGAGAACTGCCACAGTCATCTTGCAGCCCCAAGCAGGGAGCATCACTGACACACGGAGGGCAGTGGAATGGAAAGTTTGAAAGCACCCGAGTCTCCATGACATTTATAACTCACTCAGTTAGACTTGGAAGTGTCCTCTTCCTTCTTACCATGTGAGATTTAAAAAGAAATAAACAAAACACCTCTTCCAGCTTCAGCTGCTTTGGGAGTATTCTATTTATCTCAACCAAAACCAGCTTCAGTGGGTTAACATGCAATGCTAGCATGCTGGCAGTGGAAGTTTAAAGATAGGGGTAGGTGCAAATAGTATTTAGGAGGAAGAAATGACAGGGCTTAGGGATTAATTGCCAGTGTAGAAACAAATGTCTCTGAAGGTTGTGACTTCAATAGCTTGACAGGTCAACTGCTATTCTCTGTGTTAGGGAACGCCAAAGAGGAGCAGATGTGGACAAATTCAAGGTCTCTTTGAGATGTCCAAGTGAAGGAAGAGAATATATGCTGGAAGAGAATGAACAAAAAATGTGGAATGGTCTGGGCAACCGACCCAAACAAATCCAACTGGCATTTCCCCATCTCATCAATCGGCTACAAATGACAACAAAACAGAGAACATCGTTCTTCTATTGAGCAAGGTATGAGGCCACCATCATATTATCAGCTCCCCTCAAGTTCTCATGACCAACACAGAGAAGAAGGGCATCAGTTGGGGTCACCAGCATTAAAGAGAACTTTATTTTTACATAGCACTAAGTGTCAAGGGCTTAGTAATTGTCCAATATGGACATTTTGAATTCATTCCAACATGATAAATAATGGAGTAAATCCATGGACCCAAAGCACTGTTATAATAAGGGGATACATCTCACTTCCCTACAGCCCAAGACCCTGAGGACTGGGAGGAGAATGATGCTGACGCCAAGTCCCTGAGTAGAGAAAGGATGCAGCATCTCCACTAGCAGCATAGATGCTAGGCTGACACCACACCTCCTCCCATACCTTCCTTCCTTATCTCTTCACCACAGAGCCACAGGTAGTCACTTTCCCAGCATCTACTCTATGATGGGGTAACCATGAAATCTGGTGTTGGTCAATGAAACTTAAGCAGGTGCTCTCAAGAGGCTTCTGGGATGGCATTTGCTTTTCTGACAGAAAGAATAGAGAAATAGCTACTTTCCATTCCCCTTCTCCCTCTCTCTACAGAATCAGGTCATCATGCCCAGAGCTTCAACAGCTCATCTTGTGACCATGAGGGGACAAGCAAAAACAATGAAATGTTGACATATGGCAGTTGTGGAAAAGTACAGAGGGAGACCTGTGTGGTGTCATGAATCAATAGAACCCAAGTTAGTAACCTCTGCCTCCAGATTTCCCACATAAGAAAAAAATTCCTCCTACTTGTTTAAGGCACTGGTTTTGGTTACTTATAGCTAAATGTGTCTTCAATTACCTAGAATTTAGTATGTGAAATGCTAGCTGCAGGTAACAGATCCTAAAATGTGAAACTGGCAAAATAAAGAGGTGCAAAATAAAGAGGTACACTGCTAGGCAGAGAAGACTTAATGATCCTGGGTTCAAAATTTCCTGATCCTTATAATGTGGTGAACACAAATCAAGGGGTTGAAACTGTGTGGGTGATATGTCAGTTAATACAGGTTCAACTCCTAGATTTGTGTGTGTGCATACATCTATGCAATATATAATACAGAATAAATGGTATATATAATTATGTATATTACATATTTATAATTATATTATATAAATATGCTATATTATATATGATATGTAATATATGTTATATGTAGTGTTACAAAGAATAGTGTTATAGCATATTAAATTATTATATGCATTATAGATAGTATAGACATTATACTATATATGTTACATTATATGTATTACATGTAAAATAATATATAGCATATATTATAGCACTACAGTACTATATATATGGTATGATACATAGTAGTATTAATACCATACTATAGATAATATATTATATATAATATATAGTGTATGCTATAATGCTATATTTATATATTTTATCCTATTATAACATAGAATTATAATATGTTTTTATATATTATATATGTATATCAGTCAATACAGACTCAGCTCTTAGATTTATATCCACCAAGTTACAAGAATTGTATATTGTGTATAGTATATATATATATATATATATATATATATCTACAGTTGTGTATATTAGGGAAATGGTAGGACAAAATTTCAAATGTTGATGGTATGTGTAGTTCTTGCTAGAAGTTTTCATCAAAGTTTTACAAGGAAATGACAAGCTTATATTAGAGGAAGCTCTTCTCAATACAGGAAGAGAATAAAATTCAGCTTTTCTACTAAAAACTTTCTTTGCCTTCAGCTTAGAATCACAGTGAACTTTGAGTCACATAATTCATTGCCTTAAATTTTACAAACCAACTTCTGTGCCTTAAGCTAAATATATAAAAATAGTGACAAGGAGTACTGGTTCCACTAATGACAAGGTATCTTTTACCAAACTAACCCTCCAACAGATACCAATAATAAGTTCAAAAAAATACACAGAAAAGAAATATTTGAAGGCAAAGGCTCATGGCCAATGCAGACAGAAACTGAAGGAGATTAGACTTAGGGAAAAGAAAGGAGTCACAAGAAGAGATTCATGTTTATATAGCTTTTCTTCTGAGGACACTCCTGAGTCTGTGTGAGTCATGAAGTAGGTATAACTTAAGGACAACCCAAAGTCTAAACGGCTTCAGGTGCCAGACACAAAGTTTGAGGCTGCCAGAAAAGTTGAAAATAGGAGAATATTCCAGAAAAAAAAAGGAGCTACAGATAGTAAATCCCATGGCTTACCTCTGAACCACTCAGGCACAAGCAAGGAAGACTCTAAGGAGCCCAATGGAACAAAATTGCTGGAGGGCTGAGAGATTTCAGCTACACCCTCCAAGAGAGAGGGGTAGGTGGGAGGAGACCGTGTGGAATTCAAGTACTGTATAATGGAAAATATTGGTAAAAATATTGGAATCCCACTGAAACCCTAGAATGGCTGTTCCTTGAGGTAAAGGCTAAATCCTAGTACTAAAGGATTCATCGTAGGACCAAGGACAAAACTGAAACAGAAATATCATGAAAGAGCATAAAAACAAAACTCTATAGCCACAGCTGGTGTAGCTCAGTGGATTGAGCGTGGACCTGCAAACTAGAGGATTGCGGTTCAATTCCCAGTCAGGGTACATGCCTGGGTTGCTAGGCCAGTTCCCAGGAGGGGACACACGAGAGGCAACCATACAATGATATTTCTCTCCCTCTCTCCTTCCCTTCCCCTCTAAAGACAAAAAATAATAATAAAACTCTATAAATTCAAAGTGATTAGCCAATAATTTAACTGCTAGAATAAAAACATTATTCAAGGAAAAGAAAATAAGCTTCTATAAGGCCTTATTCAAAATGTACAGCATACCAAAAAAGGTTGAGATGGCAAAGAAACAAAAATGATGCACCATAGTGAAAAGAAAGAGTAGTCAACAGAAATAAACCCTAAGATGACCTGGATGTTGTAAGTGACAAGTAAGGACTTTAAAACAGTAATTATAAATAAGTTCAAAGTCTCAAAGGAAAATATGTCCTAATGAATGAATACATGATGAATTTCAGCAGATAAACAAAAAATATTTAAATGAACCATACAAAAATTCTAGAGCTGACCAGTACAATATCAGTAATAAAAAAATTTCACTGGGTAAATTTAACAGAGGATTGGACATGACAAAAAAATAAAATCACTGAACTGAAGAGAGGTCAACAGAAATTATCCAATCTGAAGGACAAAAATAAAAAGATATAGAACAATACCAACAGAGAATCAATGATTGACATATTGAAATATTCAACATACATGTAATCAAAATCCAATAGGGAAAGGAAGAGAGAGAACAGAAAAGAATAACTGTTTAAATATATACTGAATAAAAATTTCTCAAGTTTCTTAAAAATATATCAGTCTCCAGATCCAAGAGCAAAACACTTCAACCAGGATAAATGCAAAAGAAAAAGGATGGATGAAATGGAGGGATGGAGAGAAGAAGAAGAGAGAGGAAGGAAGGAAGGAAGGAAGGAAGGAAGGAAGGAAGGAAAATAGAAAAGAAAAAGAGCTAAAGAAAGAAGAAAATCTAAACACATCAAAGCCAGAGAAAAGGAAACATTAAATTACTACACACAGAGGAACAAAGATTAAAAATTACCATTAATACTTGAAAAAATGGAGGCCATAAGAAAGATATAAAATTATTAAAGTTATAAAAGGAAGAAAAAATAAATTTTCAACCCAGAATTTTATATCCTGTGAGGCCATCTTCAGAATTAAGGAAAAATAAAGACATTTCTAGACAAAATAAAGCTATATGAATTTGTTGCCTGAAGCCCTGAAGAAACACAACACCAGATGGCAACTAGATCTGCAGGAAAGAACAGAGTACTGGAAATGGCAAATATTTGGGTAAATAGGAAAAATTGCCTTTCTCAATGAAAAAAACACTACTATTTAATAAAAAACATAAATTTGAAGATCGAGGAGTTTGAACATCTCTAGATGCAAAGTACACTACAACATAAGCAAACAGGACAGGAAGAACATAAACACACATACACATAGAGAAGTCCTCAAATGATGTCATTTAATTTAATGTCATGTCATTGTAACGTCAATCAGAGAAAAAATGATTCTTGGCTAGAGCCACTGTCTGTGTGGAGTTTGCAAGTTCTCCCTTCACCATGTCCGCATTCATTTTCTCTGGCCACTCTGGTCTCCTCCCATATGCCAATGGTATGCATGTTAGGTTCACTGCCATGCCTAAATAGTCCCTGTATGAGTGTGTGCACGCACACGTGAGCACTCTGTAATGGAATGGTGTCCTGTCCAGGGTTGGTTCCGACCTTGTGCCCTGAGCTGCCTGGACAGGTTCTAGCTACCCATGACCATGACCTGGAATAACTGGATTAGAATATAGTTATTTTACTTGTTTTTATTATTCTTTCTCAAATGTATAGATAGCTTCCATTTATTTCTATCTTTAATATTAGAAGTATTTTGGGTCTTAGAAGTTTGGTAATGTTTTTGTGACCAGAAATCTGCTATTGGAACTTCATTCTGTTTTATACCAATTAGCCCATAATAAATGGGTTTGATTATACATCATTTCCCTTAACGTCACAGTTTCTGAGAATCTATTGATAACATTAAGTGAGGACTTACTGTATAAGTAATATACTGTATATATGTATATATAGTATAGTGTTGCAAATTCCCCTAATAATTTTACATAAAATGGAATCATATTAAATCTAAGTAAGCTATGATAAAGGATGTATATTATAATCCATGGAGCAACCACACAAACATACACAAATTAAAGCAGTATAGCTAAATATATAATCAAATAATTAAAATTAAATATCAATTGACCAAAAGGAAGGTGAGAAAGAAGAAACAGAGGGGGAAAAAGTACATATGAATCAAATAAAAGGCAAATAACAAAAAGGTAGAAATAAAACAAATTATACAATAATTACATTTTATGTAAGTGAACATTCCAATTTAAAAGGCAGAGATTTTCTGATTAGATAAAATGTCAAGACTTAATCATATGACATTGAGATATGTACTGTATTTTATTTTACTTTACTTTAACTTTATTTTATTTTATTTTTAATCCTCACCCAAGAGTATGTTTACTGATTTTAGAGAGAGAGGAAGGGAGACAGAGAGAGAAACATCAGTGTGAGAAAGAAACATTGATCGGTTGCTTCCCATACATGCCCCGACCAAGGACTGAACCCTCAACCCTTTTTGGTATATAGATGACACTCCGACCAATTGAGCCACCTGGCCAGGGCACAAGATATGTACTTTAAAACATATATGTAAAATAAAGAAGAAAGCTGCTGTTGCTAAAGTAATATCAGAAAAAANATATATACACTTATATATATAAGTGAGGACTTATTAAGTGTATATATATATATATAGTATAGTGTTGCAAATTCCCCTAATAATTTTACATAAAATGGAATCATATTAAATCTAAGTAAGCTATGATAAAGGATGTATATTATAATCCATGGAGCAACCACACAAACATACACAAATCAAAGAAAGCTGCTGTTGCTAAAGTAATATCAGAAAAAATGATATTAAGGCAAGCAGTATTAATAGAGATAGCAGAGACACTTCAAAATGCTAAAAAGAATCAATTCATCGCCCTGATTGATGTTGCTTAGTTGGCTGGGTATCTGAAAGCAGAAGGTCACTAGTTCAATTCCTGTTCAGGGCACATGACTGGGTTGTGGATTTGGCCCCTGATTGGGGTGCATATGAGATGCAACCCATGGACGTTTCTCTCTCACATCAACGTTTCTCTCCCTCTCTTTTTCCTTCCTTTCCCCTCTTTCTATAAATAAATAAATAAGTGAATGAATAAATAAATAAATTCATCAAGAAGTCACAACAATCCTAAGATAAATGCCTGTGGATCTAATAACAGAGTTCCAAAATACATGAAGCTAGAATGAAGAGAATAAAAGGAAGGAATAGAAAATCCCACAACCACCGTTGGAGATTTTAACATCCCTCTTTCAGAAATTGATAGGAAAGGAAGAAAAGGAAATGTAAGGGAGAGACAAAGAGAGAGAATAAAAATGAAGAAAGAGACCGTGCACCATGGCACATGAAAAACACCTCAACATCATTGTCATCAGAGTAATGTAATTTAAATTCACAATGGAATATCAGTACACTAGATTGCCTAAAATTAAATAGACAGACAACAGCAAATGCTAACGATGATATGGAACAACTGGATCTCTCGCAATAGTTGGTGAAGCAATAAAATAGTGGAGAAGGGAGAAGGGACTGACAGTTGCCTATAAAACTGACCGTATACTTGCACCCACAAGCAAAACTAACCGATGGTGATAGGAAGTTACACACCCACAGGGGCATCTCTGGGCCACACTGGCAGAAGAAGAGTTGTCTTGGGCCACACATTAAGTAAATTGCAAAACGTAATCACAAAAAGATCTCATAATGTTTTAAGTAAATTTACAATTTTGTGTTGAGCCACATTCACAGCCATCCTGGGCTGCATTGGGCCCACGGGCCGCCATTTGGACACCATGGCCACACAGTGTCCACCTAGGAGAGATGAGGACTGAACAGGAAGTGGGACTGATGGAGCTTTGGGGAGTGATGGAAATGTCTTACTTTAAGAGATGGCAAACTATGGTCTGTTGGTCACATCCAGCCTACCTCCTGTTTTTGGAAATAAGATTTTATTGCCACGCAAACACGCTCACTTGTTTGCATAATGAGTATAGCTGCTTTTGCACTACAAAGCAGCGTTTTAGTAGGTACAACAGAGAGCATGGCCCACAAATCCTAAAATATTTACTATCTGGTCATTTAGAGAAAAAAAAGCATATCGATCCCTGTTCCAATATGTAACATATTACATGGCATAACATAGTTACACTGGTGAATATGTTCCCCTGGAGTTCAGGGTTGAATTATGTGCCCCCTAAAAGATATATTGAAGTCTCAACTCCCAGTACCTCAGAATGTGACCTTATTTGGAAATAGAGTCGCTATAGATATAAATAGTTAAGATGAGGTCACCCTAGAGTAGAATACACCCCTAAAATCTCTGGTGTCATTGTAAGAAGACAGAGAAAGACCGGGAGAAGGCCATGTGGTTATGGATGCAGAGAGGGAAGTGTGTAGATGCAGGCCAATGAATTCTAAAGATTGTTGGGAATCGCTAGAAACTAGGAAAAGACAAGGAAGAACTTGACCTTGCTGGTTTCGAAGGGAGTGCAGCCCTGCCGACACCTTGATTTCAGACTTGTGTATCCAGAACTGAAGAGCTAAATTTCTGTTGTCGAAGCCAGCTAGTCTGTGGTCCTTCACTACAGCAAGCAGCCCTGGGAAACTGCTACTCCTGGTTACGGGGGTACATGTATTTTCAAGGTTACATGGGCATACACATTTACCAAACTCACCAAATTTTACACTGAAGATGTGAATATTTCACTGTTTCTTAATTGGTAGTAAAAAAAAAGCTTTAAAAAGTATAAACAAGGAAAGAGAGGCCTTCCAAGATATGACATTGAAGATTCTACAGCAAAATAAATAAATAAATAGATAGATAGATAGATAGATAAATACATAAATTCACCATGGTTTTAACCCATCTAAACCAAATGTTCCAAATTTCTTCAAGGCAACTATCCAGAAACTTAGTTCTAACCCCAAAAGTCATAGAAACTGATAGGAATAATCAGATATTTTTAAGACATCTAAGAAAGATCTTCAGCTGTAGTACTCACCTTAAAATTGCCTGGAAATAAATAGAACTCCAGCAATGAGGGTTGTCTCCTTACAGAAGGTCGGGTGCCTACTAGATAAAAGGCGGGTAAGAAGGAAGGGTGTGCGTCAAACCAGGCAGCCGCTGTCATGGTCTACGACAGACCTTTTAATTGGCTGACCTAGCAGCCATTTCTAATCTTCTCCTTTATCATCCCGTTCTTCAAAGGCTGAAAAGCTAAGTTTTTACTTTTCTAGCCTCACGTTCAGCTAGGGCTGCCCATGACTCACAGCTCTGACCAGAAAATGCATTAGGGGAAAGCTTCTGTTCTGAAACAAAGAGAGTCTCAGAAGGTAAAGGTATTTTACCCTTGCCTTTTCCTTGATGCTTCAGATGCTTGTGTGATGCACAGACCTAGACAGCTGTCTTAAGACCAGGAAGCACTGAACAGGGAGACAAAAAGCTAATGGCTATTCGTGACAGAGCAGAAAGCTGGGAAAAGCCTGCAAACCTAAGGACATCAATGTGTTGCTGCATCTGCTATAACCTGTCCACTTTCTTAGTAAGTAAACATTATCTTTCTGATTTAAGCCATTGTTCATCAAGACTTCTGTTACTTGCTGTCAAAGACATTCTTAACTGTTAAACTAACAACGTTATCCCTTCTACCTAGGAGTTCTAGCAAGCAAGAGAGAAAAATGAGCAACTGAGAAGGCAGCAAATGAATTGAAGTATTACAAGCATTCTTCAAGAGCTATGAATAGATCTAAATCTGCTTATTGGCTACCTCTACCATGAAAATATTAAGGAAAAAGTACAATAGTTAATAATAAAAGAAGGAAGAGGAAAATAAGAATTGTTAACATTTATTGATGGCTTACTAATGTCTAAGCCATTTATATGCACTGCATTATCTATTCAGATAACTCTTATACCATGGTGATGTCAAGAAACAGTGCCAGTAGACATGTTAGAGTCAACCAAGTCTCTGGGGAAGCTACCAAAACTGTGTGACAGAGAAAAGGGCACCAGGCTGAGAGTCAATTAATTAATTGAGAGTCAATTCATTAATTGAATTGAGAGTCAGTACTTGAGCATTCTAGTTTTGACAGTATATTCATGTGCTCAGTGAATTTGGGGAGTCACTTAATATTATCTCTGGGATGGTTTTTCTTCCTCAAAAGACAAATGTTGGAGAAAATTATATGAAGGTTCCATTTGAGATCTAGCACTCGAATTTCCAACCCATTCATTCTGACTCAAGCAATTTCTCTAGATTTGTAAGAATCCATAAAATGTTTAGGAAACACCACGGTCATGTCACAGGGGCTATAGCAACTGATTATCTCAAGCTCCAAACACTTGGCACAAATAATGAGTGCAGAATAGAGAAGACAGGATCCTGTCAATAAAGACAATAAGTTCTTAAGCACTCTAAACATGTTAATACAGCAGCCATGAACTTCAGAAAGAAATGATTGTCCGGGTTCAGATGTGGGTTTCTTGTGACAGCTAGACAATCTATGTTAATGGCCAAAAACCACTTTTATTTGATATGAGGACACAGTGCTGGGTTGTTTTTTTTTTTAGACATCAAAATTATTTCTCCCCTGAAGTCAACGTTAACATTAGTTGACATTTTCTCAATACACACTTTTATTTTGCACATTAACAAAAGACAGAAAACAAGAAGTGACTTGAACCATGAATTGGGAACATGGCCTGAGATGAAATATTCACATAGACAATCCACAAAGTTGATCATCTTCATACTGAAGGTACAAAAGTTGATTATTTGTGAGGTAGACTGTGAATAAATTGAAAAATAAAGTTATTCAAGTTGTAGAAAATTACATGGATATGTATTTATGTTTAGCATCAGTAGCAAAAATTACATTTGGGGGTGAATCTACAGCCCAAGGCTTTAAAATATAGGTCTTTTAAAATGCACCAAACAAAATTCTGAGGATTACAAAAATGTTTTATTTATAATGCTTGCACGAATCTAGATATTGTGTCCATCCATCTCTTCTCATACATTTTCAAACTAGAAAAGTAAAAGGTATAGTGTTCTGACTAACATCTTTCTTTGTTTTAAACTTGCCAATACAATTCACCATCATACCCCTTCACTTTCCAGTTTCATAGCGGTATGTTTTGTTGATAAATTCCTCAAGGATGCAGACAGGGACATCTATATCTTTATCACCTTCTCCTCTACATTTCCACATACCTGATATAGTGGAAGAGAAATACATAATTATAATTATTGAATGAAGGACCAAAACTCCCATTGCATTGCATTTCCTTCCTATAAAAAGGACTTAAAGGAGAAAATGTTTCAAATAAATGAAATTTTTCATTCACTCTCTGTGTGTCCAACTTGACTCCTGTCTACACCCTCACTCTCCCTCTAACTTATTTTTTGTGGCCATCTAGTTCCACTCTCTTGTCCTTTCATGACCTTAATGACTCTGAAGGGAGTTAAGAAAGCACCCATACTCTTTCAGCAATCATCACGCAGCCTTCCATCATGAGGAGGTCCACTCTGAGCCAACTAGATGAGCAGCAGCTGCAAACACTTGCAAAACAACTTAAAAGGATTTTAAAAGTTCATGGTCATTTTTAAGGAACTCAGTCACCATCTCAGGAATGTCAGGCTGGATGTGAGATCCATTGGCACCATCCCCATCATTCCCCCAAAGAACAGAAAACATCAGGTACAAGGAATAGCCCCAGAGTGTAAGTGCCAAGGTGGGGTCCCTGAGTAATTCTCAGCTGCATTTGGGTCAGCTGTCATTCTCATGTCTTTACCAAGGATTGAGAACAACTAAGGAATCCAAATACACACAGCTTCCTGGTTCTATTCAGAGAAAAAGAAGAGATATTTATTATATTTTATCGAAGATTTGGATGAACTGAATAATTGAGCTAAGGATAAATATGTAGCTCAGACCTGTGAGAACTTTTAGGTATAATGATGGACACTGAACAGGAACCCCACATAGTCAAGGGTAGGTTTGGCTAGTTTGAAACTTGTCAGCCCAAACCCCAGAAGACAAACTTGCTTCTCAACAAATTCAACTTCACAGTCATTAATGGGACCTGTAGACCTCCATACAATCAGAAGACTCCTAAGATACATTTCTAAAATGTATAGTGACTCACCTAGAAATTATTTGAAATAAGTGGGTGGATGAATAAATGGGTAAATTAATGAACGAAAACCTGTATTATTTAGCCTAGCGTGTTCTTAGTACAAATCTGTTTGACCTGCAAAACAGATACCCACACAAACAGGCTTAGTAAGTCAAGGAGGAAAGGAGAGGAGAGAAAAGATTGCTTGAGGACCTACTGTTTACAAGGCAGGCACTTCATTTTAGTTTCAAGTAACACTTGAATCATTCTCATTTCACACATCATTACACTTACTTTACAAATGAGTAAACTAAGGTTCGGAGAGTTTAAAAACTGAGGTAGTAATAAGGGTTACCATTTATACACACACAGACCCTCTCACACACACACATTATCTGTGGTTCTTACAGCCTTACCAGGAATGTATCACTATCCTGTTTGAAAGACAAAGAAATTGAGGTCCAGAAAGACCAAGAGGACTCAGAGGTATATGAACTAGCACAGCCAGAACCAGAACGAGAGTAGGAAACACCCCAGCGGTGTCCCTGACTGCTGGTCCTACTACCTCCCCAACACAGTCACAAAAGAGGCAACCCGCAGGGGAGCAGACCCCCAGAAGCTGGACTGGCGGGACTAGGCAGAGGGCAGGGAACCTGTGGAAAGGCTGAGTTCTTCACAGCCACCATTCCAAGGCTGCTGCTAATTCCTTCACTTTCTAAGATTTACCTGGGAAAAAATAGGTCAGGCATCCTTGCTTACTTACAAAGGACGCCACACCAATATGTGAGGTATCCACCAGGAAAGCACTTTGGCACCTTTTCAGTCACATCAAACCATTTCTCTCTTCTGCCTAGCAACCACTAAAGGACAATACTCAGTGGCCGAAGGTGTCCACCAGCCAGACACACACAGCCCTGGCACTTTGTGTTCAAGCACGAGCTGGGGCAAAAGCAGACAAAGCAACTGCGTGGAAAGAAAACTACAGTAAAAATAAATGACAACTCCAATGAACAAAGATACAAAACTCTTTAACACAATGTTAGCAAATTAAACCAATGATGTACAGAAATGTATAAAAAGGATAATACATCATAACTAAGTAGGATTTATCCCAGGTGTGTAAGGCTGGTTTAACATTCAAATACAAAGATAAATTAGCATTTCAACAGAATAAAATAGAGGACCTCTATCTCATTTCAAAAGATGCGGTAAAGCACTTGACAAAGCCTTAAAATCATTCATGATAAAACCTAAAAGCAAACTAGGAACAGTGGATCTTTTCCTCAGTATGATAAAACCTATAGCTAATACTGTACTTGATAGTGAAAGACTTAAGACTTTCCCCCCTAAAATTGGAAACAAAGTGAAGATTTTCATTCTTACCACTTCTATTCATGTTTGGACTATAGGTGTTTGCTGTTGCAATAAAAAGTAAACAAGAAGGAAGGAAGGAAGGAAGGGAGGGAGGGAGGGAGGGAGGGAGGGAGGGAGGGAGGGAGGGAGGAAGAAAGAAAGGTTCAAAAAGAAAAATATCCCTTTTTCATAAATGATACGACTGTTTATGTAGAAAATTACAAAGTTATCTACAAAACAACTTATAGAACTAACAACTGAATTTAACAAGGTTTATATTTTTAAAAATTAGTGGTATTTATATATAGGAGCAGGAAAAAATGGAAGTAAAATTATAAATACAAATTGCATTTATAGTAGTGCTCAAAAAGGTAGGTAGGAATAAATCTAACCAAAAGATATACAAGACCTGTAAATTGAAAGCTATAATTTAAAATTATATAAGTCTTAAAGAAAATATAGATAGAGATATACCACCTTTATGGATTAGAATATTCCATAATATTAAGAGGTTACTTCTCCCAAATTGATCTCTACATGCAGTGCAATTCCTATCAAAGTTCCATCAGGCTTCATATGGAAATTGATCATTTGGATTCCCAAATGAATATGAAAATGCTAAAAAATCTAAAAAAATCCAAAGCAATTTTTCAAAAAGAAACAATGTAGAGGACTTACCCTAGCTGACTTCAAGATTGATTTTAAAGCCATGGTCATGAAAAATACACTTATAGGTCACTGGTACAGAATAGTCAAGAAATACATCTACATATATGTGATCAACTGATATTTTATGAACGTGCTAAGTGGTAATTTAGTGTCAGAAGAAAGGTTTGCAATTTTGTTTGTTTGTTTGTTTTCTAATACATAGTGCTGGAACATCTGGATATCTTCATAGAACAAAACAGAACATTAACCATTACTTCATATCATAAATAAAAATGAGCTCAAAATTGACCAGAGACCTAAATGTAAAAACTAGAAACTATAGAACACTAGAAAAAAATAGGAGAAATCTTTGTGATCTCAGGACACACAAAGATTCATTACAGCACAAAAAGCGCGAATCATATAAGAAAATAATGATACATTTAACTCTATAAAAAATAAAAACATTTGATTTTTGAAGGCCATTGTTAAGAAAATGAGAAGGCAAGCTCTAAACTGAAAGAAAATATTTACAACATGTATCTCAGACAAAGGAATTTCTATCTAGAATATATAAAGAACTCACAACTGCCCTGGCTTGGTGGATCAGTTGGTTGGAGCATCGTCCTGTACAGCAAAAGTTTGTGGGTTTAACCCACAGTCGGGGCTTGTATAGGAGTCAAGTAATCAATGTTCTCTCTTTTCCTTTCTCTCACTCTCTTCCCCCACCCTTTCCTATCTCTCTCTAAAATAAATAAACACATCCTTGGGTGAAGATTTAATAAAACTCATAACTAAATAATAAGAAAACAAACCTAATAAAAAATTTGAACAGGTACAAATAGTCAATAAACACATGAAAAGATGCATGTCATTAATCATTAGAAAAATGGAAATAAAAAACAACAATCATATACCACTACAGCCCCAGCAGAAAAGCTAAAATTAAAGACTACAGATATCATTGTTGGTAAGAATGTGGAACCGTGGAAATCTCATACACCAATGATGGAACATAAAATGGTACAACCACTTTGGAACACAGTTCGGCAATTTCTTAAAAAGTTAAATCCATCTACCATACTACAACCCACCTCGCTTAGTCTATTTGGGCTGCTATAATAAAATACGATAGACTCAAAAGCTTATAAACAATAGAAAATTTTTTCTCACAGTTCCAAAAGTTCAAGATCAAGGTACAAGCAGATTTGGTGACTGGTGAGGTTTCATACTCCTGGTTCATAAATAGTTATCTTCTAACTATGTCCTCACATAGCAGAAGGGGCAAGAGAGGGCCCTATCTCATTTGTAAGAACACTAACCACATTCATGAGGGCTCCTGCCTCATGACCTAACCACTTCCCAAAGGCTTCATATCCAAATATCACAACACTGGGGATTATGAATTTTGAGGACATACAAACATTATATCACCACCTATTCCATTTTTAGGTGTTTGCCCAAGAGAAATGGAAATACATATCTACAGAAATTCTTTTACAAGCATGATTTATTTATAGAAGTCAAAAATGGCACCAAAAGGTCCATCAGCAGGTGAATAAGTAAATAAATTGTGGAGTACCCATCTAGTAGAGTACTACTCAACAACAAAAAGCAATAAATTGTTGATCCATAGCAACACGAATGAGTCTCAACATAATTACGTAAAGAGAAACAAGCCTGACACATGAGTATATGCTGCATGATTCCATTTATATCACATTCTGGAAAATGAAAACCAGTCTGTAGTGATAGGATGCAGATCAGTTCAGGGAATAGGAAAGAGGGAGCACAGAGGGAGGGAGGGACTGCAAGTGGTATAAGGAAGTTTTAGGACGTAATGGAACTATTTGATGTCTTGACTATGGTGGTAGTTTCATAGGTGTATGCTTTGTCAAAACTCATCAAACTGCACACTTTAAATATGTGTGATTGCTTACATAAACTATATCTCAATACAGTTTTTTAAAAATATATATTTTTATATTTCAGAGAGAGGGGGAGAGAGGAAAAAAGAGAAGCATTGGAGTGAGAAACATCAATCTGCTGCCTCTCGTACACGTGCAGAATGAGGACCAACCCACAACCCAGATATCTGCCGTGACCAGGAATTGAACAGGTGACCCTTCGCTTTGCAGGATAATGCCCAACTGAGCCACATCAGTCAGGGCTCCATGCACTTTTTTAAAAAAATAAGAAAATAATAAGGGTGAGAGAGCAAGAAAGCATTTCATCTGAAAAACAAATGAAAATTCTTGGGCAGCATCATCACTGCCACCAGATGTCTAGAGAGCCCTTCGAATGCAAGAGTCTGGTTCTGCAGTCTCTCGCTGTAAGAACCAGGATAAATTGGTGGATTCTGAAGACAGCAAACTTCATTTGCAAATAAAAAAACAACTTCCTAACCAAGAAAAATAATCCAATGATGAAAATGGCGGCCATGCTGAAGAGGGAGGTTTCAGGTAGTGGAGGTATCTGTGGAGCAGCAGGGCAGACCAGGACTTTGTGGAAACATTATTGGAAAAGTAGAGATGACCCAGAGGGTCTCTTCCAACCTGAAGGTTCTAGAATTCTGCAGGACTAGAAGTTCCTTGTTGTTTGTTGTTGGCATAGAAAATCCCAAAGTTATATCATCTGCATTACCAGATGATTTTCCCCAAAGAGAATTAAAAGGATGGAATTCAGGAGGAATATTCTGCCCTCTCTATTTGGCATCTGATCCATTTCTTTCTTTTGGTCCAGGAACACTTTCACTGAAGATAGGTGATTTTTGTTTTTGCTTCTTTCCAAAAGCTCGTGTTTCATGAATAATTTTTCTGAAGTTAGGATAAACAGTGGTGGCTGAATGGAAGTACCTATTGTAATTTGTGGTGGCTTAGTCTCAAAGTCATCCTCATGTCATGTCTAACTCATAACTTTGCCTCCTGCTGAAATGGTGTGTTGGAGACATGTGTGGGTGTAATCCTTAAGCATTATGATAAAACTGTAAGAACTCCATTCATTTATTCATTCAGTCATTCATTCTTTGAACATGGGAGCCCTCTGATGTATTGTACCAGGACATTCTCCTTGCATTGACTGTGTGGGTTCTTCTCATTGTTATTTCAAGTGATTCACCCAACTTAGGGAGGAGGGGGCTCATAAAAGGAGACCTATTAGATATATGAGTAAACCTCCCAGGCCACCCCATGACTTTCATGCAGGCCCAGACAGAGCCTCCATGTTAGATTGAAAAACACCTCAGGGTTTCTGTTGTTAATTTCTGACTGCACTTGAGAGGTTTGGGGTTCATATCCTCTAAGTCAAACTTTATATTAAAATGGGACATTTTTTGGAAATTTCACTTTATCATAGGAAGAAATGCCATTCCCCAGGACTCCAGACACCCAGGTGGCCAAGCTCTAGCGTTCTCCTTTGTGGGCAGGTCAGTAATCATTAATTAGCACCTTCACCAGGTGCTAAGCGAGGGCAAAAAAAAGGAATTCACTCCAACCCAACCACCTACGTTGCAGCCACGGCTCTTACTCATAGAGGGAAGTCACTCGGTCAATAGTGTGATTTGAGGATTTCTAATTTCATTGATCTCATTGGCCCCAACTTGAAAGGCAAATAGGGAGAACTGTTTGCATTTAGCTCTTCCAAATAACATTCTGAAAGTCAAGTGGGAAATTCCATAAACTATTCCAAGGAGAATAAAGTCCAACATGCACTGAGCAAAGAAATGTGAACCCTGGAAGACACACAGCTGGGGGTCAGACCCAGGAGAAAGACCCCTTTCCAGGACATCCAGGCCAGGCCCCAGTCCGCAGTGAGAATCGGGTCAGCTCTGTATTAAAGGGCTTCTGATTCAGTAAAGGCAATGGGAAATATGACCACTGTAAAAGGCTGTACTTAATCTCTGTGTAAGACATCGAACTGAGTGATGTCCAACACACAATCACTGTGATTAATAATTTAAAAATGGATTCTTGACATTCTCATTTTACTCTTCCTAAGGCTTTATATTTATTAGCATATCATACATGTCTATTTCAATTAGGGACTGCAAAATTCATTTTGACAAATTTAGAGTTCATTGAAAAATAAACAGCAAACTCTAAAATGTTTTTATTTTTATTTTATATCAAATTTTTTATATTTGATAAAATCTGAAGTCCAAGCTTTCCATGCTTTACTTTTTTAAAAATCCTTTGGCATTGTGACTGACCTCAAAACAACATACAGTTTTGCTTGCAAAAAAAAAAAAAGACGCTAAGTGAAAACTGGTGATCTTTTAGGACTGAAGTTAACAAGAGTAAAACTGATACATTTTCTCAAATGCAAGTAAGTCCTTAGTTGAACTCAGACCTTAATTGAACTACTAGGGTAAAACGTTGATATTAATTAAATATTCTTTAAATTCCTCATGACTTGCGAGGGTATTCAATAAAAATGGGTAGCGGTAAAAATTCTATTTATATGTCTAATCAGGACAGCTCTGAAGACTAAATACATTTCATGAGTAATTAATATCATTTGCATGAAGACTAGTATGCCTAAATTAAAAGTTCATTTTTAAAGTACATACAATTTTCTTGAATGTCCATACTGTCAGGATGGGCAGAGTAGGACAAAATGGCAGCTGAACTACAACCCCGAAAAGACAGTGACGTCAAACCAGAGGGCCAAAAGGACGGTTTTGCCAAAACGGATATCCGCATAGCAATCTGAGCCTGAGGAAAGCTACCAATGACATACTGCTGCTTTGTTCAAAGGGGATCAATCCCCAGCTCCCACAAAGAGAGCCAACCAAAATGAAACCCTGCCACATTCCCTGCTTGGGAGCAACTTCCCTGGCCCCACTCTTTTAATTCCCCACTCTCCCAGGTATGCTAACCCCAATAAAGCCCTATACTGCCTAACTTTGTGGCTGATTGGCATTTCTTCCATGGCAGAGCCTAAGAAAACCTTTCACATACCTGAATCAAGACTAATGGCTGGCCCTGCTGACCACATCTGCACCTGAAAACCAAGCAGGGTAAGGCAAGTACCAGTAACACTCTAAGGCAGACTCCAGTCTTCATCAACCCAAACTGGCAAGTTTTCTCTAACAGAGAGAGTGTCCTGTCTCATTGTACCTTTATGGGTAACTTAAACTTATCACCAAGGGAATTAAAACCAAAGTAGAAAATAAATATCACATTTATATACGTGTATATACACATGTATAGTTGTATATGCATATGTAGCTTTTAAATAAATTTATTCTATTTTATTTTATTGTTGTTTAAGCACAGTTATCTCCATTTTCCCCCCACCACTCCCCACCCCAGCCCCCATGCACCCCCACCTCCGACCCTTGGTCCTAACCCCCTTTGCCTTTGTCCATGTGTCCTTTATACATATTCCTTGATGGCCCTTCCCCTTTCCTCTCCCCAACCCCCTCCCTTCCTTCCCTCTGGTTACTGTCAGTTTGTTCTTTATTTCAATGTTTCTGATTATATTTTGCTTGCTTGGTTGTTTTGTTGATTATGTCCCACTTAAAGATAAGATCGTTATCTTATCTGGTATTTGTCTTTCACCACCTGGCTTGTTTCACTTAGCATAATGCTCAACAGATCCATCCATGCTGTAGTGAAATACTGGTAGGAGCTCCCTCTTTCTGTTGCATAGAATTCCATTGTGTAAATGTACCATAGTTTTTTGATCCATTCATTTACTGATGAGCACTTAGGTTGCTTCCAGCCCTTGGCTATTCTAAATTGTGCTGCTATGAACATTGGGGTCCATAGCTTCTTTTGAATTGGTGTTTCAGGGTTCTTAGGGTATGATCCCAGCAGTGGAACTGCCAGGTCAAAAGGCAGTTCTATTTTTAGTTTTCTGAAGAAATTCCATACTGTTTTCCACAGTGGCTACATCAGTCTGCATTCCCACCAACAGTGCACTAGGGTCCCCTTTTCTCCACAACTTCACTGGCACTTGTTGTTTGTTGATTTGTTTATGATGGTCATCCTGACTGATGTGAAGGGATGTCTCATTGCAGTTTTCAAACATGCTCAACATTACAGAGATAATAAAATTAATCCCCACATAACTATAATTTGGACTCCATAATTTTCAAGACTTTGCCACATTTGCACTATCTGTGCTATTTCCCCCCTTCACTGCTGAAGTATTGTAAAGCACACCTCAGACACCATGTCATTTCACCACTACATGCGTCACTGCACATCTACTAAAAAACTCTTTCGTATACAACAATATACTGTTATCACACTAACCAAATGAACAGTGATTCCTCAGAGTTATCTAATACCCATCAATGATCCCATCCCCTTGTCTCCCAAAGTCATTTCACGTAATGGAATCAGGGTACAAACAGAGCAAAAGGCTCACACTTGACCTGTCTTCATCCTCCTCCCTGTCTTCCACTCTTTCCAAGCCACGAACTTATTACACAAACAAAGTCACTTGTCCTGTAGAAAGTCCCACTGTGAAAATAAAGGAATATAACTATTCTTTATTGTTTCTTTGCTAATATTTAGTCTTTGGCTCCCTTTCTTGACACCAAGCTCCCAAATCTCTTGGAATTTCCTGGGTGATAGGAGCATCTTTTGTTCTCATGAAGCAACCCTGCTGGACAGGGCTGGTCACAGAAAAGACCCAGCCATGATGAAAAGTTTAGAACTGTCAGCCCACCCCCATTCTTCAGAGAGGGGTTGGGGCTGAAAAATTTATCATGCCTCCATGATTAAGTCTCTATAAAAATACCAAAACTTTGGGTTTCAAAAGCTTCTGGATGGGTGAACATACCCACTGGTCAGGAGGTGGCACACCCCAACTCCAAAGGGGCAGAGCTCTTTCCCTCAGGACCTTTCCAGACTTCATTCTGTGTCTCTCTTCATCTGGTGTTGATCTGTGTCTTTATCATATCCTTTATTATACAGGGTGAAGCAAAAGTAGGTTTTCAGCCCTTACTGCTGTGGCTCAGTGGGTTGGGCATCCTTCTTCAAACCTAATGGTCACTGGTTCAATTCCCGGTCAGGGAACATAACTGGGTTTTGGGCCAGGTCCCCAATTAGGGATGTACAAGAGGCAACTGATAGATGTTTCTCTTGCTCATCAATATTTCTCTCCTTCTCTCTCCCTTACCCTCTCTCTAAAAAAAGAAATAGTTTTTAAGTAGGTTAATAGCTGTGAGTATGGGAAACACAGTTTATTCTTATATTATTATTTATTAATTGTTGTATTATTTTCCATACAAACAACTGTAAACCTTCTTTTTGCCCCACCCTTTATTATAACCTGGTGAAGTGTTTCCCTGAGTCTGTGAGCTGTTTTAGTAAATTACTGAACCCAAGGAGGGGGTTGAGGGAAACCTAATTTATAGTCAGTTAGTCAGAAGTACCAGAGACAACCTGGGACTGGCTACTGGTGTCTGAAGTGGGGGCAGTCTTATGAGACTAAGCCCTTACTTAACTGGCATCTGGTGCTATGTCCAGGTAGAGGGGATCAGAAATTAACTGAATGGTAGGACAGCCAGGTGGTGTCAGAGAATTGATTGATGTGGGAATAAACCCACATACTCACAACGCTCTATCACACTAACAAAATGAGCAATGATTCCTCAGAGTTATCTAATACTCATCAATAAGCCCATGTATTGTCCAAGTGTTGTGAGTGCGGCAATAGTGTGAGAGCAAAAGAAAACAGTTTTTTCTATATACCCACATTCTGGAAGCCTTGGTGATATCATTTAGCTTTTTCCTCTATCCCTCAGATTTCCTATAAATGGAGGTTGGCTCTAGAGGCTTGATTAGTTTCATATCCTATTTTTCAGGGCATGAATTTGATATTTGGTGCAGCGAGTTTCATGCTGCTTCATACCAGGATGCCACAATATCTGGGTCTCCCAATTACAGAGAGGGTCAACGGGTTTGGGTGGCGAAGGGCCGAAATTTCCATTGTAAACTTCCCCATTACCTTTCCTCTAATACAGGGCTGTCAAACGCATTTTCACTGGGGGCCCCATCAGCCTCGTGATTGCCTTCAGAGGACCAATGTAATTTTTAGGACTGTATAAATGTAACCACTCCTTAACTAGGGGCAAGGAGCTCTGCACTGCCGCCTGGTGGAAACAAGGTGCTGGGCCAGATAAACAAGGTGGAGGGCCTCGTGTTTGCCACGTGGGCTCTAATAGTTTCTTCCATGGATAACCTTTGTTTGGTGCAAGTATAGATTTGTATGTATGTAGATATATAGAAATATACATTTATGTATTTATATATATAATTATTTAGGTAGAAACATTAAAATATATATATGTATAAATATCAGTACTTATTGTTTTGAGGCATAACTTTTTTACTGTATTTTTTTCATTACCATTTACCTCCTTACACTCTCTTCTGCCTCTAGCAACCTCCCTCCCCACCACAGTCACCACACTCTTGTCCATATCCAGGAGTCCTTTTTCTTTTTTGTTCAATCCCTCCACCCCCAAATTGCACCTCCCCACCCCAGAGCTGTCAGCCTGCTCTCCATCTATGAGTCTATCTGTACTTTGCCATGTTAGTTCAGTTTGTTCATTAGATTCCACATAAGAGTGAAATCATGTGGTATTTGTCTTTCTCTGGTAGGCTTATTTCACTTAGCATAATGTTCTCCAGGAGTCCCTATACATTTTTTCCAGTGGGTTTCTTCCAGTTGCATGTATTATTCCTTTCAATCCTTATATTGCCCCATTTGGGGTAGCAAGGCCCCTTTTTGTGGCTCCTAGTCCTTAGAACGACCCATGACTCTTTGGACTTAGCATACCATCTAGCTCCTAGTCAGGAGTCCTATGACTTTTACCTATGATTATACACAAGCTAAACTCATTCCCATATCCCAGTGGGAATTGATCAATGATCAATAAGAACACATATATTCAGCCTACTCAATATGTCAATGTCATGAGAGCGTACTAGACCCCTCTCTGTGGCGGGCACCGGGTAAGGTGGCCGGATCGCGCAGACCGGTAAAGCCCAGCACACTCCCTGTTCCTAAGAGCCCGACGGACTGGAGCTACGTCAGTTCAGCATGGCAGCACCTCTCACTTCAGGATCGAGTGGGAAGTTTGCAGTAAATCATTTATCACTTGTCATAGATAACAGTAAGGATGTTTACAAGTGACTTGCTTTTAAAAAAAAGAAATGAGAACAGGTTCAATCTCGTCTTCATAATGCTGCCCATCAGACTATTTAGAGGACCAGGGGGTAGATGGCAGTGTGTCCCTATATACATCACTGATGAACTGTGTCATGGTCTAAAAAAATGCTGGTCTAGAAAGAGAAATGTGTCATCAGACAAATATAATACAATGTGACATATTCTCACTATGCTATAAAAATATAGATGAGCATATCTGATTAAGAAATCTCTGTGAAGAGGTAAATATAAGTTGGACTTTGAACAACAACTGAAAACCCATGTTGATGAAAAGAAAGAAAAGGCGTTTCAGGTGGGGAGATAAGCTTTTGCAAAGGCGTGGAGATGCAACAATCATAAGGACAGCAGCTCTGGGTTTTGTGTGGCAGGACATAGAATGTGTTTGCAAGTTGCAGAGAAAGTCAGGGGGGCCCTATGGGGAAGACACTGAATGCCACAACAAGGAGTTGTGGCTGTAGGGGTTGGTCAAGACCATGTGTTAAGCAAGAGTAATACAGTCAGATATATGTTTTAAAAGGGCGACTCACAAGAGGCAGGAAGGGGAAGGAGGAAGATGAATAAAATGGGCAGAAAGTAAAGAAAAAAGATGAATTAGAAGCCTATCATAGACCAAATGAAAAATTGTAAGGCCTAGAGACATCCCTGAATTTGCAGGTGGAGAAAAGAAGGCAGAGATTGGCTCAAGAAAATTTTCAGAGATGAAACATGCCTTTATTTTCCCCTGAAATATTTCCTCTGAAACATTTCAGAGGAAATGTGAGAATAGAGGATGACTCTGAGGTCTCTGAGCATAAACAGGAAGTAGTTGAAATGCAATCCCATTTACTAACTAGCCAAATCAGAGTGCAAATTGATTATGAATTAATATTGAGTATATTTGCAAATAGGCAAGTCACAAAAAACATCTCAGAGAACTAAACTTGTCAGGACTACCATTTTGACAATACATGCATGGTAACTAACATATACACTTACTCCATTTTTTAATTTTAATGTTCCATTCATAGTAAATGATGACTGTCTAGTATGCCATCCCTGGAGTTAAAGAAGATCCCCAAATTTGAGGTCCATCCAGGTTACCTAGCAACCAGAGTCCCCTTGAGCAGAGAAACAATGACAATTCTTTTTTTTCCAGTAACATATTGCACAAATCTACAACAGGAGCAGGGAAAATGATCATTAAAAGCTGGGTGGGTGGTGGTGTAGTAGAGTGGAGAGATTGAGCAAAAAAGAAAAAGGACTCATGGACATGGAAGACAGGGTGGTGATTGCCGTGGGGAGGGACTATAAGGGGACTACATGGTTATGGAAAAATATAATAAAGATTATATATATATTTTTAAAGTGACTTCACCATTTGGGTTCACTGAAAGAAAACTCAACCAGCAGGGGGCACCCCATCTTCTGAAGAATCTAAAATCCTCAATATCGTGTATTCCAGCCCAGGGCACCCCTCCTCATTGGTTCAACCCTGGAAGCACAGCCTCACAGAGCAGTTACCACCCCAGTCATCTTCCCCAAACAGACTAACATATCTGGGGCCAAAATTTTATTCATCACGTACTTGCTAAGGTCACAGGCCCTGCTTCTGCCCTTAAATCCTGGCACTATCCATATGGCCTTGAGCAATTCTTTAATGTCTCTGTACCTGTTTTCTCATCTTAAAATGGAGATAGTAACAGTACCCTCCCTCATAGTGTTGTGAGTATCAGATATTAATGTATTTGAAGTGCCTGACACAGTTCTGGCACATAATAAGCACTCGATAACCCTTGGCTATGATTAGTATTGCTTATAATAGGTGTCCTCTGGCAATTCAGAAGAGATAAACGCATAGCATTTGTTATGCAAAAAAAAAGGATAATCTCATTCTTACCCCACTGCTTCCTACCCCTCTGTTCCATTTTGTAGTAAAATATTCCAAGGTACATCAAAGCTCCCCAGAGGAACCTCAGGAATGCCCAAGAATTCTGCAGAGAGACAGAGCAGTCAGGGGGAACCACCCAAGGCAACTCGTAATGCATGAGTTTGCAACCTCTGGACAAAAGAATTTGTAGCCTCTGGACAAGAAGCTTAAAGACCCTTTCCCTGGGTCAGCCAGCTCACCCAGAGCCCCAGCATAGAAATCTCTCTTTGGTAAAATGTACACTGACTCATAAAAAGAAAGAACATTTGCTGGAAATGCTGAAGACTGCCTTGAGAAAAAGGCAAAGAAAAAAAGAGGGATGAGTCTATGACAAAGGTGTAGGTGGAGAAAAGCCAGAGATTTAGCATGATTGCTCAGGAAGCTGCCCAGGAAAGGACCTTCGATGAACAGAGAAGGGCATAGGAAATCAGGTTGTGTTAGGCAGGGAAGTGGCGCTCCAAAGATGTCCACGCCTTATGAACGTCTCACCTTACAGAGCAAAACAGACTTTGTGGGTATGATTAAGGATCTTGAGACAGGGGAGTCCTCCTGGATTATCTGGGTGGGTCTAATGTAATTGCAAGTCCTCACTAAGAGGAAGGCAGAAGCGTCAGAGAAGGGGCGGTGATGATGGGCAGCAGAGATGCGGGAATGAGAAGCTGAAAAAGTCAAGGAGATGGCTACTCTGCTGAAGCCTGCAGAAGGAACCCAGTCTGCTGGCCTACCATAGACTTCTGACTTCCAGAACTAGAAGGTAACAAAGTGGTGCTGTTTTAAATCACCAACATTGGGATGATAGTTACAGCAATGATAGGAAACAAAGACACAAGGTAAAAAAACAGGAGGCTCTACAAGCAAAGTCACATACAACCCCTGAATCTGCAAGAATACAGCAAGAGCAGAAGTTGGAAGCACACAAATTAGCAAACCAGAGGCTGAAAGTGACACAGGCAGTTGGGGGTGTTCAGAAGAGATGAAAGTGAAAGCAATTTGAGTCTGATGAAATTTGGTCAAAGAATGTGCATGCTTTAGCCGATCAGGAATAGCAAAGAGGTTATTATTGCTATTGTGATTGTTATTATTATCATGCTTTTGTGGGGGAAATTGTGACCCTTTGAAATGGATGGGAAGGATTCCCAAGTGTCTTGTCCAACGCACTTCTGCGGGTTCTCAGCCTCTCACCCACTTCGAGCTGTTATACAATCTGTAAACTATAGAAAACTAACAACAATGGAGGTGACTCTTGTCCACAGAGACGCAGATTCGCAGTGCCTGGTGGAATGCGACTGTGGGCCACTGGATGGATCCATTTTGCATCTATTAGTGGGTTCACTTCCGCATTCTTTTTTGCCTGTGTAAGTGTGGTTCTTGGATTCTCCCTTTGGAACAAGGTGTATCATCTTACCGGCTCCCTCAATTGATGACTTAAATAAAATCTTTGACACATGTTCATTTTATATCTATATAAGAGTAATGATTTCACATTTCCAAAAATTCATCCTGTATTAGGACAGAATTATAACATGGCTAAGAAAGCCCAAAGGCATGTGTGTCTGTCTCCATTCCCCCTTCCCAGGAGCTGCCTTAGGGAGGAACCCCAAACAGTTAGTGCCTCAGGACCAGGCACCACAAGGATCAAACCCATGGCACCTGCCAAAGGGTGGGGCTGACAGTAAGCTGTTCCCAGGAAGGGGACTCTGTACATCACAATAACTTTCCAAACTATAACCATCCAAAGGCTTCATATAGGAGCCTGGTGGGTAAGCGGTGAGGGCCCTTCATCGTCACTCCCAGCCACGCCCAGACAACGTTCCCCCATGCTGGGTTCAAAGGAACAACTAAGCATTCTTTCCACCAAGACTGTCTCTGTCTCCAGGACCGTGGGTCCTGCCATGAGAAAAAAAATTAAAACAGAGACTGAAAAAGAAATCAGGAAGAAGAAATGAGTAGTCCTAAGATAGTTAGTTATATAGCATCATGGCTAAAAGTAAGAAAATTTTAACCTCCAAAAATGTTCCGGTTAAACACATAAATTAACTTCAGAAATGTTATGGACATAGTCATGGGTGAAAATCATCGTGGATTATCGTCACAGAAAATTAGCATGTTTATTAGTGTCCCCACCTCAGAGCTGATGTCTCAAGTAGTATATTACTTCTATGTGTGTCTGATTCCACATAATATTCATGACATTAATAAGATAAGGGACATTTTTGCTTTATTCCTAGGTTTATGAAAAATGATTTTGTTTCTCTATTAACTAAACATTTGGTTCTTGCTTTCAAGTAAGATTTTGTTATATTAGAATTACAAAGTTTTATTTGGGAATAAGTATTGGACTTTATTAAATCATTTCAATATGTATTGAGATTATTTTTATTCTTTCTTAACCTTGTAATAAAATGTACTATGTTGGAAAATTACTCCACACTAAAGTACTCTTGCATCCCCACAACAAAAAAAATACTCTGAATGCATGTAGCCGAATTCAGTCCACTAGTAAATTCTTTTGCACTTTTATGCCTACATCAGCATTTCTAAACCATTCAGCAAGATGTTATTAACTGTGCAATGGTTTTTTTAAAAGGGCTTATTCTCCAGCTTGAGGAACGGTGGGTTAAAACAACATTAGCAGGTCTCTACTGCAGGAACATGGGGACGCTTTAAGAGACTGGCTCACGCTGTGAATCTCAAAGGCAGACAGAGGGGGAGCTACAGTTCCCAAACTTATTTGACTATGGAACTTTTTTCCAGCATATCTATTTCCATTTCCCAGAATGGCAGTCTGCAGAACACTAGTTTGCAAAATGCTGGTTAGTTAAAGAGCAAGACTTGTGTAGTTTGTTTGTTTGTTTCTGAAATCCTTTTATTGAGGGTTGGATTCAGGATCATGTTTGCCTAATAGAATAAATTTATTAAACTTGTCCATGTTTCCAAGGGCTTTTTAAAAATAGGAGCTATTCATACCTTGAAAATCTGAAAGAATTCACCGTGATTCCATAATACGTCTCATGGGAAAGGGTAGCATTTTGATAAATTGTATAAACTCTTACTCAGCCCTTATTTACCCTGCCCTAGTCAAATATCCTACTTTTAAAAATGTAATTTTATCAGTGAAAAAAAGTGTTCCTTTATTTAAAGATTAAAACCTGATTCATATTCAAGTACATGTTCTCCTGTTTAAATATGCTTCATAGCTATTGTCATATACACATTCTCATTTCTCATTTTGTTCTATCTTTCACATTCATTCACTGAACAAAGAATTTGAAGTGACTACCATAGAGCAGGAACCAGGCATGAAAAATGGCTGTTACTGCTTTTGAGAAATTCATGGTCTAGTATGAGAGACAGACACATAAAAAAATAATTTCAATTCCTCATAACAAGGGATGTAATAAAGGCATGCAAACAGGCCGTGAAGACAGTAATAACATGACTAACAACCTGGAGAAACTGGTGCTGTCTTCAAAGACTTTGGGTCCTAGAAATTTGACAGAGAAGCACACAGCAATTTGGAAAGAGGCTACAGATCAGCAAGAGAAGACAAGAATGGTGTGGGGAGAAAGGAAGGGTGGAATCTGGAGAACACAGGCTGAGGATGGCAGATAAGGCTGGTAAGTGTGTTTCAACCTGAATTCATTTTCTGTTGCTGCTGTAACAAATTAACCTGAACTCAGTGGGTTGGGACAACACAAATTTATCATCTTCCAGTTCTGACAGTCAGAAGTCTGAAGCAGGTTTCTGTGGGCTGACACGCCAAGGTATCAGCAGGGCTGTATGCCCTCCAAAGGTTCTAGGGGAGAATGTCTCCCTGGCTG
The DNA here is from genome assembly GCF_014824575.4 of Sturnira hondurensis. Classification (NCBI taxonomy): domain Eukaryota; kingdom Metazoa; phylum Chordata; class Mammalia; order Chiroptera; family Phyllostomidae; genus Sturnira; species Sturnira hondurensis. The sequence goes on along the minus strand of NW_028075797.1, from coordinate 963,274 downwards.
TTGCCCCTTGCAACAGACCGGTCTTTCTTGGGCTTGTGGTCCCTTCCTCCACCTCTAAAACCAGTGTATGGCCTCTTCCTCCCCCTTTGATCTCTGCCCAGTCTTCACATATCCTTCTCTCACTGTAACCCTCTCACCTTCCTCTTGTAAGGAGGTTTGTGATTGCATTGTAATGTAACATATTCACAGGTCCCAGGGATACAGATGTGGGAATCACTGGGGGAGGAGGGCATTATTCTCTCAACAACAAGGTCTTCGTATACCCTGCCTAGAGTCTTGGTTTTAAACTGCAGGCAATCAAGGGCCATGGGAGATTTTTAAGCTGGAAAGTGACATGATTTTATCATGAGAAAAACTCTGCCAGAAATATGGAAGACAGCCTAGAGCAGGGGCAGACCTACTAAAGCATGATACAATAAAGGCAAAGCAGTAACAGTGAGGATTGTAAGCAGGATCTAATTACTGGAACGAGTAGAACTGACAGGGCTTGATAACTGATCAGATGAAGAGGACAAAGCCATTAACCAAGATCAAAACTCTCCCAAGGGGAGCAGGTTTGGGCAAAAAGGGATTCTCCTTACTAGTCTCCTACTTTCTGTTCCTACCCCCTCTTCCATTGTCCACTATTCTCGCTCACTCTTCTGTGGTCCCCCATGGTTTAGGTTAAAATCAACTCTGCAGTCCAACAGAAAGGTACTTCGTGGTCTGGCCCCTACCCATGTCTTCAGCTATCTTTCTTGCCACTCACCCCATTCCACTCACAACTTTAGCCAAGTCAAATCACTTTATAGTTCCTTTCATTCCATATGGCACCCGGTTAGGTGCCTTCACTATACCAGCTCATACCGCCACCCCTGCCTGGACTATCTGTCCCGACTGTGACTGTGCACACATTCTCACCTTTGGAGTCTTTGCTCCTCTGTGCCTTCCTGTATGGGGTTCCCCAAGGACATGACCACTGCCCTCTCTGTATTGTGAACTAAGAATGGGTTCCCACTATTTAAGCACAGGAACAGGCTTGGCTCCTCCTTCTCTTGCTGCTGGAAGATAAATATTATAAAATCAAGAAAAGTGCCTTATTCTTAACCCCATTCTTGGTGGCTAACATAGCTACTAATATTTTATAGCCTCTAAATAAATGTTTGGTGAGTGAATATGTCCATCAGTGAATAAATGGGAACAATAAAATAAAGTCATTATAAGTTGTAAGATATATTTTGTCCATCATATATGGTATATTCATTAAATGGAATATCATTCAACCATAAATAGGAATAAAGGACCAATACATGCTACAATATGAATGAATCTCAAACACAGTAGGCTACGTAGAAGATGCCAGTCACAAAGGACCACAAGTAATACGATTCCATTCCTATACAATGTACATAAAAGGCAAATCCACAGAGACGGAAAGTACATTAGTTGCTTTGGGCTGGGGGCAGTGGCCATAAGAAGGGGGATGCAGGGGTGAAGGCTAAGAGGTACAGGGTTTCTTTATGAGTTAATATGAATGTTCTAAAACTGTTCATGCTGAAGAATGCACAACTACACAAATGTACTAGAAGCCACTGAATTGTACACTTTAAATGGCTGAGTTGTATGGTACATGAATTATATCTCAATAAATCTGTTACCAAAAGTATGTCATATTTAGAACCAAATATGACTCACTAATGATAAAAAGGACAGGATCAGAGCAACGGTGGGAGGCAGAGCCAACTAGCAGTGGCTTTCCACCCAGGCAGGCGGGGTGGAGTAGGGAAGTGACTGAGACCTAACGCATACTCACTCCTACTACCTGCTGTTCATTGTACCAGGCACAGCACCTGGATGTTCTCCTTTGGTTTCCGTGAATTAGACACTTTTATTCTTACTTACAGATGAAAAACTGGGGCTCAGACAGTTCCAGATATTTGCCTAATGGCGCACAGTTAGTAGGGGGTGAAAGCCAGGGTTTGAACCCAAGCAGAATAGCTCCAAAATCCACAGTGTGGACCACTTGGCTTTGTTTATAGACTTAGGGGTACTTTGGAATTTTTCCTTTCAGTTTTCTGCAAGAAAGAATAGTCTTTTAGAATTTTGCAGTTGAATACATTACTTTCTTCAATAATGAAAGTACTTAAATCTATGAAATTACTTCTGTGTAATTTTTGAGTGAACTGTGGCCATAAGCCATTTGGACTGACATAACTTTTTTGTCTGGATAATTTGTTTTTCTATATTTGATTTCCTTATGTTGATTTTTCATTCTCACTGGTAGTTTTGTCTCTTCAGCCTGGCACTACATGGTGGCCAGCCTGTGTGTCTGCACAGTTTCTGCATCGAGCGATTGGGATTTCATACATTTTCTTTGTGCTCTACTGCATTATCAAGTTTTGCCAAAAACCAAGGGACTCTAGAGAAGAAAGCTCATTCCATCCTTACAAGGGAGGTGCTTAAGGCTCCCCTGATATAGTAAATACCTTTTACTGTTTAATGACTTTCAAAAAAAGAAAACTCCAGTTTCTTCTTAAATGACTTTAAAAATAGCAATGGCTCTCTCAATAATGAATTCTTAACGCAAGCAACACACTTAGAAGTTAACAGAAGCCTATGTCTCAGTAATTCAAAAGGCCAGGAAGAACCCAGCCATTTGTAATCGAGTATTTCAATACTTGGAAGGCTTTTCACTTTAGCACACAATGAATGGCCATAAAAAGATATAAATAAACCTTCTTGTTAAAGACTTGGCTTCCTCTGCTTTTTACATAGTCAATTTGATGTTTGAATTTTGGCAAAGGGTTGCAGGTATCTGGCTTTATTTGCTACCTGAGATTAGATAAAAACATCACTGTTATCGAACCCCGCCATGCTCTTTCCTAAGATGATGTGCAATATTTCGAACAAGGATCACTTTGTTCCAACATCAAAGTCTACAGAACAGGATTTCCGAGTATATTATAGGTAGAAACCATTCTCCCCCCACCCTTCCTTCCCTCTTCCCCATTCTTTCCTGCCTGCTGCACACTCCTCCCCTTAAAATAACCCACTCCCACCAATTCTGCCTTCCACCAACCACTACATTTATAGCATGGCACCAACCTAAAAAAGAACAGGGAAGCACAAAAAAATTCATCATCAAAATTGTGCCAGAGAAACACAGGAGGGTCCTCAGGCACCAAATTCATCACCCCGCACACTGTACAGTCGACAGTGAGAGGCACATAGGTATCCTACGACCTCGTGCTGGCTTTTATTCACACTGGGCAGACTTTTAATGCCAGGGTCGTGCGACCAGAGACTGGTGTCCAGGTCATCAAGCTCGCACCAATCCAATTGATGACCTCTGTACTCTCAAAAGCATCTTATGGAAGGCTCTTTCCAGAAACATCTGAAGAATAAGGAGCAGAGGCTTAACTGGTAGCATTCAATGCCCACTCTCCCAGCTTCCCATTAAAGGGCAAAACCCCAAAAGACAGGAATTCAGCTCACCCTCAAAAACTAAGCCAGTGGTCAAATTACAGCCCAAGTCTAGGTGCAAGCTCCCCACCCCATCCCCAGGTATACGACTGGTGTGACAAAAACTGCCCAGGTCTGACTCTGCTCATGAAGCGAAGCCAGCTGGGAAAGTCGGCAGGATGCTGCAGGGAACCTCTGCTTACTACCCCCCTTTGTCTTCACATCAGAGGGCACTGGGCGGCCAAGAAACTAAGGTTGAGGCATACAGAACACTCTGCACCCCCAAATGCCCTCTAGTACCCCTTGTCTCCATACTCACTGTCTTCCTTCATGCATTCTAATGTTCATAGAAGTCAATTCAAAAAGAACTAAATGAATGTGAAACGTGGGGAGTGTGAGTGTCAGTGATACATATGGGGGGCAGTATTTTTAGGGACACAACAGTGAAAAGTACAGGTTCTGGCCTCACCACCTACTGGCTGTACAACCACAGCGCACACCTGAACCGCTCAGGACCTCATTTCTAACTGCGAACTGGATGTATGAATAATGCCTACCTCATATTTTAAAATATATGCAGTACTCAAACAGTGTGTGGCCATAATAAGCACTCAGGTTCCAAGCACTTTACAAGAAGTACATCATATTATCTCATTTAATCGCCACAAAAATGCTTTGAACCCCATTGTATGAATGAACAAACTGAGGCTCAGAGAAGCTACGTAACTGCACCTAGGTAAGAGCTAAGAGGGGCAGAGCTGGGACTTGAATTAAGATCTGACATTGAAAAGGGGGTTTTATCAATATACATGCTACCTCCTTGAAGGTCCTGCCACTGTGGGCGAAAGGATGACACACAGGGACAGAGCAAACACCAATCCGGTCATAGTATATGGTGATGATGCTGTTTTTCAAGTGCTTCGTTGGTTTAAAATAGGAGAGAACTAGGAAAATGACAAGATGTCACATGTCAAAATAGTTGCTGTATTAGGTGAAAGCTGACTAGAACATGAGACCTAAATTTGGAGCATGTACATCACACTTAACTGTAGCTTTAGGAGAGCTGACTGCCCATCAAATGGGTAGACAGCAGGTGCAGCCCATAACAGTCCACATACCCTGTCTGTTGGCCAGGACTACATCTGGACAGACCTTGCTTTGAAATAAAGAGTGGAAATTGACAGGGAGGTAGGTAAAACTACTTCAGAATCATACCCTAAAGTCCCAGGCGAAGAGCATGCCTCCAAAGAATTCAAGAACATGTGAATTTCATTCAACAGGAGCAAAAATCTGTAGAGAGAACAGCCTGAGACAAAAGGGAAGAGGAGGAGATGGAAAGGGTTGTGAGTGACAGAAGAATAGTGAGAAATCAAAATGCATTAGATGGTGATACAAGATGGATTCTGCACAAAATCAAATCAGTGATGTTAAGAATACACTTGAGAAGTTCTCCAAGAATGTAGAGGAAAAGGATAAAGAAATTAAAGTAATGAGAATGACAGATATGTTAAAACCAATTTTAAAACTCCAATATAAAGATAATTGATTTTTTCAGAATAGAACAGAACAAAAATAACAAAGTAATGAAAAAAGGAATAGAAAACATTTTTCTTGACCTTTGGAAAAATCATATTCTATGAAAAGAGATCCTGACATGGACATATCCTGGCAAAATATTTATTAAAATACCAGAGAAGTTAAAACCCTTCAAAGATCTGAGGGAAAAAAATCCATAGAAAGAAAGAAAGAAAAATCAGACTGAGTCCAGCTTCTCTGCAATAAAAAGTTCTAGAAAACACTGGACTATCATCTAACAATTGAGGGGAAGGATTACAAACCCAAGGAGTAACCCAGGAGTTGGAAAACACACTTGTAGTCTGTGATGACAACATCGTTGGCTATTCCTGCTTTGAGAATATATACCACCAATGACCATCTCTTTTTAAAAATCACTTAAAATGCACGTCCCAAAATGAGTAGATCATGTTATAAATGGAATGGTGGGTGTTCCCAAACTCTAGTGCCCATGTGGGTTAAGGGCACTTGGGATGTTTCTGGGGACCCTGCACCAAGCATTCTGTAATACTTTTCTGAGCTGGTTTCCTCTCCCTTGGGGTTTCTGTGTTACTTAACTCCTGTCCCAGGGTCGCAGTCTGCACCCTCCATCATGTCCTGCACCCTAAAGTCTGTGCTGAGTTTTAAGACCACTTCAAACAATAGCAGGTGCTTCTCTGTGCCATTCTAATTGGCAAACGCTGAATTACTTACCCTGCTGCACACTGCACACTGGGTAAGATTTGAGATTTTAAAAAAAAATTTAAAGAATTACTACACAGAACTTTATTTCTCCTTCCCTAAAATAGGGCAACATAAACAGTTTAAAGGGAGCTGTTATCGTCAAGCAACTTGACATCTGATTTTCTGTTTCTTAATAACATTTCCTGCTTCTTACTTAATAACATTTCTAAATGCAGAAGCAATACACATGCGATGCCAAAAATACAGAAAAACACCATAGGGGAAAAGTACCCATAATCCCAAAGCCCAAACAGAAGCAATGCTAAATTTCACATTGTTCACATAGCATTTCCCACACATATTCTCTTACATGAGTACTACTTTCCATATTAATGTATTTAAATTGTACACACTTTGTGGTTTTCTTTGTTTACAAAGTATCCTGCGATTTTAAAAATTCTCATATCAAAAAATTATTTTAGATGGCTATTATGGACCTCTCTTCCTGGTTTCACGAATTATAACTAGCCCCCATGGCTAAGGATGAGTGCGTGACCTCCAGAATGCGAGCCACAGGAGACAAAGCTTGTCTCTGGTAGCAAATGCTGCCTCAGTTTCCTCCCCCTGCCCCCAAAGCATGGTCAGTGTTGATGACGGGTAAGTCTCCTCACAGCAAGGAGCAACCTAAGCCAGACATGATCACTTGGGAGGCCATCACGGAAGGACTCAGGGGGCCTTGCAACAAAGAGCAAGCAATGGACCCTTGCCACCCAGCTATGTGACATAGCCCAAGTCCCCACCTCCTCTGGGAGAAGTGCTTCCTGGCTCTAATCCCCTTAAGCCCGAATACCTGATGAGGGGGGTGCAGCTCCTTGCTTTGCCAGAGCATGTCCTGGGGAAAAATCTGGCATCACAAAGAATTCCTAAAAACCTATGAAACCTGCTCTGCTAAGAGTACTTTCATTCATATGTTAAGGGTCTGAGCACAAAACCCTAAAGTTTCTGCAAAACCCCCTTTCCTGACAGACACTGACTCAGACTAAGCCCTCAGATTTCTTTGAAATGTTATCTACTGTTTGATCCTTGCCACCCTGTATTCCTGTGTATTACAATCCAATAAAAGCCCCTGGAGGAAGGGGATCCTCGCCTTTTTCCTCTGAGAAACTAGCCACCTCTCCTCCCCAAGCAGATCATGCCTTGGTAGTGTTTACTTTCATCCATGGCGGATGGAGGGACTTGCGGGACAAGTCACCCCCACAGATAGCATATAGCATTCCAATGAAAAATCACCTCACAGATGACTCAATCTCTGATCACTAAGCATGTATTTTGGACATTACAGAAATTATACTATACATTAGACATTGTACTATGCAATGAGGTAAGTAAATTTAGGTTTAGAAATGAAGTTTCCTGAGATCTAATCTTTGTTCCACTCCTCACTAGCTGTGCAATGTTAGACAAATTAATTAAACAATCTGTGCGTGTTTCCTTATAAGCATAGCAGAGTTTATAACAGTACTTAATGCAGAGACATGTGAATTAAGTTAATCAACACATATAAAACACCCCCTACAACCTGATCAAAAGTATTATAGATTTAGGTCGTTCTTTGTCCAGTTCTTTGCTATAGTGTGGAATGAGCATTCTCTTATATATACCTTTTTCTTGAGTTATACAATTATTTTTAAGATAAAATTCTTAGAAATGGAACTGCTGGGTCTAGAGGAAATTCACATTCTTAAACTTGTGTATATATTGTCTAATTTGGTGCTAAAATTGTACAATTTTACAATCCCACAAAAAAAGAATGAAAATGCCTATTTTCACATGGCCTTGCCAGCACTGTGCATCTACCTTTCCTCCTCCAACTCCACCACGACAGTGGATGAAACTGACATCTTGTCACCTCGTTTTACATTTCTGTTACCAATAAAGCTGACTGTATTTTCTGAAGACCTATTAATCATTTTGGTTTTTTCTTTATGCAAAACTTATTCCTATGCTTTGCTCCATTTTTGTTAGGAGTAGTTTCCTACTTGTTGCAAAACCATATATGTATTAGGGATAAGCATTCATATTATACATTGAAAATCTTTTGCCTCAATTTGTCATCAGCATTTTTACAAACATTTGTTTATAATGTTTTGATTTTTTAATGTTTTAAACTTTATAATATAAAATCCACCAAATTTTGTCTTTGTAATTTATAATTTTGGAGTTAGAGTTGGAAAGGCCTCCCCAAACCTAGGTTTTCACACATTCCGCCTACATTGCCATCCTTGCAGGTTCTCTGTGATTTGATATTTCATATTTAACCCTTTAATCCAAATCCAATTTGTTTTATGCATTAGCATAATGAAATAAGCTCACAATTTTTCCCAAATATTAACAAATTTTCCCACCAGTGTTTCCTGAATCCTTTTCTCACCAATTTCAGGTCTTTGTGTCGTATGTATACTAACCACGTGAACTTGAACAACCCACTGTCATCTCTACTCTGTTTCATCACTCTCCCTGCGGTGACACGAGCACCACTTTTCATTATTATAGTTTTAAAGTGAGTTCCAATATCGGGAACAGCAAGTGCCCACTCACCATTTTGTTTTTGTTTTTTAAGTGACTTAATTGGCTCTTCACAGCAATATTCTTCAGATGAACTTTAGAACAATTCTGTCATATTCCCAAAAATCCCAGTGGGAATTTCATTGTTGTTATATTTGAAACACAGCAGTTGTTATTATATTTGTTTTGGGGGCTGTTCTTCAAAAATATAAATTATTTATAGATTGGATATTCATTGTCTGCCCCTCTGTATTCATAACCTCATAAATAACTTTTAATATCTTGTCCTTGTCTTCTACCTTCTGGGGGTTTTCTCAAACCCACCTTCTTTATCACTGAACAGGTTCACTCTAATATGTATTCTGCTCCTTACTGCTTCTAACAGTCAGGCTTGCTTCCAAATGACTCTTTCTTATATCTCTTCTAAATTTTACTAAATTTTCTTCCATCTTAGTCTGTTGCCTTATCATATAAACGTATCTTTCTTTTATTTTGTCTCTTGTTTTAAAGTCTATGGTTTCCCTACAACCAAAACAGATGCTGAATCAAATTTGTTTTTGAAGAAAAATCTTTTTAAAAATATGCCCTTCCTTCACTTCTTGCAGGATATGTTTATCTCCTTCCATGCGGCAGATTTGTTTATCTGTCCCATATTGAGGGTTTTGTTAGCCTGACTTGTTCAGCCTGCAGTGAAAATAGATTTATCCCTCCACGATATTTTTCTCACCAGGCCACCTGGAAGCTGGGGAGTCTGCACCATCAGAATCATGTTGAATGACCTAGACCGTTATGTTTTCATAAGAAGTAAAGACCAGTAATCTACCCAAATGCAGACATTACCTGTCATGAAGCCTCTCTTTATATCATTCACTGTCTATTGAGAAGCTGTCGATACAGTTCCTGTACCATCTGTACCTAATATCAACATAAATAATAAAATATCAAAGACTAACATAAGCCCCAAATAAAAAGACTCTAAGAAACCACCCAAATGTTGATGAAGTCAGAACTTTGTACCATGACTAACAGGGACTTACATGACCTGACCACTCCCAGTGTTTTCTCCTCCATATGCTCCCAACTAACTGTGCTCCTGCCGCCCTGGCCTTCTGTCCCCTAGTTGAGTGCAGACCTCTTCCCACCTGGCATCTCCCCATGGCAGACAACTTTGTTTTTCTGATTTCCCTTCAAATGATCCCCCCTTGACCATTGTAATCACCCTACCTCATGTCATTCCTATCTCACCAGCCTGTTTTATTTTCTTGATAGTATTGACAGTAACTAAAATCATCTTGTTTGTTATCTTACATGTATGTCTCCTCTGGCAAAACTATAGATTGTAAGAGTAGGAACTTTCTCATATTTTCATTAATCTCACTCCAGAATCTAGACCAGTTTTGTGTAAGTATCAGACAGACAATCAGTGTTTTTAGTGAATAATGGTGGCCAGGACTCTGGGAGATCTATATTTTTCTCCATTTTTTTATATTTTGTAATGAATACATATTACTTTTATAGCTTAAAAGTAGATTTTAAAACAAAAACTCCATGCAATTTTTTACGTCCTATTGGTTTTCAAAGCTTTTAGCTGCAAATCCTTTAAATAAAATCTTTGTGTATTTTTCCAACAAAAAAGCAATAAAAGCTTTATTTTATTATTATCAACATATTTCTAAGTTCATATTATAGTACTTGCTCCTTATAAAATCAAGCAATAAAATATTGAGGCTGTTGTAATGAAAGCAAATTTTCAATTGAGAAGTATGAACGAAAGTTTCTGTTTAATGACAGCCTCAGATGACATTCACCTATTTTAATTTAGCTTTTTAGTATTGAGAAAAATCCTGATTCGGTAGACGGATAGTTTCAAATGGCAACAGTTTTTATTGTCACCTATTCTTATGATATTCGCCAGTTAAACAGGGTATATGCAAGAAAGGTCTTCTTAAGCTTATACAATCACAAATTTACCAAACTACATAAATTTTCACACTGGTAGTTTCTAATAAATTTGATGTACTGTGTATTTGACTGTGTATTATTTTTGTTATATCTCTAAACAGATTGGAACATACACTTAAAACACTCAGTATGAATAAAACACACAAGCACAGAAGCACATCCTCAGAAGACTGAAGTTTCATGTGAGGTATTCTGAAACCCACAGGGATACACCTCCTACTAGCAGTTGCATAAAAGTTAATATGCTGAGTAAAAAAAAAAATTGAAAAAAAACCCCACCAATATCTTAATAGTGGTTGGGACTGAGTGGTGGACCTCTCAGAGATCTTTATTCCCTCCTTTTGCTTTTCTGTATTTTCCTGGGATTTTTTTTATGGATGTTTATTATTCTGCAATGGGAAAAAAATTGTTCTTAAAAAAGCCAAAGGGTATGGCAATGTGGAAGAAACTCACAAACATAATGTACAGCTAAAGAAGCCAGAAACAATAGACCACTTGGTTCCTTTTATGTAAAATACAAAGGCAGATGAAGCAAATACAGGATTAGAAGTGAAGGTAGCATCTATCCTCAGGGCAGTCTGGGGGCTGGGTTTCGAAATTCCAGTCCAGTTTTCTTCCTCCTTTTCTTCCTTTCTTCTTCTTCCCTTCTTTCTACGTGGAGGTGGTTGGTAGTACATTCACAGATATGTGTATATCATGTCATCACATGGTTAGAGATTACATCATTTTCATTACCTCAAAAAAAACCATACCCTTCAGTGATCACCCCCGACCCCTAAGCCCTAAGCAACCACTAATCTGCCTTGTCTTTAGAGCTTTGTCTTTTGGGGACATTTCATATAAATGGAATCACACAATAGGCTTCCATGTCTGGCTTCTCTCATTCTGCATCATGTTTTCAAGACTCACATTCTGTTTCTTGAACTAGGTGCTGGTCTCCCCACTTTGTGAAAATTCTCTGAGTGGCATGTTATACTTTGTGTACTTTTCTGTGCATATGGGATACTTCAATATAAAATTCCAAGCAATAAAAATTTACAGCCAAGTCCAAGAAGGTGTTCCAGCAGGGTCCGCCTGAGGCTCTCCCTTCCGGAGACGCTGGCCCTCCCTTCCCTCTGCCTCGCAGGGGCCCTCCTTCCTAGCTGACTTAGCACATCACTTCCCTTTGTTCTCCTGAGGAGGACCATTGTGGGGAGAAGTTTGCACGCTCTCTTCTCCCTGGGGCTTCCCTGAGAAGGCCCTCCAAGCTCCTTTGCAGTCCCATTTTTCTGGTCTTCCCTGCACCCCAACAAGACTTCTCTTGTGTGTATCTTATCCTCTGGGGGTTTTGCTGAATGTGAAGAATAAATTATTTTGTGTTAACATGGTTTGTGCTGTCAGGGAAAAAAATTCTAAGATAAAAATGTGATTATTATATCTCTAATGAAATCTTCCCAAATGCTCTCCTCGGCGTTAACTGAGGCTCCCTATATCCTAACCCCTGAGGCTGTCCCTGCCCTGCCCCTCCCCCGCACCGCAGACCTCAATCTTTGCAAGGATCCGTGCTCCAGACAAGGGCCATCTTGAACTGTTTCTCAAATCCATTCTGCTTTTGCACGCACCCTTGCTTTTGCTGAAGCTCTGCCTTCTGCCTGAAGTGCCCTTTCCTTAAGCTCCCTTCCCTGTTTGCCTAAAGCATGAAAAACGGTGCCTGCAGGGCCCATCATAAACGGTCAACGAATGCTAGATATTATTATCAGACTTCATTGGATGTGCTTGTTCGTATTTATGTTCCATGCTTCCAAAATATGAGCCCCTGAGTACTGTCCTACCCACCTAAGTTGCCGGCTGATAAGGCCATGGCCTGCAATAGGTTCACCTCTGGGTTTAAATTAATATCCTGCCACCCAAGCTGGGCCAGTTTCCACATCTTTCAAATGGAAATATGATAGTGTCGTTAGAAGAACTGAAGAAGATAATGAGAGCAAACACTTGGCACATATTCTGGCCTACATCAAAGGCACAATAAATAGCTTTATATATAATTCAAGACTGACTCATAATAGATGCTTGACAAATAACCTTTTTTATGGTTCCCAGACATCTGTTTTATATTTCAAACCATTTGTTTTTTTCTTAATTACCGTGAAGGAGCTGAAGCCACTGAACACAAAAGTGACAAGGGAAGTCCTAAGGGCTTGATTGAGCAGCCCCCCAACCCCCACCACAGCCATTCCCAGGTGTCTTCCTCATCTCCGGTCATCTGTTTTGGTTAAGATGTTGAATACCTAACTTGCTAGGAACATAGTTCTTAAAAGGGTAGCACATTAACCTGTACAGAGTTATGCTGCAAAACACCTGAACACAAAACCGTGGATGATTCTTAGCCTGGAGAAAGTCCTTGAGGTTAACTTTGGATGATGGAGCCCCCAAATTAAAAAGAACTGGCAGGACCACCAGAGAAAGCCCCACCCTGAGGGCCCTCCTCGCCGGCCCCTCATTTCACAGGCTGTATGATCGGAGGATGAATTTCTGGTCAGAATGATAATCCCTCCCAGGAAGCGGGGCTGTCTCAGCAGAAACCTCTCTAGCACTGAGACGCATTCCAGCACACCTTGTTATGATCCTCATTAATGCGCCTCACGTCCTAGTTAAAAATACCCAAAACTGGTAACACGTCCTTGGTCTCCACTCCTAGCCAGTTGTCCAGAATGACCACTTTTGCCTCCGAGTCAGAAGAGGCCAAGTGGCAGTCTTTTGAGATGAAGGCATTTTCTGGATTATTTGCTTTGTGTCTCAACCTGGGTTCCCTAAACAAGAAACCCTGAGGCTAAAGTTTATGGGCCACAAAAGGCTAATCCAGAGAAGCAGAAAGCAGATTAGTGATTGCCCAGACCGGGGAATGGAACAAGAAAGGACTATAAATGTCCCAAAGGCTGTTTGGGGGTGATGGAAATGTTCTAAAATTGGATTTCGGTGATAGTTGTGCAGTGCTGTAAATTTTACAGTATATAAATTATACTCCAGTAAAGCTGTTTATTAAGAAAAAAAATGTAAGGGCTAACACTTTATTGAAAGACAGAATCTCCAGGGAAGCAAGAGTGAAGGGACAGAGGAATGCAGCAGGGAAGGAGGGGCAGCCACTTGGATCCGTGTCCTCACCTGACCCCTTCCAAAAGGTGCTCTGCCTGTGTGTCCCTGATGGGGGCGGGGGGAGAACGCTCCCACCAGCTCCCATCCTCCTGCATTTTAGGAGCGTACATAAACCCAGAGAGGATCCAGCAGCTTCTTGCATGTCAGGGGTGACAGAGACTGAGGTCAAGGGCACGGTTCCACGTGGTGCAGACACTGACTCACATCACTATGCAATGCCAGCACTACCACCTGAGGCCACACAGAAGCCTGGCCCAAATGTAAGTGGCCACTTCTGCTCAGCAGCGCTCTCAAACATTCAAGTCAGGGGAGGGAACAGGCAGCCAATACCAATCACTATTTACTTATAATACTTCGAAAGACTTAAAATCAAGAGACAACTCCAAAAGTATTTGCTGCCTTCACGTGGCAGCCATGGATGCACCATCAGGATCTCCCTTCGAGAAAGAACCTGCCGGTACGACATATGGCCACCAAGACTCAGTCCTTGTCAGACCTACCTAACCTAGGACTCAAGAACGGGCAATCTGTGCTGCAGATTTTCCCATTGGTCTGGCCAAGATCTTTATCACCGTCCGAGGCTCCCCCTTGCAGTCCTCCTTCTGGCCTCTCATATTTCAGAGCCATTATTATCTCCCTGCCTCCCAATAACCTTGCACTCCATCTCAGCATCTGCTTCCAGGAAGATCCAACTGACACACTGGGTGACCTTAAGTTACTGTGATGCCCCCTTTCTATGCCCATCCCAAACCCAAACCTGCAATTGGTCTGACTCCCACTTTCAAGGCAAAGGTTGTTGTCCTGATGTTCCTGAACCCCAAGGAGACAGAGTCTATGGGTACAATGTATAAGGGGCTGGAGTCTTTCAGTGGGAGGCCACGTCTTTTGAGTGGGCCTAGAAGTATACAGCAGTTTCCTATGGCTGTGTACAAATCAGGCAACTTAAAACAGCTATCTTACAGTTCTGACAGTCAGAGGTCTGAAATGGGTCTCACTGAGCAAAACTCAGGGTGCTGGCAGGGCTGAGTTCCTCCGGAGACCCTAGAGAAAAGTCGGTCTCCTTGACACTTCCAGCTGCTGAAAGCTGCCTATACTCCTTGGCTCTAGGCCCTCTGCTCTCTTCAAAGCCAGCAACAGTTGGATGAGTCTTTCTCCAGCATCATCACAACAATCCTGACTCTCCTGCCTCCTTCTTTCACTGCTAACCCTTTGATTATGTTGAGCCCACCCAGGTAATCTCCTTGTCTTGAGGTCAGCTGACCAGCAGCCTTAATTCTAGCTGCAATCTTAACTCCCCCTTGCCACGTATAATATAGCATGTGTTCTGGGGACTGGGATACGGGCATGTTTGGAGGAGCCATTATTACTCTGCCTACCACAGAGCACATCCCGAGTGGAAACTGCCCTGGCCCTGGGGAGGTGGGAAGGGGTCGGCATGGGTCCCCTGAGAAGGAAAGGCTGGGGTGAGTGGCTCTGACCTTTACATTGGTCCTTCAGCCTCGCCTGTCTTCTGCTCCTGAGGTCCGCAGTGACCTAGGGGTGAGGATATCCTCCTTCTGGTGGGCACCGAGCACACAAGCCGAGCCAGGTGCTCCTCCGATCTCAGAATAAAGCAGGAGTCAGTGTGGCTAAATGGTTCCTCCCTGCCCCCCAAGCTCTTTCTCCAAAAGAGGCACAATTTTAGCATTTTTAAAGCAATGTGTGAATATGACAAGATGTTAAAAGAAATAGTGAGAAACGCCAGAAAGGACTTGGAGAGGTGGCAGTAAATGCCTTGTGGGGGTGTTTACTTCCCCACTGAGGAAGCATAGCCCTGCCCCACCTCCAGGCTCCCCACAGGCTGTGTCCACTCCACTGCAGGTCATGGCTAAATGGACAGGAAAGATCCCGGGGAGCAAGTGCTGCACAGCCAGCTCCCCAAAATAGAAAAGCAGACACCCAGTGAGTAGCAGAACTAGGAGCCTCAGGTGGCAGCAGGTCTGCGACTAGTGTGACCAAAACCAGCCTCAAACATTATTACAGAAAACAATTCTATACAGCACTTGTCCATGCCAATAAAGCTCTCTCCCCCTGGCCTTGACACATCACCACTTCTATGGCAACCAGTGCACTTCAAAGGCCAACATGTAGAGACTGAAAAAACAGAATAAAAACTGAAGGCACTAAATAGCGCTAAATGACTGAATCGATCGCAAAGCCACATAGAAGTTCAGAGGTCAGCATCAAGGAAGGTCTGGGGAAAGAAAGCTATAAGAGGCATCTTTAGGTCCAAACAAGAATGTCCTTAAGCAGCAGTGAAGTGCCCAGCACTGCAGTCTGTTGTGGCGGTGGTCTGTTGGTTTTCTGTTCTACGGAGGGAACTGGGGGGAATCCCTACCCTGGCCATGTAGAGAACAGCTTGGTCAATGAAGAAATTTCCAAAAATTAAACGTCATTTTGCTTTAGTACACAGGGTCTAAATAAACATAACTGCCCTTCAATGAAGTAAGAGGAAGCACTGGGGACAGTAGGTGCAGCGCGCTCACTGGGGACATGAGTAGATGTGACCCTACAAAACAAAAATTGGAAGGCACTGTCGGGCTGCTCGGGCTGCTGTAACAGAACACCACAGACTGGATGGCTTAAAGAGCAGACATTTATTTCTCTCAGATCTGGAGGCTGGAAGTCCAAAGTCAAGGTGCCAGCAGATTCAGATCCTGGTGAGGGCTCTTCTCTTGCTGGATTTTGAATGGCCGCTTTCTTGCTGTGTCCTCATGTGGTGGGGAGAGGAACCTCTGGCACATCTTCCTCTTCTTTCAAGGGTGCTAATCCCATTATGGGGGCCCCACCCTCATGACCTCATCTAAATCTAATCGTCTCCCCAAAGCCCCTCTCCCTAATGCCATCATACTTGGGGTTAGGGCTTGAACATACACAAGCATTCAGTCTGTAGCAGGCACTGTGTCCACCATTTGATTTTCCTCTGGAGGACGAGTGTGCCTCATGACCCACTCAGCAGTACATTTGTGAATTCTATATCCTAGTCTGCAGGTAAAAAGCCACGGGGGAGACAGGGGCCTATTTTCATGTTCTAAGAGCAAAGAGATGCAGAAAATTGCAGATGTCACAGGAAGCACACACTGACATAGGAAAATGTGCCCCCTTTTATTTACCATCCTGACTCTAAGGACATGCCCTTTCAGCAAATATGCATTCATTAAATAAGCTCTGACTACGGAATTTCTTAGTCACTCTACCATCAGACCATGAGTACAGAACACAAAGAACTCCTCCCTAGTGACCACCGTGCAGCCATGTGTAACTGAGTCAAATGCCCTTCACTGAAGGGTGAGCAGAACTTCTGAGTCAACGTAGAGAGCACAGGTAGTATCACCTGACCCAACCTTCCATTAAAATCCATGCAGAGACACACACACACAAATACACATGCATGCATGTGCATACACACAAATACATATATACAAGCATACATGCACACACATATGGACAGGCACAGGCAATAGAATAGGAAATGTTTTATCAGAATAGAAAAAGTTTCCATAGCGGGATTGTCGAGAGGGTCCATTTGAGAAACGAATCCCGGAATAGGCAAGAGCGAGCTTCTGAACCAGAACAGTACAGCCATCAAAGGATGCAGGAAAATACTGCAACTAACTTTACATAGATTAAAAAAATTAACCCCACTAGTAATCAAAGTAAAACAAAAATGCAGTATTATTTAAAACTACGAAATTTTTGCAAAAACTTTTAAAACTATAAACACAATGTTGGCTGTGTGCTGAAAAAGGCATTTTCATACACCGTCAGTGGGAGTGAAGCTTGACACAGCTTTCAGGGAAGCAATTTGGAAATACGTTAATAACGGCCCCACACAGGCCCAGTGTCTTCACTTGCACAGGTCTGGATTTAACACAACAATCACAAATACAGGCAAAGATTTCTTCTAGGACAGCTCATCACAGCATTACTTATGATCAGGGAAAAGCAGAAGCACAGCCAAACCACCGACACAGGAGGGAACTAAATAAATGAAAGTAGAGGCATCACTCCATCAGCAGCAGGGCTCCGGGGCGTGCTGCGCTTCAGGCCCGCCCAGGCCCGCCGTGGACCTGTGCCCACCCCACCGGGCGGGATCTGACCCGAACCAGCTTTGCGCCTCCTGTTCGGGGCTGCAATCGGTCCCGCTAACCAAAACGGGGAGTTTATTTTCTGAGTGTGAGATGGATTATGTAACCTGCAGCCAAACATTCAGGGAGGAAATGAAGAGAGGAAGGAAGTGTTCACTTCCTTGTTCACAAATGGAGGAGGAAGGAACACTTCCTTCCTCTCTTCATATCCTATGATATGGAGGATATTGAACTTGCCAATAAATTTTAGTTATTTAGGATTTGTATTCTACAGTTATGTTCTTCCCAAAGGCTGAAATGGCTTGATATCCATGTAAACACTAAATCCAGAAAACAAGGTAGAGCAATTAAAAATAAGAACAGAAGGGGGAAGAATAAAAGGGTCTGAAAAATATTTGCCATCAGGCATCACAGACTGATTAATTGTTACATTACAATCAGGTACTGAATTTAGGCACTGTGATTTCTGACAGCTTCAGCAGAGCAGGAAACACTTTGGGTAATAGAGTTGTTACTGTCTGATTTAAAATTAAAAAAATAGGATGGTTCCGTTGAAAAGATTCATTATTACCAAGTACTGAAATAAAACAGCAATTTTCATGTTTCCTTTGTATATGACTTTATATAAGAAAGGCTGAGAACTGTCACAGGTGAAGCTCCCTCCTGTCTCATCAAACATACGCACCCACACTCTCCACCTTCCCAGCTGTCCTGAGTGTCCTCCCCTGGACAGTGAGGCCGCAGAGGGCAGCAAGGTCCTTAGCTCAGTCCCGTCCCTGTGCCTTCTCCTCTCCCTCTGCCGGGAGCTTAGCTGAGACGGGGCTACCAGGCATGTACCAGGTAGTCAATCAGTGAAAGTTGGTTCCATCTGGCTGCTGCCTCGGAGACAACGTTCTATTTCCCTCCAGATTCCAATGGAAAAACAAAGGCTGAAGTTCTAACACAGAGACATTGCTACAAGTTGCAATGCCGACAGAGATTGGAAAGCTGAGCTGGCGGCGCTCTCAGGCTGGCCAAGACCAATGGAGCTCCAGCCAAGGCCGACCCCACCAGACTCTCCCTAATGCCCCATCCCATCCCAGCCCTGCCCACCCTGCCCGCCCTGCCAGAGGACAGAAGCCTCAGTGCCTACCACTAAAATGCTACAGGTTTTTCTGAAAAAACAACGCTTCACTGCCAAGGTGCAAAACAAAACCAACCATGAAGGACTTCTGTTTGGCTGGTTGGTTTTCTGTGCTCAGGCTTTATGCCAATTTGCACGGTGGGGCTTCGTTCAAGACCATGCCAGAATCTGGGGCACATAGCCAGGCCCACGAATTAGAAGTGGCTCCCCAGTTCTAATAATCCTATGGTGCCTGCTCTAATCCCTACCACGCAGGTGCCTGATTTGGAGGGGCCAGTGCTGATTTCCCACCCACCTTTTATGACCTTTCTTCATATAGGTTGTGAAGAGGGAACAGATGGCCTGCCACCCTGGATGGGCTATGGGCTCCCAGTCAAACAGTCAGTGCCAGGACAGAGGCAGCACGACAGGATGAGAATGGTGGGTATCCTGGCTGCCAGATGTGCTGTCATCAGGCAGAGGGGAGAGAGATGATCCCATTCTCCGGAAACAGCAGAGCTGAACTTGGTCTGAATTGGGTGCTGGAGCTGGGCACACCATGAAACTGCCAGAAGAACTAAAACCAGCTGGTGGCTCATAAAGTCCCAGAGGAGGGAAAATGCAAAGGAAATAATGTCTACGCATGGAGCCCGCACAAGGAAACCGTTCCTTTGGCTTAGAAGTGGTCCGGAAGGTGATGGGCTTTCTGATGGACATTATGGGAAGGAAAAAGGAAACAAGTGATTTCTCCCACTGCTGCTACACGTGCTCAGAAATAAAACCCAGTGCACTGAAGGCAGACTCAGTCCTGCTGCTTCAAAAGAGCAGGCTATTGCCAGCGCTTTCCTTGAACTTGGACTTTCATAGACCCTCTGCGGTACCACCCAGGCCCCCGCCCAGCGAGCTAAGACTCTGATGTCTCTTTCTCATCTCAGGAAGGTTCCTTCCCTGGGCACCAGGGGCAAACTTCAGGCAGGGGCCGTCCTTCAGTGTGTCTCCTCTTCCTCCAGCTGACTTTACCCTAACTGCCCACTTCCAGTCTCTGGGATGGGGGTGGGAAATGACACCCCAGAAGGACCATTTTCAAAAACGTGAGCAGGGAATTTTAGCCCTGTTTATTGATCTTCATAAGGAGTAGACAGTATAAGGGGTCATTTTCAGTTTTCTGTGCCAAAGACCAGTAGCTGGACAGGGAGATCATATACCATTCAGTCTCTGAAGGCAGATAATTCAGCGTGTATTCTATTTTAAAGCCAAGCCTTCAGCTACCTTGATGATATTGTGGAATTTACACTGAAAGGGCATGAAATGTCGCACCATCTTGTTTGTTCCCCACTTCCATGCTCTCTTTGCTAGAAAATAAAACTCAGCTGCTTCTGAACTCAGCAAGCACCCACAATGTCTGAGGCATGCAATTTAAACCGTGTGCATTTCCTGCTGGGCGAAAGGGTAGAGGGAGAGACACAGCAGTGGAAAACTGTCCACAAAGCAGGGCTTCTTCTCTGAGCCACGATTTCTCAACTGCAAAATGAGCAGCACACCACCTACCTCTCAGGGGTGACACAACGACATAACACACAGAAGCACTTGGAACAGAGTCCAGAACATCTGTAGGTCCCTTCTGTGCCCCTTTGACACCTCTGTTTCCTCCCCTATAAAGCTGCAAGGAAGGGTCAAGGAGGGAGACAGCTATATCAGGTGACCCAGCTTGACCCTCAACATCATTAGGATTCCCTCTCAGGTGTATCATCCAAGGTCAGACTCCACCATCTGAGTGTTTTCAAGGCTCACCTGGCCAGGATGAAAGTCATCACCAACGAACCCACCCACAGAAACAAGAGAGCGAGCAGAAAGTCTACTGTGTCATTATGAAAATGAGACCCAGGGCACCAAGACACTGGGGCAGCTTCCCCTAGGTTACGCCATGGGCCCCAGGCTGAAGGTCGTTGGTCAGCCAGGCAAGTGTGGTATCCCTGAACTCACCCATGCTCTCTCCTGAGGGGCTTCATGCTCCATGGCCCCTGGTTTCATTTCTGCTGAGCCTCTCCAGTGTCGGCTTTCTGGCTCACCACAAACCAGAGCTGTTTGGAACAGGCTTTGGAGCACTGAGTCCCTGCAGTGAGAGCCATCGGCAATGCCTTCTGCTATTGTGGGAACTTGGGTCAAGCCGGCAGCCTAATCACGGCTAGGCTCAAGTCAGTGAGCCATCCATGGTCCATGGTAGATGGGCCAAAGAGGCAAAGTAGTGTGTTTAGGGACTAGAAAGCTTTCCCTTCCCCCTATGTGCCTGCCCTCTGTGCTCTATAATTCGCGTAAGTAATTATTCCAGGGCTTAGCACATTACATAACCACTAGTTAAAATGTCTGGCTTCCCCACTGGACTGAGAGCTCCTCTAGGGACCTTTTGAGGGTGACAGACATGTTTCAAAACTGGATAGTGGTGACGTATGCACAACTCTGTAAATGTATGACAAATCATTGAATTGTACACTTGACATGAATTAAGTTATAGCTCAATCAAGCTACTTGATAAAAACTCCATCACACATTAATACATGGCCTTGAGTAAATTACCTCTCTGGGTGTCAGTTTCTTTATCTATAACTGATGATATTCAATACTTGTGAGGGTTAAATGAGATTATGCCTGGAAGGTGCTTAGCACAATGCAAACACTCCACAAGTGTTGGCTGCTATTTCTATTGTTTTATGGTTGTTTTTGTTGTTGTAACTGGTCCAGCACTAAAGATACAACTGGGGAAAGAAAAAAATAATGTGAAAGAAAGCTTGAGTGCTGTCATAGCCAGGAAAATGGCTCCCCAAAGATGTCCATAGCCTAACCCCCAGAACTTGTACATGCTATATACATGGTGAAGGGACTCTGCAGGTGTGATTAAGTTAGGGGTCAGGAGAAGGGGAATTATCCTGAATTATCTGAATGGGCACAATGTAATCACAAGGGTTTCTCAAAGATGGAAAAGGGAGGTTGCAGAGTGAGAGAGAGAGAGAGAAGACTGCAGGATGCTGATGGACTTGAAGATGCAGGAAGGGCCATGAGCCACGGAAGGCAGGCAGCCTGGAGAAGCTGGAAAAGGCCAGGAAACGGATGCTCTCCCAGCATCTCCAGAACACAGATCTATCGATACCCTGATTCAGCCCTGTAAAACCCATGTCAGGCTTCTGACCTCAAGAACTGTAAGACCATAACTCTGTATCATTTAAAGCTGCTAAGTTTGTGGCAATAGGTTATAGCCCCAATAAGAAACCAATATAGGTCCCACACTGAGGAAAGCTTGACTGCCAGGGTAAGGGTGGACTTGAGAGATAAACTGGAGCTGTATTTTTGTGAGATTAAGTTTTGGGCAGTGTGTAAGAGGCACTGGAGCAGTAGGAGAAAGGGAGTAAGGTGGCCAGGCTGGATGATGTGCTTGCGGACCAGGACAGTGAGCCAGGGAGGCACTGGACCATGGGGAAGGGCATGTGGAAGAGCTGATGTGCCGGGACAGCCTCGGACTTTTACTGAGAGTAGAGAGAGGTTGCTAGCCTTACAGAGAGGAGGAAAAAGCTTCGGGTGTCAACAGGAGAAGAAGCTTCCCTGAGAACCCACCCACAATGAGACCCTATCTAGCTGCCTCCAAGCCCTCCATGTATCTCTCCCGAGGTCTAACACACTTGAGGCCAATCCGCCAGGGTGACCTTGTCATAGACCCCGAACTGTGGCTTCCATTCTTACTTAAATCCTGTCTTATTTTCCCAATTTCTTGAGTACCAAGACCGTCTCTAGTTTAAGCTCACGTGCACCCCAGATCCTGGGTCTCAGCAAACTCCCAATCAGAGGTCCGTGATGGGTGGAGGGGAGGAATGAAGGAGAAGCAATACTTCGGAGTTTCCCAACATATTGATTGAAACTTGCTTTGAAAAAACACAATAGATGAAAACTTATAAAACAGACAAAATTAAAGTGTGACCATGCCATACAGAAATGCTGAGTTCCCTTTGTGTGTTTTCAAAAGAATCTGCTTGCCCTGGCCAGGTGGCTCCATTGGTTAGAGCGTCGTCCCATACACCAGAAAGGCTGTGGATTTAACTTCCAGGCAGGGTACATACTTGGGTTGCAGGTTCAACCTCTGGTCAGGGTGAAGGTGGAATGCAACCAACTGATCTCTTTCTCTCTCTCTCTCTCTCTCTCTCTCCCTTCCTCCAACATCAATAAACATATCCTAGAGTGAGGATCAAGAGAGTGTGCTTTATAAAATCCATTTTGGAGGCAATCCTTAAAGAAATATCTCCACGGTATAAAAATTTTTTGGCAGCCGTACAGACAGGCTTGCAAATGAAGCCCTTCACAGGGCCACCAGGAGCCCCACACACTGCTGTGCAGCAGGATGCCAAGCAGCCCCCGAGGCAGACTATGAAAGCGCTCAGACACCTCCCAGGGGACCTGGCTCACTTCTAAGCACGTGGGAAAGCTCCTCTGTGTCCCCTAGCCCCGGACTCCACCACAATATCTCTCGTCCTGTGTCTAGTGTTATTGATAAATGCCAGTCACATCTCTGCTTGGTCTCCCCAGCTTGACCATACAATCTCAGAAGCTCCCGTTACGATCTCCTCTCCCTTGGAGCCTTGCCCACCCTCGGCTCCACTCTCACACACCTGCACTCACACCCCCTGCAGGGTGAAAATCCAGCACCAAGGGACGATAGCATCCTGATGGAGACAAAGCCCTGGAGTCCCAAAGACCTGATTTTGCACTGTGGCCCCACCCTTTCTGTACTAGCTGGTAAATCTCAGAAAAAGCACCTAATCTTTACAAACAATTAGTGATTGTTCCAATTTTAGAAGGGTTGTTATGCACACAACGTCTATCACATATAGTAAGGGCTCATTAAGATTCAGTTATTTCTGTTAAGTTCTTAAGGAATAATTGATTGTTTTATAAAGCCAAATAAGAACATACAAAATGCTCTAAGTCAAAATACTCAAGTAGCATTTAGATTTAGTCATCTAGCTTATCAGCCACCCATATCAATTAGAGAAGAGACCAACATAAGGGGTGATCTCTCCCCAAGGCAGTTCTCCTGGGGACACACAATACTGAGGTTCAAGCATTCCGAATCATCCAGGAAAGCAGAAAGAAAAGCTTGCATTAAGACAGTAGCAAAGGAAGCCCTGGCTGGTGGTGTAGCTCAGTGGATTGAGCTCAGGCCTGGGAACCAGAGGGTCGCAGTTCGATTCCCAGTCAGGGCACATGCTTGGGTTGCAGGCCACTTCCTGGCAGGGGACACATGATACATTGTGTGTCCCTGGCAGAAGCAACCATACATTGATATTTCTCTCCCTCTCCCCTTCCCCTCTAAAGATAAATAAATAAAATTTTTTAAAAAAAGACAGTAGCAAAGACACAATGAGAACCCAAGTCTTGTTATTCACTCGTGTGCGTCAAAAGTGCAGAATGGCAGATTTTTTTTTCTCTTTGCATAATGGTGAATCATACCAGTCTCTCTCTAAAACTCAGATTATCTCCACAAGTGGGTTATCTGGACCATCTGAACCACAAGTCCCAGAGCTAACTGTGCCATGGTGGGGGGGGAGGGGGAGGGGAACGAGGGGTGTGACTAGTTTTCAACTTAAATGATATAATGCAGGTACTGTTGAGTACCTGTCACGTGGAAAAGACACAACAAATGTTAGTCATTACTGTTTCATACACAGTATTCATGTCTCTGTCAAAGGGGCAGGTTTCCATCCTATGACACCACGCACTACTTGGGGTTCTGCACAATTTGGTTGGTGTACAGAGGCGACGAGTTGGAGAACTCATCAGTGACGCTGACAAGAGGCTATCAAATGGATGTGAGGGACGACAAAGTGCAATCTCACAAACATCCTGCAAACATCTGCTGGTCTGAATCCTGCTGCCCTGCCCAGGAGCTGGGGTCGAGGCTCCTTGTTCTGGATAATAATGGAGATGATGGGGAGAACCCAGGGCCAGAGAAGCAGCTGAACAGAGGACTGGAGAGAGCCCCAGACCTGGAGGGGCAGAGGCTGGGGCTGAGACACAGGGACAAGCCCACAGACCAGGCAGATGAGATGCCAGAACAGAGGGGCAAAAGAACCACCTGTGGGCAGCTGGGCATTTGAGGTGGTTGCTCCGTCTGATTCGTAAGTGGCCTCCTTCACTCAAGAGCCATCAGGAAACTTAGCTGGAAACTCCATCTCCTAGGGGCTCAACAAAATGCCTAACACAAAGGCAAATGGAGAGGGCCCCTTCTCCAGACCCTCCACAAATCAGAGTTCCTTTGGCCACTCGTGTGGAAATCTGTAAGAAAGCTGTGATTGCAGGCACTGGGGGAATGGGAACCATACAACAGGCAGCGCCAGGGAAATGCTACCTCAGCGAACACTGCCCTGGCCCTCCCTGCCTGGAATTCTTGGCAACAAATACGTAAAGAATCAGATTTTTGCCAGGATAATGCATGTGCATATCCAGCATCTTGAGGCACCCCGAGAACAGAGATAGCTTCCAGAAGCTTGCGAGGAAATGATCCCCAAAGAAAGGAAGCCCTGAGAGAGACAGGTGAGCTCACCAAAGCTCCAGGTAAAAGCTGGTTGTTTGGGGGATGTGTCCGCTGGCCTAGGAAAATGTTAAAATTGTTGCTCAGGAAGAATTTATGTTGGTTATAAGGGCACACTGAAACTGAGTTTCAAACCACAACTTTTTTTTCTCTGCCTTTTTAATTTTAACTAGAGCCTGTTCCTCTCAAGGAAACAATTTTCCATAACGAGTAACAGGACCTGAGTGAGCTGCTCACACCTGTCTATAGGAGTTCATGGTATAAGGCAGGGGTCCTCAACTGCCCGGCCCCAGACAGGAGCTGGTCTGCAGCCTGTTAGGAACTGAGCTGGGCCACAGGCACTCACCTGAGCTCCACCTCACCCCCACCCCCCATCTTCCACAAAATGGGTCATGAACAGGTCCCTGGTGCCAAAAAGGTTCGGGACCACTGGTATAAGGGATGTTGCAGAGAAACAGATCACAATGAGACAGAAACTCATCCCAGAGTGACACTTCCCACCAAACTAGTCAGGGCTATGGAGCAAGAGTGAGGGGCCTCACACCCCTGACCCACACGGACGGTCAACAGCCTTGTGTGGGTCGACACCAATCTATGTCTTCACTTCTTTATCTTCAAGTAAGATGGGGCACACCATGGCTTCTAACATGCCTCCGGGTGCTTCCTGTTAGAATACTCTGTGGCGCTTTGCTCTCTTAGCTCTGCGCACACTCTGAGTATGGGGATGATATTCTCTTGCACCATTGTAACCTGCACGCAGTAATCCTACACAGTCATAATATCAACATACAATAAAAATTTAGTGCACTACTATATTGTATCTGAAAACAGCAAAATTCAAAGTCTCCAAGTTTTACTTTTCTAAGGTGTTCATTTTCTAAGTCTCCCGGGTAAGTGGACTTGTAGGTCAGTTGGCTCAGTAGGCTAACACGATTCTACTGAAAAACCAAAAACATGGCTTGTCTGATGATTGAGTATGCCCAGCCCCAGCCAGCATGCGCAGCCTAGCACACCACCACCCGCTATATTAAAACCAACAGCACAGCCCTCCAAGTGCCTGTCTTACCAAAACTAGGCCATCCTGGGCAGTTGCAGACCAGCAGACACAGGGAAATGCATATTCAAGCCAAGGGTGACAGCACTTAGAGCTTTCCATTCCAAGTCTGGGCTCTGCCTGAGGCCACGATAGCTCTGAAATCTAATTCTGAGTTTCAGTATGAGCGACACCCTCACAACCAGCTCATTTTGTTGCATGCATGACTAAACAATCTTGGGTAGGGTGTTCCCCTAAAGTTTTAACTGTAATGACATGAGGCTGATGTCTTCCACAGACTCTCTAGCGAGCAGGGGGTTCACTTAAGGAGGCCTCACAGGATCTACTACTCCTATTGCTGCTCAAAGCACTTGGGGGAACCTTCTTCAGAATGTCCTTGAAAGCCAGTGTCCCAAGAACGCACATCCACCTGGTGAATGCATAATCACACAGGCAATATCACCAGCTTTGTCAGTCAACTGGTCCACATGACTGGACTCTAAATAGCCATTAGCTCATGCTAAAACTACTCTCACTCTTCAAAGAGAGAGATTTTGTCATCAGTAAGTATATATATTCCCAAGGATGTCTCAAAAGCTTGCAGTCAGTTCCCACAAAAAAGATCTAGTCACTCATGGAGCAAGGGCAGCTTTCTCGGAGAAAACTATGGGGGCCCTCACTCCCACTTATCTGAGTTTCAGAGTGGGTGCTATGCCCATCAAGTATAGCCTGCCTCCCAGCCTTTGCCCTTGCTGTTCCCTCTGCCCAGGGCATGCCCTTTCCCTTGGCCTATTTACACTGACAAACGACCCTTCAAAACTCAGCTCAGTCATTGGACCCTCCGGGATACCTTCCCTGAGTGCTCCCACCAGCCTCCCATGAGAGACCCTATCTCCCTCCTCTGGCCTTGTGCATACATACTTCCGCCGCAAGAACCACACTATACACTCTGTTACCAGTTGCCTCTCTCGATGGACTAAAATGGGGTTTAACTATTTTTGAACCCCTTCAACTCAGAACTAGCAGTAACTGCACTCTCTGGCACACAGTAGATTCTCAGTTAATATTTGCTGATTGGAACAGCTAAGTTCCAGTACGTTTGCCTGGGAATCACTCATATGAGTTTATAGTCAGCCTTCCGTAATGTCTAGTACTCACCCACTCAATAGGCAGTTACTGAGCACCGGATGTGAGCCAGGCACGAGTCTGTGTGAAGTGGTAACAGCATCTTCTAGAGCTGTCCATTGCAGGTTTTTGGTGTTTTTGTTTTGTTCTGTTTTTAATTATTTTAAAAAGTCGGGATAGGTAAGGGCACCATTCTGTTTGTTCCTCACACATGCAATGGAGGAAGGTTCCCAGACATCCTAGGAGACACATTTTCTGCGTCTAAAATGACAGAGACTGTGACTCAAACATACTTTCTCCACAATCAAAGGCAGCACGTGCTGCCTGAAAAGTGCAGGCCAGCATCACGGAAGGTTATAAATTAAGATCTTTTTTCTTTTTCTTTTTCTTTTTCTTTTTTTTTTTTTTTTTTTTACCATTTTAACAATCTTAAGCATAGAGCTCAGTGGCATTTAAGTATGTTTACCCTGCTGTGTCACCATTACCACCATCTATATACAGGACTCTCCCTCCACACTGAAACCCTGCACCCATTAAACCATAACATGCCATCTCTCCTCCTCTCAGTCCCTGGCAACCAGTATCCTGTCTCTATGAATCTGAAGACATAGGTACCTCATATAAGTGAAAGCATACAGTCTATGTGATCTGTAACTGGATTATTCCATTTAATATAATGTCTTTAAGATCCGTCTGTGTTATAGCATGTGTCACAATTTCCTTCCTCTTTAAGGCTGAGCGAGGCTCCGTTGCATGCATAGACCACATCTTATTTATCTGCTCTTCTGTCGACGGACCTTTGGGTTGTTCCTACCTCCTGGCTACTGTGAGTAATGCTGCCATGAACATGGGTGTGCAAATGTCTGTGTGAGTCTCTGCTTTCAGTTCTTCTGGGTATATACTCAGAAGTGGAATGCTGGGTCCTATGGTAATTCTATGTTTGAGGTTAAAATCTTAAATGTATTTTTAACCTTCGGGAGTAAGAGGATAAAATTCATAAATTTTTATACACTGTTAAGAAAATAAAATCCATTCTAGTGGTGAATTTGGAAATGTCAAGTTTCACTTATTTATAAATAATTCAAATAAATGAAATGATCATACAGAGACTTCTAGAAGTATTGGACAAGTACATTTGAAATTTTAAAACTAATTGGTTCTCAACTATTGCCAGAAAAATGATACCAAGGTTAGTAAGGACATTTGACATCCACAGATATTCCCAAAAGCCAATTTTATTCAACTATCTAAACCTAACCATTAATCCAAATAAAAAGAAGAAAACTTGATTTTTCCCTTCTTCTATTGTTTTGTTTTTCTTCTAAAAACTTTTTTTTCAATTACAGTTTACACTCAATATTATATTGTATTACCTTCAGGTGTACAGCATAGTAGCTAGACAATCATATACTTTACAAAGTGTTCCCTGGTGTTTTCAGTACTCAGCCTCCTCGTGTACTGGTTGGAGTCCATCCTCACAGTGAGCCGGCCTGAGGGTTGATCCCATGCACAATCGGGCCAATAGCAATCAAGATTCAATTACAACAGGAAGGCTCACATAACCCACACAAGGGACATTTCTGGAGCACCTAGTTCAGGTGTAGTGGGGTGGCGTACCATATAAAGTCACCCTACCAAAACTGGAAGACATCATCCATCTATCTCTTTGGGTTTTTTTTCACATTGTTTTATTGTTGTTTAGGTGCAGTTGTCTCCATTTTCCCCCACCCCAGCCATCCCCATTTCCCCACCCTTGATCCTATCCCCCTTTGGTCTAGCACTTCTATAGGCTCAGAGAGGTCAAGGCCCTTGTCCAAGGTCATTCACCCAGCCAGGAGAACCACAGAGTCCTGTGGGCTGAGGGGTCATGTTCTCCTTCTCTGGGGGCTATTCCTTTGAGTCTCCACACTGCATCTTTCCTGCACCTTCAGCTGAGTCTGCTCAGTCAGTGCCGAATGCCAGAGAAACAGGGATTTAAAAAACAAAGAGGTGGATGTTCCTCTCTGAGCCTACAGAAGTGCTGGACTGATCTAACCAGATCCTGTATGCGGACAGCACAGGGCCATGGGGCTGTGGGTCCTCACTGATCCAGGGGGAAGAACTCATTCCACATAACTGGATTTTCTACCTTGCCAAGATCCAGAGATGATTTCTACCTAATAAATTTGAATGAAAATGCTTCCAGAATACACTACATTCTTCTACTCCTTCTCTTTAATCTTTATTTGCAGGCCCAAGGCCACCGGGAGTGCCTGTTGTTCCACCTCCACGTACTATGTGCCGATGTTCTCAGGACCTATTGAAGAGTCTGTCTTGAATTGAACCAGACTATGCTGAAGGCTAAATCTCCTTGCTTACGACTAGAGACCTACAAGGTGCAAGAGATAGTCTGAACCTTTATGGAACTCCAGGAGAGAATTTAAGTTACATGTTTAAAGAAATCTCGATTTTAGTCGTGGAGACCCTGAGAATTGCATCCCAGCATTCCCAGCGCCCGGCACGTAGCAGGTGCTCAGCAAATCTTTACTAGATTCTAATAAAATGACAGGATAAAGATCCCTCAAAATATGATCATTTCAGAATTTGGGGAGTCAATTCAAATATTCCAACTCAAAGCAGTTCAACAAGTCCCTGCAATGTACTAAGCCCCTACGATGTGCGAGGCTCTGTTGTAAACCCTGCAGGGGTTCAAAAATAAATGTGTTCCTCCAGGATCTAATCTAGCAGAAACACTAAGACATACAAAAGAAATAAAAAAGCTCTACAATCTGTTATTGTGATATAAGTGAGGAATAAGCCAAGCCAGAGCACACAGAATGAATTCTGTGTAGCTGGGGGTGGGTTTTTGAGGTTTCATAGAAGAGGCGGCGATTGAAAGAGATAGGGGTGGGGTAGGATCCCAGCAGACTAAAAAATGGGCAGAAAGGGCTGCCCAGACAGAGGAAACATATTTATAAGCAGCTTGGAGATTTTTTTAAATGTGTTTTTTCTGTACATCGCTTTACAGAGAGAATAATTATTGCCTTTCTCAACTCCATATTCAGCAATAAGTTGTGCAACCTAGCACTGATTTTGAAGAGAGAAAACTCAAATTCCAATTAATTAAGTTATACCAAACCCTCTGACTCTACCTTTCACTCCAACGCCAACTCCTCGGTGCTGTATCCTTGTCATGGGATAGAGCAACAGAAATGACACTTCACCAGCCCCGTGCTTCTCACATGAGGGTAATAGAAAGTGATATAACTCTGCCCTGACCACATGGCTCAGTTGGTTGGAGAGTCATCTGGTATACCAAAAATGTTACGGGTTCAATCCCCAGTTGGGGTGCATATAGGAGGCAGCTGATCAATGTTTCTCTCTCACATTCACCTGTCTGTCTCTCTCTCTCAAATCAATAAATGTATCTGTTTATTGGAGGAAAGTGCTCAAATGAGGTGAGGCAGACAAACTGATTCCTCCAGAGGAGCTGTGGGGACTGACCACTTTCCCCAATCCTCAGCCTTCCAGCTGTCCTGCACTCGCTGTGCCCAGCAGCCCGGTCAATCATGGAAAGTCCAGTCAGCATCCCGGCCACTGGTTACTGGGCAGAGGCCGTGTCCCTGGCTTCTCCCACACCCACACATGGTGTACTGTGACGTGTTGCATTTCGAAGTTGAATAAATCAAGGACGGAGAGCTGAAGCAGCTTGTCAAATGGCAAAGCTGGGATCCTCACCCAGGTCCAAGGGAACCCTCAGCCCAGTCTTAGCTATGCTGCTGCTTCACAAAACTCAAAAGCCAATTCTCATCTCTCAGTAGGAACTGTACACAAACACTCTGAGTTACCATCTCTACATTTTTTCCTGTTTCATCAGCAACAAATGGCAGAGGAATGCAGCTGCCCACAAAGCTCCCCAGTCCCTGCAGCAATGCTCACATCATTATGCCTCCTCCACATTTTTTAATTGAAAAAAATGTCACTATAAAATGTCACTCAGACATAAGATGTACCTAGACTCCCCTTGTGTCTTTCCTTCCCACACACAGATCCCTCTCCAATCCCCAATCCCACAGTTTCCTGTTATCTGACAAAAGTAATTCCAGATATCTTCTTATCAAGGGGATGTCTTCCTGGGTCCGCTTTCACTGGGTCTCGGAATAAAGTAAGCAACTTCTTATGCAACGCGACCCCTGGACCATAGAAACCGCCCCCCCCTCTCTCGGATCTACCGAAATCCCTATCTTTGGCAGAGGACATAAGCTCTCATTTCAAACTTAGGAACTGGCCTTTAAATGCTGACACCATTGGTGAGATTTCCTGGAAACTGCTCTGGACTGACTCCAAGTGTGAAGACTTGGGCCCAGTCGAGTCACGTCCCTTCGCAAGCGCTACACGCCTTGGACACAGAGGAGTCGGCCTCACTGTTCTCAACGTCACTTCCCAGGCTGACATTCAGTGAACCCACAATTCCGTGGACGTGGAGTTCATGAATTCATACAAGGTGTACACTATAAGGATCAGATACTCTTCTGAGAGCTTGTTTTGACATCAGAGTATTGGGGAGAAGAAGGATTTTAAATGTCTGAAAGCAGCAAGAGAAAAAAAGACACAGAATAAGGATGTGGCCCCTTAGCCACCTTATTGTTCTGCCAGGACTATCTTATGGACGCTCCCTCTCCACCATCAGGCAAATTGTTCTCATTCCTATCAATTAAATCCTGTATAATAATGACCCAGGGCACCCACAGTGGCCATCTCCCTCCCCTTCCCCGGGGCAGCGTAGTCAGAGCTGAGACAACGTGGTGTTTTATGAACATATGAGCAAGAATCCTGAGTCTTGAAGCTGGTGGGGATTTCAACAGACCATCTTCTTCTAATGAAAGATAAATCATAATTATCATCTTCTAATTTCATCTTCTAATGAAAGATAAATCATAATTATCCTATTTCCTATACAGATGTGGCAACTTAGTGCCCCCAGTAGACATCCGTTAGTTTCCTAGGGCTGCTGGAACAAATTATCACAAACTTAGTGGCTTAAAACACACAAACATACTCTCTTATAGTTCTGGAGGTCAGAAAACCTAACATCAAGTGTGCAGTGGGCTGCGTTCCTTCTGGAGCCGGTAGAAGAGAATCTATTTCGGCACCTTTCCTAGCATCTGGAGGCCACCCACATCCCTTGGTTTGTGGCCTTTACCCCATTCTCAAAGCCAGCAACAAAGCATCCTCCAATCCTTCTCTCTCTACTTCCATCCTCACATCTCTACTGACTGTGGCCCCCATGCCTACCTCTTAGAAGGATTGTTATGATCACATTGTTCCCACTCAGATAATCCAAGATAATCTCCTCATCTCAAGATCCCCAATGTGGTCAATCAGACCTGCAATGTACCTTTTGGCATGTAAGGCAGTGTACTCACAGGTGCCAAAATGAGGACACAGGCATCTCTGGGGGACTTTTCTTGAGGAAGACATTTTTCAGCTTACCGCAACAGCCATTGAAGTTTCAATCTGATTTTTAAAAATATAATCAAAATCACATTTTAAGAATCAGGATAGTCTGTAATAGAATATGTTTTTGTTGCTGAGGGAAGCATTTTCAAAAGAATGTTTTTGGTTTTAAGGTGTTCCAAGATATAACAGAAAGGCAAAAATTAAATTCTTTAATCAAAAAGATAAAAAGGAAAGCCCCGACTGGTGTTGCTCAGCGGGTTGGATGACATCCCGCAGACCAAAAGGTCATCAGATCGATTCCTTGGTCAGGGCACATGCCTGGGTTGCAGGCCAGGTCCCTGGTTGGGAGTGTGTGTGAGGCAACTTTCCGATGCTTCTTTCACACATCCATGTTCTCTCCCTGTCTTTCTCCCATCAGTCCCCTCTCTCTAAAAATAAACAAATAAAATCTTTTAAATAAAGAAGGTAAAAGGAAAGCTAGACAAAATAATGATGACACACAAGAGCAGAGGTCAATCAGATTCCTTAACAAAGAAATACTGAAGAACCACATGGCCTGTGCTCAAAAGCACCTAGAAATCCTACAGTTCCAAATGACCTGATTAGATGTGGACATACAGATTCATCAGTCTGCCCAGTGTCTCCTCCCAGTGGGCACAGGCTCAGGGCACCACTGCCTGGCTCAGTGTCCCTGTGGCTGAAAATCCAATGAACCTGCCAGCCCCGTGAAACCAGATGCAAGTCCCAGAGGCACCATCTTCCTGTGCAAAGCACCAGGTGCTTGCCCATGCACAATTCATAGACCAGCATCCCAGCCCTGCAGAGAGGCTGCCCAGGCACTCCACCTCCTTTGCCACATCAAGAAATCAGAGCCTAGGAAGGTCAAGAACCTTGCTCAAAGCCACATGCTGAATTATGAGTAGAGGCAGAACTAGTCCAGAGGGTACACTTTCCCCTCTGGTAGCCATCAAATCCATCCACCAATCTTCACCAATGAAATAAATCTTCAAAGAACCTGGACTGATCCTGCTAAGGTCATTCCTTTATCTTAAATAGACCCTTCTCCACAATTCCCTACAATCCTCATCCCAAATCCTTCTTATCCTCCTCCAGCTCCCTTCTACTCTCTCAGACACTCCCTAAACGTAACTAAAAATTTCTATCTGGATGCATTCAGGTTTTTTTTTTTTCCATCCCCTGACTCCTCTTCTTAAAATAATTGAATCGTGTAAATAAGGTGATTATCAGAGGCTGAACCATTAGAGGTTAAATTTGGGGGCTCAGGAGTCAGACAGCCTGGGTCTGTGACCTGGCTTTATCTCAGTTGCTATGTGACCTTGAGACAGTCACCTAACCTTACCATACTCTTGTGTCCTCTTCCAGAAATGAGAATCGTAACAGCAAGGGCCTGGCTGTCTCGAGAGAACTGAATGAGAGAAATGCAAAGCCCCGTGGAGCTCCTGAGCCTGCACTCTGAACCACTCACACATCAGATGGGGGCATCCTTGGGGTGTCCTTTCCTTCCTCTCTGATAACAAGAGCCTCACCTTCCCTTAGCCCTCTCGTGGCCCCCCAAAATTCCCTCTGCTCCAGCATACTCAGACGCAGAGACCAGACAAACCTTCCTGGAGCTTATTTTACATGACTTCCAAACTCAGCTCCTCCGACTGCCTGCCCACGTAAGTCCCGCCCCTTGGCCTGGCCTTCTGAGCCCCTGGCACCTAAACAACCTTTCAACCCCACTTTGTGATTCGCCCACCTCTCACCCTCCACACTAATCATCAGAGAGAAAGGAAAGAACACCTTAAACAGCGTCCGAGGCCCAGCACACACCAAACTTTCCTATCCCCAGATTTTTTCCAGTTTGCCCTTTCTGTCATGGGTCACAGCCTTTCCCATCCTTCGAGGCCCAACTGAAGTGCCTCCCTCTGTTAGAGGCCTCCGCTGACCAATGATGCCACCCCCACTCCAGGACACAATCGCTCTTTCCGCTGAAATCTTATCGTTCATTTTGCATTGTGTTTTTGGCATTTAGTGGATTAAATTCATGTGGATTAATTGTAGTGCTGGAGATGTTCTGCACATGGACTATATCAGTGTCAGTATCCCAGCTGTGACATTGTCTACAGGTTTGCGAGATGTTAGCATTAGGATGCTGGGTAAAGGCTCTTAGCATTGGGACGCTGTTTGAGATGTTAGCATTGGGATGCTGGGTAAAGGCTACAGCTGGCCTTTCTGTTTTATCTCTCACAGTTGCATGTAACTCTCACCTATCTTACAATAAGTTTAATTTAAAAGTTAATATAAACTTATAGTTTATTGAGCACCCACCTTTACCACACAACACTTGAGATATTTACCTAGATGAGCCCCAAACCTTCCCTGATCTCCAGACCTCATTATCCAAAGGCCTATTCAGAATCTTCACCTGGATAACAAGAATCTCCAAGGTAGCAGGTCCAGTACTGAGCTCCTGTGCTCCCCCACCCCCACCCCCACCCCAGTGAATCTCCTCTCCATTATTCCAGTTGATCAGGCCAAAAATCTTGAGGTCACCCCTGACTCCAGTCTTTTTCACATGTTCCACATCCACCCGTCAGCAAATCTCAACAAATCCACCTTCAAGACAGATCCAGAATCTGACCACTCCTCCCAACCCTGTGGCCACCACCCTGGTGCCTACCCACCATTATGTCTCATCTAGATTAATACAACAGCCCCCCACACACACACCAAACACTCCCCTTTCCTGCTTCTGTGCTATTTCATCATCATACAATAAACTTTGTCTCCTGCCGCAGGAGCAGAAGCCCTGTGAGTGCAGGGAATTCTACTTCATTCTGTGCTGGGTCCTGGAGCTCAGAGCAGTATCTAAAACACCACAGGTACTCAGACATTCATGAATGAGTGAACAAATTAATGAATATTATGCCTTTGATATTTTAACAAAACACCTCTGAGGTCAACATTACTGTCTCTCTCTCTCTTTTTTTTTTTTAACAAGTGAGGAAAACACAGTTCAGAGAAAGATAGCAGGCCCTGCACAGTGTGAGGGCCGCAGGTTCCTATTCTGAGATCCACGTCTCGTGCTCCACCTGAAAGTAGTCTCTTAGCTGGGTCCTTAAGGGCAGGACCATGTCTGATGGATCATTTTGTAAATCTATTTTGTTGTTTATACTATGACAGTTGTCCCCATTTTCCCCCTTTGCTCCTCTCCACCCAACGCCCCCGTTCTCTCAGGCAGTGCCTTCATCGTTGCCCACGTCCATGGGTCACGCATCTGTGTTCTTTGGCTACTACCTTCACTATCTTCCAATCAGGCCTCCCTCCCCTTGTTGGATCATTTTGACTTTCAGTATCTTGACCTCATGCTTGAATATTGCAGGATGCAAAGAATGCAGCCTTTTATCTATTTATTAAAATGTAATTAACCACTTCCATTATTATTTCTCATGTATGTATTAGTGGTATGTAACTGATAGCTTAGCTCTCACACTTTTCTTCTGTGAGGCAAGGTGTGACTCCGAGATAACGACCCCTATTTTACTTAGAGACAAACTGAAGCTGCGTTTCTGTTCCTCTCGAGGCTCCACCAACTGTGCCACACTGCCTGACTGCAAACTAGACCAACCAATGCCCAGAATACACAGGCAGCTTCTCGGCTTTCTCACTAGCATGCCCTCTTTCTTACCCAGTGTGCTGCAGAATCTCACCATGAGGTATTTTTTCTTATTGGGTTTCCTTAGCCTGGCCATGGACAGTTTTATAGCTGTCTTCTCTACAAATACCCTTTTCTGTTTTTGTGGTTTTTTCCTTAGAACTTGCTCGGAACTGGGTCAAATTTGGGAAGAATGCAAAGAGCATGATTGTGGGAGTGTGCTCCATTTGTCTCTGCCTGGTAATTTGTTAAGGCCATAAACACACAACATGATGTATGAGTTCCCTGCCCTGGGTCTATTGTCTGCTGTCCCCACTTCTCAGCCTCCCAAGTGACCTGGAGCATCTCAAGCACACAGAGTCTCTTTCCCTATGAAGACATTTGTCTGCATAGAGACATGAGTGGGCAGTGCTTTATACCGAAAAACATATTATAATAAAAAAACTATCATTGGTGGTTCAGAGGAAAACACATCCCTCCTACAGCAGTTTGTCTGTTTGTTTGTTTGCAGAGGGGATGGCATCTGTTCTGAGCTCACAGCTGTGACATGTGCCATAAGTCAACCCTAAGCCATTAGCACCTATCTTGACATCTTATTGTACTTCAATATCCTTTAAAGAGAGATATACTAAACATATGGGTAACTTTCAAGATTTAGCAACTTGTGAGGACACCATTAGTGTTGTATTAGATGACACACTTTATTGCCTCTACACTTCAAGAAAGACATTCCATCTTGAGTAATTCCTGCCTTAATCATGGGCAAATGTGGCCCTGATCACAGCTGGATGAGGAAACACGCCCTAGGCCCTTTAAACCTGAGAGTACCCTCCTCTCATTTGACCTGTCTCCTGCAGCAGAACCAGCATGTTCCTGAAGCGCAAAGAAAGGAAAGGTGAAAACAACTGTGGGGTAAGGGAGGAGAGTAACTCTTTGGGGGACCAGGAAGAAAGAAGAAGAGGAAAGTGAAATAGCCTAGTATAAGTACATGGCACAAAATAAATGCTCAGGAAATGTGATCCCTCTCCCTTGATATCCCTGTTTGCCCAGCACAATAACATCAGCAAAATGTTGTTGAATTCTAAGTTCACACCACCACGGTGGCACATTGGGGTGGAAGGCCCCCTGTGGTCTGAGGACCTCCAGAGGTTCTACGGGGAAGGCTCGTGGGCAAGGCCAGAATCAGGGTTCTCGGCACTTCTGCCCTCTACACACACACACACACACACACACACCAGAAAAAGATGAAAACGTGACCCAATTCCAGATTCACAACTAAGGCTTAGTTTTGTTCTTTCACTTTCAAATGAAATGAATGCTTTGCACTTTCCAGTTTGGTTCAATCAACTCCTTTTCAACTGGCCAAGGCAGGAGAAAGAGAAAAGAAATTCAGGGTTTCCCGCCACTCTTACTGCTTCCCTCTGGCCTGCCAAGCAGTGAGATTAACACCCAGCCCCTACAGGGCACTCTGCCATGTGCAAGTCACCATGGGCACCCTGCCACATGCTTTTCCTATGAGGTGGGCACTATATGCCCCACTTTGTGGATGAGGGCACTGACATATGTGTGTTTAAAACCTGCCCAAAGGCACAGAGATGGTCAACGACAGATGCAGGATTTGCATCAAGTTCAGTCTCAGTCCAGAATCCCTGGCATTCGCCACTGCAGGGAGGAAGTCCAGCTCTCCATCCGGGGCCTGGGGTTTGCCTGGGGCAGTCCTGACTATAAGCAGGTGACTTCTGAAGTAGCACAGTCTCTTTTAGATCTATTTTGCAGAGTAAACTACAGTGTTTTTCTACGACACCCTTAAGAAGAGACTTGGCATCATCAGCGGTTGGAGCAAACTTTGAAAATCTAACACAGCCCATGAGTTTAGGCAAGTTTCTGACTCAAACAAAGTTTGAAAGAAAGGGGCCCTGTCAATCAACCCAAGAAATTAATTGGGTGCAAAGAGGTGACCTATTTTTAATACAGAGTTCTTCCTTCTGAAAGTGGATTCTGGCTTTTGAACAGATGATAACCAGGGGGACCACATGTGGCATGTAAAACGCAGTTAAAGGATATGAAGACGCTTAGCTGGAAACAGGGTGCCTCTCAAATCCCATCACCAGCAACCATCTGAAGTCAAAGAAATGAATGCCTGATGGGCCTTGGGGTTCAGCCTTTGGTCCTTTCTTTCATCCATCTCTTCAATATAACAAAGATTCTAAAACTTTATCTCCTGCCTAAATGCTCTAAGCTCCAGAATTCAATGTCCAAAAGCCCGATGTCCAAGGCTGTCCCACAATCTCCATCCAATGGGACAGCCTTTGTTTCTCATCACCTTCTTCCTACCCTGTTCCACCACCCACACCTAATTACCTAATTAGGCAGCCACACACCTGACTCCTCTTCCACCTCGCCCACCCCACATCCATACATCAAGACCTGCTCTGGTGGAGACGGTATACCATGGAGTTAATGAAGGTCATGAACTTCAGTGTCAGAGAAAGCTGAGCATGAATCTCATCTACCAATTATTAGCTGTGTGACCTTGGACAGGTGATGTCATCCCTTTCACACTAATTTCCCTCATGTGTGTAATGGGGACAACGACACCTCCCAGAGTCGATGCAGGCATTAAACTGGATAACATGAACATGGCCAAGTGTCTGCACCTTTAATTTCCCAAGCCCACTTCTCTGCCCGTTTGGACTGGCTAAGGTTAGGCCCTCCCTGATTCTCCCCTGACTATGGGAATGGGCTCCCGGTGGTACCCCAGCCTCTAGATCCACTCCCTGGAATGCTATCTCTACTCCACAACCAATGCAATCTCTGTAAAGATGAGTAAGGCCTCACGAGCAAGCAACAACACACCTTGTGCCATCTCCCCAGAGAGAGCCAAACAAATCCTTTGTGTAGTGAGGAGTATAAGAGAGGCCCAGTTCACAAGGCGTCGATCAGCCATTGGTATGACTTTTGTTCAACCCCTTCTGTTGAACCCATTTAAGAACATGACAAAAGTTGTATCTCTTCACCCCAGAAAAAAGCACTACTCATAAACATACACAATATTCAGAAATTCCAAGAGAAGCACAGGCTTCAGGTTCAAAGCCCCTGACTTAGCACATTCTTTGGCTTGGCCCTTAGCAACGACGAAGCTCTTCGGAAGCCTGTCCTCTAGGCTGACTAACCTCAGTCTCTGGGGATTCGAAATTCAGAACAACACGTTTCTTAATTTGCATATTCAGGGTCTTGAAAACCTAGCAAGAGAATTCAGCGGGAAGCTCAAGGCATTTTTCCCAGAAATAGATGGCACCTCTGAAGGGTTCTTAAAGAGATTAGCATAAAATTATGATCAATCATTCACCTGAAAGTCTCAGAAGTTCTTTCAGCCCCAGTAGGTGCTGGCTGAGAAACTGCACATGGCTGTCTGAAGAGAGGCCCTGCGGAGGTACAGGAAACACGGTTCTCGGGTTTGTCCCCACGATTCTCCTTCCCTACCTCACCTACTTGGACACCAGATGGCAGGGAGACTAAGCTCTCTAAACTTTCCTACAAATTGCATGGAGGCACCAGACCAAGAATTTTAGGACTCATCCCCAGTACCATGCTTCTAGGCAGAGATGCTAGACTGCAACCCAGATGGTCCAGCTACATATCCTGAGGCCCATGTCACTGGGTATCAGCAGAGCAATTAACGGCAAAGCACAGACAACTGGCACCAGCCTAACTACTCCTACACCTGGTTGTGCAAAGGGTGGCACACTCCTTAGGCCAGCATCACTTCAGGTCCTAGGGCCTACTTATTTCAGCAGCTTTATGAAAAAAAGAAGATATCATTCTCATAACACAAAAAAAGGCCTTAGGGTAACAAACAATTAATATTGAAGTTGATGTTTACAGTTTAGAGAAAAAACATTAAAACAAAAAATAAAGACCTTGAATTTTAATCAAATAAAGTCAGGGGAACCCTGAGGAAGTAGGAAGAAGCTGGGTAAGGGAACAGCAGGGGACAGGGATGCTACCGTTCACAAAAGCCACACCCCGACCAACCAATGGGCAGGCTTTTTCATTTCCAGAAACCATCAGAAACAGCATCCCACTTCAGAGAGGAAGGAATGGAAATCTTCCTTCTAGTGTGTTGGACACAAAGAGCTGACGATGTCCCCTTCTGATGGGGGTGTGAGTTCTGGTCATCGAGCTGTGATTTCAGGCCCTCCCCATGTCCCCTTACCATCTTTCCTCTAACCCATATAATAAATATTGTGGGATACATCAAGTTTTCTTTGTTTTTAAGGACATATACTGCCATGGGCACTCCTCATCCTTAGGAGCCTTTCAATGAGAACCTGTAAGGTTTAAATTTCCGACCACCCAGAAATTTCCGACCAAAGTCCAGGTCTTAAAGGATCCTTGTTCTAGTTCACAGGTCACAAACACAAGGCCCGTGGGCCGAATCCAGCCCTCCACCTTGTTTTATCCAGCCCAGCACTTTGTTTTACTCAGTGGCAGCACTGAGCTCTTTGCCTCTAGTTAAGGAGTGGTTACATTTATAGAGTCCCAAAAATTACATTCAGGCCTTTGAAGGCAACTGTGAGGCTGATGTGGCCCTTGGTGAAAATGAGCTTGACACCCCTGTTCTAGTTCTCAGGACAAGAGAAGGTTTAGAAACCAGTGTTGCTGTGTCCCTTTTCCTCTCCTCTCTATGACAATTTAGACCCTGACCTTCACACCAATGAGGACTGGGTCTTGGATGAGGCAAAGGGGCAAGGAAAGGTGTTCTGATGAGCTCAGAGCTAAGACACAGAGAATCACTAAGGGGTGCCCAGATACGTCCACTTTAATAGGCCTTTCCAATTAGGGGCACTCACATTCTGAAGTGTGTCTGTCCTAACAGGACAATTGCAT
This sequence comes from Sturnira hondurensis, assembly GCF_014824575.4. NCBI lineage: Eukaryota > Metazoa > Chordata > Mammalia > Chiroptera > Phyllostomidae > Sturnira > Sturnira hondurensis. The sequence continues at coordinate 921,988 of NW_028075797.1, read as the reverse complement.
AATACTGACTAGTGTTTTTGCTTTTTCCTCTGAAGAGCCAACTCTCCCCCAGGCTGGAGTAATAACCCTCTGTCTGGGTGTGTCTTGTCATGACAGTCATCATCGTCATCATTGTCATCGTCATAACAACTGCAACAATTACTATTACTCATACCATTGTTATTTATTGGGCACTTCCTGTATGCCAAATATACAATAGTAACTCACTCTGCTTGTATTCCCTCATACTACCTCTGTAAAATATATACTATTACAGGTGGGAAAACCAAATGCCATGGAGCCCCAAAGTAGGTAACCTAATCATCTATAATACTTCCTTTTCAAATGCCATGTATGATCAACTACACTTCACTGCCATGTGTATCATCCTGATTCCACTCTTATATAGGATGAATAATCAGGAATAATTAGCTCACTTTGCCACAAACTCCTCTTATCAGAAAACCTGGCATTCATTTATTCAACAGGTATCTCTGAGCAGTCACTATGAGCCGGTGCCTTCACTATGTTTGCTCACAGGGATGAACCTGATGTACATAGGCCCCACCCTCAGGGGTGGGACCAACGGACCAGAAGTTAATGATCTCCTGGAGGCCTCCAGGGTCTGTGCCATCCCACCTTCCCTGCTGGCTCTGCTGAACTTCTTCCTTTCACAAATGAATTTGAAATATAGTCTGTATATATTATAAAAATAACAAATCTCCAATGCTTTGAAATTATAGATCCATCATTTCCAATCATCTTCAGTATTTCCTCTTCAAAAATAGTAAGCAGGAGATTCCTAAATGTAGTATTATATGTAAGACACTAATTTAAATACTGGAAAATAGGGTTAGAGGTTGGATTTCTTGTCTGTGGATACACAGTTGCCCATTCAGTGGGTTTAGGTCCATATGACCAAAAAAGCAAAATAGAAATTAGTTTTTCTCTGTTCCACTATCTTCAGACACCTGGGCTCCTTCCAACTCACCACTCTGTCACCCAAGGGTGACATTCCTTTGGTGTCAGATAATGGCAATCCCATCCAGTAATAAGAGGAGGATAAGAAAAAGATGCACCAAAGTGCACCAAAGTTACCCAATGTCATTGCTGCTTACACCTCATTGGCCAGAATTTACTAATACGGCCACACCTAACTCTTAAGGAGACTGGGAAATGTAGTCTTTATTCTAGCATCCATTTGCCCAGCTAAATGTCTGCTATTACAAAATTATATTGGGGAAGAGCTAATCACCTCTGTTGCAGCTGCTCACTAGTACAACTGAGAGGGGAACTCTGGTCTGAGGGACTCCAGAGAACCTACTCCCCTAAATAGCAGACAAGTTTTGGAGAGAGAATGAAGAGGGAAAAGAGATCAAATATATGGTGGTGAAAGGAGACTAGGCTTTGGGTGGCAACCACACGTAGAGTATACAGATGTTATACTATAAAGCTGTACACCTGAAATTTATATAATGTTATTAACCAGTATTACCCTGATACACTGAATAATAAATAAATAGGAGAAAAAAGATCAGGTAGGCTTTAATTCCTGTTTTTATAGCAATGATCATTGGCCCTCTCTTCACTGCAGAAAGAAAATTCTAAGTATTATTTTAGAACTTTCTATAACATTTCACAAGCTTTCAATTCAATAGCAAGGAGCCATCTCTAAGCCAATTCATATCATCTTTGAAGCTTTTAAAATATATCTGATAATTCTTTGATACTCCTCCCTTCAAAAAATGGAGCCTAATTCCACTTACCTTGAATGTGGGCTGTGTTTAGTGACTCACTTTTAACAAATACATGTGGCAGAAGTGACAATCTGTGACATCTTAGATGAGATCATAAAATGAGTATTCATTCCAGAAAAAGCCAAATCCCAGTCCTATGGAGAGGTCCTTGTGGGAGGAGCTGAGGCCTCCAGCCAAGATCCACATGAGTGAACTTGAAATATTTCCCAGTCCCAGTCAAGTCTTCAGATGATTGCAATCTCAGCAAATGTCTTAACTGCAACCTTTTGACAGAATTTGGGTAAAACCAGCCATCTGCACCATTCCTGAATTCCTGATGCACAGAACTGTGAGATTTTTTTTTTTTACTTTAAACCAAGAAGTTTGGAGTAATTTGTTGCACAGCAATAACAATACAAGCATCAACGTAAATTCAGTGATCTGCTAGCTTGAGAATTAGAGAAATTAGAAATGACCACCTTGATAGAGAAAATTTGTATTTTAAATAACTATGTTCTAGCTTACCACCTGCTTTTTAATTGTTTGAAGCAGCGATTACATGAGGTGCCCTGGATGCCACTGTGAAGAGGAAAGGCCAGTGAACAGCCCTGCTAGAATGTACTGCTAACTTCACATCCCTACGTAGTCCCAGGAAACAGCTGAAGCTGCTGTTGGCCAATTACCACCAGGAGAGACAACGCAGAATCAATAAAGCCGACATCAAAACAATGAGTTTTGGCAAACACTCTTCAGCAACCAGATGAATAATGCTGAACAATTCTACTCCACAGGTCAACTTATTGAATTACCTGAGGAAGTGCTATGGGGCTTAACTACTTTAGATCTATTAGGATGCACTTCTGCTGAAAGTGGAAGGTTCCACGGGAACAATTTCAAAGTTAGTTTATGATAGAAATGAGTGGTTTGTATCTCCTGTTCCTCGAATATCCCAAGTCAAGCCCTTAAACTTTCATGCAAGATATCACTTCTTCCTACCTTCTCAAGCAGGGCTCTTATGAGTAGGGAATCAAAGAAATGTGTTCTACAGCATACATAGAATCATCTGATGGGAAGGCTTGGTAGACTACAATCTGCCCTCGTCTCTCAGCAGCTAGAGAGTCTAAGATTAGCACCTCATCCTTCACTAACAACCACCACTATCAGAAGCCACTACTACAAGTAGAAATAGGTTAAAAAAATGCTTTTATATTGGGTATTTTTATTATGGGCCAAGGGCACCTATTTAAGACATAAATGAGAAGACTATTCTTTTAATGGGACACATTACAGCTTTCATTGGAATAATGAAACTCATGTTACCATCTTGCCCCAGCCAATCCAAAGCCTGGAGCCAAATGTAATGCTCATCCACATGTATTTGTTTTAGAGACTGTCATAATTTGTCTTCCTCTTTATATGTGGGTTTTTATTTTTTACTTCTATTTTGACAGCCTTTGCAGTTCATGTTTCTTCTTTTATCACACAATGTCTCGATCACTTTTGGAAACAGGTACCATATAGATTACAAATGAATAAAATGAAAGCGGCAGGGATGGTACCCAGGCTCCCTTCTTGACCACAGCTATCAAAATACACTTTCTGAACAAGACGCAGAAAATTACAAGAAGATTTAGAATAAATGTCCCTTTAAAGAGAGGGCCCTTGGAAGCAGCTCCCATCAGAGAAGTCCCTCTGTACTCTGCAAGCAGAGCTTCATAACTTTGCACACAACAATTCTCTGTCAAAGCTCAAAGGCAGGTCAGTTGCCCAGGAGGAAAGAACCCACACAGATAAAAGGCCCAGGTTGTAAGGCTAATTCCCAGCCTGAGAGCAGAGCTGTGTATCTGGAATTCCTACCCTGGTTGGACAATGGGCTTCATTGTGTAGGTCTTATCGCCTCCTCTGGAGGAGTGAACTTTGAGCCACCAGGTCTCTCATATAGGAGTCATGAGCTTCTCTTCTTGTGACAGTAGTGTTTCTGCCTCCTTAAAACCCCTTTTGAAGAGGCTGCAGAAGGAAGTGTCTCATAAAGGCAAGTAGGGTATGTCTCTGGTTTTTCATCAACCAGCAAAAGTAAAGGAGAGAAAAAAGGAGGTGGGGGGAGACTCTTCTTTACAAGAAAATATACGATGGACCAGGTGGGTGGGAGTGGGGAAAGGTTGTTCAGAAGGTCTGGCACAGAAGCCAGGCCCCTTCCAGCATGAACTCATGCTCATCCCCAGCCCTCCCAGGCTGCAGGGCATCTCTGCTCCCAGTGAGGAGCACACTGGGCTCACACAGAGCTTTAAAAATATCTCTCCACCCACAGGAAGTTTGACTAATCAGCCAAGTTCTCACCCATGTGTCACAGCGCGGTGGCAGTGATGGGCATGATAGAGGCAGAGAGTGCAGGGAAGGCACAAAGGGTCTCATCTGGCAGGCAGGAGGATTCAGAGCATTAAAGTTAAAAGGCATGAGCTCTGACAACAGGTGGCAGTTTGCCTCCCAGGTCTAACATGTGCTAGTGACACTAGTAGGTGATTTAAACTCTCCGTTTTCCACATTCACAAATGTAGGGTTCATAATAGTACCTGTATCATAAGATTATTGAAAGGGTTAAATGAGTGAAACCATGGAATGGACTTTGAACGGTTCCTAGTATGTAATAAGCACTCAGATGTGATGATGATGACGATGTTGATAATGCTGCTGATGATAATGGTGACAATGTTGAAACTTAAAAGATGAATATGAGTTTTCCATGTAAACAGATCATTTCCAACAGAAGCTGTACAATGAAAGAATTGAACAAAATATATAAAGCCTATTTTTTCAGGTACTACCCAACAGGCAGTACAAGACTATAATTGCAGGGAGACGGGAAATGCCCAGGGCAAGCCCATGTTCACCCTGGTTCTCTGCCTGGGGACAACTGCCCAATGACAACTCATACTTTGGGATAGTTGGAGGGGCTTGAATCTGTGGGTAAGGCAGTAGAGAAAAGAAAACTATGCAGACAGGGGCCCCAGAAGCCCGGGTGTGGGTTCCCTATGCACACTTGGCTAAAGACTGTGCTATACAAGTTGAGAATAAACCAGACTACCAGGAAGCAGTTGCTAGGAGTTTGAGAAGAGAAAACAGATAGTATATTTTAAGCAGCCCTATGAGATGTCTGAAAAGCCTCAATAACATCTCTGGGCATCCAGCTGGGACACTAGAAAGACCATGTGGTAAGAGTAAGGACCGCACCATAGAAGCCTACTATAGACTCACCATAACCAAACCATGACCAGATCCACAAGAAAGGCACTTTGGAGGCTGAAGTTCAAGGAGCCTAGGAGCTACCTTGGGATTTCCACAGATTTACCTTAACAAAGCATAAAACCAAACCCACACACATTTATGGTTGTCAGCTAGTAACTGAGGTAGTAGAGCAAAAATCAGCCCTCTTCAGAGAAAGAAAACAGAATACAGAGTCTCTATAACATAGTATGTACAGTGTTTGGTATACAGTCAAATGTTAGCAGACCTGAAAAGAAACAAAAAAAATTGATCATAATCTGAAAAAAGACAATAGAAACTAACCCCAAAATGGCCTAGAACCTAGATGTTGGATATAATACATGAAGACTTTAAGAGCTATTATAAATATATGAAAATATGTCCAAAGAATTTTTAAAATATTTTATTTATTTTTAAAGAGTGGGGAAGAGAAGAAGAAAGAGGGGGAGAAACATCAATGTGTGGTTGCCTCTCACAAGCCCCCGAGGGGGAGCCTGACCTTGCCCACAACCCAGGCATGTGCCCTGACTGAGAACCAAACCAGCAACTCTTTGGTTCGCAGGCCAGCACTCAGTCCACTGAGCCGCACAAGTCAGGGCCTGTCCAAAGAATTTTTAAAACACTGTTTTAATGAGTAAACAGATAGAGCATTTCATTACAGAAATGGAAACTACTAAAAAAATTTTATTCTAAAACTGAAAAAAATTATTTGTGTGTGTGATTGTTGAGAGGATGGAAGAGAAAGAAAGCAGACGCCTCCCCAGATTCACTTCCCCCTCACCAACATACCACTGACACCCAGGTCTGGCTTGGCCAAGGGGCTTCCATCCAGAAAAACAAATAGGACAGTGAACTTCATGTGTTTTGAGTAAAGCAATTAGCAACTGATAACAAAGTTTAAAAGGCAAACAGTGCAATATTAACAATCAAATGAAAGGTATTCACTATACTTTCCAAACCTCTGTGGATTTGAAAATGTTTTTAAAAGTTGAAGAAATCTTAAATCTGTACATATTTATATACAAGTATTGTGGACATGAAGAAAAAAAGTTATAGCAGAGGGAAAACTCAATCCAGTGCGTAAGTGAGGAGCAGCCCTCCGATGAAATGGAACTGAACTGATTAGGACAGGTGACTTCGTGGACCAGGGCTCTCCTCCTGGCAACTGTTACTGCCCAGGAAGTGGAGACCTGGCCGAAGAGAACAGCAAGGGGGTCAGGGAGGAAGGAATACTTATGAAGGAAGTTGATCGGCAGCACTTCACCACTTGTATGTGGGAAGTAAGAGAAAAACAAGAACCAAGGATGAATCCCAAAGTACCACTGTGCTGATTGGGTATACTGTGATATAATTTCCTGGGGAAAAATTCCACAGAAAGGGCAGATTGGGAGAACAAAGGAAATTCACAGGGCTCCGGATCTTTGGAGTTTAAGAAAGTCATGGGACATCTATGCAGGACTATAGGTAGCAAGTCTGAAATTCAGGATGGAGGCAGAAATTGAAGATCTTGATGCAATCAGCACATAGACACCCAGCACGGGGACAGCAGTGGGTAAGGCGTGAGCAGGACATAAGGGGTTCCCAAAGAAGAGTGAAAATAACAGAGAGGTAGAAAAGAGGCAGGAGGAGAGCCAGCTAGTGACATGATGCCAACGCAGTGATGAACTTCACAGCCAAAAGTGTGACAAACACTGCCCTATGCTGCAGAAGTCCAGAATAGATACTGAGTGTCCACTGCATTAGGCAAGCGTGGGTCATTGAGGAACGTGGGCTGTGTGAAGCCGGGATTCTGGGACAGTCCCAATGATGTTAGCCAACTACTAAAAGGCGGCTTCATGATGGAAGGGTGGCAGACCGAGACATGCACCCCCAAACTGAAATGAAAACACCACCCAAAATACATGTGTGAGCACATCACCAGGAATACTGATTTTGAGATATGGACACATGTCAGAGCCGGAAGGATGTTCACTAATTGCAACACTAGTGAAACTGGAGAAATACAACTCCCGCCCACCTGAGAACCACAGTGGCATGTTGTGAAGGAAGACTGACTTACCACCATCGTTCACCCTTACCAGGGACCCAGAAGCCATACTGACCAGCAGAGCAAGCAGTCGCTCCCTCATTTCATAGCTACTGTTTCCGTGGTGATCCAGTTCCAAGCCAAACCCACTTTGGCAGCACTTCTTTTCTTTTTTTTTATAATTTTTTATTGCATTTTTCCCATTATCATGTATACCCCTTTTATCCTCTTCCACCTCTGCCCACCTCACCCCCCAGCAATCACCACACTGCTGTCCAGGTCTATGAGTCCTTTTTCTTTTTGGTGGCACCTCTTTTTCAAGCTCCTTCGGGAAACGCCACTCTGAGAGTAACTAGAGCCATGAGTTAGTGCAGCCCTTTCTGGGTTATCTGTAGAGGAGACGAGAACCAGAATGTACCTGGGATCCCTAAAGGCTGGATACCAGTTTCAGAACAGGAAGGAGAGCAAGAGAGGGGAAGAGCAAAGGAAGTATATAATTGTGTGGCCCAGGGGGCCAACCCAACAGGAGGGACAGTCAAGACCCCACTTCTGCCCAGCAGCAATGGCTAGAAAGATAAATGTCTTCTAGAAACCGGACTCTCCAATCTGGCCAAAAAAAGGGAAAATTATCCCAAGTTTGGGATAAAGCGAAGATAGAACAAAAAAGGTTGAAGACTCTTCACAAACATTGTTTGCTCACAGATACTTGTCCTACAAAGAACTGTAATGGCTGAATTGCAAAGCAGAACAAAAAAAAGCAAAAGGGACCATATAAAAACACCTTATGCAACATAAAGGCAGCATTAGTCAGGACACTTGAATTAAAAGTCTTTATACGTATATATATGTATACATGTAAAATTTATGTATATATATATATTATACAAATCACTTCAAATTTTACAATAAATAATTTTAACAATTTTAAATGATGGCAGACAACTAAATCGGTCATGTGGAAGGTACACGCAAAAAGCAATGCTGAATGCAAAAGTGCAAAACGGAAAAATGATAAGAGAAGAGACACGTAATGAGAAAAATGAACGAAAATCTAGCATTAAAATGAGAGGCATTCCTAAAAAAGAGACAAAAATAATTCCCATCAAAGATGTGGAAGCAGACAAACCTAAGCTCAAAGGAAGACCTGAGAAAGCAACCCAGGGGCTAACACTGCCACTGGCACAATAACGAGAAGCGTCTACCCCCTGACACTTCACAGCTGCTGCAGGGAGCCATGGGGACAGCAGACCCTAACATCGCAGCGGCTCCAAGAAGGGAGATGGCTGGGTGAAATCCTCATAGCCCCAAACCAGAAACCCAAATATCCATCCCGAATAGAATGGCTAGGGAAATTGAGTTATATATATAATGGAATATACTGTATGTTAATGAACATGAATAAACTTCAGATAGAGGTGAAATTAGTTTAAGATTAGGATGGCATCACAAGAGCATTCAATAAACAGCATTTCAAAAACTGTTTTTTAAAAATTATAATTTACATGTCGAATAAAATTTCACATGGCACCCTATAAAAGTGCAAGATACTGCTAATTAATTGTGTATATAAATGAACTCCCTGGATAGACTGCAAACTCTTTGGGGATAGGAAACAAATATAGTTCTTGCTTTCCTCCTCTGGCCAGAAAGCATTTGGGTAAACATTCCTGTAATGAATGAATGAGCGCAAATGAAGAAATGAAGAAATGAGTGAATAGATGACTGATTCATCCTGGCTGAGTTTGTTTGCTGGGCAATTTCCACCTCCAACCCGGCCAACTTGAGGTAGTTTTGCATTATTTCCCGCTGAGCTTTGTATGAAAAAAAGAAACAGAACATTGTGGACGTCAGCTGCAGATGGCCTTCATGGAGAGAGGCTCTGGTCATGCCTGTTTTCAGAGGGACCCACCCATGGACTGGGCCCCTTTGACCCTTACATTGAAGCACAGGCTCAGTGCTGTACACGGTGAGGAGCAGGGAGCAGGGAGTGAGGACGGCACTCAACTAAAGTCTGCTCCCAAGGTCGACAAACCACAAGGGATGCTTCACCAGTGTCTACCACGTCAACTCCCTATGCAACACCGAGAGACCTCTGAGGACAAATGGGTGGCCTCGAATGGCAGGATGTTAGGACTCAGCTTGGCATGAGGCAGCCCCAAGAGAACAGCAGACAGGCAAAGCCCTGGAAACCTTAGCTTCCCAAAGCACCAACATGCAGTCCTCCGAACAGATCCACACCAGCTGGTTTTCAGACCCTGTCCGCCTGCTCTGAACTCAGCACACATCTGCCCAGCCCTGTCCAAGTCCCACAGTGCTGGTAAGAAAGCAGGAGCAGTCATAATGCAGGAGTCACCTTGGCAAAAATTAAAGAAGTAGAAGAAGTCTTTTGTCAGAAAACAAACAGCCTCTCACCAGGCCAAGAGCCAGGATTACCCTCCTGAAGGACAAACACAGCATCTTCCCCAGCCACGCTTGGTCCATGAAGTCCTGCTCCATTCCAACAAGGCCCCACTCTGCCCCCCGGGCTTCACTGCTCAGCCTGCTCACCTGAGCTTGAGGGCTGTTCAAGTCACTCCCGGCTCATCTCACCTGCTAAGAAGGCAAATTTCAGCCCTGCTCAGCTGCCTGGACCTGGGTAAAACAGCTGGTGGACTCTGATGTTTGCCCCAAAACAGGGATGGTGTTTCAGCCAGGTGCCTGAAGTGGGGAGAAGGGCTGAACTCTAGCCTGCCATCCTCTTGAAAAGCCATGCTCCCCAGATTTAACAGGAAAAAAAAAATCTAAGCTGTTGCTCTGAGAAGTCTTGGAGAAATTGTCTCTTTGTTATTATTTACAGCAAAGTTGGAAGGGAGGAGGGAGGAGAAAGGGAGATGGAAAGCAGGGTTTGGGAAAGCCAGAGATGATTTTCAGCCCTCATTTGGCGAGTGATCTCAGCCTCTTTGAGAGGTGACAGTTCTCAGGGCCTCTGCTCAGCAGGGCCCCACACAGGGCACTCCTGAGAACTGGTAAACCCAGGGGACCTATACAACACAGGTGCAAACCCACCAAATCCAGGCACCGCCTGCCCTATTTTCCACTGGGTGGGGGGACTCCTTGGGGTGGGGAAGGTGTGAGCTTCACCTCTCCTACCAAACACAGCCAGCCCAGCCTCATCCTTCTTTGTGGTCAGCAGGACAGGTCATTTCAGAGGCAGTTAGGGCTCTCTTGCATTCGTCTATGTCCTGTGTCTAACTGTTCTCTAGCCAAGTGAAGGTCAGGATATCTGAGGGCCCTGCTGTCCTCTCTAGCCACCAGTCTTCCAGACCTCCGTGAGCAGCAACTGGCCCTAAGGACCCTGGCCTTGCTCACATTATCCCCACTCCCCCTAACATCGCCACCTCTCCTCTGGACCCAGCCGACCAGCCTCTGCCACTTGCTCTCCTAAATAAGCAAGCTTTTAGATAAGCATGCCCACAGAATAAACAAGGGCAGGAAAAGCTATGGACCGCCCCGTCCTCTGCTTCCCTCATCTCCTGCCCATCACGAAGCTGGCTCAGCTTCCTTAAGCCAGAGCGGAATCTGCCTACCTTGCCCGTGTGAGAGATGTGCACCTAGAAAGCGTACTCATTCGGATCATTACACTTAAAAGCAAAGCTGTGAGCCACCTGGGGTTAATTTTGACTTCTCTCTTTTAGAAAGTAAATTTAGACTTCATGTGTTAAAATGTGTTATAAGGAACACAGCATTCCAAAACACTAGGTAAAACTGATTCTGGTTTGGCCTCAGCAGATGTGGCACCTAGGCAAACCTCTGGCTGAATCAACCTAATTCTCTATTCTAAGAAAAAATTCCTCTTCCTTGTCTTAATTTTTTCACTGGGGGTTGGTTTACCAGTGGGGATACGATGGGGAGCTGTCCCAGGACAAAGTTAGTCATTGTGTTCTCTGGTTTTTCCTACCCCCAACCCTGCCCTGAACACCAAGGGCTGCACTGTGTTATGAAGGAACAGAGGCAATAAAAATAACTGCTGTCCATTCCTACCTCGACACAAGTTTCCAGATGGTTCTGATCTGGGCAGGATTCAAAACACCATGGCCACAAGTCAAGAGACAGTCATTAGCAGGGCTTAACCCTCCCCCACAGCTGAGCACCATCGTAAATGACAATATGGACACAGGACAACACCATTGGTGAAAAAGCTTCCATAAACTGGAAAATACACCTGGGGAGTTGAAGGCTGCCCTCCCAGTCAGTATCCAAGGAAACAAATAGCCACCATCGATTTTTCAGGCTACAAGGTCTATCCTGCACAAAGAAGTCACTCAGGCAGAATTTATCTCTGAACTCCTTCCCATCACACCCCAGTTAAGACTTGGCCACAGCTGGTGGCGAGAGCCAGGCACTACTCTCCCCTTAGATGTGCAATAGCCACGAATGGCTCTCTTGGGCGGCTAAGCTCCCAGACAGGGCGGGCTCCTTACCATCGAGCTCCTCCACGGAGATATTAGCAAGCTGCTCGCTGTCGCTGCCAGCAGAGAGAGAGCGGTTGAGGTAATTCCCCTTGTACAACAGGCCAGCGGTCACGTGGTGGAAAGGCATCTTCTCCCTGTTCACAAGAGGAGAGAGACGAGGAGAAAAAGACATCGTCATTCACTCCTCCTTCCCTCCCTTACAGGACCACCCCCATTTTCAGATGGCTAGTGTTCTCTTTTAAAAAATAACATCTCTAGAGGGAAAGTCACAAGATTCCGGGATGCCCGTGGCCTGCACAATTCCCAAAGGACCTCAAGTTCTGCCCCTTCCTTCATTTTATGTCTTACTTCATTGTTCCCATTTACTTATGAATTTGAACCCGTGGTCCTTGCAGGCTGTGGGACACCATGCAATCTTCAGCCTGCCTCTCCATGTACATAGGAATGTACCCCTCTCCTTGGCCTGATAAACTCTGTCCCAGTTCTCATAGGAAAGGACTGCACAGCCCAGAAACATTGGGCTGCCCATAGACTGGGCATCTTGGCTGTGAACCTGAAAAGATCCAAGTGTTTCACTTTCCCCAGGCAAAGCAGATGTTCCACTCACACAGCACTCAAAGCAGGAAGGAAAAGCCAGGCGCTAAGTATTGATAAATATGCAGAACAGCCTGCATCCCTGAGAAGCAGCCCCCACACCTGTCCAGGTTGTACCAGTGGCTTATTAGCACACCCCTGAGACCCTTGTCACACGTGCCCTGCTGTAAAGGTGAATGACACCTCACAGCATCCCAGAGCTAAGAAGCTTCCAGTACCCTCTCAGGAAATTAAAGCATCCTTTGCCCAAACTAGCAAACTCTCCAGCCAAAGCTCCTCTGCCCAGATGACCAGCATTGGGCCTTGGAAGTTTCCAGCAGTGCAAGGCAGGCCAGAGGCTCCAGGCTTAGGGAAAGGGGAGGGAAAGGGTTGTGGTAAGGAGAATGAAAGATCAGGTACCGAGGAAAAAGGGGAAAGGCAGTTAGAAAGAAGGGCCCTCCCCAGCAGAAAGAGCATGTCTCTCTGTTACAGTGAGCAAGCCGCTGAGTACCCCAGGTTCCACTTCTCCATCTGGAAAGGGGGCAAAGAGGATTGATAAGCCACTGAGCAGAGTTAGGGAATAGGTAGGAAAAATAAGGAGTTGATTACAGGATGTGGACAAACAACATCTTAACAGAGCTCCCAGAACTTGAACTGGGCAGCACTGGAAGGAGTTGCCCGTCCACTGGGGGCATCCAAGCAGAACGCGAGGGACTCCCTGCCAGGAGCTCTGTTGGAGAGAGATGGACTCTGTGCACTCTCCCCATACACCTGCCATTCTCCATGTAAGTCATTTGCAGAGGCCCTTCCAACATAAGGCTTGTGTCTGCAGGATAAGCTGGAGTGGACCTCTGAGTAACAAGGTACACATTACAAGAAGACAGCCAACTCAAGCCCAGTCTCTGAGAATCACTGTTCAATACACCCAAACCTCGCTAACCCTCAAACCTCACTGAGAAAAATAATCCACATGATGGCAATGGTCCGTGCTCATGGGACGCTGGAGCTGGCATGCACCTGGGGGTGGGGGGCTCCTGTCTTCTTTTCCCTGGGACACCACTGAGTGACAGGCACAGCTGGGCACTCTCCCACTCTCCCCAGTCTAGAGCACACAACAGCCATGACCTTGTTGGGCTTGAGAGCCGCTGACTTCGAGATCAACCAATGAGACCCCTAAAATTTTCAGTGCTGGACCAAGAGCACAAAACTGGTTAGCGAAAAAATCCTTTCTAGAACACAAGCCTTCTAAGTGGCTGTTTCAAGTAAGCAGCCGCAGCTGAGCCAAGACATTTCCATCCGGATGTCAAACTCTCATTTTAAACTCAAGATGTCTAAAAATGAATTAATTATCTTCCTAAAAAATAGGCCACACTTCCTGATTTCTCTATTTCTATCAAAGGTACTTTTCATTCATTATAACAACTGGGGCATCTCTCACAAACGTTCTGGGCCCCGAAAAGTAAAACAGACACATGGCTGAAGCCAGGGCCAGCCATCAGCCTCCAAACCATCCTAACTCTCCACGACCCACAAAACACACATCCACAGGCCCATCGTAAATGGCAGGATGCTAGTCACAGAGTGCGCACACATTTGCCAATTATAAGATGTACATCTTCAGTTGATTATAAGTAAGGCTCCCCCCTCCCAAGCCAAATCTATCCTTACACGCAAATAGAAAACAAGGATCTTTTTCTGGAAGAACACTTCAATTGCCATCTCCTCTTTTCTCCTAGTTAAATTGCAGACTAAACAGGTTTAAAAACAAGGATCAGCCCTGGCCAGTGTGGCTCAGTGGGTTGGGTGTTATCCTGCAAACTGAAGAGTCACCAGTTCAGTTCCTGCCCACGGCACATGTCTGGGTTGCTGGTTTGATCCCCGGTTGGGGCCCATGCATGAGACAACCAAGTGATGTTTCTCTCTCACACTGATGTTTCTCTCACTCTCTTTCTTCCTCACTCCGCCACCCTCTCTAGAATCAATAAAGGGAAATTAAAAAAAAATAAATCTATAAAAATGAAAGTATCAGTTGTACAAGTTGGGGTCACTCTCCCTTTTCCTAAGGCCAATCTTGGTCACCAGGACCAGGTGCCGTGATCGTCTAAGCAAGGACTAGATTCCCAAGGTCCAGGGAATGAGAAGCCAACATTGGCTGATGCTCCCTGTGTGCCTTCTCTCTCCCAGCACTGGCCCCAGGACCCAGGCTGCCTCATCAGCCGTTATTTTCTCATTCAGCGAAGTTCGTAAACATGGGAAGACCCCATACTAAGCTTATCTAATTGCCTTACCTGGAGGAGCCCCACTCAGATCAGTACAGGCACTGAAAACATTCCTTCCCATTTCACCGGTCATCCCCTAGTTTCTAAGCATCTTATAAACAGCTTCCCATGACCACCTTTGACCTGCTTGTCTGAAGCTTTGGATCTGCCACACAAAGTTGTACAGCTTAGTGACAAGGTTACACGAACACATCTAAGCCACACCCCCATACAGCAACATAATAAACACTGAGTACTTTGCAGGAAAAAAAAAAGCTAGTCATAACTGAATCTCATTTGATATATCAACGTAATTTGCTTCTGGAAAAAGCAGCTTACAAAATTAGGTACATATTCAGTGCATTCAGTCTCTGCGCCCAAAATGCTCCAAGTCTAGCAGGAAAGAAAACATGTGCAATTGAACCATCCATACAGATAAATACAGTCATGTTCAGAAAAGGGAAGAACATCATCTCAAGTAAGCTAAAAACAGCTGCTGCAATTAAGGACTGAATTTCACTCCAAGCCACCTGGGGAAACCCAAGCAAGAGTTTCTCTTTGGCAAAGGAAGGAAAACCTGCAAGTTCATCGGCAAAGACAAATGTGGTCCTGACCTAAAACTTAAAGATAGATCCTTCTATGGAGGGCAATGGACAAAAAATATACATAAACATATTCAATGGCAATTCTACTCATTAAGTAATATTATTTAAGTGACCATTTATTGTGTGGACAATTTTTCTGTATCTTTGGTGAGGCAATACGATTTCGTCGTTAAGAATCAGGACTTTGGAAGCAGAAACAGCATTAGATGGAAATCCTAGCTCTGCTTTGAATAGCCATGTAAGTAAGTCATTTGTCTTCCGAGTTTCCTCCTCTGTAAATGGGGGTTGTGATACATACTGAATAGTATTTTTGTAACTATAAAATAAGATGTGGAAACCATTGGACTTAGCACCACGCACATTCTCAACAAGTATCAGTAATTATTTGCTAAGGATCATATGAAGTAAGATACAGGGAAAAGAAGAGGCCATAGATCGACAAGCATGAAGACAAACATTCTGAGTTATGAAGGCAGGTGCGTGAGGACATGGCAGAGGGTGAACTCCAGAGAGAAGCTGGCTGGCATTTTACATTAGGGTTCTGAGGTTCAGGTGGGGGAGGGCTGAGTAGCACCAGGGGCCCTGGCGAACTAGCAGCTGGCCCCGTCTGGAGGAGGGGCCTATTTGAACAGAAAGCACAGGAGCTGAAGAAGAGTCTATTTCCTGGGCATCGGGGAGCCTGAGTCTATGCTCACATAATGGACAAGGTGTCAGGAGGTTAAACATAAAAAGGGTGGTTCCCATTTCTAGGGTCAAGGAGCTGGTGCATTTCTCGACAGAGTAATAAACCAAAGAGCCCCGTTCATATTGATGTGAGATGGTGCCCTCCTGTGACAGTTAATTTTACATGTCAACTTGACTGGGCCACAGGGTGCCTGGATATGTGGTTAAATATTATCCTGGGTATGTCTGGGGAGACATTCCTGGATGAATTAACATTTGAATCCGTAGACTGAGTAAAGCAGAATGCCCTCCCCGGGGGTGAGCCTCAGCCAATCTGCTGGAGGCAGGGGAAGGGAGAATTCATTTTCTCTGCCTGACTGTGAAGCTGGAGTGTTGGTCTCTGCCTTTGGACTGGAACTGTGACTCAACTGGAGCTCACACCATCATTTCTCCTGGGCCTCTGTCTTGCCAGCTGCAGACGGTGGGACTCCTCAGCCTCCATTACCATGTAAGCCAAGTCCTTGTAATAAATCTTTCTACATTTCTATATACCTATTGGTTATGTTTCTCTGGAGAACCCAGACTAATACACCTTCCATTTTTTTTCTCTCCTGTGCCAAAGACCCAGCTCGTATCGCTATAGGCTGATATTATTACTACAGACAAAGAATGTACCCAAACACAATCCTTGCAGGGCCTCTATAACAGGGCTACTCAAAGTGTGCTCTGTGGACCACTGCCAGGCACTGTTGCTGGTCTGCAATGAGCTAAGGACAGGAACTGAGAGGCGGCATTGAGATTTTTATAGCAGTCCACAGCATCGTCCCAATATCTACACCTGGGACCAGTTGACTTGATTTTTATGTCTCTGCCTTTTTATTTTATGTTTCCAGTAATTCATTCTTACTATATTTTACAAAAGTATCAGTCTGCCAAAAACTGGAATTTTAAAAAAACTGGTTTTTCCCCACAATTCATATGAGAAGCACGGTCTAGAGTACTTCGTTCAGTTGCATAGATGTCTGGTAACGGACCACAGAGAGGAGGGCAGGACTTCCGAAAAGGAGGTGCAAGACCTCCTCTGAAGTGCGGGCTTTCCTGCCGAGTGCCTGCCCACAGTGTGCATGGAACGCACTGCCAACTTCAGGGGATCCCTGTCCTCTAACTGCCAGACGTCCGAGGAGTGACGTTAACCTCAAATTCTGGAAGTTAAAGAGTCCAGCCAACCCTGATGGGGCCTTTGTCAAATTTCCTGGAATACACTCTTGAGGGCACACAAAACTAATGATATTCCTGATGGTGTAGACGAAGCTTCCATTAAGTCAGCACAGTAAGGATTAGAAGGATTTGATGACATTTAGTGGCAGACCCACGCTTTGGATTTGGAAACTAAGTAATAGAGCCCAATAGTGAAGGGATGAGAAGAGACTTTTATCTACCCAAATTCTCTTCCATTTCTTGGCACGGATGACCAACTAAGGCATCAGACAATCAATCGCCCTTCAGACTACATTGGAATTGCTTTTTAAAAGTAGCCAGGGTCAAATCCCTACTGTCCTTAGTGCCACTGGCAAACAGCAAACCCCTTCCTCTGGGTACTCAGGGACTGTACCTACCAATATGCGGCATGGCTAGGAATGAAAGGGTCAGAGGCAGGGGCCCCAATGTGAAATTTGCTGCAGTCAAAGACGTCAATGAGAAGGACCCTAGGAACAGTGACTTATAGAGATTTTAAGGTTTCCTTCAAGCATGACTTCTGATTAAGAAAGAATTGCAGAAGACCTCAGATACCCTCAGAAATGTACATCCCCTCCTCAGAGTCCAAGAGCTAAGTCATGGGGACAAGAAGATCCAGCAAAGATACTGGGCACTTGGCTAAGCACTTACAAAACAACTGTGTTCCCTTGTTAAGATCCTGCAGGGGCATGCCAGTTGGCAAACAGGGTTTGGATAGAGCTCAAATCAGACAGGAATGAGTAAGCAGAAAACACCGATGTGGGGTCTGTCTAAAAGTTCTGCATCATTAGAGGAGAAAGCACTTTTAACAAGCTGTAAAGTGAAAAAACATATTGTCAATAATAATATGAGCAAGAAGATAATTTTATGAAGCTTCTGGTTATGTCCTTAAAACTAAGTTCAGAGAGTGGGGTGTCTATGAAACAAGGATGCATGAGGAAATACCAGAGTACCTTACTCAAAAAGAAAAGAAAGCTTGCTGAGAAGCAAGCTACTTTGGAAAAGGTGCAGGCCTTTGCAAAGCAAAGAACAAATTTGAAAATAATAGCAGAATGGAAATCTACGTTAATAGCAATAAAGAGTGTTTCAAACCAACAGAAAATTCAGCAAATAATATAATGTACCCATGGACGCACCAATCAGATTGAACACAGGCTAATATTTTGCCTCACTTGCTTTCAAGTTTAGGAAGAAATAATATATTACATATTGAAGCCCTGGCCCACCTATTCTATTCCTCTACCTCCTTCCCTCCACTGTGACAACTGTATTCTGCAGTGGAGTGTATCTTTCCTGCTGTGTTTTTAAATTTTCTTACATTTGGATGTAACTACAGAGAATATATTATAGTATTGCCATAGATATCTTAAAATCTACATCAGTAATATCACACCATACATATGTTTTTGGAACTTACACAGTACACCCTCTATTAGATATTAGGGATTTATCAAAATCCACGCACATACACATGATTTATTTTAAACTGTTCTATAATTTGCCATTGTATAAACATATTGCAATTTATTTATCCATTATCCAATTGAAAGAAAAAGCATTCTGCAATGAATAACCTCCTATGTCTCCTTGTACTTGGATGAGTTTGCAGGACTCCCGTAGCCTACGTCTATGTCTTTTAGCCTATGTCTTTTGTCTACGCACCTAGACAAAATGTTACAGAATTTTGTCAAATTGCTCCAAAGTGGTAGCATTAGTTCTCTCTTGCTACATTAAAAAATTACTCCTGAACTTAGCAACTTAAACCAGCAAAGAGTTGTCACGTCACAGGTTCTGTGGGTCAGGAATCAGGAGTTGTTTAGCTGAGTGGTTCTGGCTCCGGGCGTTGCAGTGAAGACGTTGACTATCAGAAGGCACAACTGGGGCTGGAGAATCCACTTCCAAAATGGTCCACTCACTTGACTGTTCACAAAGAATCTCACTCCTCATGCCCCCGCCCCCCACATACACACATAGGTCTGCTGGAGCGTTCTCACTACCTTGCAGCTGGCTTTTCCCAGGCAAGTGACTCAAGAGACAGAAGCAGGGAACTTTTATGGCTTGGTCTCAAAAATCACACACCATCACTTTCAACACATTCCACGCATTAGAAGCAAGTCACCACGTGCAGCCCACACTTACAGAATCAGGCTCTACCTATTGAAAGAGTATCGGAGAATCTGTGAACATATTTTGAAACCATAATAGTGGTTGTAGCAATTTGCAGACCCACCATAATTCTAACAGCATGCTTATTTCCCCACAGCCTTGCCAACACTTGGTATTTTCAAACTGTTCCATTCTTCTAAATCACATCTCCTTGACTGCTAGTTTAGGCATCATGTTGTATAGTGTTGGGCCATTCTGATTTCCTCTTCCATACATTTGCTTTTCATTGTTATCTAGTGTTTATCATCTTTGGACTGCTTTGTTCTTCCATGTTATTGTTGTCCAGTATTTCAGTTCGCCCTTACTTTTAACCCCCCAAACTAGTCATTGCTGCTGCTGTTGTTGTTGTGTCTCACAACCAGTGTCCCCCTGGACTTTTCCATAAATTTGCCTGTTTCTCCACTCATTGTTGCTCCTCGCAGGGCACTCTCTCCTCGAGGTTCAATTCCCTTAATGAGGGGAATTTATAATTCTTTCACTGAGGAACTGTAAGTGGAAATATTTTTAATTCTTTGTCTTTAAAAAACTCTTGATTTCTACTTCATTTGAATGATAGTTCTATAATTGATTCTATAGTTCTATAGAATCTATAATTCTCTTGGCAGAGAATTATAAATGTATTATTTCCTTAGTACTTGGAGGGTATTTTGTCCCTAATGAGAAGCCTAATTGCTGTTCACCTGTCAAGACTCATTCTGGACAATTCTATGTCTACGTTTCCAGATGTATATAGGCTCTCTCCCAGTCTTTATAATCTCTCTTCTATAAACTCTTATAAGATGTATGTTGGACCTTTCCATTCAGGCTTCATACTCTTGACTGATTCATTCAGCACTCATTCCTACTCCAGTGATTAAAGAAGCTGAAGAGGTAATAACTGCATTTTATTTTAATTGTTTTTTATTGTTATACTATTACTGTTATCCCAGTCTTTCCTTCTTTGCCCTTCTCCGCCCTTCCCACCCCCTGCCCCCACAGTCCATCCCCACACTGTTGCCCATGTCCATGGTCACTCATACATGTTCTTTGACTAGTCCCTTCTGCTTCTTTCCTCCATTGCCCCCCTGTCCCCTCCCACCTGGTCACTTTCAATCTGTTCCATGTTTCCATGCCTGTGGTTCTCTTTTGTTCATTAGTTTATTTTGTTCATTAGATTCCTCTTATAGGTGAGATCATATGGTATTTGGCTTTCACTGCCTGGTTTATTTCACTCAGCATAATATTCTCCAGACTCCCTTGCCACAAGAGTTCCAGATGAGGTGTAGCTCCTATATTCAAAAGACTTTCATGAGTTTGGAATGTAATCAGGATTATACTGGTAAATGTTATACCATATGGGTCTCAAAAAAAGTCTTGACTTGCAGCATTTGCCCACTGGTGTAAATACTCCCAAATGGCCAGTTTCAAGCTAACAACACAATGTCACCGAACATGGACTTGAGAAGGGCTATGCAGTAGTACACCAGCACACCACTATACAGTACTTCCACCATATGCTTCCATAGGCTAAGTTCACCCCCAAAATCATAGATAATAAAATCCAGTCAAATAATGAAGAAGAGAGTTGGTATTTATTACCTTTGTTTTTAATATCATTTAATGGTAAGTTTATGCTTTCAGAATGTAAGTTTATATTTCATTCATCACTTAAGAATGGCTGTGTTTCTGAACCCACTAATAAAATTCCTGAAAATTCAACAACCAGCTTTCACAAGCTGGTGTGAGCTGACTCCAGCATGCCACTGGACAAAGGCTCTTTTCCTGACCACTTCTAGCTTTTTCTACAGGAAAGAAAAGTCATGAAAACATGATATCTTCCTGGAGCAACATTGCACTGTGCACTCTCCAGCTCCCTGCCTGGGAAGAAGCAGTGGTGGCATTGGCAAAAGGGACAGCAGTGGCTTCTGCATCTCTAGATCACAGTTTCAAGGGCTCATTCTTTGGAGGGGGGGCGGGTCAAGAGAAAAGGGCAGGAGCAGCACGCATGCTTCAGTGGCAGCCTGTGTTTCCTCTTCCTCACTTCCACATGAAGTTGTTTCACCAGCCAGTGTAGTCAGGAAAACAGAGCCCAAATCAGGCAGTTCAATAAAAGCTATCCCCTCAGTGGTTAGAAGGGCTGAATGAGCAACAGCAGAAAGTTGCTCCCATCCCAGTCTGGAGGGACATATGGAGAAGGTAGAATTACCATAACCTCAAGGTTGGGGTGCCCAGAAGAAGCTAGAACCACGGTAGGCAGGGGCTGCCAAACAGGAACTAGAACCATGGAGGGAAGATCTTGCTCCACCAAGATCCAGCAGGAACCTGAGAGCTAGGCACTGCTGGAGACATTTGTCCAAGGCAGTTAAAGATGAGGGGCCCCTTTGTCTATCCCTGCCTCCTCCTCTTCTGCCGGCACCCGCCTCTGGCCAGAGAATGCGGAAATGGAGTTTGCAGGGATGGGTCCCTACAAGGCGGACGGCAGCAGGGGCAGGGAGAAGCACACATAACATGTAAGCAAGCAGCCAAACGACTGGCAGAGCTATGCATTTAAATGTTGTTGTATTTTATCCAGCATTTCTGTGTTTCTAGCAGGAAAAGAATCCACGTTAGCTTAGTGGCCACACTGACAGAAGTAGATATCCTCGAGACATTTTCAATTTCGAAGATGAAAAGAAGCCCTCTGAGCATCCACGCAGAAAACGCAGGACACTCACGGAGGAGCTAACAAAGTGGGTCTCAGAACAGCAAGCAGCTGCCCACTGCTGCCTGAGAGTGACATGAGGAGAGACCTTTACAAGTTAAATTATGGAGAAAGGCTTTAAGACAAAAGAAAGTTCTAACTTCAAAATAATTCAAAACAAAAAGCATTGAAGTACAATGAAAGTCATTTTATGTTTAAAAAGGGTACAACCCAAAATGATAATGTATTAGTCACAAACCCCTATGAATCATATATTATATCACTATAAAGTAAAAATAAGTATAAAGAAAAATTGATTTAGAAAGTAGTGACAAAAATTAATGAGGACTTTAAAGAGAAACAGTGAAAACAAAGAGGCTATGAATAAGGTCCACATTTTTCTGAGTGTGTATGTGTGTGTGACCCTCAGAGGTCATTTTTCAGATGTCTGTAGAACATTCAAAAATTATCAAACTTTGGTACAGGTGTTCAAAAGCAGGTTTGGCACAGCTAAATATAAGTAAAAACAATTTAAAACTCAATATTTTAAAAGCTAAAATTGAACATTTTTCCAGCTTTACTGAGATATTCTTGACATAAAACTTTGTGTGTTGGTTGGATATGATTACTACCTTAGCTTTAATTAACCCTCCCATCATACCATATTTTTGTGATGAGAACATTTAATATCTACTCTGTTAGCAACTTTCAAGTATATGCTACAATATTATTCACTACAATCACCATTCTGTATACTAGATCCCCAAAGTCACTCATTAAAATAGAAAAATTCAGTACACTCTCATAAACACTTCCTAGATGAAAGTTGACATTAAAATTAAAGGTTATCTTTAAAATAACAAAAAATAGAAATAATTTTTATTTCAAAAGCATGAGGTGTATTATTCAGACAAAAATGTGAGATATTCAATGCTCTCATTATTTTAAAAAGAAAAATACTAAATTCAGTTTCAATGCTAAATTCCTAGAAAATTAACAATAAAATAAAAACAACAGGGGGAAAAAGAAGTAATGGAAGAGATGAATTATAAAATAGATAAATTAGAGGGGCTGATTCTCTGAAACAAAAGCAATAAACCAGACAAATTTCTCATAAGTTTATTAAAACAAATAGAGAAAACACAAATAGGTAATACTCTGAAATAAGAGAATTCTATGTGCAAATCTAGACCCATAAATTTAAAACAGCTTCAATGAATGCTTTTTCTCTCAGCATATAGAAATTGGATTTTTCTTATTAGAAACAACATAATATTATCTATGCTTTTAAATTCTTGACATAACACTTCGTCATACAGTGATTTGAAGAGCTGGCTTTATGTTGGGTGTGTTTCCATACTTGATTTTAACATCTGCCATAAGCAGAAACACTCCTCAGAAAAAGACACAAATCCAAGTGGAAGAAAAATGTCACTGGTAGTAGTCACTAAATCCCAATATTCATTTTCCAATTCCATTCCACATGCATGCCGACATGTTTGCTGATATTCAGCCAATAAAGCTTCATCTTCTCTAATGTCAATGGCTGATTTCACAAACTGATTGACAGAGGTTCATTTTCAAAACCCTTGATCAATTCACCGGGAAGATTCTTAACCAATTTAAATAATTCCTGATTCTAGACTTTTTGAACTCCAGAGATTTGGATTTGCAGATAGCACACTCAGATCATTTTTTGAGACAAAAAAAAAAAAGTCATGTAATGGTTGAAACATCTCAAAAAAACTCCATTTTCAAAAGTGCCCTTTCCATAGCATGACTTTCCCTCGACAAGCAGTTGCTTCTCCTCAGTCTTTGTGAAGATGGCAGTCACCAGTCTGCCATCACAGAAAGGGTCAGCAGATGGGCATCATTTCCCTGCTTATGACAAGAAGCGTGTGACTCTTCTCTGTGTCTGACAACAATGTTAAGCAGTGTGTCCTGAAACACACCACACACTTTATTCTGGTACAATGGCCACGGGCAGTCATTGCCCATTTGATTTCAAAGACTGCAGCCAGGCTTCATCAATCACGAGAGTGAATGCAGATTGACATTTTAAAGTCTTTCTGAAGTTTTTAAATGGTTTGTGTCCAAGCTGATGGGCTTGTCAGTGCTTTCATTCATGAAGTGTCTGATGAAAGCCTTTTTGGGGGCCCACAGGAGATGCCAACTTGACCACGCTCTCGAGAGGCCCACTTGGGTCTGCATGACCTGGATCCAAAAGCTGGGCTTCTTGGATCTCACCTATTTTCTGAGTGTCAGTCTACTTAACGCTAATCAGCACAATCTGTAAATCCCCCTAACTGGGCACCTGTGCCACAAATCACTAAAACAAGTGCATGAGGAGGGTCCTACTGCCACTGCCCCCTTACAGGGGAGGTCCCCATTCCCTGAACATGTCCCTCCCACCCCCGGAACCGGCATGCGTGTGGGCCCTCCATGCAGTAGATGGTTAGTGAGGTGCTATTTCCTCTTCCTTACTTCTACACCCTTGAGGAACACTTTACCCACCCCACTCTAAAAATCCCTGTGGAGATAACCCATTAAAATGAGGAAAAAGACAAGATACCCATTACCTCTATACTTAACACGTTCCTAGAAATCCTACTTAATGCAGTAAAACATGAACAAAAGTAAGAGACTATTTAAAAGAGATAAATCAAGAAAAAAAATCAAACAATCAAAAACCTAGAGTGAAACAAATGTAAAGATTTTACTCATCTTTCATAGTAAAAGGATATTCGAAGTTAAAATGTCACTATAAGAAATTACAAAGGAGCCCTGGCTGGTGTGGCTCCGTGGACTGAGCACCAGACTATGAAGCAAAGGGTCACCAGTTCAATTCCCAGTCAGGGCACACGCTTGGGTTGCAGTCCAGGTCCCCAGTAGGGGGCATACGAGGGGCAACCACACAGTGATGTTTCTCTCCCTCTCTTTCTCCCTCCCTTCCCCTCTGTCTAAAAATAAATAAACAAATAAAAATCTATTTAAAAAGGAATTACAAAGGAAAAGACCGAGAGCCTTGCCAGCATAAACATATAAACTTCTGAACATTAATTACAAACAGCATAAATAAAAGTTACAGGCAAAGAGGGAATACAAAAAAAAAAAAACCATGAACAGACTATTCATAAGACTAGAAAAACAAACAACTAATAAAATATATGAAAACAATTGTTGGTCTCACAGGTAACCAAAGAAATATAATCTATATACCATTATCTGCTTTTTCAACCTGGAAGGGTGATATTTTTTGTTTTTAACATGCTGTTGAGAATGTAATGGGACCGGGACTCTGTAGCAGTTGAAGCAAACACTTAGAGAAAGCAAGAAGGCAATGTACAGAGTCTAAAAATGGTGGCACCTTGGAATCAGTGACTATTGTTTCAACTCTATCCTCAGATATAGTCAAAGATTTGTGCATTGTGTTATATTTTAAATGGAAAAACAAAGATAAGAAAGGAAGACAAGAAGAAAATATAGAAATTGTAAGCAAAGAATATTTATATCAGTATGTTGTGTATCAATAATGTTTACTAAATTTAATGATGTCAGAACTCTTTATAATAACCTGTTAACCCTAAAAACCATTTCAACCAGGAAAAATGAACACACTTCTTGCTCTTAAAATACCATAAAAATCATAGGATAGAGAAACAAACTGGAATAAGTTTATAAAAGTTTAGAATATGGAAAAGGGGGGCCATCGTAGCTCCAAAAAAACCCAGCAAATTTCTGGAAGGCAGAATTATTTTGCTCATCCTAATGGACAAGGGTGAGCAGAGCAGGGAGGAGCTAGAAACATGTCAAAGGGAAGGCCATGGAACACCACCGAGCAGCCACATGGGCCAGTACAGAGAGTGGGAATGCAGAGACATTGGAACTGAGGATGGCTGATTAAAGCCCTTTACTTGGAACAGCTGGGTGGGTCTCCTACCCCTTCTCTTTAAGGAGTGATCTGTCTGAGGGTTCAGTGGGCCCTCCTCCTCTAACATGATTGGCTTGTGGGAGTCCATTCACCCCACCCCCGTCTTACAGCCTGAAATGAATCCTGCGGGTCAACATGCTCCACCCATCTAATGCTGTGCAACCATTCTTCTGAGTCAGGGGGAAAGGCAGTATTGAGGGGAAACCTGACTCCCGCTGGCACATTTAGTTTGGAAATGTCAGAATGACAATGGCCAAATGAGGATGGCCAGAAGATCACCATCACCAAAGAGCAAGACAAGAAAGGTGACTTTGGTGACAACAATGAAGATTCTGCAAAGAAAAGACACCTTGGAAGAATTTTAATGTAACATGTCAGGGAGATCAGAGAGGCTACAAAAAATGAGCACTCTGAGACCAAGAATTCAGACAAGTTAAAATTTTGGCTGAAAAAAAAAAAGCATCTATAGAAGGTCTAGAGGAAAAAGTCATGGAAATCACACAGTATACAAGAAAATAGAAATAGAAAATATTAGAGAAAACTTAATTAGTAAGTACCAAGGAATTAATCCAATTAATTAAGTACCAATTGGAATTAACCCAATTCAGAAGCGCCACATCCACCTAATAAGCATTTCAGAACAAGGGACAGAACACATGGAGGAGAGGAAATAATGGAAGAAAAATTTCCAGAGCTGACAATATGAACCTTCAGACTGGAAAGGCCTGTCAAATAGTCCAAAACCTCACAGTTTCAGAACACAAGGATTATTTTTTTAAAAATAATCACTCTAAAGCTTCTACAGGGAAGAATAGACAACTTTCTAATGAATGATGATCACAGTCTCATTAGACACCTTTCAGCGTCATTAGATACTAGGTGACAGTGGAGCAAGCCATTAAACCTCACAGGAAGAATAACTTATACCCATCAATACCCAGTCAAGGCAGGGCCTAGCAAGTTCTTGAGTCATGGACACTTCCTAACAGAATCACTTAATGAATTATTTTAGCAAAACACAAAAGGAATTCGAGAAATCAGAGAACATGGGGTCCAACTCGTGGGTGAAACCTACCAATGAGGCGTGCTGCTAGAATAACACTGTGGGAGCAAATCGGACCCACCGCGCCAAGTGCTGAGGGCAGGGGGATGGGACTTGGGGCAGCAAACTGCAGGCTGAAGCTGGGTCTTCTTAGCAAGAAGAAAGAAGCCAAATGCCACTATCAAATGTCAAATACAAGCGGAGTGGGCTCCCCTCCCTACTTCGCTCTCCCTTCCAACATGTGGGATTTTTAAAATATTTCTCCTACAGAGAAATGGCACTGGATTAATGATACAATATCTAGTTCTGCAGTGAATACTATCTACATAATCACAGTATTATAAACACTAATTATTTTGTTTTCAAATTCAAAATTGATAGACAAATCATGGAAATGTTAATGCCAGATAGAGAACAGAGTATTACAAGATTGGTTGAGAAGAAGGAGGAGCAAAAGAATGAGGAGTGCAAAGTCTCTCGCAGTGGGAAATCAAAGGTACTGTTTAAAGTTAACAAAGGAAAGAAGATTGAGTATATGAGCTAAAGCAATAAAGCTCAATTCACAGATTTGGAAATAAAAATGTGACTGGTAGAGACTGGAAGGTAAAAGGGGAAGGACGGCTACAAGGCATCAGGGACCTCCTTGTCTTTCATAAAGGAGGATGGGGACATGTATTATTTTTATAAGGTCAGGTCACAGTTACAAAGAGAGCATACCACAACTATGTAGCTATAATCACCTAGTCACATGCATATTCATATGCATGTCATATATATGTATATTCAGGTGTGTGTGTATATATACACATATATTCAAAGAAAAAAAAACTATCAGAAAGAAATAAACCAAGATGTAAATACTATAGTAGTTATTGCTAGTGATGGATTTACTGTAACTGCATTCTTATCTGTTTGAACTTTCCACACTTAGCACCATGGGTCTAATTCATTTTTATAGCTAGAAAAAAAGATAACCTGATTTTATAAACTAAAGAGCCTGCCTAGAATTTCCTCCACATGGAGGTTGGGCTCCAGAGAGTCTGAAAACAGGCCCCAGGTTGCTTCAAGTCCAGGGCTCAAGAGACCCACAGCCATCAGGTGCCAGCACACATTGTGTCTACAGTGCCTCTTGTGTCTACAGTGCTATATTCAGAACAGATAGCCTTAGCCAGAGAAAGTTAAGGGCTGCCCTGGCGGCTGGCATATCTCAGTGAATTGAATGTGGGCTGCAAATCAAAGGGTTGCTGGTTCAATTCCTGGTCAGGGCACATACCTGGGTTGAGGTCCAGGCCCCCAGTGGGGGCCATGTGAGAGGCAACCACACATTGATGTTTCTCTCCCTCTTTTTATCCCTCTCTGCCCCCTCTCTAAAAAATTAAATCTTTTTTAAAAAGTTAAGGGCTAGTGTTAGTAACTGGTTGTGTCAATCAGAAGAGATGTGCATCTCCTATAACAATTTCAATCTTGAGTGGATCTGTCTCCCCAAGAATCTCCAAGGATCAAAGGTCTGCAGGTAATTAGGTGGATGCACCTGCTGGAAGGAATTCTACACCCGTGTCCTGGGGATGCTGACACTCGCCTGCCAAGAGAGTTTTTGGCAGATGATCTGTGTTGTTCTGAAATAATTAGACAAAAAGTTCAGCTGCTTTTTAAGGCTTCTCCTTAAGGCTATTATAATCTTCTTTAATTAAGAAGTCGAATATTAAAGGATTTAACTTTAATAAATTTCTATGTACTTCCTTTGAGATCCTCATGTAAGGTTGTCCTGCTAACTTCTTCTAGCCAGTTCTGGCTGCTCAGGCATCTGTACCAAGCTGAGAGCCCTAGGCAACCTTCTGCAAAGGTGGGGCATTCTATTGGCTGAGCGGGGAGCCCTCTGCCAAAGACAGTGGGGGCCAAGAGATTGCTGAGTGTGGGAAATACCTGCACAAAGTGCCCAACATTGATTGTGCAGAGTTCTCCAGAATGGTACATTCCGTTCTTCATTAGCTCTCTTGGTCTGCTCATGCTGCCATAACAAAATATCGTGCACTGGGTGGCTTATACAATAGGAATTTATTTTCTCACAGTTATCAAAGCAAGAAGTGCAAGATGACAGGTGTCAGCATGGTCAGTTTCTGTTAAGATCCCTCTTTCTAGTTTGTAGATGGCCACATTCTTGCTATGTCATCACATGGTGAGAAGAGAGTGTGTAAGCAAGCTCTTTAGTACCTCTACCTCTTCTTAAGGAGATACTAATCCCATCATGAAGACCCACCCTTGTGATTTCATCTTTGCCTGATTATCTCCTGAAGGATCCACCTCCAAAAACTACCTCATTGTGGGTTAGGGCTCCAACATATGCCATTAAGAAGGGCCAGCCCAAAGCAAACCATAATTGAGTTACCCAAGATTAAAGATAAGCAGAGAATCTTAAAAGTAGCAAGAGAAAAGGAGACAGTTACCTGCAAAGGAGCTCCCAGAAGACTATCAGCTGATTTCTCAAAAGAGACCTTACAGGCAAGAAGGGGTTGGAAAGAAGTATTCCAAGTCATGAAAGCCAAGGACCTACATCCAAGATTGCTCTATCCAGCAAAGCTTTCATTTAGAATGGAAGGGCAGATAAAGAGCTTCCCAGATAAGATCAAATTCAAGGAGTTCATCATCACCAAGTCATTATTATAAGAAATGTTAAAGAGACTTATCTAAGAAAAAGAAGATGATCAAAAATATAAACAGTGAAATGATAAAAAAAAAACCTCACGACTATCAATAACTGAATCTAAAAAAAAACAAAAACAAAGACAACTAAGCAAACAGCTAGAACCGGAACAGAATCACAGAAATAGAGATCACGTGGACGGTCATCGGGGGGAGGGGAAGGGAGATTAATGGGAGAAAGGTACAGGGACTAAGAAGCATAAATGGTAGGTACAAAACAGACAGGGGGAGAATAGTATGGGAAATGGAGAAGGCAAAGAATTTATATATATGACCCATGGACATGAACTAAGGTGGGGAATGATAGTAGAAAGGTGGGTACAGGGCAGAGGGGAATAAAGAGGAGAAAAAATGTGACAACTGTAATAGCATAATCAATGAAATATATTTTTAAAAGGGACAGAACTCGGTCTATAGCAGTAGGCAAGTTGACAGTAAATATGGTTGAAGATGGACAAAATGAAGCAGGCATCTAAAAGGCTGTTGCTTTCTATTTTGTTTTTTAATTTGAATTAACCCTACCTTACCAGAAACAGGCTCCAGGAGATTCACAAAGAAAGGTATAGGACCCCTGGAGATTTAACCTCATTTTGTCCAATTTACATAAAATGAAAAGCATGGAAATTGGATTCATTCAGCCTATCATTCAGATGAAAAGTGGTTTGGACTTGACCCACTATTTTGTACTTGACGGCATAAATATTTGGAAATAAGACAAGCACAGAGGACAGGGTCTTCATCATTTTCTGAGCTTTCTTCTCAATCTGCCATAAAACTGAGGGTGTGCCCAGGGAAGGCGGAAGCCGATGTAGCCACAAGAGGTCAATTCCCTCCGCTGTTTGGGTGGTGGAAACTTAGAGCCTCTAGTGTGCTGTGATACAGGGTGGTATCACAGCAGAAGTCACTGTCCGTGGCCTCAGAAAGTTACAAACCACTGGGCTACGAGTCTCAGAGGTTACTATCTGGGCCGTGCAACGGTGAGAACTCTGCGTACTTGGGCAGGGAAGACTGGCACCAGAAGCAAGCAGCTGGCTGAGCCATCAGCCCAGGTGATGTGGGGAGGCTGACACGGCACAGACGTCTCACCTGCAGGCCAGACACTGGTGCCCCACAGAAAACCACGCCCAAGACACTGGGCAGCATCAGGAATGTCAAAAACAGGACACAAGTTCATCCCAACAGCTGGGCATAGGACAGTGAATGCAAGATGGCAGTCACCTTGGGCACATCTGGCAAGAGGAGAGTCCCAGCTGAGGGGAGAAGCAAAAAGCAGAAACCAAAAATAAGCACAAGCTAAGATGGTCACCTTGTGCGGTCTCTCAGTCCCTTCACAACGATGCACGATGGAGAGAAATCTGCTAAAAGAAATGAGTAGGCTTTCTATATTTAAGAGAGATAAAAAACCAAAACATCACCAACAACAAAAGTCCAGAGTGCAACCAGACTATGAGCTCCTCGGACACGATGTTCTCCCAGCATGGCGCCCAGAGTCAGGCATATGAGGTAAACTCAAAAATGTTTGTGGAATGCGTGCATGCATAAATGAATGATAAGGAGCTTGTCCTTCTGAGAAGCACCAAGACAGAGGAAATAAGATAATTCCTCCCCTGAACTACTCTCCCTTCCACAGTAAGCCTGCAGGAAAACACATCCCCAGGGCCAGTAGCAGCACAAACATAAAACTTGGGAGCAAAAACTCTCATGGAGTCACGATGATGCTCGAAGTTTCTCTGGGGACCATGACCATCTGGCACGATACACCAAAGGAAAATTTCTAAGAATAGGTCCCGTATGAAAATAGTGAACATTTTTAGAGGAAAAATATTTTTATGTGGCAGGCAATTCTAAGCAGTGTTAAGTAACATCCCTGTTAAACCTTGTGAGGCAGGATTGCTATTATCCCCATTTTGTGGATGGGAAATGAAGCCCAGACCAATTAAATAACTGATCCAAAACTGCAGAGCTAGCAAGTGGGAGAACGGGAAGTCAAACCCAAGTGGCTTGGCTCCAGCAGCAACACCTCAGGTGATATCTACCGAGATTGTCCCTGGGATGGACAGGGAGCAACAACAAAAGGCATTTACTCATCCTAGAAATTCGTGTGGACTGCTGGCCCTCTTCATCTTTCTCAAACCATAGCATGAGGCCCGGCCTCTGCTGTTGGAAACAAACACACAGATCTGTCTGCAAACAGCCACTGGGGACCAGCATGAGGCCCGAAAGGGTCTGAGGAACCAGGCAATGACACCCTCTCCTCCAACAAAGCAAGAAGTTGGAAACAAGGCAATGTGGAGTGTGAGAGACACTACAGAAAAGGGTGGGGAGGGGAACGTTCAAAGGGCTACACAAATAGGGACTCGCAGAATGCAAGGAGGAGGCACTGCGGAGGAAAGGAAGGCCACCTTCACAAGCCCTTGACTGAAGGCATCAGAGGCAAGATGACAGATCAGAGTGGCAGGCAGGAAAGGTCACCAAAAGGCAAAACAAACACAAGCGCAAGGTCCCCCACTGTTTGCTGTCTTCTTCTTCCCCACAGTCTGGCAGGAGGTGCAACACTGGAATGCTTCCCACACTCCACTCCATGCCAGAGAGGTGCAAAAACCAACCTAATTTAGTCATCTTCTCTCCTGAAATGACCTTACTCACCGGGTCCGGGGAGATGTTCCAGGTTTGAAGGAGGAGCTGTGCCTATACTGCCTGCCTCAAGGCTGACCAGGGTGTGAGGAAAGACACAGACTCTGGTCAGGGTGCGGACACTTCCAGAGGGTCCCCTCGCAGCCCTCTCCCACCTCCACGCTCCCCCAGCCACTCGCCACCCCTTCATCCTCTGACTGTTAACGATGGCCCTTCTTCCACGTCCAGCTGTGGACACACTCAGGAACGAGGCCTTTCCCAACCCTTAGTCTCTAAACATACACAGAGAAGCTGCCTAGCAGATCAGTGTTCAAGCTAAAGAACCCTGGCCCAGTCCTGGTCCACTCCGGGCTCTGCCACATTCCAGCTGTAAAACCCTAGACAATACAACTCTTCTAAGTCTTAGTTTTCTCGTCAATAAAATTCGAGTTGTTAAGGTATTTACCTCACTGAATGGTTGTGAGCATAACCTGGAATTATCCAGAGAATACTTAGCACGGAGCCTGGCACATGGTAAGATGCACCCAGCTCCTGGCACTCGGGATACTGCCCAAACCCTCAGCTATGGCCTCTGCCCAGCAGCACTCAGGGACACCAGTGGCCATGGAAGGCCCAGGCCGGGGAGGGAAGGTGGAGCCAAAAGAGTGTGATCTCGGTGGCTGGAATGTTGACACCACCCTGGCACCACCTGAGACAATACCCTGGGTGGTTGCGCACCTCGGCCATGAACTGGGACAGCAGTGGGGCTCTTTGATGCATCTGATGACATCGGCATCGAAACACAACACCCGAGTGTGAAGTTTAGAAGTGGCCAACAGGAAAATGAGGATGGCCTATGAAAGGAGTAAAAGCCATGGGCTATACGTATATTTTAAGAGAGGGAAGGTGATCTGTAAAGGTTTAAAAGTCACAACAGGGCCCAGACTTCAAAGAAAACTCAGAATGATTCAAGGAAATAGGAAAGACTCAAGAGATGTACATAGGAAAGTGGTGAGAAAACAGGGAAGGGGCAAACCAAAGATGACAGAGGCCTGCTGGCACAAGGCATTGTTTTCAAGCGGGTAAGAACCACTCAGCCCTGGGACGCACAGTTGACTTCTCTCAGCATGGCACAGGGCCACTGCTCCAGACCACAGTGAGAATCCCAGTCTCAATGACTCACTCCCCTACATTACTGTGCTTTTGCTTTTTGACTTGAGGGTAGCTGCAAACTGTGGCCCCCCCATCATACAGAGCACTGTGCCACTTTGAAGTAGAGAGGACAGAAAATTGGGTCACAGGTGAGCCCCCCACACCAAGAAATTCCCAGTTAACCACAAAACTCATTTTTAGCCATGTAAAATAAGATTAAATCACAAATACAAATTCTGGATATTTCCATCTCTTTCCTTTTAAATTTCTTCTATTCTTGAGATTAAATGGGAGAACAATGGAATTGTTCAATGGAATTGAACAATCAATGGAATTCTTTGGCTGAAGATACACTTCTGAATTCTGAAGGAGTTGTCTTCTTTCAAAGGTCCGTATCATTCTAAAGTGGTATATATATCAGTGGAAGACGTTTCATGGTGAAGCTTCTGCTTTTTTAACAGGGTGTTCTGAGTGGATTGAACACCACAAGAGTGACAGGCCCTGCAATGGGTGACATCACATCACAGAACTTCAGAGAATGGGAGCAGATAGGGCAAACCGCAAACAAGGACATCAGCGTCTTATCATTTTGATTTAATCTGAATCTTTAACTTCTTAAAATGTGCCTTTTAGTTACTATAATTTAAAGCATCTAAAGAGTTAGCCTTTAAGAAACATTGTTTATGGAGATAAGTGTACTTGGACATAAATTAAAAATAAACATTGTTTAAAAGACATGGTATGGTAGCAGTATAATAAGACACGTAAGTATGGTATAATCCCAGATTCTTGTACATACTGATTTTTAAATACATGTGCCAACATTCAAATATCAATGGTGGAGGAGAATTGATCAACACAACAACTGAGTCCAGCCCAGGGTTGCTGACCTAGGGCATGTTACAAGCCTTAAAATACTAAATCATTCCTTCTTATAATATTCTACTCTCCTGATCATTTTTGCCATATTCATTGGAAATCATAGGCAAGGTATGGGAGAAATAATAAACTCTATAATTTTTTAAAAATGAAATTTCCTTTTATGGTCATAAAATTTTTTAAAAAAGAATCTCCATTCCAGGGCATTTTTTTTTCCTGAAAAACGC
Source organism: Sturnira hondurensis (assembly GCF_014824575.4). Classification (NCBI taxonomy): domain Eukaryota; kingdom Metazoa; phylum Chordata; class Mammalia; order Chiroptera; family Phyllostomidae; genus Sturnira; species Sturnira hondurensis. The sequence continues at coordinate 887,831 of NW_028075797.1, read as the reverse complement.
ATATAACTTTTTCAAGGTTATGGCACTTTAGGTTGAGAAAATTGAGGAAAGTCAGTCAATATAAAAATGACAACTGTATCATTTTTTAATGGTTTTGTCAGGTTGGCTCTGGAAAATCTGGATAGTGGCCATAAAGATTTTAATTGCTTGCTTGCTGAAAAAAAAAATCTGTAATTTAAAAATATAAGAAAAGATAAGGGAAAATTTGCCCTATTATAGACTTTTAAAGCTGCTATAATCTAAACCAGGGTGGCGCTGGGAAAGGATGCAACAACAGTGGGGCAGCGCCAGAAAATGAGAAGTCCAGCCCAAATGACTGTGGCAATTTGGTGAAATTCAAAACTGGCATTTCTAAATCAGTGGATGGACTATTTAATAAGGAACACTGGAAAAATGGAAAATCACTTGAAAAAAGTAATAAAGTCAGACTCCCTATATCATACCACAGCCAAAATTAATAGCAGGTAGAGTTTTAAATGCAACAATAAAAATATACATTAAACTTCTGGTAAAAGTTGGCAAATCAGTGTCACTCACTTATTGCCTCTCCTTTCCTAGACACTGCTCCAATGGGAATGAAGGAGGAAGGACAGGAGGCAGGGGGCATTCCCCTGGAAGACACCAGGACCAAGTGGAGGGGAGGGAGGGGCCTCTAGGAGACTGAGAAGTAGGAAGGCTCAGGGGAGGTCACCACCTTGCAGAGTAAAGAGGAGAACAGATTCTATGCCTGCCAGGGGTCTACACTAGTGTAGGAGACCGGTCTGCGTGGCATGGGCCCAGCTCCCACTCTGAGATGCACAGGACCCACACCCATGGACAGGTTCTCCCCTGGGGAATCAGGCCTGCTATATGCCTAGGCCGCTTTGAGACTTGCTTTTTGCAAAAAAACTCCCTCACCCTGATTTAAAGCAAACATTTACTGCAAAGTAACTTCCTAAAATCCATGCTAAACCTTCCAAGGACAAGTGTAACTGGTTCAACTACTCTTCCTTTTCATTTGCAAATATCCCTCTTCTGTGATTTGATTAGTGGCATGGGCTCCTTTCTTTTCTGTAAAAGGTAACCACCTAAAGGAACCTGTGCATAGTATATGAGGACCGTATTGTAATGTGCCAAGAAACCCAATAACAGCTGGTCACAGCAAGGGCCAAGGCTTTTCCTCTCAAGGGGAGCAAAAGCCATGCAGTCCCTGTTCCTCCACCAAACTCCATATAGTCTGTGTGAATGTCTTGTTTCACCCATAATGACATGGACACTGCAGGCCGGTGTCTGCATCACATTAGAAAGGAGCCAGCCAGTGGGGCACCAGGACCCTGAGAAGCACACAGTGCTGGTGTCTGTTCTGTGGAAGGCCCTGGTCAGAGACAGACAGACAGACAGACAGAGTCCTGTCCCTAGCCCTGAGCTAGCCCACTGCTCCTGTGTCCTGTGTCCTGGGACCCAGCAGGTCAGCCTCAGCAAAGATGAAAAAGAGGGCAGAGTACAGGGCTAGGGTGAGGTGCCTTCAGTGAACAAGGACACAGTGTCCAGTCTGTGCACAGAACCTGGGGGCCCTCAGCCCCCCTGCCCCGGCCTAATGGCAGGATTCCTGTATCTGTACCCATAGCCCCTGGGAACCCTGCCCCCGCAGCATGGCTCCCCAGGACGGCAAGGGACTGCTGCCTGGTGTTGGAAGCTATTGAATGCTACTCAATGTTTAAGCTATCTGAAGTACATTATATTAATGAAAAAGCTTTCTTTAATTGAAATAAAAGTTTTTAAATTAAAAGTAAACATTTACGTAATGTTAGGGATGAGAGAGGATTTTTCTAAGCATGACTACAAGACTTACATATTTAAAAGAGAAGGATGCAATTGATTAATTTTTCTAAAAAACTGAAAAGTTAAAAATAATGTAAAAGAAATAAATGAATAGCAAATTTGGGAATTTTTGCAACATTAATAAACAAAGGATACTATTTTTTTACTAGAGTTCTTGCAAGTCATTTTTTTAAGAAGACAACACCTCAATAGAAAAATAAACATAAGCCCTGGCTGGTGTGGCTCAGTGGATTGAGTACTGGCCTGTGAATCAGGGGATCTCAGTCGGGGCACATGCCTGGGCTGCAGGCAAGGTCTCCAGTTGGGGACACATCAGAGGCACCCACATACTGATGTTTCTCTCCCTCTCTCTAAAAATAAATAAATAAAATCTTTTTTTAAAAAAGAAAAAAATAAACATAAAGCTTTAATACACAGCTCACAAGAGAAATAAGTCGAATGGCCGATAAGCACATTAAAAAAAAAAATGTGTATGCACCTTGGCCGGTGTGGCTTAGTTGGTTGGAGCATCATCCCGGAAACTGAAAGTTTGGGGTTTGATGCCCAATCAGGGCACATAGCCAGGCTGTGTGTTCAATCCCCAGTCACAACACATACAGGAGGCGACCAATCAATGATTCTCTCTCACATCAATGTTTCTCTTCCTGTCTCTCTCCCTCCCTTCCCCACTCTCTAAAATCAATAAGGATACCCTGGGGTGAGGATTATAAATAAATAAATATTTTAAAAGAATAAAATGCACTTGCTCATGAACCCAGAAATCCAGGATAAAACTACAATTTGAAAGTATTTTGACTATCATCTTTGAGGAAGAGTTAATGCCAGCACTGGACATTGGTGAGGATGCAAGGAGCTGCCCTATTGCAGCTGGAAGTGGGAATGTGAAGCATTCGGAGGAAAAAGACCCAAATCCTTGACCTGATTATTCCACTCCTAAGAATTTATCCTTAGAAAAATACTTACCAATATACAATATTTACTAAGTCAAAGTCAAAAATAACACACGCCCATGTGAAGAACAGAATGTGTTCATTAAACATGATGAGGTAGGAGCACATGTAACAACCTGGAAAGACATGCACAAAATACTAAGTTAAAAGGCAGCCGGTACAAGAGCCTTCGCCTCACAACCCCTTCTAAGGAAGAGAGGAATGCTTCATAAATGCACAGGCCCACATGTGCATACACACAAATGCAAACTCTGGGAGATTTCATCCCTAATCCATGATCCAGGGTTATCTCTGGAATAATGGGATTAAAAGTAACTTTTATTTTCTTCTATTTGCTTATTTTCTGGCGTTTGATCAGATGGCAGCAGTCTTCTCCTTAGGAAAGCCCTGTTGCCCCGGTAAGTCTGAGTACCCTTCGCCCCAAGGGGCGGTTTATTCCCAAACAGTTCTAAGTGAAAGCTGAATGGATCGGTGCTGGGCAATTTGGAGCTGCAACTATTGCTGAAACTCTGTTTTCTCTGCTTGGCTGGCTGCACCAGGAGACTGATGACAGCTAGCACCTACAGAGCTGTGACCACAGTGGGGCCCGTGTAGTATCCAGACGGGCCTGGTCCCCTCGTCCCCAGACAATGCAAGAACATTAAGCCAGAGGGGAAGAAGGCTGAGGGGTGTGCGGCAGGCATTACTTCCAGCCCCTCCAGGGTTAAGGGCTCAACGCCCCCTCCGAGATGCACTGTTTACCAGTCCTGCTAAATATAGGGATCCAAAGAACTTCCTTGAGAAACGTGAAGATTCCATGCATTGAAAAGGCAGAAAAAAGAACATTAAACCACCACACCCTACCCAAAGGACATTCTACTCTGCCAACAAATCAATCTCTACTTCCCAGTGATTTGCATTACAATATCTGACCTGCTCACTGCTACCTCTGACTGTGCTTTCTGTGGCTGTTCACACAGAGGACTTTATCTGCCTTCCCCTCCCTCTGCCAATTAATTACCTAATGATCAGAAAACTCCATTCAAATTTACCAGGGGAGTCCCTGATTAAGAGGCCCCTACAGTGAATTATTCAACTGCAATGCAAAAATCGCTCCCTTACTCATCTCTTCGGATCTACCTAAAGGATGCCTTTAGAAATGCCTTGATTTTATTTTGCCTCCTCTCTTGCTTCTTCTCCAAAGAATTCATCAAGGTACTAATAGAAGTCATTCATTTAACTCACTTCCTCCCCTACCAGTCACCTCCCTAGTGGGAGAAGCATCCAATGTATTATCTCCACTTCACACTGAGCAAATGATCCCAGAGCCAATGATGAACACAAGATCACTGCAGTGAGACCACCTTGCAAACCAGCACAAGTTTGCTCTTCTCTGCTGGAATCTGAGTCTTAAGATCACAGCTAGATCCCCGCAGTACTGCCTTCCAATTAAACTTAAGAAACATCTCTAAACATGTTTCACAGGCAAAGCACGGTGCCAAGAACTATGGAGAAAACACACACACAACACACACACACATGAAGCCCCTTTAAAAAGCTCCCAATGTAGAAGAGGAAGAAGAGACGTAACTGCAAGTGAGCTTGTAGAGGTTCTATTTTCTCACTGAAAAAGATGCCTTCTAAAATCCCTTTAGTTTTACTCTTCCAAGACTCTCATTCTAAATGTGATACTTATCACAAGCCAATAACCATTAGGGTGAATGTCTAGGTAAGTATCATACAAACACAAAGGAGAGAAAAATTAAATTCAGTTTCACAGGGAAGGTGAGATTTGATTGCCTCTATGTGACAAGGAGCAGAAAAAGCACCAGCAGGGACATAGAGGCTGGTCATCGGTGGTACTTGAAGATACAGAAGTAGCAGTGTTCAATGCCCAAGGAGGCCAAATGAAAGTCACCTAGATCCAAAACTCAAGTGGAAGTTTCTGGAAGACCAGAGTGGCGTGACTCACCTTGTGTTTTCAGTGGATGAACCTGTAGGAGCTGGATGTGGCAATGGGGCCAGAATACGGGTGCCGAACAACAGAACTGACACATGGGTCAAGCACAGGAGGGTGGGGAGAGAGGGCCAAAGATGAGGACAAGCTTCCTGTTCGGAGTGTCTGTGGGTCTGGAGGCCTTGGGCCAGCAGGAGAACACAACTGTGGATGGGAAGGACATGGCCCATTCTGTTTGGACCATGTTGAGCTCAGAGTGCCTGGGGACAATTTACATCTAAAATCTGATCAGGTGTGCTCTGGACAGTGTGGCTCAATTGGTTGGAGAGTCATCCTGTAAACTGAAAGGTCATGGGTTCGATTCCTGGTCAGGGCACATACCTAAGCTGTGTGTTTGATGCCTGGTCGGAGGGGTACAAGAAGTCAACCAATGAGTGTTTCTCTCTTGCATCAATGTTTCTCTCTCACATCAATGTTTTTTTCTCTCTCTCCCTCTCCCTCTCTCCTTTCATGTGTCTAAAAGCCATGAAAAAAATGTCCTCATGTGAGGATAAAAAATAAAAGTCTGATAAGACGAGATGTTCAAGAGATAGAGCACAGAGGAAAAAAGATTGTTCAAAGAGAGAAACTAGAGAGAGCATGAAAAGGAAGAGGCAAACGCATGAACTATAGGAACACCTACATTTGAGGGTTGGAAAGGAACATGTGAGACAGAAAAGTGTTGTGGGCTGAACTGTGTCTCCCAACAAATTCATACGGTGAATTCCTAACTTCAGAAGGTGACCACGTTGGGAGACAGGCTTTAAAGAGGTAATTAAGTTACAATGAGGTCAAATGGGCCCTGGTTGAATGTAACTGGTGTCCTTACAAGAAGAGGAAACTTGAACACAGATGCACACAAAGGAAGACCATGTGAAGACCCAGAGAAGATGGCCATCTGCAAGCCAAGAAGGAGAGAGACCGACACACTCCTTCTCTCAGAGGCCTCAGAAGGAACCAGCCTGTTGGCACCTGCATCTTGGACTTGCAGGCTCCAGAACTGAGGAAATAGATTTCTGTTGTTTAAACCACCCAGTTTGTGGTGCTTTGTTACAGCAGCCCTAGAAACTTGTACCAAGATCTAAGAGGTGAGGATAAGCCAGCAGAGTTCATTCAGGGCAGTTCCATAAGGCAAGGCTGGTGAGCAGTGTCAAATATTGCCCACTATGAGAAATGAGTTCACTTCATTAGACTTCGGAGTGAGAATGGCAGCGACCTTTGAAAAGCAAGTTCATTATTTAGGAAGTACCTGAGACTTAACATAGTAGGACACCAACCATGGGGTTGGCCAACAGCAAAGAGTTAAAGGACAAGACTAAAATGAGGTGAACGAGTGACAGCAGCAGGGGCGGACTTTTGTTTTCAGAAGCTTTGCAGGGAAGAGGGGGTGAAATGGGGTGGCAGCCCAGGAGGCGGGAAGATCAAGCAAAGTTTTGGAGAGGCTTATGTTTATTAGCTTAAGAAAGGAAAATATGAGATTCAGGCTGTGGAGAAATGAAAACTAATTAGATTAATGGCACAGCCATGGTTTCCTTTTGAGAGAGTAAGGACACTTCTTACTCTCTCAGGAGAGAAACAGGAAGAAAGCAATTTTGAAGTAGAAAGGATGGAGAATGTGGAGGTCAAAGGAAGAGGTGATGGAGATCACGCTCTCAATCTACCAAGGTGAGGGGCAACGTCTTCTGCTAAAAATGAATGTGGGGGATGGTAGTGGAAAATTGAGAAAAGTAGAAGAGATTCAGGAACAAAGCCACAGTGAACAAGAGAAGAAATCAGCCAAAAGTTCAATGAAAGGATTAGTAAAAATAATTTAGGACTCAACTGTACTTGAACAACATAAAATTTTAATGGAATCAGTTTAGCTAGCTGACTGAGAACTTGAAAAAGTGAATGGTTAATATTGTTCTAGGTTGAGAGTTGCAAGGTAAATGAATGCAGCAACAAGCCAGAAAAGTACCAAGTAAAGAGCTCTAGGGAACTCAGAAATGTGATTGGGATACTAGACTAGGCCTGCTAATGACCTCTAAAGAGACAAAGTCATTTCAGGTGGGAAATCAGAAAGAGGCAGTGGCTAGTTACCTAGAAGCAGAATCAGCAAACTATAACCATGGGCCAAAATCCAGTCCACCTCTGCCTTTGTAAATAAAGTTTTATTGCAACACAGCCCCACTCATTCATTTACACCTATGCATGGTTGCTTTCCCGTTGTAACTGCAGAACTGAGTAATTGCAACAAGGACTGTATGACCTGCAAAGCCTAAAATATTTGCTATCTGCCCCTTTACAGAAAAATTTTGCCAACCACTAACAGAACAGGCTACAGTGTGAAAACAGGTGATAGCACCAGGCAAGCAAGAAGAGAGGGACCACCAAGGCCAGGCCAGCGGATGACCGAGACAATGGGTATGAGCTGGGGACAATGAGCCCTCAGGTGGCCCCAGCCCATGATTAAGGGCAGAGCAATCAAGGTAAGGACCAGACTCAGAAAATCCAGTCCAGAGAGCAGACCTGAAGTGAGAGATAACTCAGGGAGTTCCACCTGTCCATCACGTGCAGAACCCCAACAAGCGACTCATACTGGGGCAATGACTGGGGGAGCGTGATCAAGCCAGCTGAACAATCCAGCAACAATGAGACAGGCTACCATGCCCAGAGCACAGCAGAGGCACCATCCCTGGAGACTAGGACAACGGGGGTAAATGATGGCCACCAAAGGAGAATGAAGGCCAAAACCGAGTCCAGGAGTGAAGTCTGTAAGTCAAATGCAAAACAGTTATCTGGGACAACTGACATTCCAACCTTACCAACTGCTGCAGATTCTCTTCTTTATGAACTAGGGTTGGCCCGCATGTGGGCCCCTCAATGGACACACCTACAGAGAGCTAGAAAAGCAAAGGCTGGAGGAACAGGACGCAGACAGCACCAGCAGGACTGACTCCCAAGTGTGAGGGAGCGAGCGTCCATGTGAAGGTAAAAGGGGCTCCAGGAGGGAATGTCAGGGTCGGAGTCTACAGAAAAATGTTCTGTGGAAGTTCTCCAAAGCCTCTAGCAGGTCCTGAACAGTCATCAGTACAGAGGTTACACTGCCTCGTGGCCTAGGAGCATGGCTTCTACTCATGAGGCAAGCTTTACTGCTCACTAGCTGGTGACTTTCAGCAAGGTACTTATGCCATCTACCTCACCTCGAAGGGTTGTCAAAAGGGTTAACATACGTGAGGTACTCAGAAAGGAGTACTTATATAACCATTAGCTATAATTATACTGCTTCAATCTTCATGCTAACTTTCATGTGCTCCTAAGTCTTTTCCTACTTTATTTAAAGACTTGACCTTCTAGGGCAAAGTGCACCCACCCTGAGAAAGCAATGTCCCGTTCAGTCCCGGAGACTTGGTGTCAAGTCAGTGTCCAAAGCATAAAGTGATAGGCAGGAAATTGTCCCTGTCAATGCTGAAAGGCTGAAACAGGTGCCTTGAGTTGAAAAAAGCAGAAAGGAAAAAAAAAAGATCCAACAAAATATAATCTATTAGTCATCACACGCTGAACACGTCACAGCTAGGTGATAAATGCCAAGATCATCGATTTTGAACTATTCTTACAACAAGTTTCACCACGACATCAAGAAACCTACATGTTGAAAATGTTCTTTATTTGTTTCAGTGACAGGAGGAAAATATTTGGGGTGAAAATAGTAAATGTAATTATTTGCATCAAGTAGGGCAGCCTGCATCAGCATCCCACCTGGGAACGAGCTGTTAAACATCTGTCAAGGTGTCAACTCCAAGCACAGAAGCAAAGAACTTCATCAAGCTTCTGTGTAGCTACACAGAAGCTTCAAACTACACAGAAGCTTGATGAAGTTCTTTGCTTCTGTGCTAAAGTTGGCTGGAGGAAGGGGATGGAAAATCACAGGTATAATGAACAGCAATGTCTCTCAATTCACAGGCACTTTTAATATGACTGCACCCTCAGTCTTTCCAGGTGTCTCTGTCTCGTGATTCTCCTACATGGGGAGCAGCACGGGGTTCCTTCTCCTGGGCCATCATCCTGCCAGGTCCATCCTCCTGGTCTCAGGTCCACAGCAGCCCTGGCCCAATGATCTGTGACTGTGGGTGAATCAGTTTCCTCCTTGTCAAAACCAGGGGTTTAAACTGGATAATTGCTAAGGTCCTTTGCAGCTCTCTGAGCCTCTGATTCTGGCTCTATAAATGCTGACCAGGGAGGGGCAGGAGCACGCACTGGATTCTGAAGGACAAATAAGTACAAGTGATTTATAATCTTGATACCAACTTTGGGCTCCAATACTAGCGCAATAATGTTTAAGTGTTCAGAAATGAACTTTCAATGAATACTTAATTGTTCTATTCTCTACTATATAAAAGGAGGAGGCAAGGCCTGAGCTCTTCGTTCTCCTGCCCTGCCCTGAATGAACCAAAGATGCTGTAATCCCATGAAAAAGCAATGGTTCCCTAGTGCTTCCTTCCACATGAAGCTCAGCAAGGCAGGAACCTGATTCTCCTGCCTAGAACTTGCTCTCCCAGGGCGGCCCATGAGAAGCAGCAGCAGCACCTGGAGCTTGTTGAAAATGCAGGCTCTAGGACTGCTCCAGACCTGGGCATCAGAACTTGCACTTGAACGACATCCCTAGGGGATTTGCAAGGTACCTCAGTTTGCAAAAAGCTGTCTGGAGCCCTGGCTCTCAAAGTTGACTACACCGTGGAATCACCTGTGGGGGTTGGGTCCCCTCCCTCCCAAGAGTCTGACATCACTTGTCTGGGATGTGACAGGGCACTGGGACTTTTTTAAGGCTGCCCAGAGGATTCTACTGTGCAGCAAACTTTGAGAAACACTGAACTACATACTCCACTTCAGGTTCTAAAACTCAAATCCAGGGCCAGCTGACTTTCTTCTGGAGAGGCCTGAATCACCTTTCCCAAGAACAGAGTAGTGTCACCCACCCCACTTGACGGAGTTCTGATGATGGGTCAGCATCACAAATCAGGACCTGCCTCCCACATTTACCTTCACGTCTGAGGTTCCTCCCTGGACCTCCAAGCTCCAGCAGGATGTGGTCATTCCCAGAGAAATCCACCTTTTAGCTTCTCATCTCTGTCTCTGTCTCTCTGTCTCTCTGTCTCTCTCTCTGTCTCTGTCTCTGTCTCTCTCTCTCTCTCGTGGCAACTGCACCACTCAAAATCAGAAGACAGAACATTCTTTTTCAGCAATACCTTTCATGCAGGGATCTCCGAGCATAGGGACCCCAGGGAAAGAGGCTAATACAGGGGAGGGAGAAGAAGAGTCCATGGCCAGTGCTCCTTGGTTCAGTCCCTTCTGCTGTGTAAAACCGGAGCAGCCTGCACCATAATGAATAATTTAAGGCTAAGATCTCTGAGTGAGGACACACTGACAGTATCTGCCAGTAATTGTATTTCCCTGCTTTTTTAATTTTGGAATTCCTGCCCTTTGAGGGCCCTCTGGATTCTGTGCCTCTAAGTTTCTGAAAGGAACATTTATCTCTTTGCATGTGAGAAGTAGAGAAACTTAGTATTTATCAAAAGGTAACCCAGGAGCCAAGCTAGAAATCCGTAGTATTTTAATTTACCAGAGCTCAGAAGTGGTTTAGAGTCCATGCAACTAACTTGAGGATTAGGTCTCGAAATGAAAAGAGAACCACCACCCTCAGCTGAGGGAAGATGATCTGTCCTCAACCTGCTACCAGCAAGTGGCTCGTGAAGGGAAGGGATTGGGGACAACCCACAAAACAGACTTGAAAACACAATCCCTCAGAAGAGATCTTTAGGGTTCTACATCCATGACTACCCCAACCAAAAGTGACTTAACTAGTCAAAGCAGTTTCGCGATGTCAGATTATGCTCTTCCTTGCAGAAAATTTGCTAGTCTTTGAGAAGCAAGGGCAGGTGGAGAGTTTAGGGAGTGTGTCACGTGCCTCTGGAGCTGGCCAGTGATGGAAGTGGATCCCACCCACCACAGGCTGACCTGGAACCCTGGGCAAGTTCCCCAACCTTGCTGCATCTTTGCTTCTTCATCTGTGAAATGGGGAAATACTAACAATCAGAGGTTGATTAACAGTTGTCATTTCCTGCTGGACATGGAATGTATGTTTCTGTGTCTGCGTATTAAATGAATCAGCAGCAATGCACCAATTTAAACAACAGAGCGATAGGTTTTAAGGACAGTTAGGAACGCCGGAGGCTGAAACGCTACATCAATGTGCAGTGCAGATGTTCGGGTTTTCTTACCAGCTATAAAGATGTTTACCCAGTAGTTAGGCTTGTTATCAGCACACAAACAAATTGCATTTCACAGAATAAATGAACAACAGCTCAAAAACCCTCCCATCTTTCATTAGATTCAGAGTGCTCTCCTAAGTCTTGGGTTTACCGAGATGAATACATTTTCTAACAACACAGAGTCACAGGGGAGGTACTGCTCCCTACTCTCCTCACAGAGGTACTAGGGTGAGGAAATTGACTCTGTTCAACAGAGCGCATGTCATTTACTCCCCCGCCCTCACTTTTCCCATCTATAAAATGAGATAAGCAAGGTCCCTGCTCCCCCCTTAAATTCCATGGTTCTATTAGCTCACAATCATTCTCTCCTAAGCACATACCCCTCTTCTCTTCACCAAGAAAGGATGTGTGTAATTAAAGTAGTGATGGGAACGTAGTACTTCTGCTGAATCGCAAAATGAGACCAAAGCGACCCTGTTCTACTATACCGACACTGTTTCATTCCCTACGTGGCAGCCCCAAACCCCGTCTGCACGGCGAGACCGCACGGAAGTACAGCTCTTTGGAACACAGCAACGGCTATAAGTAACATTTCACCGAATGTTTTTCTTTTCATGTTCTCAAAGGATAGGATTCTGTTGTAATAAATTTGTCACCAAAATAATTAGCTAAGCTCTCTAATTTGCACTTCTGAGTTTTCATATTGGCTAACTTTTGTTCATGAAAAACTGCAAGCGATTTGTAATCATGATACCAACTTTTAGGCTCCAGTGCTAGAGTGATATATTTAAATGCTCAGAAACGAACTTTTAATGAGTACATAATTGCTCTATTCTTTATAAGTATAAAGTATGCTTTCAGTGAACACTGGGAATACCAAAAAGAGAAGATTCAGTTTCTCCTAACTAAATTATGTGTTCAAGTTTCCTAATGACTTGTTTACAAGGGGAAAAAGGTCATCCAGGTTTCAAGCTGTAGAAGAAGGAATTTTGGAGAGTAATTGGGAGATAGGGTAACTTGTTATAGGAATATTCCAAAAATCCTTCAACAAAATATAGTTGCATTTTTACAATGCATAGGGAAAGATTCTAACAATATAGTATGGAAATGTTAGTAGTCTGGGGAATGAGAGTACAGAAAAAAGCACTATGATTTTTTATGTAACATTTCTGTATTGCTTTAATTTTTAAAAAGAATGCTTGCTTTCACAACTAAAAATATTTTAAAGAGTAAAACAAAGAGCCAACCATTGGGGCAGCTGGTGCAAAATACTTCCAGAAATAAAATGGTAGGAAAACGTGTTTTGTAGATACGCTTCTCACAACACCCCATTCAAGACATTTGTGGTCATCAGAACCTACATGTTCAAACAATTTTCTCCTGATTATAAAATAAATGCGTGCTCATTTTCAAAAAATAAAAATTCTTCAAAATGGCAGTATCTTTGGACAAGCAGTAGGAACATTGTTAGTCCACTTATTTTCATTTTTCTTCCAGAATGTGGTTTTGTCTGTACCCACATTTAACTGGTACATTAGAAACCACTAAATTAAGGTCACCAAAGCATTTTCTCTCCATCTGTTACTCTTAAACATTACACATTTCATTTTACACTCTAACAGATACTCACTTTATTGTACGAAGATAGTGCATACAGAATGTACAGCTGCCAGTATGATCTTTTAAAAACATGATTTCAGTCACTTCACTCTCCCATTTATAGTCAAAGCCCCCAGTGGCTTCCATCAAGCTCAATATCAAACTCAAACTCTACAGGGTGTCCTCTGAGGCCCCCATGAACTAGCCCCTGCTTCTCTGAACTCATCTCCTGCCATACCAGCCTCCTTCCTGTTCTTCTAATGCATCCAGCCTATTCATACCTCAGGACCTTTGCACCAGATGCTTCTGCTGCCCAGAAGTTCTTCTCCAGATCTTGCCCTATCTCACCCTTACTTAAATATGTGTCCTCAGTAAGAACTTTCTTGACCACCTAATCTGAAGGAGCTGCAATGTCTCTATTATATCAACTAATTTTCTTTTCTCTTTTTATTGTCTTATACCACTAGAATATGAGCATACTACCTCTGCCTAATTCACCATTTTCCCCCATACCTAAGCCAGAGACATGTAATAAATATTGGATGAATGAATGAAAATGTATTCAAAGTATCCAGATTTGTGGGGCATAAGATAAAGTTCCTAACTACTTAAACAGACTTATTGGCAGCCACACACTACTTTAATGAGACTTTTGAAAAAAAAATAGGTTGTCACCTTCTCAGACAGCCTGGTCACAGAGCTACCCACAGCCCTGCCAGTTGGGAGAAAAGTGAGTGATTTGGCTTTGGGCACAGTTTCATTTTTTTTACCTACCCCATTACCTAAATCAGAAATCCAGGAGTCACACTGTACCCTTCCCTTTCTCTTACTCCCAAATCAATTAACGAATCAGTCTCACCAACGTCCCCTCCTATGGAGGACATGCCCAATATTAAGTCCCTGTGTTTTCACAGAATCATTCCCGTTTCCTTCAGAAAACTACCTCTCCCCATTTCACTGACCCTTCAGAAAACCGCTACTAGATATGAAGGCCCAAAGCTAAGCCAAGGAGACAGTTCCTCTGGGCATTTTGAATGTTGCAGAATAATACCATGATGCTGACTCTGATTATGATGATGATGATGGTGATGATGATGGTGATGATGATGGAGGAGCAGGAGGAAAAAGTGAGAGATCATTTTCTTCCATAGTATCAGCTAAGAGAAACCATAGACAGTTCTTGCCGCCAAGATCCCCTCGACTGCCTAACTCCTGTCTGCTCCAAGCCTGGCTGTTCAGGTGTGTCCTCGGTCCTGTGAGTTCCCATCAGTAATGCTCATACATTGTCTTTGCTTTGCTTGTTATACAGAGTTGGCGTCTGTTGCTTGCGACCTAGGAGCCCTGACAATTCTCCTAAATGTTTGCCCAATCCATCTCTTCTGCTCCATACCCCACATGGTCTCAGTACTAGCTGCCTCACTGGAACCCACACCTCTGCTCTGCTTATTGCCAAATCCATTCTCTACAAGGTCTCCAACCAGATTGACCTAAAACTGGCCATGCTGCCCACCCCCTGATGGAGAAATGCTGAGCCTCCTGGTCCTGACCAAAGGCCTCCATGCACCGATCATTCTTGCCACTCCCTGTCTCAACCTTCAAGCTCCAGGAACTCCAGACTACCGGCTGCTTCCCCGTATTTTCTGTATGTTGTTGTTGTTGGGTTGGGTTTTTTTTTTTACCTCTTACCCTGTGCACACCCTATTTCCTCTGCCATGGAACACCCATTTAAGGCTGACCACTTCACCACCACCCTTTAAGCTGAGCTCACACACCACTTTCATCGTAGGCTGGCCACCTTCTGTCTCTGCTCACAAATGGGCACCTCCTAATATGTGCGTGGTCTGCCTTCCCCACTCGTCTGCGAGCTTTTGATGACAGGTGCTGTGTCATATTTATCTCAATATCCATACCACATAAAAGGCACTAAATACATTTTTGTTAGATGATGTATTAACTAACCATTTGTTACACGATTTTGTTTAAATGATTAAAAACATACTTCCCTTTGAAAACATAGATCAGATGCAACAATCGCGTTTTTATTTTCCTCCTTTCTAAACACATTCAGTATTACTCTCAAACTGAGTGACTGTGGGATAAGTCTAGGCTCTGATCAGCTTGAAAATGGTTTCACCGCTTGAGAACCAGGATGCGGAGGGTTTTAACAAGCATGGGAGACTATTGCTCATTGCACTGCCTAATGGCTCATCATGAGAGGACCGTTCAGACACTCTATGTTAGTGTAAGCCTCAGGTGAAGGACAGAGATGCCACTCACCCCATAACGTGCACACAGACAGGGAAGTGCAAACAAAGAAGCAGTAGCCTGTAACCAAACCAAATCTGAACTCAAACCTCACATGGCTGGAGGATGGGCACCACTGGAGGGCAGGGCCTCCTCCCCTGACCCACCACAGAAAGCCCAGCTCCTCCGGTGCCTGGGCTTCCTCATCAGGAATGAGGACCGAGACGCTGACCTAGATTCACTCAGCAACCATGGACAGGGCACCCACTATGGCTCTGACTCTAAAGAGGCACCAAAGATCGAAGGTTGAAAGCTCAGCTTCTTACTCAGCCTCTTAGAATCGAACCGAAACTCTGTCTCTTACTCACAAGCTATGCAGCCCCAGGAAAGTTATTTAACCTCCCTTAGCCTCAGTTTCCAAATATGAAAAATGAAGGTTATGTGAGCTGAAATGGGTGAAAGCGTCTCACACCAAGTAGCAGCTCAGAAGAGGGAGGGCCTTGGAAGACCTTAAATGTCCGAAGTACTAGCCGAGCCTTGAGAATTCTCTCAAGGTAAGAGCTAGCGCCCCCTTCTGCCACCCAAGAGCACGACATGGGCTGTCCGTAGTAGACTGGGCTGGCAGGGCCTGGACCACAGGCTCAAGAACCAGTGCAGAGCCACTTCTCTCGCTGGCTGATGACCTAGCAGCCCACGGTACACTCGCTATGGAAAAGAAACTTCCAGATAGGAGCCCAACCCTCCCTGACATTAAGCACTGATCAGAGGCCTCCGACTGTGGATGTCAGTGTTAAAGTCAACCAAGCAGCTGCCACACACTCACACACCCTCATTCGGCCCCAGTCCCCACCACCCTTTAGAGAGGAAGTGGAGTGGTGTGTTTTCATCGGGTCTTGCCCATCATTTTCTCCGCAGAACCAGCTGAATTAAATTAGTTTCCTTCTAAAAAGCCCTTATTCTGCACCCTCACCGAAGGCCTGATTACTGGCAATAGTTCCATTCCGAGTTCAGAGAAAGGTGATCTTGATGAACAATTCTAAGAGGATTTAGCGCTCCTCCAATAAAATAGCCGCGGGATTGGGTTTCTGGAGTTTTGTTTTCCTTACTCCACTTGGATGTATCCAGTAACCAACCTCAGTGTCATAGACCAGCTTCTCGGTAAACATAGCTGTTCTTCAGGCAGCTCCTGCCATGAAAAGCCTACACTTCTGCAGTCAGCGGGAAAAGGAGGGCCCCGCCCCGGGCTTCCAGCAGAGCGGGCCGGGGAACGCATCGCAGGGGCACTCACGGGGGCCACCACCCACTGCCTACAGGACTAGCAAAGGCATGCAGCTCCTGGAGCCCAGGAACGCATCCTAAACTGAGTGTCACAACAGAGCTGCGAGCACAGGGGAGGTCTCAGTGGCCATCTAAGCCTCAGTCAAAGCCTCAGAGACCTAAGTACCAAATAAAATTGGAAGTCCACCAACACTTCCTTCCACCCCAAGAAGATGAAATAAAAACCATCAGCAAGCCAAGGAGGAGAGCTGGACCTGAGCTTTGATTTAAAAATAAGAAAAAAGAAGAAAAAAAAACTGTCCTGCTCTAGCCTCAAGACAATTTCACACCAAGTGGCTTTAAAACCCTTTCCAAAGCTCTGATGCCTGAATTGAAAAAGAGTTTATCTTTTTGACTGAAAGTCGGCAGTTAAAGAAGCAGAATATGAGAATTCTGAGAGTAATGAGTGTTCCCATATGCACAAATGTGTGTGTGGTGGACATACAGAGAACAGAGAGATCTAACCATTCTTCTAGAGAAGGTCACCTCATCTCTCTCACAAGGCTGCTCTTATTCACTCTACAATGTAGTTATTAATACTAATCAGACTCCACGACCTTACACAGCCACACAAAGTCGGCACTGAGCCGCTGTTCTCCGAGCCCAGGAAACTCCTTTTTCTGCGAAAACCAGGCTCAGGGGTTGGGGATGGCGCCCCAGTCTTGACACCCAAGGAACTGCAGTCAGCAGTTCACCTGGACTAAGAGCTTCAAACGAACCGTAAGAAAGGTGCCTTCCTCACGCTCGCCTCTTGGAAGCAGAAGGAGCAGTGGGAAATGCTGCTGCGGAGGGGGGCAGAGGGCGCACGTGGCTGGCGCCTGGGAAGCAAGAAGAACCCTTTAGTTCACCCTCCGCACTATCATCCCGCAGGTGTGAGACGTTCCCACTCGCCCTTGCCCCTAGCCCGGTCCCAGAACTACCTGCTGCTGCCTAGGCGCCCTCAGGCCAAGTCTGAGGAAGTTCACTCCCTGTGGCGCCAGTCCAGGGAGGCTAGAACTCGCGTTTCAAACCCAACTACCCTGAGAGTCGGAGCCCGCCGGTGCCCAGGCGCCGGACCCATGGAGCAGCTTGGGGCCCAGGGGCCAGCTTAGCAGTAACCAGGTCCCATTCTGGGCTGCCAGAGGCCTTCCCAGTTATCCGCAGGGCCCCAGATCACAATCGGCGGCGGCTAGGAGCGTGCGCCCAGGAAGGCGAGCAGTCAGCGCTAGGGACTGGAGGTGGAGGGGATCCTGCCTCCCGCCTCGCCTGATCGCCATGACTCCCGGCTTCCCGAAGACCTGGAAGCCGTGCTGCTCACCCACCTGGGCTGCGGTGTGCGGCTCCCCTGCCTTCCTTTCCCTTCCCACCGCCCAGGCGCTGAGCTCCCAACCTACAGCCCGCACAGTTCCAAGCCACCCAAGTGGGACACCTACTGCCCCTTTCCCAGCCCCACGCCCCCGGCGGGAGTCCAGCAACCACCCCAAGGTGGCTCAGGCAAGCTAGGATGCCCTCTGCCCGGGCCAACAGGTATGGGAAGCATTGTCAGCCGCCCGCCTGCCCGCCCACTCCAGAGACCCTGGCCGCCACAGCGGTGGGCTTTAGGCACTGAAGGGAGGGGCGAGGACGCAGTGGGAAGGCGAGGGCAGGAGACTAGGGGAGGGGGCAAGAGGGAGACAGCACTCACCTCTCGATGGCCCGGGGCTGGCCGCACTGGCCCGCAGCCCCCAAGCCCGGTTTCAGTAGCGCCGAGGCGCGGTGCTGGGGGCTCCCTCCGAGACCCGCAGGGAGGGGCTGGCGCGGATGCGGGCACCAGCGGGCAGCTCTTCGCTGCACGCTCACACACCCAGCCGGCAGCCGCGTCCCCGCGCCGGCATCCTCGTTGCCGCCGGCTCCCACGGCGCCCCAGGCCGCTCCCCAAGCCCGCGCCGAGCCGATACAAGACCCTTGTCGGCTGGGAGAGCTATCTGGGCGCGTGCCTCCCTGTCCTTGTCCTCGGTTCCCGTCTGGGGACGAGTGCCCCGCACCCCGGTACGGCGCGCTCCTCTACCCCTCCCGTTCCCGCTGGCCGTGCAGAGCCCCGGCGCGTGGTGTCAGCCCATGTGCGCGGCTGTCTCGCTTCGCCCGGGAGCCCAGTGGCCGAGGCTCCGCTGGAGTTGTGCGCCCTAGAAACTCCATGCAGCTTCGGCCTCCTCCCCAGCTCCTCCCCGGCGGGCCCCCAGGGGCCTGGAGGCCTCCTGCAGTGCCCGCCCCGCTCTGCCCTAGCGCGCAAGGGGAGCCGGGGTTCAGCTCGCCTCGGCAGCCCGCGCCGAGCTTCTCCCAGGTTCGGGGAGCCCCCACCCCCACTCCGTCGCCTTGCCAATAACCAAGCTCCCTTGGTTTCCAGGCAGCGCAACCTGAGGAACGCCTCGGCGCGCTCACTCACACTCACGCGCGCACACACAGGCGCACGCGGGGGGCGAGCTGGAGCTTGGCAGACGGTCCTCCTTCCTTTCCTACCCAAAGAAGCTGCCCACGTTAACTCTGGCAAACTGCTGTTCCTCGGTATTGGACAACTCACCCAGGCGCCCCCCACCTTAACTACTTCATCCCCAGCGCCCACACCCCTGGGCCACAGTCACACCTGCGTCTGTGCTGAGGCAGCTTAAATGAGTGGAGGCGGTGAAGGATTGGGGTGCCCTCCCCTACCACTGTCTAGGGAGGCTTGTCTTTGGCCGCTGCCCGCCAGCCTCCAAGGTCAAATAGTAGATTGATGAGGGAGAGAGGGTGCTTGGACACAGGTGTGAGCTAGAGATCTTGAAGGCTATCTGCAACTTGCCCAGCGCTGACCTTTGTCAAGTCCATTCGCAGACACACCCCTTTTTTCTCTTCTGCCCCATGCCTCAAGGACAGCATATTAGCTTAATTTAGAGTCTCCAGTCACCTT
Organism: Sturnira hondurensis; assembly: GCF_014824575.4. Taxonomy (NCBI): domain Eukaryota; kingdom Metazoa; phylum Chordata; class Mammalia; order Chiroptera; family Phyllostomidae; genus Sturnira; species Sturnira hondurensis. The sequence goes on along the minus strand of NW_028075797.1, from coordinate 868,775 downwards.
TCCCATTCCCCACTTGTCTACCTCTCATGCGCCCAGAGGCTGAGGGAATACACAGTGAAACGAAGGTTTGCATTGTAAGTAAAAATAAAAATAGCAAGGTGGATCTCAGACTGTCCCATTGACAAACTCAGAAGCCTGCCTGTTCCTTTCTGCTCCTCTCTGCCTGCCGTGGGAGAAGGAACAACCCACCAGGTTGGAGCGTGCTAGCCTGTCTTTACAGCACTCTCCTTTCCAGGGTCTCGGGTTCCTTGCCTGCTCCAGGTGGCAGAAAGACTGCTCACCAGCTCAGACAACTCCAGTTCCCAGAATCAAAGAAAAGATGGAGCATAAAAATTCTTACACCAACTGGAAATGAAGCAGGCAGTACTGCCACAAACATCTCATCCAAACAGCTCAGCCATCACCTTTCTGCTGGCTGGTACGGCTGCCAAGTGTGGGCATTGGCACTGCCAGCCGGCAGCACAAATCGAGCAGGATCCCCTTCTTACCTGCATCTCCGGGCTCGCAGCCTGCGTGCAGTGCCTGAGACTCCATAGCACTCATTAAGGGTACTACACCTTTGTCATTTAGCATTTGCTACTCTGTATTATTACTATCTTTTCTGGTAATAGCTCCACTTCCCAATTTATCTAATAATCTTCTGAGCCACTGGCTGAATCTTATGTGCATAGTTAAGAGATGTGCATAGAATGTGTTTCCAAGAGTTTCCATGACGGGTTGTGGGCAGATGAACTGATGGAGTTAGTGGTGTCTTGGTATGATCTTTCCCTCTTACCTACTAGTTTGGATGAAAGGTGGATCTTGTACCAATCCGTTTTTTATGTAAGCAATTGTATGTCACTTTCTGCATGGCAACTGTGTCAGCAAAGCCCCTTGGCCAGTCTATATATGTATATACATACATGGTAGAATGTAGGGGTCACCATTTAACCAGGGTGGGGTACCTCTGGCAGAAGCTCTGTGCTCTCACTTACTGCCTGTGTGAGTTTGGGCAAGTTGTTCTCTCCAAATCTCACCTGCCCTTGTCTGTCAAATGGGAATAATTACAGCCCTTATCCCCCCAACAAAGTTGTTGTAAACATTCAGTGTGATGACATGAACAGCAGTCCCCTCAGCTAACTCAGTTCCAGGCATAACATAAGCTTTCAACAACTGTTAGCATACATTAGTGTGTCATATATATCAAAGACACTACCTTGGGGGTGGGGGCAGGAATTGAGGATACTAAGCTCAAGGGACCTCAAGAACTAGAAAAGCCAGGTGGCAAACTTCGGTGAGCATGCCTAGTACAGGTCCCTGGTCCTCACTGACTGTGATGATTTGGAGACTGCAACTTTAAGGGAGCTGCAGTGTCAAAGGCTCTGATACCCTTGCTCTGACTTTTATTCTTTTGTCCAATATATATTTATTAAGGGTCAAAAGGTGTCTGCTCCTTTTTATTAAAATACCAAAGAAAATCTTGTACCATTGTAAGAATTGGAGCTCAAATCAACATAAAACAAAATGGGTGAGCAGGACTTTCCTTTACGAAAAATTTCCAGCTGGATTTAGCAAAAGTATTCTGTCCAACCCAGAATAATTCAGCCCTCCAGGGAACAGCTAGAAATAAACATTAACTTTATTCAACCACCTGCCTCTAGCTTTGGGACTTAGAGACACACAAATCAGACACCTGGACAATTGCTACCTTACCACAAGGCCAAAGTCACTCCTGCCTCTACCTCTTCCCTTCCCCTAGCCTTTCTTCTTTCGTTTTACCTTCAGTAAGTACCATATTTTTCAGACTATAAGATGCACTTTCCCCCGCCAAAATTTGGAAGGAAAATGAGGGTGCATCTTATAGTCCGAATGTAGCTTACCTGGTTGGCTGCTGCGGGGCAGGGCAGGGGGGTAGCAGTGTGTGTGTGGGGGGGGTCACAGGTTATTAAATATTTTACCACATATTTGCTTCAGTTTTTTTCTATTTTCTTCCTCTAAAACCTAGGTGTGTCTTATAGTTCTAAAAATACAGTAAATCTACTTCCAGCGCCCAAGACAGACAAGGGTAGGAGTGATAAAGTGGTGTGTTATATTCCAAACAGAAATAGGCAGAAAAGGAAAAATTATTTGGGCAAGCATATGTTGGAGGGTAAAGTTTTTCTTGTATTCCATTAAATACAGAGCACAGAATACTTTGGATTCTTTCCAACACATTCTCTGCTTTGAGACAAGAGGTTTTAGAGTGGTTCGTTAGGTAACAACAAATAACTGGCACAAAATTTGGTATCGGGAAGTGGAATGCTGCTGTAACAAAAACTTAAAACTCTGGCTTTGAGACTAGAAAATGGGGAGAAGCTAGAAGTGCCCTGAAAGGTCCTTATCAAAAGCTGCAAGATAACGGGAGACTCTGGGAGGGAACTTGGAGAACATCAAGAAAACTATTGGTGGAAGCTGGAGAAAAGAGCACCTGAGTCATGTACTGGTGTGACAGCTAAATGTGACAAATGAAAAGGATACCTAATGAACTCATGCCTCTCACTAAGGAGATTTCCAAGTTGGAGGAGAAAGTGTCAACTGAATTTTTCTAGTCGCCTATGCTAAAAGACAAGCAGAAATGAGTTAAAGAAGAAACTAGTTTGGTTTTTGAGTGGAACTTAGGGGAAATAGAAAGAACTAGGACTTGTTAAATTAGAAAGGATAACTTTCTCATTCTGGTATCACTAAGTAAAAACTTCAAATCCAGGGCAATAAAATGTGGTCTCCAGATAAAGATTAAGTTAAGGATGGGGCTATAAGGTCCTTTGTTAAGACTTCACAAATATTTAAGGGCATGTCTAAAAGAGTTTCTGAGGATCTAGTAGGCATGGTCCCTCAGCAGCCTCACTGGGGACTGAAAATAGAGAAAGTTCTATTCTTTTTTTTTTACAATTTTATTTATTTATCTTTAGAGAGGAAAGGAAGGAGAGAGGAAGAGAAACATCAATGTATGGTTGCCTCTCGTGAGTCCCCTGCAGGGAACCAGCCTGCAACCCAGGCATGTGCCCTCACTGGGAATCGAACCGCGATCATGTGGTTCGCAGGCCAGCGCTCAATCCACTGAGCCACACCAGCCAGGGCTAGAAGGTTCTATTCTTAAAGAAGTTTGTAAGTATGACTTTTGTCTAATGCGTGGATTATAATTTGAATCACAGGAAGCCTTCAATGTTTTTTAAATAAAGTATACTAGGCTGAGACTAAAGGGGCAAAGACAGTAAAAAATGAAAGGAGGTATTGAATCCTAAATCCAAGAGGCAATAAGCAGGCTGCAAACAGGGGCCATTTCTAATGGAAGGGGAACAATGACTCAGATAAGGAAACGAAGAGCCCAAAAGGTGATGTCAAGAGCCATGGAGAATTATTCCCAAGAAGCAGGACTGGGCTTGAATTAAGGAATGGATGACGTACTCCCAGACTGATTTCAAAAGTGCTCTGAACCAGTCACTGCTACAAGAAATACTCCTCAAACCCTCCATTATTGAATGAGGTATTTATTACTGTTATTATATATTTGCCTCACTGGTGTCTGTTGGGTGTTTACGAAAGAGGAGGGAGGAGATAACTTGTCTTTTCAGTTCACAGATCTTCAGATTGAGAACTTCACCCAAGGAGATTGATTCAACTGAACCTGCTTTAGAGGAACAGGTCCAGGACATCAAGCCTGAGCCTTGTCCCATAGGAGGTGAGAATTTTTTAGGCGTTTGGATATTTCGGGGGGGGGGCTCATGTTGGAATAATTTAAATACTTTTGTACTGTGATAAATTAAATATGTCCACAAAGTCTCTCTTTTTAAGAGTTGGGATCTGCCCTGGCTGGTGTAACTCAGTGGACTGAGCACCAGCCTGCAAACCAAAGGGTTGCCAGTTCAATTCCCAGTCAGGGCACATGCCTGGGTTGTGGGCCAGGTCCCTAGTTGGGGGCATGTGAGAGGCAACCACACATTGATGTTTGTATCCCTCTATTCTCTCTTCCTTCCCCTCTCTCTGAAAGTAAATAAATAAAATCTTAAAAAAAAATAAAGAGTTGGGATCTGTCTCTCCCTACCCTTGAACATGGACAAAATCTGTTACTTCTTTAATAGAATAGAGTTATTTTGACCAGTTTCCAGGCCTACAACTTCAGAAACTTAAAGCTTTCACTTCCTGTCCATTGGAATACTCATGGAGCCTTGAATCACCATCTAAGAAGTCCAATTGCCCTGAGGCCACCAGGCTGTGAGGCAGCTCAAGCTAGCTGCATGGAGAAGGTGTGTGAAGGCAGTGAAATGGGGGACTGGGGGGAGAGAGAGAGAGGGAGAGGGGGAGGGAGAGAGAGAGAGAGAGAGAGAGAAACCTGTCCTGTTCCCATCTACTGAAGCACCTGCCATAGAATAATGTGAGCTGAAGTCTCATATATTATAGGACAGAGACAAGCCATCTTCACTATGCCTGACCTAAGTTCCTCACCCACAGACTAAAAGAGGTAGTAATAAATTGTTAGCTGCTACTTAATTGGGGATGATTTGTTATGCAGCAGTAAATAACCAGAAAAATTTGCTGACTGGGTGAGATGTTCAAACTATATTGTGAAGTGTGGCAAAATAACTTGCATGATAACATTTATTTTTTAAAAAAGCTTTGTATCCATATGAACATAATGTATCTGCATGGACTATGACTGAAATGCTACCAGTTATCCAACTACCTCTGGAGAATTGGTATTGAAGACTTCTACTTTTTAGAAATGTTTCATATGAATGTTTTACAATAAATATTTTTAATATTGGCTTACTATTTTAAAACATGAGAAAAAAGTCCTATATTTATTTTATTTCATGGCAATAAATATTGAGAGTATACCTACAAGAATAACATACTGCTTTAAAAAACACTAATGGTTCACTCTGTTACATAATTATTAATAAAAAGAAATTATATTGACATATATGGTGGTAATTTTTAAATTCTAGGCTAGAGAAAAATTCAAGTTATCAACTAAGAAAAAACAAGTTATCATCAAAGAAAAAAATCAAGCCCTGGCTGGTGTAGCTCAGTGGACTGAGCATGGGCCTGTGAAGCAAAGGGTCACCAGTTCAATTCCCAGTCAGGGCACATGCCTGGGTTGCAGGCCAGGTCCCCATTAGGGGACACATGAGAGGCAAACACACATCGATGTTTCTCTCCCACTCTTTCTCTTTCCCTTCCCGTCTCTAAAAATAAATAAATAGAATATTTTTAAAAGAAAAAAATCAAGGTAGGTTTCAGGAACTATATGTAACAGATCACAAAAAACAAATGAACCAACAAACCAATAAACTTAGATGGTCAAATTTTCTCATCCAGGACTTGTACATTCACTGAGGTGGTTATCAGGTATGAAAGTAAGAGAAAAGTATCTTTCTAATGAAACCAGTAAGAAAATAGATGGCTTTTTACTTTTTCTGGAAAAAAAACTCAAAGACTTGTCTTAGTCAATTTTAAAAATATGGAATCAAAGTTAAGAACGCAAGAATGAGGCCAAGAGTCCAGAGAGAAGAGAAAGTCTTTGGTGTTAGCCTGAGATTCTCCACTGCCTTTCCTTTTGAAAGGGCTGATTTCCAAGTAGCTTTGCACCAGAAGGCCAAAAAGAAAGTAATCTCTGAGATCTTGAGAGTAGTATAGGCAAAAAGGGAAAATAATCAAGTTTCAGGGCTACCAATCCAGCCAGGATCTGAGGGACTGAAGTCCAAGGAAAATAATCAAGTTTCAGGGCTACCAATCCAGCCAGGATCTGAGGGACTGAAGTCCAAGGGAAAGGAAACCTCAGAAAACTTGTTGCATCATGGGCTCCATTTTCTCCCTTGCCGACATTTGCCTCATGTGATGCTGCACAGGGTGAAAGGCAAAGAAACAAAACAATGGCTAAGTGACTGTACAGTGAAAAAGAATACTCAGGAATCTCATAATGCCAACAGCACAAAAACTGGAGTTTAGAACCTCCCAAGCAGCAAGGGCACAGATAAGCCCAGGGTTTCAGCTGAAGCTCTTGACAGACTATATCCACTAAGACTAAGTGCAAACCAAAAGCCTTCAGAGATTCATATCTATCTTCAAGTTACCTCGGTTTTTGATTAGCAAAAGGTAATCTACATCAATCCTAGCTGCCTGCCAGATGAAAATTAAAGTCTCTCTGAGGGGAGAGAACAACATGTGGAGCCACTACAATTTTTTAAAAATAACAGCTGGCATTTAATAAAAATTTTCCAAACATGCCAGATGACAGGGCCAAATGACAAAAAAAAAAAAAAATCAAGAGAAAAAAACAGACAATAAAAACACAGGTAATCCATTATTAAAATACAGAAAACAAACATCAAAAAACATAGAACAATTACAATAAATGTTCAAGAAAATAAATGACAAGACAGAAATTCATCAAGGAAGAAGTAGAATTTACTTTGAAAAATGAAATAGTCATTCTGAAATCCAACAAAAAATGCACTCAATACATGTATACAAAGCAGATTAGATAAAGTGGAAAAGATTAATGAACTGTTAGGCCAAGTAGAAAATACTCTACTGAACTATGAAGAGAATAATGAAAAATAGAGAAAAGAGCTTAAGAGATACACAGAACATGGTGAATAGGCTAGCCTGTAATTGAAGTCTTAAAAAGAAAGGAGAGAAAGAAGGGAGGGATGCAATATTGTCTGTGAATTTTCCAAAATTGATAAAGACATTAAGCCATAGATTTGGGAAGTTTTAGAAACCCCAAGCAGGATATATACAAAGAAAACCACATGTAGGCAATCATAATTACATTTCCAAAGACCAAAGACAAAATACTAAAAGATGCCAGTTCCACTCTCCTTTATACACACACACACACACACACACACGCGCGCGCGCGCGCGCACGCATTTAAGAGGAAAAACAGATGACTTCTCAAAATTATAAAACTTACAACCATTGATATAAATTTTAACAATCTAAAAGAAAATAACTGTCCACCTAAAATTCTGAATGCTGTGAAAATTCACATGAAAAAGGAAAGCTGAGAGGTTTTTGTTTCTGAGCTAGTACCAGACTTACCCCACAACTGTTTAACAACTAGAAAACTAGACAAAATGCACAAATTTTCAGTAATTAGATAATAGCTGATGCAGGACTATGATCCATGTGAGAGGAGAAACAAATGAGGTGAGCCCTACAGTTGTCCAGCTTTCTGCGTGCAGGCATTTTCCGTGCCACTGCAAATGGAAGATAAACCAAAACAGAGCGCAGTAGTCCAAGTGAGCTGAGGAGACAGAAATGAGAGTTCGTAAAGGCTTAGGTAACCAGAATTTTTCCATCAGAAATGTGAAAAGAGAAAGCTATGTAGGTAAAGATCTGAGAATATCTTTATGGGGACTCCTTAGAGGTACTGACTAACACCTAAGATGCGCATACACAGGATGAAATCCCACGTGGTCAGGCAATACGTTGGCAGAGAGCTGTAAGCTGGACAGTTTCAAGGGGTAAGAAAGAACTGGAAGACATTCAAGTCCTGATGAACCTGAGTGAAGAGAACACCTGGTCCCACAGCCAATCCCCACCACGTTGTCTGTGTCCATGAGTCATTTATACATGTAACTTGACAAGTCCCTCCCCCTTCTTCCCACCCTTCTTCCCCCTCCCTGCTTACCTCTAGCCACTGCCAGCCTAGCCCTTGTTTCCATGCCTCCGGTTCTATTTGGCTCATTTGTTTGTTTTGTTATTAGGTTTCTCTCATGGGTTAGATCATATGGTATTTGTCTTTCACCGTCTGGCTTATTTCACTTCGCGTAATATTCTCCAGTAATAGAATAACAATAAAATATTTATCTTTAATTATTCTTTCATTTTAATTGTTGTTCAAGTACAATTTTCTGCCTTTTACTCCCATCCCAGCCCATCCTCCCCAGCCCTCCCCAATAAAATATTTATTTAAATAAAAAGAGAACACCTGGGATTGCAGTACAGACCCAAGTAGATTTCACCTTAGCAGTAAGACTGAAATAGTATTAAAATAGAAGCTCTCTTCTACCCTAAAAAAGCTTTGCAAATTATCAAATGGATAAAGCTGGTTCCCAAGTAACTTATCTGCCTAACAACAACAACAAAAAACTTCAAAACTCTTAAAAGACAAAAACAAAACCCAGAAATTCCACAGCATAACACTCACAGTGCCCATAGAACAGGAGCAGAAATAAAAGGAATGATAAAATTAGCAGACAGGGGCTTTCATGTAGCCACTACAAATATGCTCAAGAAATTGTAGGAAAACATGAAATAAAGAAAAGAATGGAAACTATTTAAAAATCAAATGAAATTCTAGAGCTCAAAGTTTCATATTTAATATTAAAAATTGCTTCATGGTCATGACATAAGATTTGATGCTGTTGATAAAAAGAAAAGTGAGCCTGATAGCACAGCACTAGAGATTGAAGCACAGAAAAAAAAATGGCTGAAAATGACAGTTACCTGTGAAACATGAAGCAATTTAACAAGTTGGATTTTAAAATCTGAAATGTATAAGTGTGTGTGTGTGAGAGAGAGAGAGAGCGAGCAAGAGATAGGGAAGGAGGGAGGGAGGGAGGGAGGGAGAGAAAGTTAGGCAGAAAAATTTTTCAATAAATAATGGCTAAAAATTTCCAAATTTGATAAAAGCTATAAATACACAGATCCAAATGGCTCAGTGTGCCCCAAGCAGGATAAAACAAGGACAATCACACGATGGTACATCATGATCAAATTACTGAAAACTAATGACAAAGAGTAAAATCTTAAAGTGACCGGAGGGAAAGGGCACACAGTATGTGTATCAGGAGGACAAAAAATAAGAAACCATCAACCTCTTTTCAGAAATAATGTGAGCTAGAAAATAATTAAACAGCATCTTGAATGAGCTTAAAAAGAAAACAAAAACAAATAAAAATCTCTAAAATTCTCTATTCAGCAGAAATATTCTCCAAATGTGGGTGACATAAAGAGTTTCTCAGATAAACAAGAAGAAAAAGAATATATTGCCATCAGCCTGAAGTAAAGCAATAACACATAGAAAGTCAGGAATGAGGAGAGCTGGAAATGGTGAGTAAATTTAAATAATTTTTCTCACTTTTAGGTCCCTTTAAAAGACAGTTGACTGTTTAAAACAAAAATAATATCCATCTATTATGGAATTTATGAGATTTGTATAAGTAAAATGTATAGAATAACAACAACACAAAAGACAGGAGGGAGAAAATGGAAGCATGCTATTATATGATGCAGTTATACCATGCATTATCTATGAGGGGTATAATGTTATTTAGCATTAGACTCATATATATATTGACAGTGCATCTAGTAAATTCTAGAGCACAAAGAGATATAGCAAATAATCTCCAATACAGGAGATAAAATGGAATAGCGGAAAATAATTAATGCCAAAGAAGGCATGAAAAGAGGAAAATGTGAACACAAAATAGATGGGGCGAAGAGAAGAGAAACAAAAGATGGTAACTTTAAACCTAAATACATTGTGAATTACATTTCATTTACAGAGTCTAGTGCTATAATTAAAAGGCATAGATCATCAGGCTGTATAAACATACAGTAAGACTATTTATAAGAAACACTTTAAATATACAAACACAGGTAGGTTACAAGTACAAAGATTAATCTAAGAAAAATGGAACAGTTATATTAATACTGATAAGAAATATTGCCAAAGATAAATAGGGTTAATTTATCATTATAAACAATCCATTTGTTAAGAAAATATAACATTTCAAGTGTACTCATAATGAAGGTTTAAAATACATGAAGCACAATACATGACAAAAACAGCAAGTCCAGCCCTGGCTGGTGTGACTCAGTGGCTTGAGTTCTGGCCTGCAAACCAAAGGGTCCCTCGTTTGATTCTCAGTAGGGGCACAAGCCTGGATTGTGGGCAAGGGCCCCAATAGAGGGCGCAAGAGAGGCAACCACATATTAATGTTTCTCTCCTCTTTCTCCCTCCCTTCCCCTCTGTCTAAAAATAGATAAATAAAATATTTTTTTAAAAAGTGCATAAACATACTGGGACACTTTAACACAATTTTCTCAGACTGGATAAAACATGTGAAGATATAGAAGACTTGTGGAACACTAGCAAACAACTTGACTAAATTGAATTAATAAAGTACTCTATCTATAACTGTAAAATATACAAGCTTTTGAAGTTCACATGGAGTGTTCATAAAACATAGCCCATATATTGGGCTACAGATGGATTATCAGTATATTCAGAACTATTGAGATCATAGAAAACATTCCCTGACCATAATGTAAATGTATTAGAAATCAATAACATACCTGAAAAATCTTCAAATATTTTATAAAATTTTATAAGTAAAATATTTATATATTATAATTCATATAAAATAAATATAAATATAAAATATTTATATTTTATAATTAACATATTTTATAATATTTTATAAGTAAAATCTTCAAATATTTTATAAATATTATGTGAAACTCTATTTTATAAGTAAAACAGTTTCACATAATGCATCAGTCAAAAACTAAACCACAGAGGAAGTTTAGAAATATTTTGAAACAAATAAAATAAAAACACAGTATTTTAAAATTTGGGGCATACAGCTACAATGGTGCTGAGAAGAAAAATTGAAGCTTAAAATGCTTATTTTAGAAAAAGATGAAAAGTTTAAAGCAAATATTCTAAGATTTCACTTTAAGAAGCTAGAAAAAAAAGCAAAATGAACACAAAGAAAACAGAGGGAGGGAAATAATAAAAATAAGAGCAGAAAAAAGTAAAATAGAAGATGGACAAACAATAGAAAATAATTAATGTAAATGTCGATAAAATTGATAAATCTCTATCTAACCTGATATTAAAATGTGGAGAAAACAAAAGTACCAAGACTACGCATGATGAAAGGGAATTCATTATAGGTTCTCAAGACACTAAAAATAACAAAAGAATATTATAAACAACTTTATTCCAATAAATTTGATAAAGATAAAATAAAATTATTCCTTCAGGGATACAAGTTAACAAAACAGACCCAAGAAGAGATAGAAAACCTGAATAGCCCTATAGTTCTTAAAGAAATTTAATTCTTAATTAATAACCTCCTTCTTCCAAAACCAAAAAGGAATGCCTTCATGCCCAGATGACTTCTTTGGTGAATCCTAACAAACATTTAATGAATATCAACAAACAATATTATAAAAATCTTTCAGAAAATAGAGGATCACATATCTCATCACTTTATGAGGCCGGTGTTTCCCTGTTACCAATATCAAATCAAATAAATTCTTTACAAGAAAATGAATATAAATGCAAAAGCCTGAACAATATATTAGTAAACTAAACCTAGCAATGCATAAAAATGATAATATAACTTGAAAAAGTAAAGCTTTCCCAAGCAAAGTTGGTTGACATTTTTTTAAAAATGAATTTGTGTCATTTGTCACATTCAGAGAAGAAGAAAATCATGCTCATCCTCATGTACATGTGAAGAGCCCTGCACAAAGTTCCACACACATTTATCGGAAGCACTCTCAGAAAGCAGGAATAGAACTTGATAAAGAACATCAACAAAAACTTACAGCTACCATCACACCAAATGGCCAAAGGCAAATGCTGTCCCTCTAAAATCAGGAACAGGCTTTAACTGAAAACTTGTTGAAAAATCCAACAGGGAAATAAGGCAATTAGAAGAAATAAAATGCATATATATTAGTGAGAATAAAAGTAAAATTGTTTTCACTGGAAGCCAACATAAGTACGTACATAGAAAATCTTAGGGAATCTGAAAAAGAAAGCTGTTAGAACTAACACATAACTTTAGCAAGGTCATAAAATAAAAGATCAATACCAGAATAAGAAATTGGAAAATGAAATTCGAAAAATAGCACCATTTACAATACTATCAAAAACATGAAATATTAGGAATAAGCTTAACAAAATAAGTGCAAGATCTGTATACTAAAAACCACAAAACACTGTTGAGAGAAAGTAAAAATTAAAAATAAATTGATCTTTACAACTCCAAATCAAAATACCAAAAAGCTTTTTCTGTAGAACTTGACAACGGGTTCTAAAATTTATATATAAATTCACAGAACATGCAATAGCCCAGACAACTTTTAAAAAGAAGAAAGTTGGAAAGGACTCCCTGATTTCAAGATTTACTGTAAAGCTAATCAAGAGATTGTGGTTTTAGCAAAATAATAAACAGGAAGATCCAAGGCAAATACTAGATAAGGAAGAGATCTACACATGCAGGGCCAGTCAATTTTTGATGAAAGTGCCAAGTTAATTAAGTGGAGAAAAGAATAGTCTTTTCATCAAACTTTGCTGGACACTGGATATCCATGTAGAAATAATTTAACTTTGATATTAACCTCATCCCATACACAGAAAGTTAACTCAAAGTAGATTGTAGACTTAAATGTAAAAGCCAAAGCCACAGAACTTTTGAAAGAAAACAAGAGAAATCTTTGCAATGTTGAGTAAGCAGAAATTTCTTAAATAAGACACAAAAAACACACATAATAAAAAGAAATGATCGTTTTACTTCATCAAAATTAAATTGTTTACATTTCAGAAGACACCTTTGAAAAAATAAAAAGATATGTCACAAACAGGTAAATATTATATATAATTTTATATATGATGTGTGATTATATATATAGTCTTACAACTCAATAATGTAAAAATAACTCAATTTTTTAAATTGACAAATGTTTAGAATAACACCTCACAAGACATATGAATGGCCAAGAGCACATTTTAAAAATGCCCCACATTTCACTCATCAGGAAATGCAAATTAAAACCACAATGGAATACTACTGCACAACCAGTAGAACGGATAAAATTAAAACACATGACATTACCAAGTGTTGACAAAAATGTGGAGCAACTGGAACTCCCATACAATGCTGTAGGGAATGTAAGTAGTTTGATAATTTAAAAACACTGTATGGCCGTTTCTTATAAAGTTAAACACACAACTACCCCAGATTCAGTAATGTCAGTCTTGGGTATTTTTTTAGAGACATAAAGCCCACAATATGACTTTTTCATAGTGTCCAAAACTGGAGTAGAAAGTTCCTAACAGCCAAAACTGGATACAATCCAAATGTTCATGAATAGGTGAATGGATAAACAAACTATGGAATCTTCATACCATGAGCTACTACTCACCAACTAAAAGGAACAAATTAGATACCCAGAACGACATGGTTGAATCTCAGAAACACTATTGTGGATAAAAGAAGCCAGACAGAAAAGAATATATACTCCATTTTTTTCATTCTTACGAAACTCTAGAACAGGCAAAACAAATCTATGGTGACAGGAAAGTAAATCAATGGATGCAGTAGAGACTGGGAGGGACATTGACAACAAAGGGGCAAAGGGAGTCTTTGGACCAATTGAAATGCTTACGTCTCAATTATGATTATAGTTACAAACGTTTCTACATCAGTCTAAACTGCACCCTTAATACAAGTGCATTTTATTATGTATAAATTATGTTCAATATAGTTGATTTTTAAAACATAAAAAAGTGAAGCCTTAAAAAAACTATGATTAAAAAAATTAAAGGTGAAGTAAATACATTTTAGACATAGAGACAGAGGATTGGTCACCAAGCATTCTATGTTATAGTGAGTTATTCAGGTAGAAAAAATATAGTTCTGGAGGAAGGAACGGAGACAGGGAACACAGAGCACTGGAAATGGTCGATGTGTAGTAAATCTAAGTAATAATTATATTTTAATCTAATAATAATACATCTTCAGGATAACGTTTGGTAAGTTTTTAAATATGTGAAGAAATAAAACTCATCACAATCACACAAAATGTAGGGGTGAGGTAAATGGAGTGAAAGTTTTCTCAGATCTTGGCATCGTATCAAAGCGATAAATTTACTAATTTACTGTTTATGCCAGGGGGTCAAGGATCCACATGCTCTCTAGGGTAGTCAATAAAAGAATAATAAAAGACTGTATAACTAATAAAAGGTAAATGTAATAAAAATACTTGATTCATTCCACAAAAAGGAAGAAAAGAGTAAAGGTGCAAAATAAAACAGATGAAATGAATGGAAAGTAAACAGTAAGATTGTAAATTGAAATCCAGATAAATCAGTAACTGCATTCAGTATTACTGGACTGGATATATTCTGCCTTCGTGTCAAAGGTTGTTAGATTAGATATGAATACACAAATGTCCAACCAGATTTTGCTTATAATAAATACAAGTTAAATATGAGGATTTTCAAACATGAAAGGATGGTATATGCAAATGCTAAGTAATGAAAGCTGGCATGGGTACAAAGTAAAACAGAGTAAATTTTTTTCCTACTTGTCTCAGCAGTGAACTTTATTTACATCTTTTAATAACACAAAGGGAGGGGTCACTTGATGGGAAGGATCAGGGAAGGACTGTGAAAGCTTGGACCTTAAGTCTCTGTATCTGTTGGTTTACTGTTTGTTTGGTTGTTTGTTTATAGACTGCAGAGGCGCAGAGTTGAATTAATCCTAATCCTTAGTTTATGCCATACTCTCTTTAAAAATGAAATAATAATATATACATTTCAGGTATACAGCATCATAGTTCTGAATCTGTGTACTCTATTGCATGCTCACCACCAAAAGTCTAGTTTCCTTCAAACAAAGTGAATTTCAAGGTAAAGAAGTATTAGATAAAGAATGACACTTTGTGATGATAAAAGTGTTAATCTCCCAGGAAGATATAATATTTCTAAAAGTAGACATATCTAATAACTAAAAATATATAAAGCAAAATAAATAGAATTAGAAACATAGCATAGCCCAATATGACTATCTAATAAGTAAGCAAAGATCTAAAAACAGAACATAAATACAAGAGAACCAAACTATCTAAAGTCTATAAATTGAGGAAAATATCTGAGCATATTATTTAATCAGTTGCATACAGAAACACCTGCTTAAACACAGTCACCTCAGGGCAGGTGAGAAAGCCTAGAGCCAGAAATTTCTGCTTTTCAACATAAACACGTCTGAGCTTTTTTTTTTTTTTTTAAATTCAGGGAAGGCAAGAAGAAGTTCCAGGAAATATGGCAGAATAAATAGACATTTTTAAGGCCTCCTCCATGAAACCTACAAAAATCAACAAAGGCACTAACAATTAAAATGAAAACTGAACCGAAACTTCAAACAACCTTAACCTTTTCCTACAAATGGCGAGGATAGTTGCCAGACACAGCACAACTTGAACCAAAATGAAATAGGATACTGGAGCTTGACCACATTTCCTGAGCTGGGGAAGCAGCCCAGCACTGCAGGCCAGGGCCTCCTCCCAGCGCCTCCTCCCGGCGCCCCCGGCACCAAGCTGGAGCAGAGATCTGGGGGTGAGGGCGGGCCTGGGAAGGAACAAGGTTTCTCCCTCACCTCAGATCAGCCACAGGTCAGAGGCTGCAGACCCACCACCACCAATTTCAATGTACCGGAGCTTTTTGACTGGAAAAAGGAGGGATTAGATTAGAAATAAAGCAATTTTATAATCAAAGCGCAAAATCAAAGGTAGAGAGAAGTATTTGTTGACAGCATCTCACCCACCCCCAATAAAATGTCAGAGCTCTGTCAGTGGTCACTATCAATACGTAGCATGATTACCAGGAATGAGATTTTTGAACATTTTTAAAGGCACAAATGAGAGCCATGCCAGACCAACTGAATCAGAAATCAGTGAAAATGAGTCCCAGGCAACTGTAGTTGAAAACTTTCTCCATAGTGAGGTAACGGTTTTAGCCCACTCCATAGATAAAAATGTAAAAGTATTCATAACACCCAATTTTGGTAGAAGTGTAGAGAAATAAACATGTTTATGGGGACACTGAAGGGAAGTTAGTGGTAGAGAATTTCCTCTGGATTTTGTGTTTCCACATGCAGTCGTATCCGTTAGTGTAACACTGCTTCCTCACTCTCTTCTCTAATCGGTACATTGGGAAGAAGGAAAAGGACTGGTAGCTCAGCCTCTCCTTCTGCCTCGTGGGCTATTCCTGCCTGCAAAGGATACTGTTGGGCTTCCAGCTTGCCTGTGTCCCTCACCTCCAGTGACTGGCCAGGTGGTAAATTACCTAATTCCAAGTGTAGTGTAAGGAAGCTGGCATTTTGACCCCCATCTGCCTGAAACAATTGAAACATTTGAAATGTTTCAAATGTTTCCCCAGCATTTGAAACAATTTTAACTCAAGGGAGAAAAAAGTGCAATGTATTGATCCTTCTCAATTGGTCAGCGGTGGCAAAGTCAACAAAGATATATGTAAAAGTAATGTTTATTGCCACCCACCATGCAAACCTGCTACCCCCCCCCCCCCTTCATGTATCCTGCCCCGCTCCTCCCCACTGAAAGGCCCTATGTCTCTTCCTGCCTCAGACCAATCCCTCTTGGGTGCTTTGGGTCACATTCCCTCCTCCCCTCCCCCACCACTTCCCAGCAATTCTGCACTAGACCTGATATCTTTCATTTGTACTTTACCTCAGTAATCGACATAACCCTCTATTTTGGAGGCCAAATCACTTTGGAGACATGCTTTCTCTTCCCTGACCCCATCCCCCAGTGCATCTCCAAGTCCCTTCACCTCGTTCAAAATCCCAAAGTAGAAGACAGTATTCAGTTAAACGTCTCCCTGCACCTCTGTTCTCCTGCTACTCTGCTCTCCGCCCCCCAGACAAGCACTACCGTTATTTCCTGTGTGCCCTCCCAGAGACACTGTGCAGACAGGTGCTGCTTTTTTCATACAAATACCACCAAGGCGTGTATATTGTTTTGCACCTTTCCTTCTCACTTGACAGGATACTGTTTTTAAGTAAAATTTACATGTAATGAGGTGCCTGAATTTTACTTGGTAATTTTGATAAAAATACACTTATGTGCCCTGGGTGGTGTGGCTCAGTTGATCAGAGCATCCTCCCATCCACCAAAAGGTTGTGGGTTCAATTCCTGGTCAGGGAAAGTATCTAGGTTGAGGGTTTGAGTCCTGGTCTGGATGCATATGATCCCCTGGGGCACAAATGATTCCCAGTCCCTGTGGGAGTGAACCAGGGGCAACCAATCCATGCTCCTCTCACTCCTTTCCCCTCTCAGTAAAAGCAATGAAAACTATGTCTTCAGGTGAGAAGGGAGGGTGGGAAGAAGGGAAGGGAAGGGAAGGGAAGGGAAGGGAAGGGAAGGGGAGGGAGGGGAAGAAACCTATGTGACCACCTCCCAATCAAAATATAGAATATTTCCACACTCAGAGTCACATTACTTTTATACTGTAGATTTTTTCGGTTTGCCAATCTCACAGTGAACACAGCGCTTTATCCAAGTAGCCACCTTCTCTCTACCAGCTTCACTGAGGGCTGGTGGGCTGGCTGGCTGGCTGGTGGGTTGGTCTGTCTGGTCATCTCACACTGGCAGGGCGATTTTCTCAAAGGCTCACCTGGTCTGGGCATCTCTCCACCTATGAATCACACTTCCTTGACTTCACTTTGCTCTCTGGAAGAAGTTCCAAATTCTCCCATGGACAATGACCCCTACCCCCCACCCATGGCTTGGTTCCACGACCTCTCTGTGCTCATCTGACACTATTTTTTCCTGTGCACTCTTTCTGCCTTTTCACTCTGCAGGTTGTCATTTAGGTCTATCTGTGCGCCCAGCTCCCACCCATCCCCAGATTGCTCCCTTGTCCTCAGGACTCTGCCCTCACAGCACCTTTTCACAAGAAATGGCACTTACCCTCTGGATCTCAGCCAGGTCATCACCTCCTTGGGGGTGTAGGCTGACCTGACCAGCTCACATCCTCCTGATAAATGCTCCCCTTTATAGTAAACAACAACCGAGAGTTTACATTCATTTGCAATTATTAATGCCTATTTCCTTCACCAGAAGGTAAGTGCCACGGTGACAGGGACTGTATCTATTTATATTTAACATCACACACCCAGTCACTAGCGCAGTGTGCACTCTGTAAATTCCAGCTGAATAATAAAACAACACATCAGCATTTCTGAAGTCATTAAATAATAAACACAGGTTCATAACTTTATACTGATTCCAAAACATGTTTAAGGGAGGAGAGGAGGGAGAGTGCTTTTTGTAGAGGAATGCCAACTAATAAATGTGTAAGGAATGACAGAATTTTAAGACACTGTTTTATAATCACTAAAGTAAGGATTAATACAGACAAGAATTATCAGTCTCTCTGTTTATTTATGTGTGGCTCTCGAGCTAAGAATGTTTTTCACATTTTTACTGGTTGGGAAAAAAAAGAATACGTGACAGAGACTTAATGCAGCCTATAAAACCTAAAACATTACTATTTGGCCCATCGTAGAAAAAGTTCGCCTACCTCTGCATTAGGTGAAAGATACTTAGAGAAGAGATATGGAGAAATCTGGCAGGCATCGCTTTAGCCAATGATTAGATGCTGTAGTAGGACAGTGTCATGTGCCTCCTAATGTGATACACGGAGAAGATAACATCACATGTGTAGAATTCCTGCCAAAATGCATAACCCTATTCTAGTCACAAGGGAATATCATATCAACCCTGTGCAAAGCAACTGACCTGCATTCAGCAGAACTGCCAATGCAATGAAATAACTATAAAGAGGCTAGGAAACTCATCTGGATTAAACACCCGACAACTCAATGTCATGTGCAGTTATGATTGGGTCTTGGATTTAAACAAACAGCTCTGAAGGACATTGGGGCAATTATGGCAACAATCAGGGAAATTTTATTTTGGTCTGTATGTGCTTTACTATAGCAATGTTAAATTTCCTGAGTGTGATAATTAAACTATGGTCAGGTGGAAGAATGTACAGTTGACCTTTGAACAACACAGGGGTTAGCGGCACTGACCCCCATATAGTGAAAAATGTGTGTGTAGTGCCCCAAAAACTTAATTGTCCTTCAGTATCCACAGGGGATTGATGTCAGTCCCCACCCCCCACAAGGATACCCAAATCTGCAGATGCTCAGGTCCCCTGTACATTATAAAACGGTGTTGAACAATGCACACAGTCGGCCCTCTGCACCTGCAGACTCCTGGTCACGGGTCAAAAACGGTACAGGCATTTACTGCAAAACTGCATGTAATTGAACCCACACGATTCCAACCCATGTTGTTCAAAGGTCAACCGTGATTTTTCTTAGGAAATATGTGTTAAATACTTAGTGGTGACGTCTGTTACGATGTCTTTAATGTATTCTCATCTAATTTTCAAATGTTTCCAAACAGATAAGGAAAGAAAGAAAATATGAAGGGTATCTGGGTATTTTTGTATACTTTTTGCAACTTTTTCTAGGTTTGACATGTTTTAAATTAAAAAATTGAAGACATGATGAAGAAATCACACTTGTTTCTACAGGCATCGAAAAAATTGGGTTTGATAAAAGCCGACTGGTAATGTTGGTTGTCGGTCACCCCTGAGGGGTGGACTGAGGTGGGAATGGGTAGTGGAATAAGCCCTACAACACTCCCTCTATTTAGTCCTGCCCTGTTGGCATTCCTTATAATGAGAGTGTATTGTTTTTGATTGTGTCCGAAGAAGTTGGGCTTTTCATAATTAACTGTTCACAATTTTAAAAATCTCCATAGGATATTCATGTGCAAATCAGGATTAAGCCTCAAGTGTCTCCAAGTAGCCCCCACAGTCCTCCTCACCCCACCCCTGAAGCCCCTGGATTTCCCAGATCCAACCACCAGGGCTCAGTGGGAAGTATCAACCATGGTGGTCTCTGAGGCTGGGCACTACGTCTTTTGAATATCACTTCCCATAAAATCTATTACTATGTAGAATGGATGTTAAATAAAAATGGTTTCACCTATAAAGTCAGATGTTTATTTGTACCTGTAGATGTTTTTTTAAAGTTTACCATGATATCATGCCCTGGACTGAATGGCATCACATCTATATGACAGCATAGTTTACAAAAAGTTTACTGAGTTATATATGGAACTCAGGAAGAGTCAGCTGAGGAAGAGGAGAAAGAAGTGGAAGAGTTGGGAAAAAATAATGTTTTCTTATCTTTCAGAAGAAAAGTTCAAATAGAAACAATTTCAATTAAACAAGTTGTTTAATTGAATATATAAATTTAAGCATGTAAATTAAAGTTATAAATTAGTGGAAATAAATATATGGTGTGCACTGCAAATCACCAAAGAGGAAAAAGAATTTTTAACACATTTAAAAAATGCACTTAAAATTCACCTTGTGTAAGAAAAAAAAAGCCCTGGCTAGTGTGGCTCAGTGGATTGAGAGCCAGCCTGTGAACCAAAGGGTCACAATCAGGGCACATGCCTGGGTTGCAGGCCAGGTCCTCAGTTGGGGTCACGCAGGAGGCAACCACACATTGATGTTTCTCTCTCTCTTTCTCCCTCCTTTCCCCTCTCTGTAAAAATAAATTAAATCTTAAAAAAAAAGAAAGAAGGGTCATGCTATTTTTTATATTTAATAGACACACAAAAAAAGTGAAAGTAAAAGAATTGATAACAGGCATTCATTGATGGATATACACATTAGTTAAATGTTTTTAAAGGGCTATTTGCAGTATATGGTGAAACTAAATGCATGTATTTTTTATCCATATATTCTTTTATAGAAATTTACCTTACATGTGTACTTGAACAAATAGACAAAAGTATTGACAGAAAAATTGTGCTAACTTCCAAAAAAGGTAAAAAATCTAGAAATGACACTAGTTCCCACTAACAGGTGTTCTGCTTTTGTTTGAGAAAACAATCAGCGGTGCATTTCATACCACAGTTTAAAATAATGAGGTCAAGTTTGGTTTATATGTAGTGATATTTAGAGAGATCCTAAATAAATTATCAGCTGAAAAAACGAATTTCAAAATAGGATGTTAAGTATGGTGACATTTGCATACAAGCAATTTTATTTACACACTGACGTGTGCACCGATAACAGCTGTAGAACATTTGCTCAACTTTCAAACTTCAGCATTGGTTCTCTGGGTTGTGGGTCACTTTCGTTTTCTATACAAACATTTTCTATGCTGTTAAACTTTTACATGAGTGTTGTGTAATAAGGAATTTGTCCTGCCTTTGTTCCCAACTCCTCACACAGAGCTTCTAAAACTCTGAATTTCCCAAGTGGTAGTGTGTTTATCCATAAGCCCCGGGATCACACCCTAGTTTACACTAACGAGACAACTCATGTGTGCTCCCAGGTAGCCTCACAATGGGGGCTGGTCACCTGAAATATCGACCCTATAATTAGAAGGCTGGGACCTTGAGCAAACCGAGTCTCCAGGAAAGGAAGGAAGCTGGAGACTGAGTTCTATCAGGTGGCCAGTGCTTGGATCAAACCTGCCTATGAAAAGAAAGCTCAGTAAAAACTGAAACCTGAGACTGGTGGAGCTCCTGGTGGGTAAAGCACACTGCTGTGCCCTGGTCCCACAGGGAGAGGGCAGGGAAGCCCTGTCCTTGGAACCCTTCCACCCTTCACCCTCCATGGCTCTTCACTGGGCTGTTCTTGAGTTGAATCCTTTGAAATCATAAGTATAGCACTCTCATGAGTTTTTCAGGTTATTCTAGCAAATTATGGAAACTGAGGAAATCCTGGACTCCCCCCCACTACAAATTTGCAGTTGGTCAAACGCGCAGGAAGCCTGGGGCATCATGCAAACTTCAGAGTGGTGTCTGAAGTGGGGCAGTCTTGTAGCAGAGCTCCCCTCTAACCTGTGGGGGCCGTGGTAACTCCAGGGGGTTGGTGTCAGAACTGAAATGCAGTAACCATGTGGCATTGGACAGAATTTCTGGTGTCTGAATAATAAACTTCATCTTTTATAACAGAAAAAACATCTTTTACAACATCTTTTATGTCAGTTTTTAAGTGGCAGTGTAGGTAACATAGGCCAATTTAAAGAAGAAAATGAAGCCTATAGTGTAAATATCAGACAAAATTGAATTCAAAATGAAAGTGGTTAATGGGAAAAGGAGAACCTTTTAGTAGTGATAAGAGTGCCGACCACAGTTAAGGTATTTGCAATGTACTGTTGTGCGATGAATAACCTAAGAACAAATCAATTGAAAAATGATTAAGAACAACATGGGAAATCCCTTAAGTGGGAGGTCATGAAAATCTTTTCCAAAATCAATAGCACTCATATACGACAAAAACAAAGTATAAAACATATAAAAAATAAAACTTCACTTACATTAGCAAACAAAAAGTGCTCAGTCTATTTGGAGGAAAATTTTAAATTCTACTAAAGGTCATAGAAGGACACTTGAATAAAAGGAAACTTGAACAGAGAAGCATACCCTATTATTTGATAAGAAATAACTATAGTAAAGATGTCAATCTCCTTAAATTAATTTCAAAATTCCAGACAATTACAATGAAAACCCCAATGGGATTTACATTAAAATTTGCCAAACGATTCTAAAGTACATCTCTAAGACTTAATATTTATGAAGAGGCAAAACCATTAATGTGGAAGAGCTAGCTCTACCTGATATTAAAATAAACCATAAATCTATAATAATTAACACCCCATCATAGTAATTCAGGAAATGAAATAAAAATAATGTTTCTAGTTTATTATCTGTCTTTATATCTCCCTCGATGTGGTAAGTTCCATGAGGAGAAGAGTTCAATCTTTCTTTTTACTGAGGTAGCTCAAATGCTCAGAAAGAGCATGGCATGTAAATATTTATTGTATGAATCGTGAACAAAGCAATAGAAAGAAATTTTCAGTACAGAAATAGACACGCACTTAGGAATTTCAGATAATGATCAAGTGATACTTCAAATCAGAGTGTAACAATTGATTAAAATGTTGGACAAACTAGCTAGTTGTTTGGAAAGGAATTAAACCAAATCCTTCATCCCATAGAGTTAAAGAGATTCCAGGTGGCTCAAAATGTAACTGTAAAACATAAAATTATAATAATGTTACATTGCCCTGGCTGGTGTGTCTCAGTGGATTGAGTGCCAGCCTGTGAGCCAAAGGGTTGCTGCTTTGATTTCTAGTCAGAGCACGTGCCTGAGTTGTGGGCCAGGTCCCCAGTAGGGGGCATGCAAGAGGCAACCACACATTGATGTTCTTCTCTCTTTAGAAAAATTAATAATATTACATGAAAAATAGAGATTAATATTATAACCTTAAAGTACGAGATACTGATTAAAGTATAAAACAGGGACTTCTGGTCAAGATGGCAGAGTAGGCAAATGTTATGCTTGACTCCTCCAGTGACCACATCAAAATTACAACTAAATTGTAAAATAACTATCATTGACAACCACCTGAACACTAGCTAAACAGAACTCCTGCAACTTAGGAAATGAAGAAGAAGCCATGTCAAAACTGGTAGGAGATGTGAAGACGTGAAATAGGTTGGTCTCACATTCATGTGTGGAAGTTAAGATTAAGGGGGTATATCTCAGCTATGGAGGTCCCCCTGAAGAGTGAGGGGTCCCAACCCCACATTGGCTCCTCAGGCTAGAGCACCAGTGCCAGGAACCCCAAAACTTTTGGCTGCGAAAATCAACGAGTATTCCATTGAGGTGAAACAGGACAGCTGTAGGTCCAATCATCCTCTGAAATAATCCAAGCATAGACTTATCTCCATACAAATACCAAAAGTTCCAGCAAAGGGACAGCAGCTTGAAAACCACCAGGGAGATATGGGAAGGAACTGAATTGTCTGGCTTCAGATTGAGGGCTGGAGGGGCAGCTCCCTCTGGATAGAATGGCTGGCAGGTACCATTGTTTCTTTTCTGAGATCTCCCCCTACCCAGCCCACCAGTGCAGGTGGGCACCAAATCTAAGTCTCCATTAATTTGCCTAACACCAATGACCACACCCTGAGACCCAACACCATCCAATTAGTGCATCATCCCTAACCTCTTCCGGCAGAGGTTCCAAACAAGTTGTCAGCCTCGGCCCATGCTGCAGGCATTCCAAAACTCTCAAAGATCCACAAACCCCATACAAACAGTGATTGGCCTCAGCATGCCCTGGACATGAGGGCATACCTCATTCTTTCTCAGTGGCCCCAAACCTGACAGTAATGGCAGCCAGCCTCAGTTTGCATCACAGCCTCTCCTGGGCACCTCCAAGACCAATACAGGCAGCTACCAACTGCAGATCACTTTCTCGCTCCTACCAGGTGGCCCTTGGCCAGGCAAAGGCAGTGGCTAAACTTAGCATGCACCAGAGTAACTCCCAAGAGACTCCAAGGTCAATGTGCTCAGTCATGGGCTTTAGACCACACCAGAGAAACACCCAGTTAGTCCCACAAATGACACACCCAAAGGGTAGACTCAGCAGGCATCAGAGCCCTGCTACAGCAAAGTCAGCCCCTTCAGCCCCCACCAGCTCATTCATTGTAGTCACAGCCATTTCTCATAGTCAGTCAGTCTGAGGGTCAATCGCACCCACTGACATGCCAACAGCAATCAGGGGTAAACTACAATATGAAGCTACACACAATCCACACAAGAGACGCCCTTGGAAACATGGCTCATGTGGCCAGGGAGACTGGGCTCCACAGGCCATGGATTTCATAAAGCCACCCTGCCAAGACCAGGAGACAGAGAAGATCTACCAAACACATAGAAAAAACACACAGTCAGCCAAAATGAGGAACCAGAGAAGTATATCCCAAATGAAACAACAGACAAAGCTCCAGAAAAAGAACTGCATGAATGGAGGCAAGCAATGTATCAGATAAAGAGTTCAAAACAAAGGATATAAGATTGCTTAGTGAACTTAGGGGAAAAATGGACAAACTTAATAAGAACTTACATGAAGAGGTAGAAACCATAAAAAGAAACATAAAAGAATATAATAATTAAAGGGAAGATATTAGGTGAAATCAATAGCAGATTAGATAAAACAGAGGATCAAATCAGTGATTTAGAACACAAGGTAGTAAAAAACACCCTGTCAGAAGTGTAAAGAGAAAAAAAAATTTAATGAGGGTAATTAAAAGAACCTCTGGGACAACATCCATCATGTGTAAAAACATTCATATCACATGGGTACCAGAAGGAAAAGAGAAAGATAAAAGGATTAGAAACTTATTTGAAGAAATAATGATGAAAATTTCTTACACCTGGCAAAGGAAATAGACATATAAGTCCAGGAAGCACAGAAAGTCCCCAGCAGGATGAACCTAAAGAAGACCATATCAAGACACATCATACTAAAATGCCAAAGTTTAAAAACAAGAGAATCTTAATGCTAGGAAGAAAAAGACAGATGGTTACCTACAAGGGAACTCCCATGAGACTGTCAGCTGATTTCTCAACAGAAATTTTGAAGGCCAGAAGGGATTGTTATAAAATATTCAAAAGGATAAAAAGCCAGGACCTACAACAAAGACTACTCCACCCAGAAACGCTATCATTTGCAATTGAAGGACACAAAGAGTTTCCAAGACAAGAAAAAGCTAAAGGAGTTCATCACCAAACCAGTAAGTACTACAAGAAGTGTTAAAGGGACTTCTTCAAAAAGAAGAAGGAAATGAAGGTCAAATGTATACATATTGTAATAAAACAGCCATACCTGCATACCTATCAACAATCACTTTAAATGTAGAAGAACTAAATGCTTCAATGTATAGACATCGGGTGGCTGAATGGGTGAGAAAACAAGACCCCTACATAGGCTATCTACAAAAGACCCACTTCAGATAGAAACACACACAGAGACTGATGGTAAAATGATAGAAAAAGATATTCATGCAAATGGAAACCAAAAGAAAGCTAGGAAAGCTAGGGCAGCAATGCTTATATCAGAAAAAGTAAACTCACAGTGATAATGAGATAAATCCAACAAGAGGATATAATCCTTATAAACAGTTATACACTCAACATAGGAATGCCTGAACATATAAGGCAAACATTGACAAACATAAAGGGAGAGATTGACAGTAATACAGTCATACTAGGTGACTTTAACACCCCATTGACAATAATGAATAGATCTTCCAGACAGAAAATCAGCAAGGAAACATTGGCCTTAAATGACACATTAGACCAGGTGGATTAAATTGATATTTTCAGAGTATTTCACCCCAAAGCAACAAGATATATATATTTTTCAAGAGTACATGGAGTATTTTCCAGAATAAATTACATGTTAGGACACAAAACAAATTTCAATTAATCTTCAAAAATCTTCTTCTTTTAAGAAGATTGAAATTATACCAAGTATTTTCTCTGACCACAATGGTATGAAACTAGAAATCAATTACAAGGAAAAACAGAAACACACAAACACATGGAGACCAAACAACATATTAGCAAATAATGGATAAACACTAAGAACAAGAAAGAAATCAAAAAATTCCTTGACACAAATAGAAATGAAAATACAACAACCCCAAATCTGAGGGACACAATGGAAGTGGTCCTAAGTACAGGCTACCTAAAAAAGCAAGGATAATCACAGGTAAACTATCTAAATTTACACCTAAATTAAGTAGAAGAAGAACAACAGAAAAAACACAAGGTGAGTAGAAAAAGGAGATAATAAATATCAGAGTGAAAATAAACAAAATAGATTTTAAAAAAACAACATAAAAGATCAATGGAACCATGATCTGCTTTTTTGAAAAAAATAAACAAAATTGATAAACATTTAACCAGAGTCATCACAAAAAAAGAAACCCTAGATAAATAGAATAAAATAATTAAAGATAAGTGACATCTGAAACTACAAAAATAAAATGGATTATAAGAAAATACTACAAACAATTATACGTAAATAAATAGGACAATCAGAAAGAAATGGAAACATTTCTAAAACATACTATTTTCCAAGATTGAATCAAGTAGAAACAGAAAATCAGAACAGACCAATTACTACCAACAAAACTGACTCAGTAATCAGAAACTTCCCAACAAACAAAAGTGCAGGACCAGATAACTTCTCAGGTGAATTTTACTGAATATTCAGAGAACTAAAACCTATCCCTGTCGAACTTCTTCAAAAAATTTGATGATGGAAGGCTATCAAACTCTGTTTACTAGGCCAGCATTACCCTGATTCCAAACCAGACAAAAGGTTTACAAAAAATAAAATTATAGGACAATATCCCTGATGAACATAGATGCAAAAATCTTCAACAAAATATTACCAAACAGAATTCAGCAATACATTAAAAAGGTCATACACCATGATCAAGTGAAATTTATTCTTGGGATGCAAGTTTGGTTTAACATCCACAAATTAATTAATGTGAGCCACCACATAAACAAAATGAAGGGAAAATTATATTATCATATTAATAGATGCAGAAAAAGCATTGGAAAAAATCCAGCAACCTTTTATGATAAAAACTCAGCAAAGTGGGAATATAGGGAACACACCTCACCATAGTAAAGGCCTATATGACAAATGACAGTTTTTTTTAATCGGAAGAAGACAAGTATGTCCATTTTCACCACTTGTATTTAACATATTATTGGAAGTCCTAGCCACAGTAAAGCAACAAGAAAAAAAAGGCACCCACGTTAAAAAGAAAGAAGTAAACTGTTATTATTTGCAGATGACCTGCTATATGAAGAGAATCCTAAAGACTTCACGAAAAAAATTAGAGTTAATAAACAAGTCCAGTAAAGCAGCAGGATACAAATTAATATTTGTAAATTACTTACATCTTTATACACAATAACAAACTATCAGAAAGAGAAATTAAGAAAGCAATCCTATTTACAATTGCATCAAAAAGAATATGAATATTAGAAAAAATTCAATCAAGGGAGTAAAGACCTGTACTAAAAAAGTTAGGACTTTGAAGAAAAAAGTAAAGAAGATACAAATAAATGGAAGTGTAGACCATGCTCATAGATAGGAAGAATTAACATCATTAAAATGTCTATACTGCCCAAAGCAATCTATAAATTCAATGTAATGCCTACCAACATACCACTGGCATTTTTCACAGAACTAGAACACATAATCCTAAAACTTATATGGAACCACAAAACATTCTGAATAGCCACAGCAATCTTGAGAAAGAGGAACAAAATTGGAGGAATCATGCTACATGATGTCAAGATTATAGTAATCAAAACAGCATGGTACTGTCATAAAAATGAACACAGACCAATGGAACAGAATGGAGAGCCAAAAATAAGCCCACACTTACATGGTTAATTAGTCTATGAGGCAAGAATATACAATGGGTAAAAGACATTCTCTTCAATAAATGATGCTGTGAAAACTAGTCAGATACATGCATAAAATGAAAACAGACCACTTTCTTACACCATATATAAGAATAAACTCAAAATGAATTAAAAACTTAAATAAAAGACCTGAAACCCATAAACATTCTAGAAGAAAACTTAGGAAAATTTTTGAAATCGCTCTTAATAATATTTTTTTCAGATATATCTCCTCAGGCATGGAAAACAAAAGGAAAAATGAACAAAGAGAATTACATCAAACTAAAAAGGTTTTGCATAGCAAAGAAAACTATCAACAGCCCTGGCTGGCATAGCTCAGTGAATTGAGCACGGGCCTGCGAATTAGAGGATTGGGGTTCGATTCCCAGTCAGGGCACATGTCTGGGTTGCAGGCTGGTTCCCTGCAGGCCAACTCCCACCAGGGGACCCACGAAAGGCAACCATACATTGATGTTTCTCTTCCTCTCTCCTTCCCCTCTAAAGATAAATTAATTAATTAATTAAAAATCTAAAAACCAAAAAAAAAGAAAACTATCAACAAAATGAAAAGACAACCTACTGATTAAAAGAATATATTCATTAGCTATACATTTGTTACCAGGTTTATACATAAAATATGTAAGGAATTCAAACAACTGAACATGAAAAAACAAACAATCTGATTAAAAAATGGACAGAGGACCTGAATAGACATTTTTCCAAAAAGAATATACAGATGGCCAATAGACATATAAGAACATGCTCAATGCCACTAATCAACAGAGAAATGCAAATTTTTTAAAATATATTTTATTGATTATGCTATTATCATTGTCCCATTACCCCCCCTTATTCCCCTCCACCCTGAACATCCCCTCCCACATGTATTCCCTCCTTTCAGTTCATGTCCATGGGTCATACATATAAGTTCTTTGGCTTCTACATTTCCTATACTATTCTTAACCTCCCCCTGTTTATTTTGTAACTACTACTAATGCTTCTTATTCCCTGTACATTTTCCCCCTCTCCCCCTCCCACTCCCCCACTGACAACCCTCCATGTGATCTCCTTTCCTGTGATTCTGTTCCTATTCTAGTTGTTTGCTTAGTTTGTTTGTTTTTGTTTTTTTTAGGTTTGTTTGTTAATAACTGAGCTTGTTGTCATTTTACTGTTCATATTTTTTATCTTCTTTTTCTTAGATAAGTCCCTTTAACATTTCATATAATAAGGGCTTGGTGATGATGAACTTCTTTAACTTGACCTTATCTGGGAAGTACTTTNGTCTTCCCCCCTTTCAGTTCATGTCCATGGGTCATACATATAAGTTCTTTGGCTTCTACATTTCCTATACTATTCTTAACCTCCCCCTGTTTATTTTGTACCTACTACTAATGCTTCTTATTCCCTGTACATTTTCCCCCCTCCCCCTCCCACTCCCCCACTGACAACCCTCCATTTGATCTCCTTTCCTGTGATTCTGTTCCTATTCTAGTTGTTTGCTTAGTTTGTTTGTTTTTGTTTTTTTTTAGGTTTGTTTGTTAATAACTGAGCTTGTTGTCATTTTACTGTTCATATTTTTTATCTTCTTTTTCTTAGATAAGTCCCTTTAACATTTCATATAATAAGGGCTTGGTGATGATGAACTTCTTTAACTTGACCTTATCTGGGAAGTACTTTATCTGCCCTTCCATTCTAAATGAAAGCTTTGCTGGATAGAATAATCCTGGATGTAGGTCCTCCTTGCCTTTCATGATTTGGAATATTTCTTCTATCCCTTTCTTGCCTACAAGGTTTCTTTTGAGAAATCAGCTGACAGTCTTATGGGAACTCCTATGTAGGTAACTCTCTCCTTTTCTCTTGCTGCTTTTAAGATTCTCTCTTTATCTTTAGTCTTAGCTAATGTAATTGTGATGTGCCTTAGTGTATGCTTCCTTGGGTCTAAATTCTTTGGGACTCTGTGAACTTCCTGGACTTCCTTAAAGTCTATTTCCTTTACCAGATTGAGGAAGTTCTTCTTCATTATTTTTTCAAATAAGTTTTCAGTTTGTTGCTCTTCCTCTTCTCCTCCTGGTATTCCTGATTCAGATGTTGAAACATTTAAAGATGTCCTGGAGGTTCCTAAACCTCTCCTCACTTTTTTGAATTCTTGTTTCTTCATTCTGTTCTGGCTGAATGTTTCTTTCTTCCTTCTGCTCTAAACCGTTGATTTGAGTTCCAGTTTCCTTCCCATCACTGTTGGTTCCTTGTATATTTTGCTTTATTTCACTTTGGGTAGCTTTCATTTGTTCCTTCATTTTGCAACTGAGCTCAATCAAATTCTGTGAACATCCTGATTACCAGTGTTTTGAACTGTGCATCTGATAGATTGGCTATCTCTTCATTACTTAGTTGTATTTTTTCTGGAGCTTTGATCTGTTCTTTCATTTGGGCCATTTTTTTTTCTTTTGGCAAACCTGTTACCTAGTAAGGGGTGGAGCTTAGGCATTCATGGGGGGGATGCAACCCACATGGTTGCCTTGTGGTGCTGTATGTGGGGGAGGAGTCTGAGAGGGAACAGTACCACTTGCTACACTCTCTGCCAGTTTTCAGTCACTTCCCCACTACCCACAAGCAAATTTGGCCTTTCTCTGTATATTCTAGGACCCTGTGGGTCTCTCCAACAAACTCTCCTGTGAGGCTTGGAGTTTCTCCCACTACCACAGTCAGAGGTTTTTACAGTCAGGCTTTGAGGCTTTAGTTCCCAGCTCTGGGACCTGGGTTTGTGCAGTCTGCCTTGCTCCCCAGTTGTTCCTCCTGGTCTATCTGCATGTGAATGTGGGACTACCTGGTCTGCCAGCCACCACCTCACCTGGTCTGCCAGCTGCCACCTTGCCTGACCCAGTCCTCCAGCCGCTGCCTTGCTGTGAGTCCTCTCCACCCAGCTGCCCATCTCCACCCCTCCTACTGGTCTGGATGAATATTTCTTCTTCAACTCCTTGGTTGTTGGACTTACATACAGTTCAATTTTCTGTCAGTTCTGGTTGGTTTTTTTGTTTTTAAATTATGTTATCCTTCTTTGGGTTGTGCAAGGAGGCACAACGTGTCTCCAAATATGCCATCATCTTGGGCAGAAGTCCAGAAATGCAAATTAAAATCACAGTTAGTACCTGTCAGAATGGCCATCATCAGACAACAGACAACAAGTAGTGGTGAGGATATGGAGAAAAAAGGAACCCTTATGCACTGTTGCTGAGATTGCAAATTGGTGGAGCCCCTTTGGAAAACAGTGCTGAGGTTCCTCAAAATTTTAGAATAGAACTATCATATGACCCAACTAGCCCACTCCTGGGTATTTATCTGAAAAAATCCAAAACATTAATTTAAAAAAACATACACATCCCTATGTTCATTGCAGCATTATTTACAATAGGCAAGATATGGAAGCAACCCATGTCTATTGACAGACAAGTGGATAAAGAAAATGTGGCATATACACAATGGAATATTATGAGGCCATAAAAAATGAAATCTCTCCATTTGTGAAAATATGGCTGGACCTAGTGGGTATAATGCTAAGTGAAATAAGTCGACAGAGAACAAGAACCATGTGATTTCACTTATACATGGAATCTAAAAAAATAAATAAATGGACAAACAAAAATAGGAGCATCTTCATTTATACAGAAAACAAACTTATAGTTGCTAGATAGGAGGGGAGTTTGGGGATTTGGGGACAAAAATGTAAAGGGATTAAGTACAAATTGGTAGTTAAGAATAGTCACAGGAATATAAATCACAGCATAGGTAATACAGTCAATAAAATTATAGTAACTAAGTACGGTGCCACATGGGTACTAGACTGGTCAGAGAAAATTTTCTAAGTTATATAATTGTCTAACCACTATACTATATTCCTGAAACTAATATAATACTCAATTTCAGCTGTAATTTAAAAATAAAGAAATATTTTAAAACATAGATCTTTCCTTTCCTGAAAAACATTATATCTTGTTATTATAAAATATATTTTATTATTGAAATTTTTGAAATTCTTTGGAATTAGAGGAGGCATAAATACATAGTGATCACCCCAAATAATTATAAAACAAAGTCAGACACCATAAAAGCAAAGATTTATGAAGTTGATTCCACTACTAAAAAAGCAAAATTAGTACCAATAATAATTAAAATGTGTACCAAAACAATAGCAACCATAACACATATAATCAACTTAATAAAAAAAGAAAAACCAGAAATAATTATTCACAACATAGATATGAGTCTAGTAATTATTTTTCTGAACATATGAAGAACTATCAATCAATGAGAAAAATATAATAAATTAATTAACAATGTATATAAATGAGAAAGACATTTAAAGATGTTTAAATTTGCTAAAAAAGAAATATAACAAATATGTGAGCTTATTCTTTTCCTATCAGACTGTCAAGATTTAAAAATATAGAAAACATCTAGTGTGAGTGAGAATAAAAGAAAATGTTCCCTCTTCATTAATGTTAGAAAATTTGTAAATTGTGCCTCATTTCATAAAGCAAATTGGAAAATGTGTATCAGATTTTAAATGTATATGGTCATACCCTTTGGTGCAGTTCTAAATATTTATCCTAAAATAGTAATCAGTCAATTAAACAAAAATATGGAATATAGCATTGTTTACATTATTGAAAAATCATATGCAAAGTAAATGTTCATAAACAACTAACTGATTACAGTATGGTACATTCATATGATCAATAATATAAATTGACATGGAAAGATGCCTGTTACTTATTCTTCAATGATTAAAGCAAGTTAAAAATAGCTTGTCTCATATTATACCATTTATTCAGAGTTATGTACACCTAAATTGCATATATTGACCCAACAATCTCTCTTATGTTATAACCAATAAAAAAGCATTTGTATACTCATAAAACTTGCACTACAATATTTATAGCAGTGGTATTCTTAATAGCCCCAAACTGGAAACCACCCAAATGCCCATCGACAATAAAACAGATAAATTATGATATATTCACACAGTGGAAAAAGATTATATTTCAACAATAATGAATGAATTACGACTCCCAAAACCATGTGGGTGGACCTCACGAATATAATGTTGAGTGAAATAAGACAGACAAAGTAAGATACATGCTTCATGATCATATTTTAATAAGATTTAAAATCTGCCCAAAGTAATCTATGTCATAAGAAGTATGACAATAGTCATCCTTGATTTTGTGAGACACAGGCTGAAACTGGGACGTGAGGATGGCTTATGGGGTATTGGCAATATTCTTTGAACTGATTGAGTGCTGGATGCATAGTTATGTTCTGTTTGTGGTGATCTGTACATTTACGATTTGTGCACTTTTCTGCATACACAAACACACATCCACACACGCAAAGGGTACACATGCAGAGATGTCAGAAGGAATGTTAGCAGAGATGTTAATCGTGGCCATATCTGGACAGGAGATTCAGCACAACCTGGCTTCATTATGTGCTCTTGTTTTCACCAACAGGTTTATATGCAAAAAGCCACAATTGAACAAAAGGGATGAAAATGAATTTACTGAACATCCACCTCAAGAACTTGTAATATAAACAACTAAAAAATAGGAACATAGGACGAATGAAGTAATAACACTAAGAGCTAGAAGACAATGAACTGAAAGTAACTGATATAGTTCCTGCCAAATGACCATTAATGAAATTATAAATTTACACTCATACATGCTAACACAGAGAAAATAGAAACTTAATCATAAGCCAAAAAACTAGGGGATTTATGTTGATTTCAACATCACAAAGAACTCATTTGAAAACTCATTGAGGCTTATTGAGGTATAATTGACATATAATAAACTGCATATAAACTATACAATTTGATAAGTTTTTAATATATGTATACATCTGTGAAATCATCACCATAATCAAGATCATAAATACATCTACTGCTCCCAAAATTTTCTCATTTCTTTTTAATTCCTTTCACCCACTTCTCTCGTCCTTTCTCCTTACCTATAAGAGTTACAGTTTCCATTTTCTAGAATTATATAGAAGAATGTGTTGTATGCATTTCTGCTACCTGGATTCTTTATTTCAGCATAATTATTTTGAAATTCATCCATAAGTTTGTATGTAACAACAATTTGCTGAGTAGTATTTCATTGTTTGAATATACCATAATTCATTCATCTACAAACTCATTGGTGGACATCTAGGTTGTTTCCAGTTTTTGACTATTACAAGTAACATTGCAATAAGCAATCATGTTTTAGTCTTTGTCTGAACATATTCTTTTATTTATATTGGTTAAATACCTAGAAGTGGAATGGCAAGTTATGTGACAAATATATTAAGAATGTATTAATTAATATATTAAGATGTATGCTTAACTGTTTGAAAAACTCCCAAATGCTGGTGCAAAGTGGCTGTACCACTTCAAAAGTCCACCAGCCATGTGTGAGCATCCCAGTGGCTCTACTCTCTCACCAGAGGTTGGTATAGTTAGTCATTTTAATTTTGGACATTTTAATTCTTTATAAGATATGTGATTTACAAATATTTTTCACTCTGGCTTGCCTTGTCATTCTCATAACAGTGTCTTTCAAAGAGAAAGTTCTTAATTTAAATAAGTTTATTTTGTATATTAAATTAATAAAATTTTATGAATAATAGTTTGGGGATCATATCTTTCAAATATTTTCTAACCCAAGATCACAAAGGTCTCCTTTTATGTTTCATTCTAGAATATTTATAATTTTATGCTTTACAATTAGGTCTATGATTCGTTATGAGTTAAGTTTTGTATATGGTGAGGTGTATAAATTGAAGTATGGATATATGTATGTATGTACGTGTTATAGATGGATATCCTAGTGTTTCAACAAGTTCACTGACACAACTATTCTTTCTCCATTACATTGTCTTTGCATTTTTATTAAAAAGTCAGTTCACTAGACTTTCACTTCTGGGTACAATGAAATGAGCGTATTAAACACTGAATGCAGTCTAAAATTATGGAAGACTGAATGAAATAGTTATTGAAAGACTCTGAATGCAAATACTAATAAGAAGATTAGAGAAGAACATGAGAATTCAAAGGACTACCAACTAATGATGAGTTTATCATTTCCTTCTTCTGGTAGTTTCAGGCCTGAATGCAATGCAGCCTGAAATTTGAAAGTGAGCATTAGCACACCAAATAAAGCTCCAGAGATGCCTCAGATTCTGCCTTGATGAATGAGCAAGTAGTTGCCTAAGACTCAGAGGAAGTATGGAAATTACCCATCACTCTTTCTTTCTTTTCCTTTTCTTTATTCTCTTGTACCTGAGCCCCTAAAAAATTCTTGGAAGCTGAAGTAGTACTGGCAATGACAGCCACTAGGATCCCAAAACATCAAGGAGAAAGAACCTCCCTTTATAATTAGATGATACAAGATTCCAGAGAGTGGAAAGTCCCTCCAATGTTTCTTGTCCCTCTCTGTCATCCCTTCACTTGTCTCTGACACAAATGCAGTCACATGAAGGGTGCAGTAGATTGAGATAACTAAAGTTACAGTTTTCTAGTTGAAAGGCCAAGATGGAGAGTCCCAGGGAAATAAAAAGTGCTAACAAACTCATGAATAGAAAAAGTTTGCTAAAACTTTGCTACTTTGAGTTGTTTATAAACTTCTCAGTTTAACCCCACATAAGCAGATTGACCTTACCTTAATGAGCACATACAGACTTTGAGAACCAAGCACTATATTAATATTAGACAATAGACCAGTTGCCAAACTAGCCATGGGTGTCACACACTGGACAGATCTGAATAACAATAAAAAGACTTTGAAAACAACTGAAATTGGAATCATAACCAACATAAAACTGGTTGCAACTTGAGGTCTGAAACCAACCAGTCTGACTACTTAACTCAAAAAAATTCAACATTGCCCATGGTGTATGAACAAAACCCTGAGTCATATAAGTAATATTGTAAATTTCCAAGATATAATCCCAAGTTCTCAAAATACAAAGAACCTGAAAAAACATACATTTGTTGGAAAAAGATAATCGGTGAATGCCAATGCCAAGAGGACATGGGCATTAAAATTATCTGACAAATGTTTTTAAATGCTTATCATAAAATGCTCCAAGAAGTAAAGGAGAACACTTTTTTAAAACATGAAAAGGAACAAACTGAACTAACAAGTAAAATAGAGACAGACTCATAAATAGAGAGCAGGCTGACAGCTCTGGGGTGGGGAGGGTTTGGGGGTGGAGGGATTGAGCAAAAAAGAAAAAGAACTCATGAACACAAACAACAGTGTGGTGATAGTGTGGGGGAGAGGGGTAGGTGGAGGTAGAAGAGAGTGTAAGGGGGATAAATGGTAATGGAAAAAATACAATAAAAAAAACAATTAAAAAAAGAAATGATAGAAAGTCTCAGCTAAGAAATACAAGATAGAATAACTAAAAGGAAATTTTAAAACTCTAAAAGACATTTGATAAGCTCCACATGAGATAATAAAAGAAAGAGCAGAGAACATGAAGATAGATCAGTAAAAATCATGCAATCTGAACAACAAATTGTTTATAGGAGAATGATGATTCACTCCTATGGCTTTCTCATGAGAAATCAGGAAGGCCAGAAGGAAATGTAACAATACTTTTAAAATGCCAAAAGAAAAGAACTGTTAACTAAGAATTCTATATACAATGAAAATAACCTTAGCAATTAAGGTGAAATAAAAACATTCTCAGGCACAGGAAAACAAAGACAATTTATTGCTAGCAGGCCTGCTCTAAAAGAATTGCTAAATGGAGTTCTTTAGACAGAAAGTAAATAATACAAAAAAGAAACTTGGAATATTGAGAATAAAGGAAAACGCCATAAAGGTAAGTTATCTGGGTCAATATGATGGGCTGGCTGACTATTCTGTTGAAATACACTTCATGGATGAAGGTAAAAATTGTAACATCTGATGGGGTTTTCAGTGCATGTAGCATATAAAACTATAATACAACAGGAGAGAATAAAGGGTCCTATATGGTAGTAAAATTTTTACATTCCACTTGAAGTGGAAGATAGGGAGTGACATCAGTGAAAATGGCAGGGTAGGAAACTCTAAAATGTGCCCCTCCATAAAGTAATACAAAAAGGGCAATTTTTTTTAAAGTCAGAATTAACTTTTTTTTAAAGTCTGAAACCAGCCAAAAGCTTGTAGAAACCCAGGAGCCACTTAGGCAAGATAAACGGCCGAATTTTGGTAAGAACAATAAGCTTTGTGGCATGCTAACTTATCATAGTTTCTGATCCCCAAATTACTCGAAGCCTCAAAAATAGCAGGTCACAGTGCCAGTATTGATACCAGAGATAGAAAAATGAACTTACTCAAAAGGATTGTAATTGTTTTTGTTTTGATGTGTCTCGTAGCCCTAAAGTCTTGACTTTGTCTCACCTAACTTAAAACTCACCCACTGTGAAAGCCACTACTCAGTTGTCAGTAGTTGAAAACATTTATAGGCAGACATTTTAGCAACTGTTGTCTAATAACAATTAGAGCAAACACAATGTTCATAGCAGCACAATTTATAATAGCCAAGAGCTGGAAACAGCTTAAGTGCCCATCAGTAAATGAGTGGATCAAAAAACTGTGATATAGTTACATGATGGAATACTACACAACAGAAAGAAAGAAAATCTTACCCTTCACAGCTGCATAGATGGAACTGGAGAGCACTATGCTAAGTGAAATAAGCCAGGTGGTGAAAGACAAATACCACATGATCTCACCTGTAAGTGAAACCTAATCACCAAAACAAACAAGTGAGCAAATTAGAACCAGAGATATGGAAATAAAGAACAAACTGACAGTAACTATTGGGAAGGCAGAGGGGGATAACAAGGGAAAGAAGGGGAAAGTTTGTCAAGGAAGATGTATAAAGGACCAAGGGACAAAGACAAATTTGTCTGGGGGCAGGGCTGAATGTGGGAAGAGTGAGTGGGTAGGGCAGGGGGAGAGTAATGGAAGGAAAATGGGGACAATGCTAATTGAACAACAATAAATATATATATATAGTGAAGACAGAATAATTATATAATTTTTAAATTCTGAGAAAAAAACAATTAGGGTAAACAATAGACTAACAAGGAAGTTTAAGTAGAAATTCTGAGAAATAAAACACTTAAGGGGGAAAAGCATTTTTTTTTACTTTTTTTAATTGATGTTCGAATACAGTTGTCTCCATTTTCCCACCACCACTTCCCCCTGCCCCACCCATGCCCAGCTTCCACCCTCAATCCCACTCCCCCTTGGCTCCGTCCATGGGTCTCTCATACATGTTCACTTACATCTCTTTCCCTTCTTTCCCATGTTACTCCCCTCTCACCTCCCCTCTGGTTATTGCCAGTTTGTTGACAATTCCACCGTCTCTGGCTATATTTTGCTTGCCAGATTGTTTTGTGAACTGGGTTCCACTTATGGGTGAGATCATCTGGTATCTGTCTTTCACTGCCTGGCTTACTTCACTTAGCATAATACTTTCCAGTTCCATCCATGAAGGGTAAGAGCTCCTTCTTTCTTTCTGCTGTGCAGTATTCCATTGTGTAAATGTACCATAGTTTATTGATCCACTTATTTACCAATGGGCAACTAGGCTGCTTCCAGCACTTGAGAAAAGCATTTCAAAAAGCTTCAACAAATTCCTGGGGATTTAGGAGGCAACATGCATTCCCAGGGCCATAAGCATGCTCAGGAAAGACCCAATAACACCCTAAGTACTCACCTGTGGCTGACCTACAGGTTTTATGCAAATGGAAAATGAAGGCTATGGGAGAATCATCAAGTTCTGGCTCAGTATTGATGGCATAGCTACACACAGAGTCCCTGTGCAAAGACTGGGAGATATTTTGGTTTCAAAAGTTTAAGGAAATCTCTGTTCAATACCTGACTACTCAGTTAACAGAACAGAGACTTTAGTGGTAACACATCACAAAAAACATAGACTTTACCACATTTAGTTCAGAGAAGTCACTAATCAAATAAACAAGAACAACAAACCCTAGGGAGTGGAAGATTTAATTTCCAGAATTATTCCATTATAATAGTCAAAATATCTAGATGCAAAAAAATTACAATACATGCAAATTAAAAAGAAAAATCCATATGGCCCATTGCAAAAAGACAATCAATAGGATTTATACTTGGTGAAACCCACATGTTGGACTTACTAGATACAGACTTTAAAAGAACTATTTTGAAAAAATGTTCAAAGAAATAACAGGCACTATACCTAAAGAAATAAAGGACAATACTCTCCAAATTTGAACTCTCTAGCAAAATTCCAACTGGTTTTTTTTTTTGCAAAAATACACAGGCTTATCTTAAAACTCACATAAATTTCAAGGGACCCCGTATAGCCAATCTTGAAAGAGATAACAATATTGGAGTACTCACACTTCCTGATGTCAAATTTTACTACAAAGCCACAGGTATCAAAACAGTGTGGTACTGGTATAAAAATAGAATGGAATAGAATTGAGACTCCATGAATAAAACCCATATGTTTATGTTTAATTGAATTTTGACAAGAGTAACAAGATCGCTTATTGTGGAAAGAACAGTCTTTTCAATAAATCATGATGGAACTAGTGGATATACATAATGTCAAAGGACAAATTTGGGCCTCTATCTCACACCACATATAAAAATTAGCTCAAAGTGGATCAAAGACCTAAATGTAAGAATTAAGACTATAAACTCTTAGAAGGGAACCCTTGAAAATCTTCATGATCTTCAGTTAAGCAACAGCTTCTTAAACATAACACAGAGAATACAAAGAATAAATAGACAAATTGGACTACCAAAATTAAAAATTTTTGTGAATCAAAGGACCCTATCAAGAAAATGAAAAGACAACTTGCAGAAAGAAAGAAAATATTTTCAAATCATATATCTGATAATCATCTAATATCTAGAATATAAAGAACTCTTCCAACTCAATAACAACAAATAACCAATTTAAAACAAGCAAAAGATTTAAATAGTTATTCTCCAAAGATGTATAAATGTTCAATAAGCATGTAAAAAGATGCTCAACATCATTAGTCATTAGAGGAATGACTAATCATAACAACAATGAGGCCAAAATCCACTAGAATGACAATCATAAATAATAATAATTAATAATAATTATAAAATTAACAAGTGTTGGTAAGAATATGTAGACATTGTAACTCTTATGCATTACTGGTGGGAATGTAAAATTACATAGTTAGGAAAATGTGTTAGCATTTTCCCCCAAAATAAAACACACAGTTACTATTGAACCTAGCAATTTTACTCTTAGGATATACAAAAATAAAACTAAAAACATATTTTCACACAAAAATTTGTATATGAATGTTCATAGCAGTATTATTTACAATAGCTAAATATTGGAAACATCCCAAAATGTCCATCAAGTGGTGATGAAATAAACAGAATGAAGTACATCCATACAACAAAATAGTGTTCTGTCAAATAAAGGAGTGAAGTGTGATACAAACTACAACATGGCTGAACCTGAAAACATTACGCTATGTGAAATTAGCCAGACAAAAAAGGCCACAGGTAGTATGGCTCCATTTTTAAGAAATAACCAGAATAGTCAAATGTAAACAGATAAGATGTAGATTATTGGCTGTGTTGGGATGGAGAGAAGAGCGAAATGGGAATTATGAGATTTTTGTTTGAAGTCATGGAAATGTTCTGAAATTAGTTGTGATGGCTGCACAGCATTGTAAATATACTATCAACCACTCAGTTACATACCAACTATACTTGAAAAACAATCAAAATTTTTTTAAATTTTTAAATGCATAAATTTTATAAATTTCATGTTATGTAATTTTGATGTAAAATACATTTCAATAAGCAATTTTAAAAATATGGATTCTAATTAGAATGTGAAAAGTTAAGTATGTATATTGTAATTCCTACAGCAAAAGTAAAAATATACAAAGACATATAGTCAATAATAATAATAAATTAAAATGGAATACTAAAAAGATGTTTGAATAGAAAGAAAGAGAAAGAAAGAAAGAGGAAAGAAAGATAAGCGAAGAAAGAAAAAGGAAAGATAATGAAAAACAGAGGATATAAACAGATACATAACAACAAAGTTGCAGGCATAAATCTAAATACATTCATAATTATATTAAAAGTAAATGGTTTATCTGAGATTTTCTTCCCTATGGTATTTACAAGCTGCCTTCTTATGTCACTAAATGAGTCTACTAATGACTACCAAAGTCAAGTTGGGCAAATTACTCTATTTTTCTGGACCTTAGTTTCTTTATCATTTGAAAACATATAATAATGCCTACATGGCAGATTTTATTTTAAAAGTAAACAAATTGCTATAAATTAAAAAGTAAACAAATTGCTATAAATACATTGCTATAAATTAAAATACTTCTGTGATGAAGATTATGATAACACACGTACTTCAGTGATGAA
Source organism: Sturnira hondurensis (assembly GCF_014824575.4). Classification (NCBI taxonomy): domain Eukaryota; kingdom Metazoa; phylum Chordata; class Mammalia; order Chiroptera; family Phyllostomidae; genus Sturnira; species Sturnira hondurensis. The sequence continues at coordinate 827,129 of NW_028075797.1, read as the reverse complement.
GAGTAGAACTTGGAAAGGATAGAGGCAGAAAGGACAGTAGACAGTAAGGAATACAATGAAATATTTTAAATATTCAGTACTAAGAAAATAATTTGACTTGGTAATTTGGAAACTGCAGGCTATCAAAATCCAACACAGGTGGGATCAACTCTTGATTCTAAAATTTATTAGTTTGCTTACAAACAATTTAAATAACCTTGCTGATCCTCAGTATTCTCATCATGAAATACAGGGATAAAAATACCTACATCACAGGTTTATTTGGAAGATCATATGAAAAAACAGCAAAAAATATCTGTTGTGTTTAGTAAGGCTGATTTATCATTAGGCACAGTAGGCATAGTGCCTAGGGCCCACAGTACATTTAGAGGTCCACAAAATGTTTTAATTTCATGCCTTCGAAAACCAGAAGAAAAAAATAAACATCATCATAATAATATGTAATAATTAATTCAGCCTACTACACACACACACACACACACACACACACACGAGGTCTGTCTGGAAAAAGTCCAGCCATTGTTAATACAACAAGAAAGGTTTGCATGACATCGACGTAACCCAGCAGCCAAGGAGAGTGGACTGGAGCGTGTATGTGTGAACAATGATGACTTCACTATGCTGGTCAGTGGGAATGATAGACACCACTTGTTGGGGACTGCTCTGCCTGGTTTCAGAAACTGTAACTACCCCCCATGGCTAAGGATGAGTGAGCAACCTTCGGACTGTAAGCCACAAAGGAGACAGAGCTTGTCTCTGATAGCAAATTCTGTCTCAGTTTCCTCCCCCTGCCCCCAAAGCATGGTCAATGCTGATGATGGGCATGACCCCTCACAGTGAGGGGCAACCTAAGCCAGACATGATCGCTTGGGAGGCCATCGTGGAAGGACTCGGAGGGGCTGCGACAAAGAGGGAGCGATGGCCCCTCACCCCCTGGCTATGTGGCATAGCCTAAGTCCCCATGTCCTCTGGGAGAAGCACTTCCTGTCTCTAATCCACTTAAGTTTGAAAACGTGATGGGGAGGGGTGTACCTCCTTGCCTTGCTTAGAGCAGTATCTGGAGAGAAATCTGGCATAAGAAAGAATTCCTAAAAAAATCATGTGAAATCTGCTTTGCTAAGAGTGTTTTAATTCACATGTTAAGGGTCCGAGCGGGGAATGAGTACGTCTCCCAAAGTTTCTGCAAACACCCTTTCCTGACAGACACTGACTCAGACTAAGCCCTCAGATTTCTTTGAAATGTTATCTACTGTTTGATCCTTGCCACCCTGTATTCCTGTGTATTACAATCCAATAAAAGCCCCTGGAGGAAGGGGATCCTCGCCTTTTTCCTCTGAGAAACTAGCCACCTCTCCTCCCCAAGCAGATCATGTCTTGGTAGTGTTTACTTTCATCCGTGGTGGACGGGGGGACTTGAGGGCAAAGTCGCCCCCACAGCCACTGAGTGAGCATATGTTCTGTGTGGCTGTTTCATTCAAAATGACTGAAAGAAACATGTTGGAAGAAAAGTGTGTTAGGTATCATAGGGCGAAGAAATGGAGACACAACCTAGAAACTATAGGTATTCACAAGAAATAAAACTAAACTATAGAAAATAAGTAATAATAAAAATATAACCAAAGAAATTCTTTTCTAAGTTGATGAAAGGGTAAGTATGAAGATCACAGTGGATCACACCTTCCTGGAAATATTAATAAGAAGAGACCCACGTGGAGATACACACTGGTAAAATGTTTGAAGTTCAAGGATGTGGGGGAAAATCACTGGCTTCTACAGGCAGAAAAAGAACCCCAAACAAGCAAAGAAAAACCAAGTCTTATCCTGGCCAGTGTGGTTTGGTTGAAGCATCATCTCATAAACTGAAAGGTCAAAGATTCAATTCCCAGTCAGGGCATGTGCCTGGGTTGCGAGTCTGCTCCCCAGTCAGGGTGTGTGTGAAAGCTGGCCAATCCATGTTTCTCTCTCACATTACTATTTGTCTCCCTCTTTCTCTCCCTCCCTTCCCTCTCTCTAAAATCATTAAGCATGTTCTCAGGTGAGGACTTAAAGAAAACAAGTCTCTTAGAGGGACTCTCAGGTGAATCAAAACTGTAAGTGTTGGCGATAAGCCTTTCAGCCGACTCAGTCCATGGGCAGTGACCTGCTGTGTCCCAGCACTGGTCAGCAATGGGAATGTTCCTGTCAGGCAGAGGAAGATTCACCTTGACAATGACCAGAGAAAAATGGCGATCACCAGGCAAGGGTCTCTTGAACCCGTGTACACAGACATGTGAGAAATACTGAGGCAGACCTGGGGAAGCTTTAGTTCCCAAAGAATGAGTGAGGGGCAGTCGGAAAAATGTTGCTTGGTGACTCCTCTCCTAACTGCACCTTAAACTCAAGTCTACTTCAGGTTAGAATGTGACCCTTGAAGATCAGGACCTATGTGATGCTATCTTCACTGTCTTCTCTAGCTGCTGACAAAGAAGGTCTTTGTATAACTGCAAGTACACAACTTCATTCACACCTCCCAGAGGTTTTCTGGGAAGGGGTAGGAATGCATCGTCATACTGAAGAGGATAAAAGCCCTGTCTCAAAATTGGTTCCTCCTCAGCCAATAGAGAAAGCAATGATTTCATGGCTTATATTCAATCCACAGTGAAACTCAGGTTGGGGATGTAGAGCAGTTGGCTCTGTTGTCACATTGTGGTCACAACATTCTGTATTTAATGTGCACAATTACATCTCTGAGTATGACCTAGAGAAAGGAGGAAAAATGCTCTCTCCATTATTGATGGGAGACATCTTGCAGATTACGGTGCCTTTAATAAAATAGCTTTTCTCCCTTTCTGTGGACTTATACTGAGCTGTCTCTGGGAATACTGTTTGTCCTCAGGAGGTGAGTGTTTGCAAATGCATGCATGCACGCGTGTTTTCTACATGATCTAGTCCTGGAAGACCACAAGACCACAGGGAGAATGAAAAGCATATGTTGATTGCAACAACTAGGGCTGGAGCCAATGGACATCCATGTGCAGAAACAAATTAACCAAGGCACAGAACCGAGTCCCCCTATGAGGGGAGACCCAAAAAATGGTATTTATAAAACACTGTGTATTTATTCTCACATGTTTAAATGTCAGTCACCTTCCAAGTACTCTCCATTTGATGCAATTCACCTATTGTTTTTCCCACTGCTCAAAAGAATTTTTGAACTCCTCAATGTTGATGCCTTTTATAATGCTTCTACCATTTTCTCCCTTTTTTTATTTAATTGTTGTTCAAGTACAGATTTCTGTCTATTACTCCCATCCCAGCCAACCTCCCAAGCCTCCCCACCTCCCTCCCATTTCCACCCCCACCTTGTTTTTGTCCATGTGTCCTTTATACTTGTTCCTGTGAATCCTCCCCTTTTCCCCTGAAATTCCCTCCCCCCTCCTTTCTGGTCAGCCTGTTCTCTATTTCAGTGTCTTTGGTTATATTTTGCTTGTTTGTTTGTTTTGTTGTTTAGGTTCCAGTTAAAGATGAGGTCATATGGTATTTGTCTTTCACTGCCTGGCTTATTTTGCTTAGCATAATGCTTTCAAATTTGCAGCAGCATGGATGGAACTGGAAAGCTTCTACCGTTTTTTGTTTCACCTTTTTCATGTTGGAAAAATGTTTCCCTTTTTTCATCCAGGGAAACAAACAAACAAAAAAGTTGCTCCGGGGAAAGATCAGGTGAATAGGGAGGGTAGGGCCCAGGGGTCATGCTGCCTTTGGTCAAAAACTGCTGAGCAATCACCATGGTGTGGGCAGGTGCATGTGTAAATTACTCATCATGAAATGGGCAAAGGTATTGAAAGAGTCCCCCCAAAATTCACTGAAGCTGAACACAGCCTCTTACAACAACACCAGCTGGTATACTGATACACATGGGTTCCTAGAATACTCACCTAGTGGGGTAAGCCTGTATTACAAGGGGTCTGCCCCCCAGAATTATCTTGCCATTAATTATTTTGGGTCCCCCCTCAGATACTTTTCATAAAAATTAATTAAAATGGATCATAAACCTAAATGTAAACTGCAAAACTATGAAGTTTTTAGAAGAAAATATAGAACATCTAGATGATTGCGTGTTTGGTAATGAGCTTTTAGATGAAACACCAAAAGCATGATCTATGAAAAAAAATGATAAGTTGGACTTTATTAAGATTAAAATTTGCTCTGCATAAGACACTGCTAAGAAAATAAAAAGACAAACCACAGGTTAGGAGAAAATATTTGAAGAACATGTATCTGTTAAAGGACTTATAGCCAAATTATACAAAGAAATTATTAAATTCAACAATAAGAAAACAACTAATGCAAAAAATGGGGAAAAGATTTTAGCAGACACCTCACCAAAGAAAACATACAGGTGGCAAACAAACACATGAAAAGATGTTCCACATCATATGTCATTAGGAAATGCAAATTAAAACAATGAGATGTTACTACATACCTATTAGTGTGACTACAATCCCAAAATAAAAAAACAAAACCAGTTGCTAGTGAAAATATGAAGCAAGAAGAACTTTCTTTCTCATTGGTAGGAATGCATAAATGGCACATCCTCTTTGGGAAATAGTTTGGAAGTTTCTTACAAAGCTAAACATAGTCTCATCCTTCTATCCAGCAGATACACACTTAAGTTTTTACCTAACTAATTTGAAAACTTACGTCCAAAAATCTGCATGCAGATTTACAGCATAATATTTATTTATAAATCTTTAAAAATACATAGAGATGTATACATTTAAAGCATCTCTATTGATAGTCACCAAAAACTGCACTGAACCAAGCTGTCCTTCAGTAGGTGAATAGATGAACTGTGGTGCATCTATAAAATTGAATATTATTCAGTGATAAAAATGAGGTATCAAGCCACAAAAGACATGAGTGAATCTTAAATGAATATCTGTAAATGAAAGGAATCAGTCTGAAAAGCTACATACCGTGGGGCTCCCATGAAATGACATTATGGAAAAGGCAGAATTATAGAAACATAAAAAGGCCAGTGGTTTCTGGAGTTTAAGGGTGAAGGAGGAAGGTTGAACAGGTAAAATACAGGGTGTATTTTAGGGCAGAGAAACCATTCCACATGATACTGTAGTTGTGGCTACAGGAAAATAGGCATTTGGCAAAAATCCACTGAACTTCAGCACTGAGTGAACCTTAATGGATGCAAATTTTAAAAATCATTGAACAGGTCAGCAGAATCCCGGGATAAAGCACAGGATGTGACAAATGAATCTGTCTCACAATGTATGAAATGGCCTCGTGGGAGGTAGCAGCGAGGGGAGTGCGGACATAAGTCATTTTGGAACTGAGTAGAGCCTGTAAAACAAAGGGCAAAGGCACTGTCCGTAAGCCCTTTAGTTGGTGAAGTTGTTTCCTACAGGTGTGGGTGCCAGCAGTTCTGATACCACTGTACACCCGCATTGCAATTAAACAGGTTCGGTTGACCCTTGAACAACACGGTTTGAACTGCACGGGTCCACTTATATGTGAATTTTCTTCGATAAACACTGTACAGATACTTTCTCTTCCCTATGGTTTTCTTAAGAACATTCTCTTTTCTCTAGCTTAGCAGTATGAGAACACAGTATATAATACACGTAACATATAAAATGTGTTTTACTTGACTGTCTACATTATCGGTAAGGCCTCTGGTCAACCGTTGGCTGTTAGTAGTGAAGTCCTAGGGGAGCAAAAAGCTACACATGGATTTTCAGCTGCATGGGGGGTCGGTGCCCCTAATGTCTGCAGTGGTCAAGGGCCAACCGTAAATGGACGGTGGATAGTGAGAGCCTGATTTCTCACTGTCAGAGTGGGCATTTACAAATAAGGAAGGGGAAGACACTAAATGATCCACGTAGTAGCGGATTAGAGTTGGAGACATCAGTATAAATGCATGTTTCCCCTTATTTGGACATAGATAGTTACATACAGAAATATGTATGGATGTATGCATATACATAGGTTAATACACAGAGAGGTAGTTCCTTGTTCTGTAAGCTGAGAGGGCCTAGAAGCAATAATACCACAGTAGCAACAAACACACCTAGTGCTCAGATCTTGGTTTCTAATACCATTTCCTAATAAAGGAAATCAGGTCAGAGAACTGGGGCAGGAAATACACAAGGTGAGCCTGGTCCGTGTTTTAGCACCAGAAAGGAACTAACCAAGAGCTCCCCATGGCCAAGGCCACAGCCATTACAGCAACAAAGCAAATAAAGTTGTATTGGCTTATTACCCAAAATACGAAATCAATAGTCATGAGTCCATAAGTATGTAAATAGATGACTAAACAAATAAATAGGGAAGAAGAAACCAAATCTCCTCTACAGAAGCATTCCAAACAGTTCATGTAGAGGCTCTGCCCTCACGGAGGTGCAGCATAACTCCTCATTTCTCCAAGTGTGGTCTGTGCACAGGGACGTTCTTCAAAATAGGACGGCATGGAAAGGGGAAATCGGTGACTTTACAGTGGGAAAGGCAGACAAGCATCACCTCAGGTCAGTTGATCGACATCAACCTACCTGTATCATGTGTACCCTTGATATGATGTGCTGAAAATGGCACTTTACCTCAGTGCCATTTTCCCCCAAACCTCCCCACCAAACCTAGAACCCCAGTCTAACCATGAGACAAATCCCAATTGAAAACATTCTGCAAAATACCTGACCAGTACGCCTCATGTCAAAGTCATCAAAAAAGTGGAAAGTGAGACACTGTCACAGCCAAGAGGAGCCTAGAGGGATGTGACTAGTAAATGTAATGTCATACTCTGGGTGATATCCTGGAAGAGAAAAAATGTTAGATAAAACTTAAGGAAATATGAATAAATTGTGGACCTTAGCTAATAAGAGGGTAGCAGTATTGGCTTATTAACTGTGACATGTGTATCCTGTTCACGTGCGATGCTAACAGAAACCTGAGGGTTAGGTATGTGAGAACTCCCTCCTACTATCTTCTCAAAGTTGCTGTAAATCTAAAAATGTCCTCCCACCCCCCAAATGAAATTCATTTTAAAGGCTATGTAGTCTCTCATACTGTCTCCCAGGATGATACGTCTTGTTACACGGTCACAGGTGTCCTACTGGCCTCCAAACCTGAAGTTTAGAACTGGAGACGTGGGCCTTCTAGTGTGGGCAATGCTTTCAGGAGGCTTTGTACCTGCCTTTACTGTCTGGCTCCTCTCAGCTCTGTTTGACTGCACTTTCTGGGTCTCCGCTTTGCTCTTCATCCAGGTCTGGCCGGGGAAGAAAGCATCCATCCTCTATTCTAGGGACACCTTGCTGTGCCCATGCAGCTGACTAGCGAGCTCTTCATTCAGCATCTGCCCCACAGCAAGACTCAAGGGAGTGCCTTTTTCCACTCTCCACACATGCAGCCAGACCAGAGGCAGCATCCTGGAACAAGTGGCCTGTCTGGTGGGCTCCCAAAGATCCCATGCAAGGTTGAGGCAGGAGCCCTGTCCCTGGGTTCCAGGAGAGGTGGAAGCAGAACATCCTTCCAACTCACCTACCTCCTCATCACTTGCCCTCTACTGCCTCAGCAGAGAATGCAGAGAAGTTTCCTTTACTTCTCCTGCATTATACGCTCCTTCCTGGCTCCGGCCTCACCACTAAACCTGAAAGGTGGTCTGAGGGATCTTCTTTACACTAGCAGGAGAATTCTGGGGTCTGAACCTTCAATCTTGCAAGTTTGCTCTGCCCAGGAGCATTGGTTTTGAAACCTCCTCTCTCCCTAAGAAGTCAAGTACCTGTGGTTCTGACCTGGGGAAGGAAATCAGTGACTCAAACTTAGCCTTAATATTAACATGCACCATTATGACACGTGTCAGAATATCATTCCTATTACCCTCTTGGCAGGGTGGATTGAGTTCTATGGGAGAGGAAGTCAGAAGGAGATGGATTCTGTAGTGGGGGATCCAATTTCCTAAAGAGGAGTAGAGACATTCCCTGGGGAGGCCTGAAGACAGGAGCACTGGCTCCAGAAATGAGAGGGCAGGGCTGCCACTGAGTCTGGAAACACAGCTAAAGAACAACACCAGCTGGGGGGTCCTGAGGGGCACTGGGGACTTGAGGATGGGATTCAGGGGTCCATGAATTTGGATGGGAAGGAATATACCTTTATTTTTGTAAACCTCTATAGGCAAGCCAGCACATTTTCTGTTATGAGTGCAAGCCCCAAGGCACTGTGGAACCAGCAGTACTGTGCTTTCGCCACTAATCTATTTCCATCAGGTTACGGTCATCACCCATTATTCCACAGTGTTGTTTACGCTTAACCACTGCAGTACTTCAAAACCGTGGTGGTCATTACACCCGCTGCTACAGCCAATTAGTTAACACATACACAAAGGAGTGCGTGTATTATTGTATCACATGTTTGTTTCTGTTTACTATTTTGATACTGTATTTAAATTGATTTCCTTTGTGGTTGCCTTAATTACTTCATTTCATGCACTTAAAAACATAATTCATAAGCTTGACCAGACTGGCAAAGGAATCAGTGCATGAAAAGACCCCTTAAAAATATATTTATTTTTCTGACTCCAAGAAGATTTTCTTGTATGTTGTAATTTTTTTCCTACATGGCAATTCCCCAGTTTTTCCCAAGTGTTCGGTAAAATCTGTGATTTATATACATCCGCCATGCGTTTGTGGTGGTGTGGGAAATTGAGAGACCGTACAGCAAAGGAAATTGAGGTTTCTCTCCAGCGCCCCCTTCTGGAGACTGGGACTTGGTGGCTGCCACACATTGAGAGAAGTTGGGGGCGGGGTCCCAGAGTCCCAGGCGGGGCCCTGAAGCAAAGCTGCACAGCGCTGAGAGGGTGCTAGGCCCGTGGATGGGAGCAGGTAACCAGACTGCAGGGTGGACTGACTCATGTACAGATCTGAAGCCCCGCTGTCTCCCCAAATATAATATGAGAAGATGACCCTGTGACTGACATTTGCGTAACAGCGGCACAAGGGAACCAGTGACTGCTTCCCCTTAAATGTGTCCCATCAAAGGCCTGTGTGACCAGGGCCCAGTTAATTATATGCTCTAACGCCCCCTGGAGTTGTGCAGTGTACCACTTGTATAAGGATACACCACGACCTGCTGGCCGCTCTCTCTCCTGGAATGTGCTTTATCACTTTTCCTGAAAACCTGTCCTGGTTATCGTCCCAGTGCATGTGTCTGAAGTTCCTCTATGTGCCAGCATGGGTTTCCCTCCCTGTCCTTCCTCTTTCTGGTTAGGATAACTAAGGAGGACAAACACTTCTAACATAAATTTCCAAGCTATCCACAGGATACTCAGATCACTGGAAGGCCCCTTATCTTGACTCCTCCGGCATCCTGTTCTCCCATGCCACCGAGCAGGGGACTGGAGGGGCTAAAAAAGGTGCATCACCTAGAGCAGGGCACAGAGGATCCAGGATCCAGGAAGGAAAAGTACAGTTTTACTACATGGTCCCTAATTTTTTGAACATTATCTGACTGATAGGTGCTGTCTATGTTGTCACCCCTGGCATCTAGGAGGATTTCACTGCTTTGACCACTAAAATACACCAGCAGTGATGCTTACAAGGTGAAATCATAAAAGGCCAAGCAGTTCCCAGCTGGTCTTCTTGGAAGGTGCATCCCTAAATGCTCATCTTATATCCCAGATGCCACACTGTGAGAAACACAAGCCACATGGAGAAGTCACAGGTAGATGCTCCAAGCTGAGCTAATCCTTCAGCCACCTCAGCTCAGGTACCAAGCATATGAGTGACAAAATGATTCCTGTCCCCACCTTCTGAGTCTTTCCATCAGAGGCACTAGACTTCATGGGGCAAATAAGCCATCTGCACTGAATTCCTGACCCAGGGACTCCATTGAGCATAAGATGTTCATTGGTTTATGCCATTGAGTTTGGATGATTTGTTATAAAGCAACAGTAGCTGGATTAAGAGACAAGAGGTTCAGGAGGAAGAGGCTCCTGCAATAACCACAGCTGCAGGTTGTGGACTGAGAGCTGGGCCTGGCTCCAGGGACAGCGACTGAAGGAGGGGTCCCTAGTGGAACAGGCCTGAGAGTCCTCTGTGTTTCTCCAGTTCCCTCTGGACTCTGCAGTGGACAGGATTTACTTGAACTTGAGGTCAAGTGCTGTCTTCTGCTAACAGCAAGTCTATTAGGGCATGAACTTCACTGTCCCTCCCCTCCTCCTGCCTCACTTTCTCAATAGGAGCAAAATGCCCCAGTCAAAATTTGATACAAACACATGGAATGCACTAGATGAATACAGCCTGTCTCAATGATTCTAAATTTTTCCATCGAAGGGCTTCTGACGACAGAGAATTATGCGGTCATAACCCAAAACAGTCCCCTGCAAGCAAGACACCACTTTCGAAGTCCAACATTTTCTCTTAAAAACTAGTATCCTGCATCATAACATACCGAACTTTGTTTTAATATTAAACTGTCCTAGATGACCTGGCGTGAGATGACGCGGACATTGCATGAACGTGTACCTTGCTCGCCCCGTGATATGCTCTGGCCCCTTTCTGTATCCCCCATGCAAATGCTGGAAGGGCAGGCACATGGCGTCCTGATGCCCAGAGCTCTTCCAGAGACATCAGGTTTCTAGGGCCCAACTGGGTTACTGACCAGGAAGCACCTTTAGAGAAAGACTGATTAATATTCATGTTAATCATCAATTCATTGTGTGTGTCGTTAGAAGAATCATGCAGAAAGTGAGTGGGTCCTACATGGAAAGAGGATTTCCAAGAAATTGGGTCAGAGCATCTCCAGGAGGATGAAAGAGTGATAAAAATTTCTTAGCTGAGAGTGTTTACAATAGTTTCTGGGGAGTCCATAATTTACACTCGGGTCGACATATAAAATGTTTTTCTTCATGAAATTGTGTTCCTGATCCTACACCCCCTCACCTTCCTCAGGGACAAGCCTTCATTGCTGATCACCTTCAAGCCCTTCTCCTCTCTTGCCTCCCTCTCCTCCACGCCAGTGTCCCCTGTCCTCAAAAGCCCTACCTTAGGTAATAACTCTGGAACAATTTGGAAAATCTAGCAAAAAAAAAAAAAGTGTATATACTTTCTGACCCAGAAATTTCACTTCTAGAAAAGTTATATTTAGATACACTTACACAAGTTCATAGGGATAAATATACAAGGGTGCTCATTGCAGCCCTGCTTGGGAAAGCAAACAGAGCAACCTAAACAACGGTCGATAGGGTACCAGTTAAATAAATCACAGCACAATAGAAAAGGATGTTGGTAATAAATTTCTGAGTGAAAAAACCTTGAGGAGCAATGTGACCACATTAATAACAACAAACAATGCATATTTGGATGGATATATGTCCATTCTATTATACTGCATAGCTTCATAGAGCACTACTCACATATTCTTGTTTTATAAATAAATGATGGACCCTGGAGCTAGGCAACTTTGTGTGCTGTGTGTGTCTCTTAATAAGCTCTCAGGCATGCCTTGTGCACGAATTTATCCTAAGTCATAAACTCCATGGTGAATACTAATCCATCTTTTCCACGAGCCTATAAAACTGCATGAGGGAAGAGATTATTCCTCTCTTTATCCCCAACACCGAGCACAGAGCCTGACACACCAACTAATGGCGTTTGAATGAATACCAGTGTAACCATTCACCAGGCCCAGAGGAAGTCAGTTATGTGTCATTTGCATTGATCTGAGAAGTAGGTATGTCATAGAAAGATGAAATAAACACTTAGTATGTTGTTTCTAGACTTTTACACACACACACATTCACTCACACCCAGCATCCTTGACTCAAACTGTGTTTGGAAAAGCTGGGTTAGAAAAAGATAAGGCATTTTCTTTGCTCTCAGGCATCTCTGAGATTTTAATGTGCATTCCAAGATGCAGCTCTAGTGTACAGCATCATCAGAATTTTACTGACCATGAAGCACTTTCAGAGGGTATTTGTTTATAATGATGTTCTGAGAATCATCAATTTGTAATATGTTGCATTAGAGGAATTACAAAGGAAGTAAATAGTTCCTGGTTGAAAGAAAGATTTCTAAGAATTGGGTAAGGAAAATCTCCAGAAGAGTGATTAAAATTTTCTTGGTTAAACTCACTCAAAATTCCAAGTGGATGGCTATAACTGATAAGGAAAGGGAAAGGAAAAAAGATTTGCCAATGTGACAAGAGTGAGCAAAGTCCATTTGTTGGTGTGGCAATGTAGCAGCAGACACCCTCCACAGGGGGCCACCTGGGGACTTGTAGGGCCATCAGTGAAGGTCCCAGTGAGAAGGGAGTTGGTGGTAGCGATTTCTGGGTCCTACCTGAGAAAGCTCCTGGCTTAGTAGGCACAGCTGACAACCACATAGAGATTTTACAAACTCAGTTGATAGATTCTGATGATGAGCTAAATTTTGACATGGCCCACTCCTTCGGCATTGCTCCTTCTGCTCTAACACCCTCCTGCCCCAGCCAGAATGTGCACAGTGGACTGAGGGTAGCGGAGGCCAGATCACAGTGAGTGAGGGGTGAAATGTAAATGAAAGGGGAAGAAATGAAACAGGTGTAGGCAATTTTTATCCAAAAATTTTGAAGGAAAATTTGTATCTGCTTTTTTTAAAAAAAGGATGAGTGACATTAGACCAAATATTTGGGCTCAGGGGAAGAAGCAAGAAGTTAAAGAAGAACAGAGGAAGTACATTTGATGGGATAAGGTCCCATAAGAGAGGGAACAGATGTCCTAGCACATGTGGCAGATGGTCCTTGGACTGGTAGGGGGCCCAGTCCTCCAGTGATGGCCAGAGAGAGGGGAAGAGGGGCATGAATGAAGAAAAGGTAACGGAGGGGCAGGAAGTTGAAGAATTTTATTCCTGGGACCCTTGTCTTTTATGTGAATGGGGAGCTGACATCATCTTCAGAAGAATGGATAGGGGTTGAAACAGTCACGGTGGAGAATGAGGGTGGGGAGACCCGACCACTAAAAAAACTGCTGAAGCAGTTTAAAAAAAAAAAAAACAAAAAACTCAGCCTTCAACTCCAAACTTTAGGCCTATTGGAGTTGAAGGCTGAGTCTGTAGGGTCAACCACCCATGTCCCATATTCGTGTAAGATTTTCCCGCAGTATGCTACTCATCCAAAAGTAGTCTAGCAATGATAAACAGCTGTAGAGGAGATTGTCAAGGAGAACAAACAGTGTGGCCACATGAGGTCTCAGAGGTGAGGTATTCTAGAGGGTAACAGGAGCAAGGTGCAGGCTGCAGGAGAGAAAGTCAAGGAGAAAGTCACACAGTTGAAGTTGAAGCAACGTGAAGTGGAAATGCTGCCTGGTCATCTCCATGGTCATCTCAGATTCCCCATATGACACCAAGACTTGGGGAAGATACCTGAATAGGCTGCTAAAGTATTCAAGGAGCATGAGATTGCTCAGAAGGAAAGCAGATGGCAGCAAGGAGAGGTCAGAGGTGAGAAGGAATCATGCTATGAAGGTCAACCAATAGTTCCTTCAAGTGAAACATCTTGCTGCTCCTTTCAGAGGTCCTGGAAGACCTCCCCATTGTCTTGTCTCTCTCTCTCTCTCTCTCAAACATATGCACATGCCTTGCTCCAACCAGAATGTGTTCTCTCTTTTCTGTTTTAAGTCCTAGATTCCCCATAAGACTTATTTTAGAAAGGTTTTTGTGAGAAAGAAAACCAAACACCATTGATGAGGCCCAACCTTTCGATTCAACACACAAATGCACTCGAGACCACCCAGTGCATTGATGTAGGTGCCCACTGCTGCATTCTGCTACCACGCCATACACTGTGCACCCTTCCCTAAGACGTAGCCCCTACGATCTGATGTGTGTTTACGAAACCTCCTCGCTAAGGCTAATGAGTTGAGTCTACTGAGGTCCAGCAGAGCCAGGGACTGAGGAGGGAGGGACGGAGGAGCAGAGACCACAGTGGGTCCATAAATTTCCTGAATACCTGCAGGGACAGGACAGAGAGACAGGAGGAGGAGAAATGAGGATGGGAAGGCCATGGCGGCTCTGGGCAATGACTCCAGTCTACCTGGGGAGGCCAACTTAATAACAAAACAATAAAAGTTGAGTTCCTTCTGCCTCCCACTGTGCTGGACCTTAAATCTTGCAGGAGTTTATGGGTCCTGTTTATGCAGAGTCTCTTTTTATAAGCTATTCAGAACAGGGGTGGGAGGGAGAAATGGGGGAGAAAATTTTCTTTTGAATTTCTATTGCTCTCAGAGTCAGCAATTTAATGAGTCATACATTCTAATTCCTTGCTTTGTCTACACGTTTTTATTTCAAAATACTAAAAAACACTTTGTTTGGAACATGAGCTATTCTTAGCTTCTATATCAATAGTGCACATCCATTTCTCCCCATATTAGAAATGTCTTTCTTCAGATTTAGTTGGAGCAGCACCATAGTAGTAGAATTGTTTACTTAGCTGTAGTTTATTGAAACCGCCTGGGCATCTCTCTATCCTCTGGGAACCTGCTTCTAGCTGGCTTCCTGGGCCTACTGACCTTCCATAAATCAGCCCCATACTTGACCCAAAGAGCCCTGGATCTCATAGTCCGGGCAAAAGGGGAAAACCATCCTTTCAGGCCACCAGATTGAGGAGTCGGCACTTTGGCGGGCCCAAGACGAGTCAGGGCTTCATTGCTATGTGCCCTTGCAAGACTCTTGAGGGAACAAAATAGAAGAGAAAGAGTTCTCCACCTACAGGTCATCTCCTCCAGATATGTCAAGAGAAAGGCTGGCCACATCTCGGCAAAAACATAGGAATAGACAGTCTGGGGGATTCTACAATGCTCTGGGCTGACAAACAGGAGAAGAACCCACAGGGAGGACAACTGGGAGCAGGTCTCACTTCTCCGGTCCTGCCCTCTGTGTGAGGTCTCTCTCTACCCTCCACTGCAGTGCCCACAGCCAACTTTATCTACCCCATTGTGCTTGTTCCACCAGTGATATTTTGCTTTTCTGGGCCTTATGGGGACTACCTTTTTTAAAGGCTATGACTTATAGCATTAGTAGCAAGCACCTCATCAGTATCTAATGGACAGCCAACCAACTTCCAGAATGGGCTACAAAACTAGTATCTCTAGAACAGGGGTGAACGAGTGCCCCACCCCTCTGGTCATTGCTTCTCCCCTTTCCCCATCTCCATATGTATAATGGAAACAGCCATGTTCATAATCTTTGGCCCTCTTCCCTGGGCACTATTTATGTGATCAAAAGTGGGCAGCAATGAGCCTGTTCATTGGGGAATTTAAAATTGAGACAGTACTAATTCCCAGTTGGGGCTGGATGCCAAATTGGAAGCTTTTGACAGGAATAACTTTCACATGGTCAGACAAACCAGAGAGGTGAGGACAGGCAGAGAGAAGCGGCTTTATTTGGTTTTCAAAATCCCTCCAGGCCCTCTGTTTAGCCATCCCCGAGGCCTTGTATTCTGTGAGACATCTCCCCCCAACCCCTGCCTGAAGTCTTTCTAACATGTTTCTCTTTTCATTTAGGAGAGCTCTACTGGACTTCTGTTACTGGCAACAAAAATGGTACCAGAAAGTGTGGAACTGATCTGGGGTGGGAAGATGAGGGTCATGGAGGAGACTCCTCCCTACTTTATAATGTTGCCTACCCTGCCTACACTGGGCACAGCCACCTAGGCAACTACCCAGAGGGCCTGAGATATGAGGAGGCCCCTGACACTCTGTCGGTAGTCCCAATGCCCGGCCTCTGCTTTATCCGAAGGAGGTCCCCAGCCAAGCGGCTGAGGCACAGTGAGGCAACGTACTATGAGGGACCTCACTGCTGGAAACAGATGTGGGGACCTGTTCCAGATGGGCTGTGTTGCCTTCCCCTCCCATCCAATCCCTGGCGCTGAGCCCACAACCACAGGACTCCCTCTCATGGCCCCATCTCACCCCTCTCCTTTGTAGCTGCATCTCCCTGCCCACTGCACCAAGAAATCTTTAAGAAATGGGTGGGTATGCTCCCAAGAAAGAAGTAAGCAAAAGTGTTATGTGTGTTTGTGTGTGAACATGGGTGCGAATGGGAACAAGCCAGGAGCCCTCAAGACCTTCAGCCTTGGGTCCAAAAAGAGTTAACTCCCCAAGAAGAAGTTGGTTTGGAGAAGCTGGTTCATTCCACACAGGCTATTGCTACTTCCAGAGACAGGGGCAGTTAAATTGCCTAATCTGTGCCCATCACAGGTCTGGCCCCCAAACTCTAAAGCCCAAAGTCGCAGGAATAAATGGAAAAACATTTTTTTTAATTTGGGAGTACATTGAGTAAAGAGGCTCCTTCTGACTCCATCAGACCTTGTCTGTTGGCTGTATGACACCTTCACGTCCACTGAGGGAGAAACCTGTCCTCCTCCTCCTCTGTAGCGTCAGCCATGTCTGTCATTTGCTACAGCCCCTGTCGGATTTGCAGATATGTTTGTCGTCCCCAGCCTTATCTCTCTGCCTCAACATGCCCCCCTTCCCAGGACAAGTACCCAGGCTGCTATCACTTATCCCAGCCGGAGGAAAAGCCAACCAGGAGAAATCCTACCCTTGAACTAGACCATGCCTCCTACCAGGGCTCCTCTCTTGGAAGGTGTGAGCTGAGATGAGGAGGCCCAGCCCAGGTTGCTCTGGTCCCTGGCCAAACCTCCTGAGCAGAACTCACTCTGAGCCTGCCCTGCAGCATATGTCCTGGCAGCTTCATGTTGCCCTCCTCCAGACCTTTCCTCAGAGCAGATGGGAAGGGCTCACCCTGCAGATCAGCGTGCCCTAGGCCCGGGACCTCGTCAGACCCCACCTTTAAGTTCCCAAACAATGAGCTGTAGTGGAGAAGGTTCTAGGTAGACTCTTACAGTATTCTACGCTGGGCCCAGCCCCCAGCTCCTGGGAGAAATTGCTAAAAATCAGAATCTATCATGAGAAATCTATTTCCTCCACAATCATAAACTTAAATTCATGGCCCCACCCTAAACTCATTCAGTCACCGGTAGGAGTTGGTGGCACAGAGGGCTGGCAATGCTGCTGCAACAGCCTGAAGGAGACCATTTCAGAACATACCTGTGTATAGGACTCACCACAGACCAACTCCTCAATGCCAGCATCACACAGATCAAAGTTTCCTTCTATATACAACCACCAAGAGTTGAAATTCCTCTTGAGTTTATACAGCACTGAATGTCTCCAAGGAGAAGAAAGAGAGCAGGATCAAGGTCAGGGAAGCCTGTGGCTCGGGAACACAAAACCCCTCCCCCGGCACTGACCTCCAGGCCTACAAGTGAGGAGGGAGGGGCAGGGTTTTCCAGTGGCTACAAATATCAGTTTTGGATTCAGAGATCCGTGGTAGGAATCATGGGTTTAGCGTTGCCTGTACAATCTAGACCAAGTTGATTAATGTTTGTCTTACTTTTCTCTCATAAAAAATGGCATTAATAACACCCTTACGGGGTTATTATGAGAATTAGTTGAAATTATCTATGCAGCAGTCCCGCTTCCATGCTGACACAGATTCCAACTCTATCAATGATAACTTTTGCTGTTTTTTTTTTAAACAATAAGGATTGCCTCAGCCCAATCAGTGCCTGACAGAGTCAGCTTCCAAACCCATTCCAAACCCATTCACCCATCCACATAATGGCTGCATCCAGCTCTGACATGTGTCTTCTCAGGAATATTCTCAGGTGTCTCATCCATTGGTTTCCTCACCCCCCAACACTCAGCAGCAAAGGCTCCAGACCCTGCCCCACCCACTACCTGAGGGCAGAAAACAACCAAGTCCTGAGCAAACACTTGAGAAAGCTCATTTCTCCAGGGGGATTGGGGGGAGAAGACTTGCCAAGTGGGGAAGTCGGGGGCCTGGCTCCTCGGCGGCTCCTCTCCCCCTCCAGGGGCTCCTCTGCCCCCCTTTTCCTCATTCTCAGGCTTCCCCTCTCCAGGTTGCTCAGGCAGCCGCATCGGGGGTCCAGGGCGATGTTCTCAGAGAGATTTGTGAGCACATCAAGGGAACATCAGCGGTGACAATGAGACTCTGCAAGGAGTGACAGAAACTTACTGCCTGCACAGTGCTGGTTGGTTATTTACTCAAAGTCAGTTGCCTAAATAATTCACGCCCTCCCTTCCAGTTTAAACAGCACAATGGTAGAAACACAATCCTGGCACAAGAAATATAATTGCAGTTGTGACAGATGTTTAGTTATTAATAGGCTTCAATATCACCAGAGGGTGTATTACACAGTAAAACAATAATGTACCTTTGGAACCAACCTTAATATTTACAGGTACTTTTCCATGCACGCTCCCGTGGCACTTGCTGTAGTATAAGCAAGTGGAGAGAGCTATAGCAGCCAATGTGATTGCAACTTGCAAGAAAGCTCAGCTTCTTGCTAGCACAATGTTTCCTTGCCATTGACATCTACAGAGCCCCAGCAACAAAGTTGGGGACAGAGTTAGAGATACCCGTCTTATGGAGAGGATTCTTGCCAAACCTCCCAAGCTTGTGATGCCATCATGATCCCAAGGCAATGTCACCCTGACTTCCTTAGACAAAGCTAAGAGCATCCAGGACTAGAGTCCCGTTACCAGTCTCCAGTCTGGACTTGCTTCCCACATGTAGGGAATCTCTGGGTTTGTTGAATGTCACCATCTCTCCCGGGCATCTGTTTAACCCCTTCCTGTCC
Organism: Sturnira hondurensis; assembly: GCF_014824575.4. Taxonomy (NCBI): domain Eukaryota; kingdom Metazoa; phylum Chordata; class Mammalia; order Chiroptera; family Phyllostomidae; genus Sturnira; species Sturnira hondurensis. The sequence continues at coordinate 808,445 of NW_028075797.1, read as the reverse complement.
TTTATGAATCTACTCAGGTTAAGGCACCTTGCTGGGTTAAGGCACCCCTCCTCTGTGCCTGCTTCTGTGACTGAAAGTGATTTCTGGTCCTCTCTCTTCCCTCAACACTGCGCTGAGCAAAGCTCCAGGCGAAGAGTAATTCAAATACATGCTGTATCACCGGGGCCCAGGCAGGGACAACCTTACAATAACTGGTACTCAATAAACACTTTTTAAACTTAGTTAATCAATGTTGGTTCTCTTTATTAAAGTTGAAAAATTAATAACAAAACAAAGAATCTCAAGAGATGTAAAGTACAGAATTTATCTGGAAGAATTTTGATGATGAACAGAATGAGCTTCGGTTATCATGGACGGAGTCCTTGCCTGAGAAAGCCAGAGCAGGGTGGGGGATGGCTCCCCACCACAGTGAGCAGAGGCCCCTCACAGCAACAGGTAGTCCCCACCCTCACTGCTCAGCCCCTGCACATCACATCCTGGGAAGGAGCTTCCTGCTCAGCTTCCAGCTTCTTGATTCTGAACAAAGGGATATTTCCACGCCTGGGAAGTGTTCTCCTGTAAAAGCCAGACCATAGGAGATGGGACTCAGAAGATGACTTTAGAAAGCATGAAGCCTTGCAAAGGTGTGTGCAAATGTCGTTACTGTGGTGAATAGTGTTTTTAAATCTGTCAGTCCCACATCAGACAAAGGAGATAAGCACAGCGCTATGTGTTACACATCAGTTACTAGAATGAATGAATGACAGACGCACAAATTGACTGTGCTTTGTAACTTCCACCTTGACCAGAAACCCCCATCATCTAGGTCAGGGCTGGGCCAAATGGTGTCTGGGTACTCCTGTAAGAGCTCTGGTTATAGCAACGAGTTGGGCCCTCCCCCCAAAAGGGGCTCTATCTCCTGTGATTGGGCTGGACACTCCCACGGGGACACCTTGTGGAAAGAAAGGTTGAAGCCTTTTCTTACCAAACAATAGAGGTATAATACATCCATGCAATAGCACTTGTCTTCAGATACATACACCCAACACCACTTGTGTTCAGGTACACACACACACACTAGGACAGTACACACGCATACACGTGCTCTCAGACCACTCTTCAAACGCTCACAGCCTGTGTGTAATCTCAGACCTACACTCAGCCCCATCCTTAGACATACGCACAAGGAGGACTCACTCCACAGCCACGCAGCTGCACACACCATCCCCATCAGTGTGAACAGCAGTACACACCCTCACACACACACCCCTCACGTGTTCATATACACCCTGGCACCTGCTTATCCACACAAGCTGTACACACATCTATATTTTTACTCATCTCTAGTTATCATGTTAAGTTAAAAAGGAAAGCAATTTTCCTGTGCCATTACAGTAGAAATGAAAAAAGAAAGTGACGTTTTATTTTCAGATATGCCTTTAGTTGCCATGACAGTCCCAGAACCATGAAAGCTATGATTGGTGGCAAATGCAGATTTAAAAAGAATAATTAGCTCCCCACATACAAGACCTTCCAATTACACTAAGTGTCCCCCCTCATAAGTCCCCTCCAAGCAAAGTGGACACCAGGGCAGAGCCACACCATAATGCTATTCTAGCTGCCACACCAGCTACGGTACCTGCCAGGAGCTCTCAGCAAGGATGTCCAAGCTGATGGTCACCAGGGATTGAGAACCCAATCCACTTAATTACTTGGAACTTGCTCATAGCTCAATAGGAACATGACACTGGAGGTGGCAGTTCTCCATAAGGAACAATTGCTCCTGCTGCTCTGCTGGCCTCTGATGCCCTTTACTGCAGCACTTACTCTATGTCAGAAAATCACAAAGCCAAGTGGCTGGCCCTCAGCCAAAATGGGAGTTGGCTCCTTCAGCCCGAAGCCATCTCCCCGGGATGCTCCTCTGCAGGTCAGGGCTGGCCTGACACACAGTGCGGGGAGCCAAGCTGCCCTCCACAGGCTGGGACAGGCCACCCACAGCTAACGAATGCATCAGCCTGAGGTGGCACCTGCAGAGAAGATGAGCATGCAGCTCCCCACCTCACCAGGAGCTTCTCAATGACAAGAGCCATAATGCATGCACCTCCGAAGATCTCAGTGGTCTACGCACCTTGGGACCCACAGTAAATACCTACTGAAAAATGACTCTTGCTCTCAGATTAACTGGTTGCCTCATTTCCTAATGAGATTCCTAGAGGCAATTAATTTCCAGAATTTCCCCTCTAAGTCCATTTGCCCTTATTGTCATCATCTGAAAGGCCAACCAGGAGCTGGTTTATGAGCCCAAGTCCTGATGGTAGAGTTTTGTGCTAGTTCTGGGGCTGATCTCTTCAGCTTTTGTTTCAGCAGATGACCTACCAACTTCCTTCAACACCTGAAATGTTCCTTGAGAATTGGCCACCCGGTGTGAGGCCCTCTAGGCCATCCAAAAAGGGACACCATGTCACTTCTGCCCTCAAGGTGTTCCATCGGCTCAATCACTTTTGCCAACCCATTAATGCAGCGATTGGGGTAGTGATGTAGTTAAGAACATGGCTAACTGAATCAGACCATGCAGTTCAAGTCCTGGCTCTGCCACTTATAAGCTGTGTGATCTTGGGTAAATTACTTAACCTCTCTCTGCTTCAGTTCCCTCACCTGCAAAATGGATTGATAATAATGGCACCCACTTTTTAGGATTATTGTAAAGTGTTTGTCACAGAGTAAGTACTACATGTGCTAGTTATCACCATTCACCTGAGCACCTACTCTGCTCAGATGGGCATTGGGCTGAATCCATGCTAGGATAAGGGGGAGGCAGGTACAGAGTGAATCCACAACAGGTACAGTCCCACAGAGCTCAGAGTGAAGCTGGGGACACAGACACAAACACACAAACCGAAGAAGGAGTCTGCTCCTACTTTCAGTTCAAAGAGTCAGTTTGTCCTTAATAGTATCAGAAAGAAGAGGTTTTGATTCTCCCCTTCAATCCCACAAAGCGTGTATTAAACAAATCCCTGTTCCTGCTCCTGAGGAAGACAGACATAGGGATACAGTCTGGGTGAACTGGTCAACCTTGTCACTCCAGCATATTGGGGCTGTGAGCGTTCAGGCGGATGCACAGGCCACAGGCAAACTCAGTCCTTCATGGATTTTGGTCCTTTTGGGAGTGTCTAAAATTACAGTCACTGTGGGAGCAGGAGATGCTGAAAAGCTAATGTTTATGAACAAAGTATATGAGCATGAATTTTTATTGGCATGAATAATTCATAAATATGGGGTAGATGGTTTTAGTTTCTGGGAACCCCGGGGAACAGTGATTCCCAGACTGACACTCCAAGGTTCAGTTCAAATGTTCACCAGAAAACCTCCTCCATTCTGACCACATCGGGCATCATCAGGTCAGAGTCTCTGTGTCTGTGGCCACTGCCACCATTTACGGTTGTTGGTGCCCGTGTATAACCATCATTGTATCCTCTGTAATGTTTGACAAGGGTTTTGCCTGTGGGTCTTTTCTCTCTAAACCTTCCACACATGTCATCTAATTTGATCCACAAGTAAAATGTATTTTTGTTACAATTGAATATAATTCTGGTTTTCTGTTCATTGCTTTTAACTTATTTTTAGCACATTTCAAGTACATAGTACATTGTTATTAACTGGTCATCATGCTGTACATCAGGTCACCAGAACTCATTCATCTTAGAACTGAAAGTTTGTGCCCTCTGACCAGTATCTGCCCTTCCCCCCCAAACACACACTCTAGCCCCTGGTAAACACCACTGCAGTCTCCGTTACTGTGGTTTTGACTTTTTCTTTTTTTAGATTCCACATATAAGTGAGACCATGCAGTATTTTTCATTCTGTGTCTGCCTTATTTTACTTAGCATACTGCCCTGCAGGTTCATTCATAGTGAAGCAAATGGCAGGATTTCCTCCTCCCCCTCCTTCTTGTTCTTTTAGCGAGGTTAATATTCCATTTTATATATGTGCAACGTGTTATTTATCCATTTGTCTATTGATAGACCCTTAGGTTGTTTTCATTTCTTGGCTACTGTGAATAATGTTGTAAAGGACATGAAGGTGCGCATACCTCTTTGAGATAGGGATTTTATTGCCTTTGGATATACACCCAGCAGTGGGATGGCTGGATCTTACGGTAGTTCTTTTTTAATTTTTGGAGGAAATTCCATGCCATTTTCCATAGTGGTTGTAGCAATTCACATTCTTACTAATAGCGCACAGTGTTCCCTTTAATACAATTCTGTTTGGAAGGTACCTCTTGGACAACATGTGGAGGGAAATGAGGCATGCCGCGTGATGTGCAGGGGAGTACAATTTGCTGAGAACAAGAAGTCAGAGGCATAGCGTGAGGTTTCGCTGGCCCCAAAGCTGAGCCCTGCATTTACTGGACATATGAGCACGGACGCTCCTTCTACATAAGAGGTTGTCAGAGAAGTAAACACTCTGCTCAAAGTGCTAATGAGCAACAAAGTCTAGCCACGGTGCCTGTGTTTACTGAATCTGAGACACTGTTCTTTGTATTAAAATGGTTTATTACTAAGGAGTATTCAAAGCACATACAAAAGGTAAAAATAAACTGCTGGTCTAGCATGTAGAAAATATTCATTGACCTCTTGAGAAACACAGAAGTACATGCTAATGATCCCTTATATATCATGTAAAAACAAATGGATCTGAGAGTGTCATGCCAAATATAATAAATCAGATGGAAAAGGATTTCCCTCATACGTGGGGTATAACACAGAAACAACAAACAAACAAAAATACCACATTCAACAGACACAGAAGACTGGTTACCAGGGAGGAAGGGGGTGGGGGAAGGGGAAGAGGGCAAAGGGGGTCAAATATATGGTGACAGAGGAGACTAGACTTGGGTGGTGAGCACAATGCAATATACAGGTGGTACGTTATAGAATTCTACACTAGAAACTTACATAATGCTATTAACCAATGTCACCCCAATCAATTTAATTTTTTTAATTTCATTTTCTCTCTATTTCTGTCCAAAACCAATTTGATATCATGAAGATAAAATGTGTACCCAGGCAAAGCCCGAATTCTAAGCCCAAGTCTGAAAACTCAAACCGATTCCTCGGAAACACCTGCATTACAGCTCTGAGAGGGCTACTGCTCAGAACCCCAAAGGTGCCCTCCACAAGAATCAGATCCACACCAGAAGACGTCTTCAACCCTGGTTCCTCAAAATGAAAACGAAGACTATAAGTGGTCCAGAGCAGATGAAGTAGAAAATTAGAAGAAAGTAGGAAATAATGGCTATTTTCCTAACATTCATACAGATGGATAAACACGTAAATCTACATTAATCCAATAGCCAGCATCTAGCCTCTTATTTTTGAGGAAACGCCAGAGACTCAATTGCTAAAACCAGTAAAAAGTCAGTTAACACATAAAAAGTCAGTTACCACAACTATTCATTGCGTTGCTCAGTGTCTCCACTGCTATTAATACTGGTTAGTAGGCATTAATCAACACAATTAGATAAGTGATTTATAGACATAAGATCAGAAAAGAAAAAAACAAGATAAAACTATCTCCCCTTGAAAATAACGTGATTATATATCTGGAAAACCCAAAAGAATCCTTTAAAAACCTATTACAAATAATAAGAGAATTCAGTACATTTGCAGGATTTAAGAGCAACATATAGAACTTATTAGACTTTGTGTATGGAAACAATCTCAGGAAAAGTAATGTATGACCAAAATCTATTTACAATGGCAAAAATAATTAAATAAATTAGAAGTTTTGTATATTTCAAAGGTATGTCAAAAGAACAAGTAAAGCAATTCCTAAAAATAGAAAATAAATTAAAATATGCAAATAGAACTATATTTCAGGTTGATGGCTTAACAGAAGAGACAAGATTTTTTTCAAATTATGTTAAAATATAATATCTTGACTTTACATCCTAAGTGGGACAGATCTAAGGACAAAAAGAACCACAGAAAAATCATAAGTAAGTTAATACTATTAGGAAACAAGGTGTTCTATATTAGAGAAAAGAAATATAAATATAAAATTTTAACATGAAAGAAAAACCCTGAAATCTAATTGTTCTTGAATAAGAACATCAGTATGAACTCAATTTTTTTTTCTTTCAAGAATCTGCATGCTAGTCATGTCAGACAGATAGGCATGTTTGTCATTGAAAAGGCTTCAAAGTAATAAAACTCAGTAGCAATAAACACCATTAGCACTCAATCTGTGGACTCTAAATACCATTTCCAGCTGTAAATAATCAGCTCCAGGGGAGAAATTGTGCAAATCAGTCTGGCATTTCTTGTCAGGTTCAAACACAGGTAAGCTCCCAGTGATGTCAAGTGACAGAGAAGCAACTTGAAGAACACCAGATATGGAACAATTAACTATTTTGAAAATTGATATGAATATAACTGCTAAGGTGCCAACTAATTATTATTTGTAAATGATAAATGAAAGAAAGTATTAAATAATTACCCTGAATTTTCATTTTTTAATTTTTATTTTTTTTAATTACAGTTGATGTTTAATATTGCATTAGTTTCAGGTGTATAGCATAGTGGTTATTATATCTTCATATAATTTATGAAGTGACCCTCCAGTAAGTCTGGTACCCACCTGGCTCCATGCATAGTTATTACAATATTATTGACTATATTCCATATGCTTTACTTTACATCTTCATGACTATTTTGTAACAGAAATTTTCTATGCAGATTGTATTATAAGGTAACCAAATAGTTGATAAGATCAAGTTCTTCTTTACAGAGAAATCACACTTAATCAATTAAGAAGAAAGAAAGAACATCACCATTTTGCTATCTCTAATGAAATAACAGATCTAGGTAATGGTCATTAATGCCTACTAAAATCATTAGATGTAAGGTGGATAAACAACTAGATCATGGATGAATCAGGCTGACAGAACCTCAACCTTACTTAATATGAATGAAATGGGATGACTAAATAGTAAGTGCCTTCTCATATGAGGTAATAGGAAGCACACAGTACAACCTAAAAGTGTCCTTTATATAAAGAATAGAATATAAATATAATCAAGTCCCCAGATTTAAATATAGGGTCTTATTGGCAAAAAGAAATATGTTAAACAACACATGAGAACTGAGTAAGCCAAAACCAGAATGTGGGAAATCCTACAAGACTAATTATATTTCTGTTACAAATAAACAGCATGGAAAGAAAAGAAGGGCACTGTTATGGATTAAACACTATTTAAAAGAACTATCAGTTGTTAGCTATGGACCTGATTTGATTCCTAATTTGAATCAACTACATAATGGAGGCAATAGTGAAAATAGAACATGGAGATTATATTGAGGAATCATTGTTAATTCTGTTGGGAGTGGTAATGGTATTTTAGTTATATTAAAGAAAAGCAACCTCATCTGTTAGAGATACACAGTGAAGTATTTACATGTGGAATTATATGCTATATAAGAAATATATATTTTTATGTCTTTCTTCCAAAAAGATTGGAAGAATATCATTAGTTACTGAAGTTTGTGTTTGGATACATGTAGTTTCATTACAGTAGTCTTTCTACTTTTGTGTATATTTGTAAATTTCCACAATAAGAAGGGTTTTTTTTAATGGTCAGAAACACAATTTGGTTAGTCTGGATGTTGACAAGGTCATCATGTGAAAATTAAGGGAAAAGAAATATGCATTAGATCCATATGGTCAGTATTGTATTCAAGTGGGGCTGACATTCAGTACCATTGATTAAGATGAGTAGTATTGGAGGTAGGAAAACCAGGTTAGAAACTAGAGCACAGGACAGGAGTCTTTTCTTAGCTTTCCAGGGCTAAGTAAGATGAATAGGAAGATTTCTGCCATCCTTGCTGTGATCACTGACCTGGCAGCTAGGCTTGTCCCTACAAATATGCTCAGGGATTGGCATTAGTAGACACCTAGTAAATGTTTGTTGAATGAGTGTCAGATGTTATTAAGTCAACTATCTACAGGAAATGCTGTGATACATTCCAAATAATCTGCCTCCACTCAAAATTATCCCTTTCACACAAGTCAATCACAATAGCTACAATTTCCACAATTATAAACACTCCCTTGGTCCATGGCATTGTTATTAATACAATTATTCTCAAATGTAGTGTCTCTATGCAGTAGTGTGTCATAATTGGTTATAAGGTAAGTGACAAGTAGGTTGTTACTAATAATAGTAAAGCAATTTAAGAGAAGTATATTATTACTGTATATAAAAAACCCTAAAGACTCCACCAAAAAGCTACTAGAACTGATGAATGAATTCAGTAAAGTAACAGGATACAAAATTAATATTCAGAAATCACTGACATTTTTATACACCAATAATGAACTATCAAAAAGAGAAATGAAGAAAACAATTCCATTTACAGCTGCAACAACAACAAAAAACAAGGCACCTAGGAATAAATTTAACCAAGGAGGTAAAAGACCTATATTTGGAAAATTATAAGACACTGAAGAAAGAAACTGAGAAAGATACAAATAAGTGGAAGCATATGTTGTGTTCATGGAAAAAGAATTAACATCATTAAAATGTCCATACTACACAAAGCAATCTGTAGATGCAATGCAATTCCTATTAAAATACCAATGGCATATCTCACAGATCTAGAAAAAATATTCCAAAAATTTGATGGAACTACAAAAGACCCCAAATAGCCACAGCAATCTTGAGAAAGAATAACAAAGTTGGAGGTATCATGCTACCTGATATCAGACTATACGACAAGGTCATGATAACCAAAATAGCATGGTACTGGCATAAGAACAGGCATGTAGATCAATGAAACAGAACAGAGAGCTTAGAAATAAACCCATGCTTTTATGGTCAATTAACATTTGACAAAAGAGGCAAAAACATACAATGGGGTAAAGATGGAATCTATTCAATAAATAATGTTGGGAAAATTGAACAGATAAGTGCAAAAAATGAAACTAGACCACCTTCTTATACCATACACAAGAATAAACTCAAAATGAATTAAAGACTTAAATGTAAGTCACAAAACCATAAAAATCCTAGAAGAAAATGTAGGCAGTAAAATCTCAGACATTTCTCACAGCAATGTTTTGTTTTGTTTTTTTCTGATATATCTCCTTGGGCAAGAGAAACAAAAGAAAAAAAATAAACAAATGGTACTACATCAAACTAAAAAGCTTTTGCATAGCAAAGAACCCATCAACAAAATGAAAAGACAATCCATTAAATGGGAGAACATATTCACCAATGATACATCTGATAAAGGTTAATATCCAAAATTAATAAAGAACTTCACAACTCAGCACCAAAAAAGCAAACAATCCAATTAAAAATGGGCAAAAGACCTAAATAAACACTTCTCAAAAGAGGACATATAGATGACCAATAGACATATGAAAATATGCTCAATATCATTAATCATCAGAGAAATGCATATTACAGCCATAATGAGATATCACTTCACACCTGTTAGAATGATTATCAACACACAACAAACGTTGGTGAGGATGTGGACAAAAGAGGACCTTTATGTACTGTTGAACCTGATGAGAATGCAGATTTGTGCAGCCATGTGGAAAAAAGTATGGATTTTCCTCCAAAAATTAAAAGTGGAACTGCCTTATGACCCAGCAATTCCACTTCTGGGAATACTCATATCTAAAGAAATTCAAAACACTAATTTGAAAGAATATAGGCAATAGAAAATACTACAGATTCCACCAAAAAACAGCTCGACCTAATGAATAAATTGAGCAAAACAGTGATACACAAAGTCAATATTCAGAAACCAAAGGCATTTTTGTATACCAACAATGAAATATTAGAAACAGAAATTAGGAAACAAAATCCCATTTGATATAGCAACAAGAAAAATAAAATACCTAGGAATAAACCTAACCAAGGAGGTAAAAGACTTGTACTCAGAAAACCACACAACGCTGAAGAAAGAAATTAATAAAGACAAATAAATGGAAACATGTACCGTGGCCATGGATTGGAAGAATTAACATCATCAAAATGTCCATACTACCCAAAGCAATTTACAGATTCTATGTAATACCTATTAAAGTACCAATGGCATATCTCACAGATATAGAATGAACACTTCAAAAATTTCTATGGAACCATAAATGACCCCAAATAGCTGCATCAATTTTGAGAAAGAGAACAATGTAGGAGAGATCACAATACTTGACTTCAAACTGTATTACAAGGCCACTGTAATCAAAACAGCCTGGTACTGACATAAGAACAGACACATGGACTAATGGAACAGAATACAGAACCAGGAAATGAACCCAAGTCTCTATGGTCAATTAATATTTGACAAAGTGGGCAGCAGCATAAAATGGAGCAAAAATACCCTCTTCAACAAATGGTGTTTAGAGAGATGGACAGCTACATGCATAAAAATGAAACTTGATCACCAACTTACACCATACACAAAAATAAATTTAAGGTAGATAAAAAAAAATTAAATATAAGCTGTGACACCATAATAGTCCTAGAGGAGAACATAGGCAGGACAATCTCAGATATTCCACGCAACAATATTTTCACTGATATGTCCCCTAGAGTAAGGGACATAAAGAAAAGAATAAACAAATGGGACCTCATCAAAACAAAAAGCTTCTGCATGGCTAAAGGAAACAGCATTCAAATGAAAAAGGAACCAACCATATGGGAAAATGTATTTGCCAATGATAACTCAGACAAGGGTTTGATCTCCAAAATATATAAAGAACTCACACAACTCCACTCTAAGAAAACAAGTAACCCAATTAAAATATGGGCAAAGGACTTGAACAGATACTTCTCCAAGGAGGACATACAGAGGGTCCAGAGACATATGAAAAAATGCTCAGCATCACTAGCCATCAGAGAGATGCAAATTAAAACCACAATGAGATACCACTTCACATGGGTGAGAATGGCCATCATAAACAAAGCAACAAACAACAAGTGTTGGAGAGGATGTGAAGAAAAGGGAACCCTAGTGCACTGTTGGTGGAATTGCAGACTGGTACAACCACTATGGAAAACAGTATGGAATTTCTTCAGAAAACCAAAATGGAACTGCCTTTTGACCCGGCAATTCCACTGCTAGGATTATATCCTAAAAACCCTGAAACGCCAATCTAAAAGAACCTATGCACCCCAATGTTCATAGCGGCACAATTTACAATAGCCAAGAGATGGAAGCAACCTAAGTGCCCATTAGTAAATGAATGGATCAAAAAACTATGGTATATTTACACAATAGAATTCTACACAGCAGAAAGAAAGAAGGAGCTCCTACCCTTTGTGACAGCATGGATGGAACTGGAGAGCATTACGCTAAGTGAAATAAGCCAGGCAGTGAAAGACAAATACCATATGATCTCACCTTTAACTGGAACCTAATCAACAAAACAGAGAAGCAAGCAAAATATAACCAAAGACGCTGAAATTAAGAACAAACTGACAGTAACCAGAGGTGAGAGGGGATGGAATAATGGAAGGGAAAGGGCGAAGGGTTTATAGGAACAACTATAGAAGACACATGGACAAAAACAAGTGGGGGCGGTGAAAACAGGGGAGGGAGGTGGGGATGGCTGGGGTGGTGGGGAGGGGTAGGGGGGAAGGGAGAAAACTGTACTTGAACAACAATAAAATTCAAAAGTATTTAATAAAAAAGAAAGAATATTTGTACTCCTATCTTCATTGCAGCATTATTTACAATAGTCGAGGCTTGGAAACAGCCTAGTCAGTAAAGTGGATAAACAAGGCTGTGGTCCATTTACACAATGGAATACTACTTGGCTACAAAAAGAAGGAAACCTTATCTTTTTTGACAGCGTGGATGGACCATGAGAGTATTATGTTAACTGAAATAAGCCAGTCAGAGAAACACAAATACCATATGATTTCACTTACATGGGGAATCTAATGAACAAAATTAACTAACAAACAAAATAAAAACAGACCCATAGATACAGAGAACAGACTGCAGCTGTCAGAGGGGAGGCAGGGTTTGAGGACTGGCTAAAAACCGGAAAGGGATGAAGAAGAAAATAAACAGACATAGACAACAGTATGGTGATAGCCAGAGGGAAAGAGGAGTGAGGGGAGGCAGAAGAGGACAAAGAGGAGATAAATGGTGGTGGAAAGCAACTTGACCTTGGGAGGTGAGTGCACAGTGCATTATGAGCATGATGTGTCATAGAACTGAACACTTGAATTCTGTATGGTTTTATTAATCAATGTCACCCCAATAAATTCAATTAAAAAAAAGAGAAGTGTATCATTAGTCTTACTTCACAGTATAAAAATAGTAACAGAATCAGAGAATCTTGCATGGAATAGTGAGGAAGGCGGGGGTATCTGTTGCCTTGCCCTGGTCTTGAAAAGCATTGATAGGTTCATCCTTGCTTCAGGTGCTACTGTGGCTGGCAGGCCAAGCAGGACTCGGTGGTCAGTAATTCCTCCAGGCCCTGGCCTCTGAGCCCCAGATAGCTCTGCTGGGACCCAGGCTGCTCCCTACCACCTGAATCTCACCCAGTCCCTGCCCTCTTGGCCCCAGATCCATACTCTGACCCCAGGGCAATGGGACTGAAAGTAGAATCATGTCCTACTGGCTTTCCTTTAGGCAAGGTCCCTTTGTTCTGATTCGCTAATAATGAACACAAAATAATACCCTATTTAATGAGCTCCAAGACTCACTATTTTCATGTTTTAACATCTCTGAAATCAGGGAGCCCTTTACAGTCATTGATGTCCTGAGTTGGGTGAAATATCTCATCATAGTGACACAAATTAAGCCCTTCATGTCAGGCATACTTGTAGGTACTTTCCATGAATTTATTTACTTAATCCTCATAATAACTCCAGGAGGCAGGGACCAATATTAATATTTCAGAGATGAAGAAACTGAGGCACAAGGCGCAAAGCTGGTGAGAGATGGAATCAGGAACTTGCAGGCTACACTCCCGATTGTGCCTCCCCTCCTGATCTCCTTATCGGGGCCCATGGAGTTTCTGTGGATAGGCCATAGGGGCGCCAGGCTAGCATCCCTCCCTCCAGCCCTTGGGTTCACTGGAGTACCCTGGCAGGGTCTTTCTGGCCACCAGCAGCCTCTCTCTTCACCTAGCATGGTGTGCAGTGTTGTCCCTGGCCACATGTATCATGACATGAACATGGTTAGCAAGTATGGCTCACTACTGAACTCTGGCACACATGTTAGGAACTCTGAGGACCAGGACCACTGTCTCTGCTTCCGGGCACTCAGTATTCTGTCACAAACCTCATGTGGGCCCTGTCCCCTGCCTCCTCCACTGTGTTCCCCCCACTATGGAACTGTCCCCAAGGCACCCAGGCTCCCCAGGTAAAATCAGCCACACTGAAGCTCTTCCCCAAACCACAAAAAGTACTCCAATGGCTCCCGAATGTGGGCTCAGAATGCGGACTGCTGCCTGAACCCTTCACTGGCCCAGCCAGGTCCCAGTAGTCACCTGCAGCACAGATGAGCCTGCGTGCCCTAGGTTCCTGTGCCATCCAGGACCAGCTACTAGATGAACTGATCCCTGGCCCCTGGCCCCCCACCCCACCCCACTGAACCTGGTTTGAGAAAACAAAAATGGCACATCAAAAATACCCCACATTCCAAGTCAAACTGCAGGTCTTGGTTAAAGTCCTTTGTCCCCAGCCCTGGGAAAAGTTTCTAAAACCAGTCACCCAAAGGACAGAGAAATCCCCAGTGCCCCCAGCAGTCTCTGGAAGATCCTTCTCCCCGCTAAACAGAAGCTCCCAGATCATGGAGGCCATAGCCTTAGGCCTGATTTCCAGGCCAGACAATGACCACCCACCTGCCTCTGGCCCACTGCCGGTCCTAGTCCTGAGAATGTTCCCTGAAGGCCATGCAGACTGGCCCACAGAAGCCACCTGGGGGCCCCCTCATGCACAGGAGGATGTTAACACCTGCTTTTCCACTGCCAGGCATCCTGGCAAGGGTTGCTGAAGCTGGTTCTGCTTCGTGCACGTGCACACGCAGTTCCCCTTCCTTCTGCTGTCTCCAGGGCTTTCTGTTCTTAAGAGTCCCCTATTAAAATTAAAATACTCCCAAGAGCAATTAAGCTTTGGCAGCTAATAACTTAATTATCAGCTAATACCATATCTTCTCATCACCCTCACTGGGTGGGAACAGTGGAGGAGGAGGCTGATTCACGTTCTGGAATCAGACTGTGGAAGGATACAGATTCAGAGAGTCTAACAGGAGGCCTGGACAGTCCATGGTGGGATGGGGACCAGGCCAACAAGGCTGGGTCCCTAGCCAGGGATTAAAATTATATGCTGAAATCAGAAAAGCAACCTGTGAAGGAGAACAACCCAGTCACTTCCCAGTTCACAGTTGGGAAGTCTGAAACTCAGAGAGGCTGAGAAATTTCAGAAGGTCACACAGCTTCTCTCGCAGGCCAGCAGCCTTCCTGATGCAAGACCCAGGGGCTCCCGTGGTGGGCGGTGGCAGGATCCTCACACCACTGTCCCCAGTCCCACACTGCTGTCACTGTCACCCCAGGAAGGAAGCATGGGACTCTCTAGAGATACGGCCGAGTAGCAGAGTTTGGAAATGTCCAGTATAAACTGCCAAGGACGATCCAAACAAATGTTTGAGGGAGTATACCCAAAAGTTTCCATAAATTGTATCTCTCCTGGGGCTGCTGAGAGGCAGGAGCTGCGGACCAGGGAACCTGCACTCTGAGCCCCCGGCCTTCCAGTCGCTGAGTCCATCCCTGCCTCAAGCGTTTGTGTGTGTTTTCCATTTTCACAGTATGACTGGGTGGCTTGAGACTCCTAGTGGTCATTTATGTTCCCTTCCCCGCGGCTGTCTTCTCTTTTCCATAGGTGCACCCTGAATTCCAGGTATGCACTGGACTGAACCGTGTCCCCACCCCCACAAATTCACAGGTTGCAGCACTAAAGCCCAATGTGACTGCATTTGAAGACAGGGCCTTTAAAGCAGTGACTCAGGGTAAATGAGACTGTAAGGGTAGGGCCCTCGGCTCAGAGGGCTGTGTGTGGCCTTATCAGAAAAGGAAATAATGTCAATCTCTCTCTCTCTTCCTCTCTCTCTCCCCGCCACCCAACTTCCTTTCTGCTTGCCATGAAAGGACACAGTGAGAAGTGAGACATCAGCAATCTGCAAGCCAGAGAGTCCTCGTCAGCACCCAACCAAGTTGGCACCCTGATCTCAGACGTCCAGCCTCCAGAACTGTGAGAAAATAAAAGTTTGGGGTGTAAGCCCCTCCCTCAGTCAGTGGGATTTTGTCCTGCAGCCCGAGCTGACTGGGAGAAGGTTAGCAGTCTTCTCTCAGCCAGGGCACTAGAGTCTAAGTCACACCAGTGTGCGATCCACTGCTCACACACCAGCACTGCCCCCTTCTTAATACAGAACAGGGTGTGGTGACCCAGAGGCCCACAGCACTGCTTGGTCATGGAAAGGGGCAAAGCGGCCAAATGGCAATCCTGGAGGCGGCAGGAGACCATGGTGGAATGGTGCGCCTTGTGCAAAGGGGCAGCCACAGCTTATCACAGACTGGCTGTTGCTGTAGGGAGTGTGGCCCAGCATGGCTGGAGGTAATGTTCGAAGAGAAGCTGGAAATTGGACTGTTAAAAAAGAAATCATCTGATTTTTAAATAAATAGTAAACCAGCTGATTTTTCAATGCCGGCAACTACTTCAAAGTTTTAAAGCTCTTTGTAAGCAAACAACAACAACACGTGCACAACAACAGCAGCAGCAAGACAGTTTGTGGGCTGGCGCTGCCTGTGAGGCACCCAAGGCCCAAGCAGCGACTAACATAGTGGAACCCAGGCCACGGGCAGGGGCCTGTCAGGGCAGGAGTGTCCGTGGGGCATGGAGCAGGCCTGACCGTGGGGACCCAGTTGGAAGCACAGTCAGGCTCTCTCACCTGCGGCTCCCCTCACCTGTGGTCTCTCCGGTGCCCCTCTCAGACGTACTCCTGGGGTCCAGGAGCCCCTGCCCCATCTAGAGGTAGCACAGAAACAGATGGTGCCGGCCAGACTCAATTTGCTTCACGCTGCAGTGCTGCTCTTCTGGGAGCTGACCACCGATGCCTGAACAAGCCCCTCACTCTCCCTTGGCACTTCCCAATGGTGCCTATGTCATCACACTCAGCCAAGGACTGTGCCGGACTGGGCCAGGAGGCAGAGAAAGGCAGGGCAGCAGGAAGAAACCATGGGGAGATGAACCGAGACCTTGGTCTAAGGTGTACTTAGCCAAAACCTGCTTCAGGTGCCAGGTCAGCTGCCAAGGAGCCGCATCTTCTCTGGGATTCCCAGGAGAGGCCTGGGTCCCACCCACTGAGCAGGGCATGTGCTCAGCAAGTACAGTTGAGGGAGGTCCAGACTGGCATTTGGAGGCCAGAGGTTGGAAAAGAGCCAGAGCTATTTGGTCCCTTTCTTGGGAGGAGAGGGGTAAGACCCCCCCACACAATGGGATTGGCAAGGCCACCTGTTCAGTGAACTTTGGCTGCCCAGAGGGTCGAGGGCTATGGTCACCAGTATGCCGCAAACATTCTACAACACTTTCTGTACCCCTGCACACCATATGAGACAAAGATTAAACACCAGACAACAAAATCAGGCTGTGTAACCACCACTAGTTTGTGTGGGCAAGCCTGCATCAGGGGGGAAGGCAGCGGATTAGGACCTACACCAGAACTGAGAAGGAAATCCATCACAGGTCTCTGGGGGGCTTCGCTCCCACTGCACCGCAGACCTAGGCTCCCATCACCCCGTTCCACTCTCAGTTAGTCACCCCACTCAGCCAGCCGTCAGCGTCCTCTGCCAGCGCCAGATCCTAAGTGGTTATTCCACCACACGTTGTGTGTTTGATTGTATTCATTCTATTTTAATATGATTATGTTCAATCCAGTAAACTGAAACAGATTTGTTCAGATGTATAATTAGTTTCTACATGCTTATTATTCTTGGTGGCAGTGTTGGCAGAAGTTCTGAGAATGGAGAGGACTCCTTTGCTTTTTTCATCTTCCTCCGTCATGGGGGGGGTGGCTGCTCATCAGTGGGTCTGGCATACACAGTGCCCACGTTCCACCTGAGCTCTCCACGCTGGCTGGAGGACGTGCCCACCCCTCATCTTAGGTAAGAGACTCTGCCCTCCCTCCCAGAGGACAACATTCTCCTCATATTGTCCCCAGCAACAACACAGGGCTCCCTAGAGCCATGTTCTCACCAATTCTAGGCAACCATCCCTCTCACCCCTGCTCCCAACCCACCTAGGGCTCCTCCAGCTTACAGAGGGCTTCCCACGTGGAACAGACCCACTTTCTGGGTAGGTCTCCACAGGTTCAAGCTCTTTACATAATCTAATGATAACTCTGCTGGACAGCTGGGCAGAACCCCACCCACTTAAAAGCTTAGAAAAAGAAGAGAAAGAAACCCCAGCAATACCTAGCTTTCCTTTGACGTGCCCTGTGGTGCACCAGGACTGAGCATTTGCTCATCATCTCAACTCCAGGGTCCTGTCTGGGGCAATCCTGAGGATCCTTCTCAGACAGTCCTTGGAGGCTGCGTTTGGGGAGCGCCATTGCCTGTCCTAGTTCCTATGGCAGAACACCAGTGTCCCTGAGACCCCACTCTTTCCCCAACTTGGAGTCCTCCTAGGGACCTGCCTTTCTCCCAGCATTCCCAGGGTGGGTACGCAGATCAGGTGCTCCTCGTGCTGCTAACCCTTCCCTGACCCTAGAGTTGTATGAAGACAAAACCAGAAAGCAGCTTGGGAAAAGAAGGTGAGTGGTAACCAGATGCATAAGCTTCAGACACAACCAACACTCTGCACAGCTTTGCTCCATCCCAGGGTGAAATAATGACCTGATCTTGCCCTCCACCCCACAGGAAACACCACCAGCTACACCCCCAAACAGGCCTGTGTTTTGCTTCTTGCTAGGTAGGTGCCTGAGAGGCTGCACTCACTGCAGATGGAGATGTGAATTTCAGGGCTCCTTTACCCCCAAATGCCCAAGGGCAGAAGCATGGGGTGGGTGAGGAGAAGGGGAGAATCCACACTCACTTGAGCACCTGGTCTATGGAGGGACTTCCCTCTTAAACTTACCCAGCAAGGGCAACAGTGTTTGAGGCTAAGAAGGCCTGCCTGGGCTCATCTATTTGCTGGGGCCCCCGGGCATAGAAACCTGGGCAGGCCCCCACTGTGCTTTCCTTTCCGCCCAGCACCTTTACAAAGGGACACCGTAACAGTGGGGAACTGTAACCCAGCCCACCATTCTTCTGACGTTGCTTCTGTAAGTGCTGACTCTGACTAAATAGGTAGCTTTTAGATGAACAGCATGTTTGTAGATGAATCCTAGGAACTAACTTCAAAAGATACAGACTCCGACCTTCAGGCATCCAGCTCTGGGAGATTCGCTGACCTTCATCCTCACAGCCAGGATGACGTGAATCCAGGATGACTAAAGCAGGACATGACGCGCATCGGACCATCACTTGCCTTATTGGAATCGACTGTGCTCATCTGCACGTGGAGAACTTTTCAGTCCCCTCCCTTGATCTTTGTTCTGCTTCCCTGTCCCTCCTTATAAAAACCTCTGTCACCACTGAGATGGGGAGATGGGCTTTGAGACGTGAGTCCCCCATCTTCCCAGTGGCCGGCATCTGGATAAACCACTTTCCTTTACATCGGCACCTGCTTCCCAGGCATTGGCCCTCGGAGCAGCAGGCAGCCTTGGGTCACCTGAGTCTGGGGGCTGACGTAGCCCAGCCCCCAGAGCCACCATGACTGTTTTGCATCCTAATTTTAATCCTTTGTGTAAATTTTTTGACTTTTTCATCCTCTTTCTCTTTTTTAAAATTTTCATGTTCTTAACTCGTCTTGTTGGCTTTATCTTTGACACCAGTCTCATTAATATCATCTTACTTTTATCACCCCACCTTTATTTCTATGTGTTTGATTATTCAGAATTTGCATTTCTATTTGATTCCCTGCTCTCTTCACTCCCTCTTATTTTCCCTTCAATCTCGAGTCTGAGTTTTCCCCCTTCCCCCCAGCCCTGTCCCACTGTACACATGTGCTCCTCTCATTTCCTTTCATCTGCTCTTTGCTTTTTGGTTTTCCTGGGGAGCCAGAAGAAAGCTGAGCCCCAAGGCGGGGAGAGCCAGGCCCCACACAGGTGACGGAGGAGATATTCTTCCTTCTTTCCAGTCCTCCCAGGGCTGGCTCTCCACACAGCCTCACCCTCAGGGGGTCCAGGAAACACAGGGTGGCACCTGTGACCTCCCTACAGGGGACACGCCCACTGTGCAGAAAGGGCCTTGCATCCTGATGTCCCACACCTCCTAGGCATTCAAGAAGGGGGCCATACCTGCTATAGCCCAGGTTCTCTCTCTCTGGAAAATACCAGAGAGAACACCGCATTTTCTCTCTGGAAAATGTGGCATCCACATTTGTGCTCGTCTGCCAGATGGGGTGCAGGACCCAGCTTTCTGACCCTGAGCAGGAGCCTCTGAGACTGGTCAAGTCCCAGAAAAGATGGCAGAGAGACACCCGCACCAGCCTCTGTCATGTGATGAATTCCAGATTGAGATGCCTTGTTTTGAGGGGTTTTAAAAAGATACTTATGAAGTACAAATGTCCAGTGATAAAAATGTCACAGGGTGCAAAATTCTAATAACTATGCATGGCATCTGTTAGGTACTAGATGTATCATGGGGGGGAGGGTATCACCTTGTAAATTATATAAATGTATAATCACTATGTTCTACATTTGAAACTAATAGCATGTTGTATGTCAACTGCAATTTAAAAAGAAAGATGTTTCAGCCTCTGTGCTCAAGTGCGTGAGATGCCAACTCGTTGGCTCTAGCAGGCTGCCAGAGCAGATGCCCAGCTTCAGCACGGTGCTAACATCTGGGGCTGTAACATATTTAAGGTCTGAAATTCCTAGAGTTAGGGACCAAAACTTTCGGTACTCTGACCTGATGGCACTTGTAAACTGTGAGGGTGAATTTTGGACAAGGTAACCCACCCAGTATTTCAGGACCACCTAGCCTCCAAACCATGGGCCCCACAAAAATAAAAATGTGATGGAATGAAGGATTATTTTATTCCATCCTTCTTGTCTTCTACATTTATTACTGAAGCCCAAGCTAGATGAGCTATATACTTCTCAGGATCTGGGTGGTGCTGAGGCTGGGCCCATCCCTGAGGGTTCTCTTCTGGGAACAAGGACGCTGCACAATGATTTAATCAACCCTCAGGCTCCCAGCCTCACTGACACAGCCCCTCCATTAGCACCTACGTTGCTGCAGGACCTTGAGAGCAAAAGCTGGCTGCCGTGCCTCGCCACAGTGTCCGTCACACCTGCACAGGGAAGACGGCAGAGGGACACCAGCACCGGCCTCTGTTGCGTGACGAATTCCAGATTGAGGCCCCTTATTCTGAGGGATTTTAAGAAGATGCTTCTCAAGTACAAATGTCCAGTGATAAAAATGTCACGGGATGTATTGTATACAGCGTAGGGCATATAGTCAGTGATATGCTAATAACTATGTATGGTGTCAGATGGGTTCTAGGCTTACCGGGGTTGGGGGGCTCCTCCTGTTTGGTTTCTCCCCAGGACTGTGACCATCAAGCCACAGATGCCCAGGTAGAGCTCTTCATCAGTCATGAGCTCTCGCATAGCTGCAGGCACCTCTGGTCTGTATGATCTGTGAAGACACTCTCATTTTGGGAATCAGCCAGCCTTAATTAGGGAAAGTAATATGTATTATCATTATTATCGCTGCTGATACTGACTGAGTGCTTCCTATTGCCAAGTCCTGCCCAGCACTTTGCAGACCATTGTCCGTATCTCCTCTGATCCTCACAGCAACCCCGAGAAGGAGGAGGTGTTCCTACTCTACCAACAAATGAGGAAATGGGGATTAAAAAGGCTGCAGAGCCCGGGCCAGGTGGGTCAGTTGGTTGGAGCCTCACCCTGTACACTAAAAGGTTGCAGGTTCGATCCCTGGGCAGGGCACATACATAGATTGTAGGTTCAATCCCTAGTCAGGGCACTTGCAAGAGGCAACCGATTGATGTTTTTCTCTCACATCAATGTCTCTCTCTCTCTCTCTCCCCACCCCCTTCCCCTCTCTCTCCCCACGCCCTTCCTCTCTCTCTAAAATCAATAAACATATCTCCAGTGGGGATTAAAAACAAACAGGTTGTGGAATGTGACTGACAAGACACCCAGAAAGTGGCAGAGCCGTGTTTGAACCCAGGCCTGTCTGTACAGAGTTCAAAGCATGAGCTGCTCACTGCCTCTCAGCGCAGGGAGTGGCCCTGTTGGCTTTGGGCTAGAGGTTCCAATGATTGTAACAGTCATCCTCCCTTTCCAAGGCACTCTCCAAAGGAGCCAAACATGTCGAGAACGCCAGCTGAAAAGGAACAAAATGCCTCAGACCAGAGGTGAGCTGCTGTCCCAGTTGGGGTTTCTCTTTTGGACTGTGCTGAGCTCAGACCAGGAAGCCAAGGGGGGTTTCTGCCATTGTCTTCCAGAAACTGAATGAAACGGGACAGAATATGAGGTCAAGACTTGAGTCCACTTACCCAGGACTGACCAGAAGAGCCCCACCTGGCTAAGGGACCAGAAGGTGTGGATCCAGCCCAGCCCAGCCCAGCCTGACAAGGCTCTTGGCCTATCGAATGCCTACTAGATACGTACTTGAAAAGTCATGAGCCCAAACTTCCCAGGCCAGGCTCCAGAGAGACAGACAGGGCTGGGCAGGGCTGTTTGGTTGTGAGCAGTGTCTTAGAAACCACTCTGTCAAATGCATCTAGGTCTTGGTCAGAGATGGTCAGCACTGACCCCTGGTGTTCACTTCTCATCCAGATTCTATGCTGCTGGGACTCATCACCCACAGTGGGCGGGGAGAGGGGGCCCGTTGCTGGGCTCCACTCTCACCAGAGCCTCAGTCTTCCCCGACCTAGATGACAACAGCAGACTGCTCCTATTCTTGCCGGTTTTCTGCAGAACCAGAGCAGTCTTTTGAAAGCATAAAATAGACCTCATGATGCCTTGCTTAAAAGTCCTCCTGTGATTTCTCATCAAAAGCTGAATAAAACACCAATGCTTCACTATGGTCTGTGAGGCTCTGTGTGCTCTGGTTGCCACCCACCTCTCTGATGACCTGCTCCCTTAACCCCGCTGCCTAATCCTGTCCTCTCCAGCACACCCTCTCCTTCCTGCCTCGGCACTGTAGACCTGATGCTCTCTCTGAGGGGCTTGTGCCCAAATCCATTAATATCTGGCTTCTCCTTATCATTCAGGTCTCAGCTCAATATCACCTCCTAGGAGAGACTCTTCCTAGTCACACAAGTGAAATACCCTCTCCACATGCACGCTCCACTTTTCTATCCTATTTTTTCCATCATGGCATTTCTCACCACCTGAGATGATCTGATTTATTTATTTATTTATTTACTTACTTATTTATTTGCTAAGTTTGGGAGTTCCACTTGTAATAATCACAGAGTAGCTCCGATTAGACCAATTCGGCTACAGGTAGAGAGTCAGAATTTCAAACTTTCAGAATCACAAATTTTTGGCAATATATGAAAGAAAATGCCCCAAAAGCACTGGAGAGTGACCCAAATCAGGAAGAAATGGAAAGGCAGTTGATATTTGAACGTTAGAAAGGCATCAGGTGATTTCCCATTTTTTACAGTTTTCACCCGAAAGCAGACCTTTCCCACCTCCGCGCCAACCCCTGTCAGTGCCCTATGAGGCTAGAAATATTGAAGTCTTACCGTTGCGGAATAAGAAAACAGAATTCAGAGCATCACCAGCATCTAGAAAGTGTGAGGGATGTATTGGAACAAAGAATCACAGAGAGAGAGAGACCCAAATATCGAAATTCTGCCAAAATTCTACATGACTCCCAAGGCAAGACTCAAGCAGCCCAGTTAAACCTCAGAATGGACCCTTCAGTGTTGTCCAGCTGAGTTACGTTCCTGCTGAAACAAACACACCAACAAGCAAGTCAACACTCCTCAGGTGAACACAACAGAACCCAAGTCTCTACGACGTATCATTCGCAAAGTCCAGGGCACCATTCAGAATTACTGGATGTACAAACAAATAGGAAAATACTACCCATACTCAAGAGAAAAGGAAATTGATGGACACCACCCTCAGATTTGGGAATAAGAGACATATTTTTCTAAATTTTTATTGTCTGTCTTTCACCACTAGAATGTGAGCTTTGAAAGAGCAGGAACTTTACCAGTTCTGTGCTTTGCTCTTTCTCCAGCATCTAGAGTAGCAGCTGATGCACTGAAAAGCACCCAAAATATGGACGTGGTATAAAGCAGCATTGTCCTTTTTCCTCCCTGTTTTCCACCTCATAAATGGAGGCCCCTCCTAGGTGAACTGAACACTGACAGAGAACAGAATAACCAGAATGATCAGCGTTCTTTTTTGAGCAGAAGGCATGGTTTCATGCTCACGAATGGGTAGTGGCCACCCTAGACAAGTGGCTTTGATCTCAAGTTATTGCCTGGAAGAAAGCATGGAGATCAGCTATTTTGAAACCTAACGTCCTCATTTTTCAAAAAAACACTCTTCATCACTGAACTGTATTCGAGTATAAAATATGTGTATGAAGTTAGCTCATTTCAGGACCGAGGCATTTAATTTGTGGCCAGTTAATATCAGAGGAAATTATGGGGTCTAAAGTTAAACATAATGGGTTTTTATGAAGTGGCTAATGTCTGAGGTAATTGTTCAAATTTTTTCTAGATTAAAAGTTTTTCTGCCATGGCCAGAGTTTGGGGAGTTCTTAGACCCTTGGTCTGGACTCCGCAGGGGACCCCTAACTCTCCTTGAGGAGTCTCGCAGTCCTGCTCCCAGGCAGGCTGATGTTCCAAATGTGTAACAACCATTAGGGTGCAGGCACTGACCAATCGGAATGGGTGCTGGTCGAACACCAACCCATCAGAACAGAGGCACGCTCCAAGGAACTGGCCTGGCGGTAGGTGGGTCCTAAATAATGTTCTGTTCGAGACGGTGTCCTGGTCACCCGTTTGGTTTTCATGGGAGGATTTTGGGATCACCTCCAGCTCCACCAACTGTTAAAGCATATGGGGTTGTACCTAACCAGAAGCCCAGGGATGCTGCCTTCCAAGTACTTGTCAAGGAGAATCAGCTCAAAATTCACTGCCCAATGCTCACGCTGTTGGGAAAACAATCACCCATTAAATGACACCCATCTATTTTCCTAAACCATGATTTTAAGCTAGTAGTCATAGTGGGGACCCTTTACTTCTTCAAGTAAATCTTATGAGGGACCCCAATGTGAAAAATTACAGGAACAAAGCTGAGGGCTTGGGATATACAAACCTTCAGTGGACCCCTGTCTTTTACCATCCCCTAAACTCACAGACACACACACACACTTAAACACTGCAGCAGCCTCTGACACCACAACATGGAATCACTCATGAAATTGGCTTTAAAGGAAGGCAGCCTATCACAGACAACTTAATCTCTGATTGAGATTGAGTCAGCCCTGCCAGATGGCTCATTTGGTTGGAGAGTCACCCCATACACCAAAACGTTGCAGGTTGGATCACCAGGCAGGGAACATACCTGGGCAGTTGATTCAATCCCTGATCAGGGCCCATACAGAAGGCAACCGATCAGTGTTTCTCTCTCGCATTGTTTCTCTCTCTCTCTCTCCCCACCCCCCTCTGTCCCTTCCTCTCACTCTAAAAATCAATAAACATACCCTCAGGTGAGGTTTAAAAAAAGATTGAGTCAGACCTTTAGGTAGTATTTGGGGGCAGATCTATCCCCTTCACCATCTCCCCTACCCTGAGGAAAGTTCCAAGACATAGCCTATTAAACTCTCGCCATGTGGACTGTAAGGCCCCTTGGGACACTGTTGCAGCAGTATGCATGTCCTCCCTGTGAGGACCAAGGGGAATATTTCTTCCTGCCTCTAGTAACAGAATGGCTGTGCCTTTTCTGAGCAGTGGCTTTGCTTTTATTGCACAGATGATGTGTCTGCAACGAGGGGCTGTTTCTTTCCCTGTGTAGGCGAGAGAAAGCTCAGGACTGCCCCAGAGTCCACCTCTAGCAAATGTACAGGGTTGGATGTTATGAATTTGTGTCCTAACCTTATTCCTGGGTCCACTCTTGCTTTCCCTGTCTTGTTTTCCCTTTGTCTTATTTTCTTTGTCCATTTAATTTTCATTTAATTACATCTTGCTGTGGGGTATGTATCTGCGCAAACCACCTTGCATCTTTTCAGGGACAATGTGAAGCACATATAAATGGATCCTAGCTGTGGGGCTTCTGCTGTGCACCATGGCTCTCTTAAGCGGCCACTTTATGATCGACTTCAGCAGGCACCAGCTCTCACACCGGCAATTTCACTGCCTTTGAACACCAGAAATCACTTTGCTAGGCCAGAGAGATGACGCTGATGAACTAACTAGATTTCACTTTGTTGCACATTGATGTAATCCTGTTACGTTCTGTGTGCACCACACAGCCATGCCAAGGGGAGGTGGAAAAGGAGTAAACCATCACTCTGTTTGAATCCAAACATTTGTTACTGTCCTTTCACTCCCTGTGGAGCATCTTTAGGCTTTGATGGGGCCAGGGAGAAAAAGGGAGAATTTGTGGTTTTGGATAGTCATTATACTTTAGGTATCTTAAATTTCTGCTGGCAGATTTTACTTTCTCCAATTAGTGACGGGAAGGAAGAAAGCAGTCTGTACCATCCAATAGTCTTTAAAATATGGGTCATCCTCTTCTCCACATCCCACTCAAGTGGTAGTCTATTGTCGCACGGTCAGATAATAGGATGGACAGGTGTCTCAGCAAAAGCAGTACATCCACAGGAAAGCAGACCTCAACCCTGGAGTACTCCCCCACTTAGTGTGATGGTGAACTCAGGCTCAGGCATCAGCAGTGCCTTATACACAGGGACCAAACAGAAACAGGCTGGCCCTGGCTGGTGTGGCTCAATTGGGTGGAGCATCATCCCATAAAGTGAAATGTCATGGGTTCGATTCCCAGTCAGGTCACATGCCTAGGCTGTGGGTTTGTTTCCTGGTCAGAAAGTGTAGGAGAGGCAACCAATTGTTGTTTCTCTCTCACATAGATGTTTCTCTCCCCGCCCCCTCACTTCCCCTCTCTCTAAAATCAATACACATGTCCTTGGGTGAGAATAAAAAAAAAAGACTGGAGGAGAACATCTGCCAGAAGGACTGTAGACCAAGGAGATGCCCCAAGCTGGCTTTGAGTTTTTCGGTTCACACAGACATACAGGTGATCATGGTGAGGCTCAAAGCCCCCCAAGATCAGGGCCCAAGGCCCCCAGTACCTCAAGACAGTGCCTGTGGTTCCAGGAAGCTCTGGGTGGAAACCCCCAGTGCACCAAGGGCAACTCCAGGGCACAGTGGTGGAGACATAACAACACTTTCAGCTTTGGAGTTTGGGAAACATTCTGAGCTTTTCTTTCCCGCTTTTTCTTAGGTATGGTGTCTCCAGCCTCAAGTGAATTTACAGTCTAGCTGGTCTCAGGGTGGCAATATGGAGCCATGGCTAAGAAAAGCAAAAACAGAAAAACAATGAGGCCCTGGCTGGTGTGGCTCAGTGGACTGAGTGCCAGCCTGTGAACCAAAGGGTCGTGGCTGATTCCCAGTCAGGGCACATGCCTGGGTTGTGGGCCAGGTCCCCAGTAGGGGGCGCTCAAGAGGCAACCACAAAATGATTTTTCTCTCCCTCTCTCCCTTTCCCTTCCCCTCTATCTAAAAAATAAATGCATAAAATTTTTTAAAAAGAAACAATGAGGATGTCACTCAAAAGCACAAAGCGGCTTGGAACCAGGGTCAACTCAGCAACCTGGGACCCAATTCAAAACCTGCAGGAAGCCCCGCTCCATCCCGAGGTCACTACAGAGCATTTCTCTCCGTAACAAAGAAAACGCCATCCTTCAGCTTCCCACAGGGAAATGGCAGGGAAAACATACCAACCTCATTTTTGGAGAATGCCTGGGAGGCATGGGCAGCCCAGTGACCAGCTCCTCGGTGATGGGCCAATCAGGAAACAGCCTTAGCTGAGGGGAGGAAAATTTGGCATCTTTGTATGGTTCTCAAAAGGCAGAGTAGGAAACAGGCCTGAGGATGCAGCACAAGTGAATGCGGGGGAAGCCCATCTGCAGCAACTTTCCAGAGCTCGAACATTCGGTCCCAGGATTAGACAGGGTGAGTAACTGAGCCTCTGAGTGTAAACACTCTAGCAAAGCCCTGTTTACATGCGCGGCGCTCGGCTGGCCCCGGGTTTCCGCGAGGTGGAAGGATGGGCTTCCCTCCCCTGGGACCATGACGTGGAGAGCCGTGGGCATCAGCACTGGGGCGAGGACAGACTTGCTCTCCGTGAATTTGTGGATTTGCGGCCCCACTGGGACCCTGGAGGATTCCAGGAGCCAACTCCCGGCCTCCCTTTGACAGAGTCACTTTTCATCTTCTTTGCCTTCAGGCTCAGGCAAACGCACACAGGCGAATATCGGTTAATAAGTATGCACATTTTATAATAAATTTTAACAATTTAAGAGTCTGGTACAGCTTTATTATAGTTTTTATTTCACCACACTAATTCAGTGCGTAAAAAACTGCCAGAGACAGAATTCACTTGACATATGCTCTGAGCACCAAGTTAATGGAATATGTGGAAGGAAAACCTTGGGTCACGCCCAGCAAGGCAAGCCCTCTTCCCTTGGGGACAGGGGCCTGGGAGCAGCTCTCAGAGTTGCTGGAAGTGGCCTGTAATACCTGAACGCCAGCAGGGGGCCAAACAGCGGGTTTCCCCGTGACCCTCCCCAGGGATGGGGGAGGAATGCAACAGGCCAGACTGCGCTGCGTTTAACGACAGCCCGACTCTGCCAGGATTAGTCTCGGAGTACAGCCTGCCCCACTGCATTCCTTGGATCTTTGGTGGCTAAAAGGTGGAATGGCTCGTCTTCTCAGAGCTGGCAGCTGGCCACCTCCACCTCTTTCAGGCCTCACCTGAGGGAAATGAAAGCAGCCCAAAGGAAAAGCTCCCAGGAGCCAGGTTTAGCTTTCCGCCCTCCCTGTCACGCTCTGTCACGCTGTCACTGATGCCCCCAGCACCTTCTCAGCGGGAGCATGACCCCCAGACCAGAGGCCCCCGTATCACCTGGGAAGCTATTAGAGACGCAGATTCTTGGCCCCATCTCAGTCCTACTGAATCTGAAATTCTGGGGTGGGGCCTAGGGAATTTAGGTCTTAACAAACCCTCCAGGGGATTTGGATACATGCTGAAATTTGAGAAACTGCAGGGTGACAGATGGGGGCTGAGGAGGGCGCTCTGGAAAGGCCAACAGAAGCTATGAACCAGCAGCCCAGAGGTCTGGGGTTCAGCTCTGCCGCTGCCGGCTCCACGTTGACAGGGAAGCATGGGCCTCGGTGTCCTCATTTGGAAAATAAGGACACAGACTGTACACTCTCTAAGGTCCCCTGCAGCCCTGACCTTCTGGGACAGATGGCCGGAGTAAAGTCCAGCAGATACCCCACAGTGCCCCTCCCTTCAGGGAGAGACCCGATTGGATCCCATCCTAGAGCTCCCTGCTGTGTGTGCCTTTGCTGAGGGCCATCTTGGCTTCAAAACAAAGAACAATGGCAAGGAGCGGGGGCCCAGGACCAGAAAAAGTTAGAGAGGGAAAAACCAAGTTAGTTGTTGTGTGTGTGTGTGTGAGTGAGAGAGAGAGAGAGAGAATGTATGCACGTGTCTGTGAGTGTGTGTGTGTGTGTATGCAGTATGATAATTTATCTAGGTCCTTGCTTCTTTTTTGTTTCTCTCCCCTTTATCTCACTCCTCTCCTCTTAACTACCTATTTCACCAAGAACACAACTAAGCCTCTCCCATTTTATTGAGAAATAAACAAAACCTAGAAGGTTTTTGCAACTTCCTCTGCCTACCACCCTCTCTCTCCTTTCCATGAGAATGGACCTTCTAGAAATAGAGGTCTCCACTCAGAGCCATCACTTCAAAGCTCCGATTCTATTCTTGTCCTCCCTCAATGTGGCTTCTGCCTCCATCACTCCAGGAAACTGGGCCAGCTGCCTCCTACTTTCCAAATCCAAGGGCCACTCCCAGCCCCTGTCTTGCTTGATTTCTCTGGCATCTAACACACCATCCTTTCCATGTTCTACCTTCTGCCTGTCCCCTCTCAGGCTTCAAATGATGCTAAAGAGCTTCCACTCTCGCCCTTTATAATCTTTAGTTTCTAATTTTATATTTTATCTTTCATTATATAAACACATCTATGCATATGCCATCCAAAATATGGTACAGAAACAGACAAGGTATATAGTCTATCCAAATTGTTCAGTGTTTCTGAAGTTAAATTCCAGAATAAAATATTTTTTTTAGAATTAAATTCCAGAAAACTCATTTTCCTTGAGGAACTAGCATATCATCTCATGAACAATGAGACTCAAAAAGTAATTCCCAGAAAGTTTGATAAAGGAAAGTTTGATGTCAGTCCCTGTGAAGACTAGAAACACCTACAAAGGGAAAGCCTGGGGGATGAATAATGGCCTATTTCTTGATCCGGGTGCTGGTTAAATAGGGGGTTCAGTTTGTAAAAAAGGTATGGATCCGTGTAATTACATGAGAACTTTTTGGATGTGTTTATACATCAATAAATTTTTAAAACAAATTTTTATTTCCCTTTTTCTAACCAGAAATTCTGATCAGAAATTCTGATTCTGAAATTGGTGGATCAATTACATTCTTAGAGAATCTTTTGACCTTTATTTGTGCGTTGAAATTCTGATCAGAAATTCTGATTCTGAAATTGGTGGATCAATTACATTCTTAGAGAATCTTTTGACCTTTATTTGTGCGTTGTATTTTTTTCTTAGCTTACTCTTCTATTCTAAATTGTATTTTCCTTAGTACAAAATTGTTATGCATAGTTTATGATTATATACGTTATATTCCATTATAGATACACATCCAAAATGCTATCCAAAATGGTTTATGGAAGTAGAAAAGGTAGATATTCTTTCAAGTAGGATAAAGTCTACTTTTTGTCTCTACATCCTCACAGCTGGCATATAGTATGTATTTAATTAATGTTGAAAGAGAGAAGTTTATTTGTCAAGGAAAAGAGAAAAACAGGGTAAAAGCTAGTGGAGAACTTAGGAGTCAAGCAAGGAAGGGTTTTTTTAGAGTCACCTGAGCAGGTCTCTAAGGAGATGGGAAGAAACCAGGAGAAAGGGAATGATTTGGAAATGAGTGGGGTGATCTATACACCTTGCTCCCAGGAGAGGGGAGGAAATAGAACACAGAAATGGAGTAAATTGTCTTACATGGAAGAGACACTCTTCTTCAGTCTCCTCAATTGGCTTCACCTCCTCTCTTGAACCTGTAAATAGTCGTAATGACTCAGAATTCAGCCCTTAGCCCTCTCCATCCCTAATCCATCTGCTGATGATCTCATCTGATACAGCTTTAAATGCCATCTGTGCCCTGTACCCAGCCCAGACCTCTGCTATGAACTCATGACTGCCCACTCAGCATCGTCGCCAGAATGCTCAACAGGCATCTTGAAGTTAACAGGAGAAACACTGAACTCCTGATTTTCTCCCAAACCTGCTCCACCCCCAGTCATCCCCATCAGAGGCCAAAGAAGTTTGAGTCATCCTTGACTCATTCTTTTCTCTCACACAACTCTCCAATCCATCAGCAAATCCCATTTCCTCCATCCAAAAAAAAAAAAAAAAAAAAGGAAAAGGAAAAGAAAGGAAGGAGAAAATTCCAAAAATCCAGATTCCTAGCACTTTTGGATCCTCTACTGTCCCCCTCAGCCAGCCACTGTCACCTCTCACTGGGATTTTTTTATTCACCCACTAGCTGATCTTCCGGCTTCTGTCCTTGCCACCTACAATCTTTTTCCCAATGCAGTAGTTAGAAGAACCATTTTAAAACATCTCTCCTGGGTCCCCAGAGTGGACTCGACTCTTGCTTGTCACAGCCTGTACCAGTCTGCCAAGGCCATACTGTTCGCTCCTCTGTCCCCTACTTCAGAGCAGCGGAGCCGGGACTCTCGGGTTGGTATACCCAGCCTGTAGCCAGGGAAACCCTCAGTGCATAATAGGCTCTAGTGGTGGTATGAGTTGTTACTATTATTATCGTTATTTTGATATAAACTTATGAAATCAATGACTCTGCCCAATAAGGAGTGGCTATACACAGACTGGCTCATTGATTAATTCATTGATATATTGGCTGACTTGTCCTACACACCAGAATGACAGGGTAAAGTGCCTCTTTCCCACCAGAACTGTTTTTCCTTTTCAGAGTCTCTTCTTTGGACCATGAAAAGAGAAAGTAGCACTTGATGAGCAAAGACAGAAGTCACCTGGACCCGCCTCAGCCACTCGAATGGCTCCTGGCACACTACGGGAATCCATAGGCACCTGCAGCAGGTCCTAGTGCAGGAGAGCCTTTTTATTACAATTCACAAAAGGATATACTTTAGGCCAGATTTATTACAGTCATGGGACTCTTTGATCTGTCTGGCTCAGCTGTATTTGGTAAATGAACTGAGTAAGAAGTGGTTTCGCTTAGTCATTAGAAATCACCTATGTTGAAGGATAAATGTCCACAGACCTTCGGGCATACATTTGTATGTGGTTTCTACCCCACATCAGGTCCTGTGCGAGCCATTGCAGGGGGCTGGGTGTAATGACACGGAAGAGGTTGCTCCTGCCCTAGATAAGGCAGGGTCCTTTTTAAGTGGTTCCATCCTCCACGTTAAGGTTTCCTTAACAGAAGGCAGATGCCTTCGTTGGAAGGAAAGGAGAAAGCTTCTTTTGTACGTGCTGTGTGCCCAGACTTTAGCTAAATTATTCCATTTAACCCTGATCCAAACGTCACCCTATTCCAGATGAAGAAACTGGGCCTCAGGAGACTACCTAACTGGCCTGGCCACACACGAGCCAGTGTAACTGAGATGCCAGTGAAGACCTGTCATTTCCCCCCAGGCTGTGCCCTTCCTGTGCCAGCACCGTGGTAATGGGAACACCCACTAAAGCCACAAAAAGCACACCCATGTCCACAGAACTGCAACGTTGCCAGGTCTAAACACACTCTATTGGGATCTATTTACAGCTCCTTGAAAGCCAGCAGCCATCCAGTAAATTAAAAAACAAAACACATTTACACATCATTAAGTTGAAAAGAAAACTTACACAAAGGAACAGTCTACTCCTTTTCATGTTGTTCATAGTTCCCGCCAGTCCAAAGCCATGATTACACAGTAGTGACATCTGTCCCGGCCTCTCCCTGCCCTAGCAGGGGTTTTGTCATGCCCAGGTTCTTTTGGTGGAAGAAGGGTGTTGACTCTGGAGCCATAGTCCCAGAGAGGCAGAGGACCCAGGACGTTTAGTCCTCAAGGGAGTGAGGCAAGGAGAACTAGGAGAGGAGAGGACCTCTCAGGTTGGACCCTGGGGATGTAAGGAGGACTGTGGACCCGGTAAGCTCAGGAAGTCACCCTGCTTACCAGGGCCACAGTCCTCCTTACATCCCCAGCTCCAAATGCAAGCCCAACCCTCAGTGAAGCCATTCACAGACCAGCTGGAAAGCAAAGCCTGGAAGAGAGCACCAGACCCAGAATGCTGCCTCCCACAGGCCTCCTCTCCCCATTCTGCTGGGGGCTTCCCTCATAGTGCCTCCCTGGTGGTGTTCTGTTTCCAGGAAATATCTCTTCCTTCTGCCTCCCTCAGAGCCTCAGTCCACCGATAGGCACAGTGATTAGGAATTCCACCAAGTGCTTCATTTGTAGGCTTTGAACGGTCTCTCCTAACTGAAGTGTTTTCTGCCATGGCTGAGAGTTTTATTCTTCTGAGAATATGAATCAGATTGCATGCACGGGGACTGGGAGGCAGATATGCTGACTTCCGTGACTTTCACCCAGAGAAAGTTCCATCCTTCGCTGGGGGAATGGAGAGGATTTAGCTGCACACATCATAACTACTGTTTGTGTAAACAGCTTTGAACTCGGCAGGCAATAACTTTGGGGGGAAATTCCCACTCCTGTGAGCTGTGTTTTGGCTCAGATCCCTCTCAAGACTTGAGAAGCAATGTTAATCATCCACAGTGTTTTAAAGTCCCTGGAAAAATCTTTAAAAGTGCTTTCCCTCCTATGCTACTCCCCTGGAGTGGGGGAGGAAACAGGGGAGTATAGCTTGGACGCCCCCTCTCAAGGCACATGGACCCTGGTTCTGGGCTCCTGGGAACTGTTCCTCAGGATGATGAAAATGGCTCCCTCTGCCAGGGCCTGGCTTTCAGGGACGTTTGTGAAGTCATGTCAAGCTGATTGAAAAAAAACCTTTCCTTCGGGTACGACTCGAGAGAACATTTCACCCAGAAGGAAGCTGTGGGGGCAAAACAAATCAATGAACGATTTGCAGATAGATGGTCCCTGGGCTCAAGTACAATTTATAAAATGCAATGTAAAAGAAGATAAATCTCTCTCTCCCTCTCTTTCTCTCTCTCTCTCTCTCTCTCTGCCAGGCTAGAGCAGATTCCTGAATAAAAACAACTCTTTGCAACAGAACCATAGACTCGTCTGGAAGTGAGTTTCCTCAAAAGGCACAGGGAAAGGTTTATGAATTCCTGAAATCTTACAGCAAGCATTTCAGTCTAGCAGCATTCAAAGTGAAGGGGAGGGGAGACTGGAGGACAGGTGCTCCTGCCGGGACAATGCTCATAGAGAAAGTTGTATGCAACGAGTTTTCTAATAACAAGAACAGCCGCACAACCATCTTCAGACTGATCAAGTGGCAGCTCATTGATTTAAGGAGCAAGTCAAGTCAGGGTTATGCCCTTTTAATGCTAACCTGAAGGAAGGCACCCAGCCAGGAAGAAATGGTTTTGCACGATCCTGAGCTGGAAGAAACATGTTTCCCAGCCCCTCCAAGCCCCTTTGGCAGCTGGGTGAAGCCAGGACCAAAGCAAATGCATTGGGAGCTACCTTCAGACCCCCAACCCCTCCCCTTCCTCTGAAACCCACAAAAACTTGATTTGTCTCAACTAAACACAAGCTGGGAAATTGGAGAGGCGGCAGAGGGGAAGAGGGAAAGGAAGAGGGGCCAGGCAGCATCCATGCAGTCAGTTGTACTATTGATTTAGAGCCACATAAGCCCCAGAGTGCCATCGATAAGGATCATACCTCCTGCTGATCTCGGGGGAAATTCTCCAAGATCCATGGCTGGGAGGTAAGGAGAATCTCTAAGCCATCAGGAAGGAGCAGAGCACTGCAGCTCCTCAGAATGATGGACCAGGGCGAGCTTTAATTAACAGGGTCTGATGCCTCTTCTTTTTTGGTAACTGAGCAGATTTAAAGGGCTAGAGTCCCAATTTGGAGGGTGCCGGTGCTGCTCCTGCTGCTGCCGTGGCTGCTGCTGGAACAGCGTCCTGCAGACCTCTTACTTCTGCAAGGAGACGGAGCTGTGGAGGTGGAAAAGTGCAGCCGGGAAGGTCACAGGCTGCATGGTTTGAATCAGGGCATCAATGGTCCACATGCAGACTCCCAGACCAGGGGGAAAAGCCGGGCCCTTTAGGTGCAAGCGGTATCAGGGGCACCCTCTGCGGACATGGAGCTGGACGGACAGTGCCCAGGGACTTGATTTGTCTTTGCTGTGTGCTCCTCTCCTAAAGGTGCTGCTTACAGCCACCATGTAAGCTGCATACACACATGCCTACCCATGAACATATATGCCTATGTACACATATATCTGCCCATGCACAACACATACATGTCCATGAATACACATGTCTGTCCACATAAAAATGTCTGTCCATGCACATGCACATCTATCTACCCATGTACGTACAATACTTGCCCACATACACATCTTTCCACGTACACATAAGCCTGCCTGTGTGCACACACATCTACCCATGCACCACATGTGTGCCCATGGGTACACATGTCTGCCCATGTATACACATGCCTACCCAGGTACAAACATACCTATGCACACACATGCCTGGCACTACACATGCATCTGCCCATGTGCACATACATATGCCCATGTATACATGTGTCTGCACATGTACAGGCACATGTCCACCTTCCAAACACCCAGATACAAAGGCACATGGCCTGGAGCCAGCCAAACGACTGCTCCATACACCCATATATTACAGGTAGATCACCAGGAAAAATAGTTGTGACACAGAGCATGGCCAGGAGGAAGCCCACGTGTATGGCCCTTCTCCTGCTGAGCCTGGATTTTCTCATTTGTGAAATGGCAGCTTCAAACTAAACCTCAATGCTCTTAACAGAGAAAGGAAGCAAAAGTTAAAACATGGGGACTTTAGAAAGCATGTTCTATGCTTAACCAAATCTTGGCTGATGGGGACAGACACAGCAGAAGGCGTGTGCTAAAAAATCTTTAGAGACTCTTTGTAAAATCATCTCCAACAGCCTCAGAGTCAGTGAGGGATAGAGTGGGGTGGACACACTCACCCCGATCACAACCTCTGCTCTGAGAGATGGGGCATGCACACAACCAACTCAGACTGACCAAGGTCAGAAAGAGAAGGCACTTCCGTGCTGACCTCAGGCAAAATCACTGAGCAATGCTGTCTCTCCCCACCTTTTCAGCAAATCCCTCTTTGTCCCTACTTTACCCCTGCCTGGCATCCTCCTCCAACCCTCAGATGCCAGGGCCCTCTCACCGACAGGCAAAGAATCTGCCTGTCACCCACTGAGACAGCAGTTCAATGTAATTTCCTGTCTCCTTCCAGGGAGACTTGCATATGGCACTCTTTCTCGCTTTTAAAGAAAGTGAGCAAGGAAAATGGTGAGAACAGGGCTGGGGTGGAGGTGGGAGATGCGTGCCTGGCACAAAGAGTGTTCCCGGACTTACACCCGGAGCCCTGTGCTACTTAGTGGGAATCTCTGAGGAAAGTGGACTCTGGAATCGGCAGAGGCTGGCATGGCAGAGAGATGCCCGAGAAGAACCACTTGATAAGGAAACATCTGGGGGGAAATTCCAAGCTATATCTCTACTACCTGCCCCCCAAATCCCTGGGATCTGTTTTATCAATCCCAGTTTTATTAATAAAATTAGATCCCGTACTTCTGAGACTGAGCACAAGGAGAATGCTCACATGAGGAAGAACAATAGCCTTGTCACCCCTTTGCTCAGGGCATACCTGGAGTGCTCTCCCCACATCACGACAGCATGATGGCCCCCGGGGGGCCCTGGGGAGCTGGTCCTAGGTCCCTCCATAGGCCTCCATGCCCCATAAGCCTTTCCTCAACTCCCTCTGTGGTTCCTCAGAAAAAAGGGCTAAGAACCCAGAGCACAACAGAAAGCAGGGCCCTCTAGGCAGAGGCAATGGCTCACTCTGCTCTGCCTCAGCCACCACCAAGAAATGCTTTTGAAAGCACCTTGCAAAGTTCACACTGAAGAGAGACAACAGCCCGGAGAGCAGCAGGTGCCCCCCTGCCCCTACCGCATGCCACCCACCCCACCCCAGTCTAAGACCCACCATCTGCACCCTTTTGTCCAAAGAATGGCTTGCCTCTTCTCTGGTGATTGACACATGAATATTCACCTCTTCATTCCTATCCGAGGGAGCTTAACATTACTGGACTTGTACCAGATGAGCTTATCAGAATACAGCGCAGGAGGCCCAATTGCCATATAAGGTAGGAGTGAGTGTGGAAAGCCTTGAAATTAACCTGTCCTCAAATCTGCTTCTGTGACTCTGGTTATTCTCTGTGACCCCTCAATCTGGCCACCCTCACACTGTGCAGTGCTGGGGCTGGGCTTCCCAGACCACTCTTCCCAGGCACCCCTCCCCCCTGCTTCCTGTTGGTTCAGCCGAAAGAGGACTCAAAGGGAGAAGGACAGGCCAGGAGGCAGAGAGCCTCAGAGGGACGCTTTGCTACTTCCAAGACCAGCCTCACTGCACCCCCTTCAAACGTCCAGCCCCAGCTCTGCGCACCTGTAGAGGTGCCAGCACTAGCTGGGCCGTGACCCCAGGCAGTCAGACCACCTGCCACGCCACTCGCCACCCACACGCCCTGCCCCCTCCGCATGACAGTCCTGCTGGCCTGATGCCTCCTTGGGGCTCCAAGAACCAGCCCCCTAGGGTCCTCTTTTCCTCTTATTTCCCCAGCCCTAGGGATAGTAGCTATTCTTTCAATTATTAGTTCTTGGATCATTTCAGCTTTGCAAGTCCAGAGTAACTAATTCTTGTATTTAATGCCATCTGTTTGAAACATGTAGTGTGGTTTTGTTTCTGACTGGACGAGAATTTTCCTTGGACATCCCAAATTGGAGCACTCTAAGAGCCATCACTGAGGCATAATCTGAACATTTTGGCACATAGTACATATTTTTAATGTAAATGTTAACCAGTTAAAACAAATTACAAAAGAAAGTAAAGTTCTAAGATCGATCTGCAGGTCAGAGCCCACTGGCAGGCACAGCCTTATATCACATATTTGTGACTTGTTGTACCACACTTGCCCATATCAAGAAGAAAGAAAGGCTCCCAGACTAATTTTAGATCTACTGAATTCACGGACAACTGTGTGGTGACTGCGGGAGGGGTGGCGGTATAAGGGGGATAAAATGGTAATGGAAAAAAATACAATGGAAAAAATACAACAAAAAAATCATGATGCAATTTAGGAAGTCACCCTCGAGAGAACTGAACTGAAGGCCAGCCCCTCAGGGAACAACTCTGGCCAATGCACATGTTGTTGCTCTGCTCATTATTTAGCTGTGTTAGGTGTGCTAGGTAAGTGTTAGTCGTTTTCATTAATACTTTGGAACTTGGACAGTGCAGGACATTAGGCAATTACAGAGCCTTAATTCATGTCTTATTTCATTCCCACAGGGGTCTGTGTCCTGAGAACAGCCCACCGAGAATGAAAGACCCCTGGGCAGAGCCCAGACAAGGTTCTGCCGGCCTGGGAGTGTGAGAGAGGACACTATTGTCTTCTTTTCCACACTAAACACCTGATGATGAGACCTGAGAGCAAGCCTTGGTCTGACATTGCCCAGATGCACATAGAGTGTGTGCAGCAAGGCAAGGCCTGCTCTGAGCAACGCCCTGTCCAGGTAGGCTATCTGCAAAAGGACAGGAAGAGCAACACAGCAACCGTGCATGGTGGTGAACTTTCTGAACACAGGGACCAGACCCTGCCAGGGAGCAGAGCCTGCTGATCCAGGCCCAGCTTCTTCCTGGTGATTAGGAAGGCCTCCTCCTCTTGGGATACTGTAGTAGAGAGGGGCTGCAGAAAGGCAAAACTCAATACAGCAAAACTGTCCCCTCTTCTACAGGCAGGGGTAAGATGGTGAGGAGAGTGGATAGAATGTGTTTACAGTCCTTTGAATCATCTTCTTGGCCTCTTTCCACTCTTCCAGGATGCTACATTCAGTACAATGCACTGTGTGCTACCCCAGAGATCTGGTCCACACAAGGCCCCTTCTCTCCATTTCTGCTGCTGCTGGCTTCACTCAAGCCATTTTCTCTCTCATCTCACTTCCTACAGAACACAATGAATCCCCTAGCTCCATCTATTCACAAATAGCTCCCAGTGTCCTGCTAGGTATCAGAGATACAGTGGCAAACTGGGGAGATGAAGCCTGGCCCTGGGGAAGCTCAGGAGCTTGCAGAAAGACAAATGTCAAATGAGCACAAAGAAGATGAGGACAAAAACCAGGAAATTCAGAGTGCCACCACCGACTCTCATCATAGGACTGACTGACTCTGAGGGAATCAGGAAAGGCTCCTGAGGGGGGAGATAAAGCTGGGACCTGGAAGATAAGTAAGTGTTGATGTTGTGAGGGGGCAGGGATCACTCTGGACAGACAGAACGGGCTCTAACACACAAAGCAAGGATGGAGAATGGAAGAAAGCCAGCATTGATGGAGGAGAGACTAGTCTATGGTCAGATGGAGAGGTAAGCAGGGGGCACTCAGGAGGTTTGCAGACTTCATAGTAAGGGAGAAAGGAAGCTGCTATGGGGCCAAGTTGGATCACGGCATAATGCAAGAGGCAGCTTTACAAAAGGTCCTTTATCTGTATGGGATTTCTAAAGAATCTGTTGTACAATCCAAGTAAACAGTGCAGAAAACTTGAATAAGAGTTTACAATCGGATCAATCTCTCTAAAATACAAAAGATTTGCTACTGAAGGTGTCTGGGGTAGAATCGAGCTCCTTAATCTACCTAACAGGCCCTTTCACAAACTACTGACCCAATCTACCTTTGCTTACCTCTCATTTCCTTCCAGATCCCCTCTAATCCACATCAGCTACAGCCACATGAAGCTACTCGCAGCTCCCATGAGAGGCCAGCCTTGCACACCTCCGGGCTTTAGCACGTGCCATCCATCCAGCCTGGGATGTCTTTCTTTGCCACCCTAGTGAAACCCTACTTATCCATCAAAGCCCTACTCAGATTATCACATTCTCTGGGAAACCTCCCGCCAAGAACCAGCTTTCCCCCTCCCACCTCCTTCTCCCAGGCAGAAAGAGGTACCTCTCCTACAGCAATCACCACACAGTACAGCCATTGCCCTTCCCCTATGGCTGTCTCCCACTCTGTAAGGCTAGTGGCAGGTGTCCTCTACTTTTCTATCCTTAGTGCCTGGGATAGGGTGATCCCACAGCAAGTTCTGGTTAAAATGAACTGAAGAATATATTTCCACATTAATAAGCTAAGTGAGCTTAGCTCTCTGGTATAAAATGAAAAATGTTTAAACTCATAAAATTCTAATAAAATGTCAACAATCTAAAGACACTAGTGGTCTATAATCAAGGGGAAGTCTGTTCAATAGTAAATAGTTGTCTTATTTGTTAGAATAATACATAAGTCATAATTTCTTAATTTTTTAATTTTCCTCTCATTAGTCAAATTTTCTACAGTTGTTTCACTGTGCTCCTACCCACTGAAGTAGACCGACTCAAATGCAACAATGAAAGGCCTCTTGGAGGCAACTGCTCCTCTTGTCTTGCCCATGACTGACAAATCCAAAGAAATGCATACGATCCCAATTTAGAGAATAAGCAGTCAAACACAGCCTGGCTTCCATGTGCATGAAATGCAGGTGCATGAGATGTAGAGCTATCAGCTTACAAAAGCACCAAATTCAAAGCCAACTTACAGCCTCCCCCGACAAAGGTAGAAAGACATGTACCTCATTCTGCAAGTGAAAAAGCAGAGATGAGAATCTCCACACTTCCCATCCCATGAGATTTTTGTGAACACATAGGATCAATGGTATAATGTAAGTTCTTGGTCAAAGTCTCCCCTTGAGTCCCCGGTCTAATTTCTTGATCAGCTTTTAGGCCTGTTCTCTGACCTATGGTGGGTCAGGCTCTATGACCACAGTTACCTGATGGGTATGGATTTGATATAGGTATTGTTTCCCTGCCACCCACATACCCCACAGCAGGTCACAGACTTCTGCCTTCTTGAATCACCTGTGAATCTGTACTCTGCTCTAAAGCCCTAAAGATCAAGTGTCTAAAGGATTTGCAAATAGCAGAAATGACACCCTGTTTCGTTCTCTCCAACCGTTTCATATTCCTCTCTCTCCAGGTCCCCTCTCTTTCTCTCTTCCTTCTCTCTAACCCACTCCCTTGGCTGAGAGAGTGGCACTCCTATGCCACAGAATATCTAATGAGAGAGCATGACAAATTCAAAGCATGAACAGGACAGGTGAAGAATAAAAGGGTCATTAGTGAAATCTGTTCCCAGACTGTTGGGGACCTCTGGGCCTTGGGAGCCCTCTCTAAATCCAGAAACAGAGGTGCAGCCTGGGCTCACATTAGGTTTCCCAAGCTCCTTGCCAGCTAACATTGCAGCCCCCAGAGGCCAGGGGGCAGGGAGGCGTCCCCAGAAAGGACCTGGAGGCGATGAGCAGGTCACAAACAGCTTGATGAGTAGCCTTGCTCCATCCACCTGACCTTGGCCACCAGCACCACTGGCTAGGCCATCCAAGTCTCTTAGAGCACAGCAGTCCCAGCAGGGCACTCTGGATAATGTGCTTTGTGAGTGGCAGTGTCCTTTCCCTAAATCGTGCTGCTGTCACTTGCCAAGGCCATCTACCAGAGCTCAAAGGCCCAACTTTCTCTCCAACCTCATTGCCAGAAGAGATGCCAAACCCAACAATAAAACCATCAGCTTCTAAGAAAACAGATCAGTCAGGCAAACCTGTGTGTACAGACACAAGCTGAGACCAGAAGAAGCAAAGGAGAGTCATGTGTACAGCCTCAGTACCCTGGGTCCAAACACACACACACACACACACAAAAGCACTGTGGAGAGAGATACAGTCAAGCTATGAGGTTCTGGGCACAGAGCAGCCCTGTCAGGTATATAAAGGACCACCAGCCTGACCTATAACTATGGTCCTTTCTGGCCAACAGGTGGGAGCCATGCAGGGAGGCTGGAGTGGGGAAAGAGGTGGGGGCAGCCAGGATGCTCAAAGCACCCACTCCCCTCCCCAAACCAAAAGACCCCCATGTGGTTCACTTCAGCCTAACCACTTGTCATGGTCTATTGAGGTTGGACTGGATTTATGTTTTCCCTGGACAGAGTCCTTTTTAATTCCACACAACTGCTACACAACTAATATGTGTTCATCATTGAAAGTTAGAAAGTGCATAGAGGTAGTCTCCCCAAATGCCCCCATTCAGGGTCACTGCCATTAAAGTTTATTTCATTCACTGCCATTGAGACCCTGGGAAAAGCTCCCCTTCCCACCATGGATCTTTATACCACTGCAATCCAAAGTACAGAAAACCAGTAAAATAAGCCCTGTTGGATCCTGTGTAGCCATCATGAATAAATAGCTGTCTCTTTATTGGGTCCTGTATGCAGTTGGACTCAGGAATACCACTAAAAGCTAGGGCAAAGTAGGATTAATGTTTCTTTTCAAAATAAAAAAAAATCATTCTTTTGTTGTATATTATCATTTCCCAGCCCCCTCAGTAGTAGTAATAATAAGAGAAGAAAGAGGAGGAGGAAGAGGAGGCCCTTGGCTTGAATTCATATCATGGTGGTGATGGAATAGCCGTGTGAGGCACATCCACCCCAAGGGCATCCCACTACTAAGCCCATCCTTTCGTGTTAATCCTACATATTTCTGGCTTTTCCCTTTAGCTCTCTGTTCCTTGTGGCCGAGGTCCTACCAGGCCCTTCAGCTTGATGATCCTCAGCCCGTGTGAGACTGTTCATTAAACCTAGAAGAGCAAGGCCGGCTCTAGACTCTCCAGTTGCCACTGGCCCAGGTAATAGTGTAGCCTAAATAACTCCACCACTCAAGTAAAGTTACAGCCGAATCACCAGCCCCCTTCCTCAGCCACAGGAGGAAGAGGCACTGTTAGGATGGCTTATGGGTTCCACTTGGATTCCCGAATATTAGTCCTTGGGATAGAAGCCAAC
The DNA here is from genome assembly GCF_014824575.4 of Sturnira hondurensis. Classification (NCBI taxonomy): domain Eukaryota; kingdom Metazoa; phylum Chordata; class Mammalia; order Chiroptera; family Phyllostomidae; genus Sturnira; species Sturnira hondurensis. Next base: position 765,901 of record NW_028075797.1, on the reverse strand, counting down.
ATTTAGCAAAGGTATTGAAGGCAGAAACCACCAAGGTCCTATGTCCCAAACTGAGACGTGACCCATGTCTGAGAATCTCCCAGACAGAAATCAGCAGTGGTACCACACCGTCAGCCCCCAGGGCTTTTGAGGACCTCCCAGTCCCTCTTCATGTCTCCATATCTGCCCATGGTCACCTAGGAATACCCACAGGCACTCTCAGCTCAAGTAACGCTGCAGAGTCCAGGCTTCCAACCCAAATATTCTGGACAAAGCCCAGCAGGGTATCTCAAGCGTCTCTTTCTGGTCTCTTCAGAGCTCAAGGGAAAGTGAGAATTTTGGGATCCAGGTACAGATGAACATTTCCTGGATAACTTTTATTTGTTCTTCATGGCTCAGTTCAGACATCACCTCATTCAAAAAGTCTTCCATCATTCACAAGGTGAGGCTCCTGTTCTCTGCACTCTCAAAGCAACACATACTTCTTATCTATACCTATCACATCATATTGTAAATTCCTGGCCTCTCTGTTTCCAAACACAAGCTAGATTGTGCGCTTTGAGCCCCAGGGGAATGGTCTTACTGGCCCTTGTGGGAGGTTATAGCAGTGACCTTCTGCACCTGCCAGTGGGCTGGGTGCCCCCTAGCCCCAGTTTGAGTTTTAAGACATGCCCTGTGTCTACTTGTACCCCGGCCCCTAATGGTGGCAGCCAGGGAAAATGAGAAATGGGAATTGAAAGCAGGGCTTTCCAAGGCCAAACTGACAGGACAGGGTTTTGTAATGTCACAGTCAAGGTTGGGGAAGAGACAGACACTCTTTCAGCATAATAAAGTCCAAAAATTATGCTAACAGAAAGAGGTGAATCTTGTACGTAGATCACTGAAGTCTCTGTGTGTGTGGGCATGAGATTAACACTTTCAGCGTAAGTGATCTGTTGTTGGAAGTAATTTGGGATGATCATCAAGGAACAGAAAGAGAAAGCAAGCTTCCACCCAGAGGTCAGGGTCCTCTCCCTTCTCTAATCTGAGTCTAGGTGCCAAGCCTCCCCCTCACTCTGAGCAGCAGTAAAATGAATGGAGACTCTACTACTGATGAGGAGCTGAGCTGGGACACTCCAACCAAGGGAATAGCCCCAGCCTGGGAAAAGAGGAAAGCAAAATAGAGCAGAATGGAAATGAAAAACAGTTCCCAGTAGGAGATCTTGTCAACCAAGAGGACATTCACAGGGGGGCCAACACCCTAAATACCATGATTGGTATTATGCAAGGGTTTGAGCTCATTAGTTTGAGGCCACAATACCCACAACTTGGCCCATTGCCACCCAGTTCTGTGTAGTTTAAATTCTATCACAGAGACCTGGATTGAAGAACAGACTGAACTTCCCTTGAGGTCGTGTGTGTGTGTGTACATGTGTAAACACACTTGTGTAAACAGGCACTTGTCTGTCAAAGTAAGAAGAGGAACTAGCCCTCCTTCCGCAGGTTAACAGCAGGCACCCAAGACACTTACAGGGTCACTGACTTGAAAGTAAAGGGACACCTGGAGGAGGGCACCAGGCCATGAGGTGACCCACATCTAGTATGTGTGGGGAACCAAGGGGTCATTAGGCTTTTAAAATATAATATAGGAAATGCTACATAGACATGCAGGAAGCTTTGAGGATGCAGAGAAAGGGCCCTTTAGGGCTCAGGAAGGCGTCTTGGAGAAAGTGATGCCCAGGTTGAGCTCTGAAGAGCAAGTGGAAATTAACAAAAAGGATGTCCCTGAAATAGCCCCCTCCCCTGGAGAACACCTACAGGCCCTCCTGCAAGTCTAAGATAAGGAAACTGGTGTGGAGTTACACACACTTAGATGGGTTACTGCCTGTTAATTCCCCTTATGAGGCCCTTTTCACCTACCTGTGTTCCTGGAGGAAGTCCCAAACCTTTCCCTGGATCTGCCAATGCGGTCCCAATCCTGCTAGCTGGGCTGAGAAGATAGATTTTTGGTGTCTGCACACTGGGGAGCCCCACTCCGGAGCTGCCCCCAGTTCAGGCCCTTGGAGCCCACTGAAGTTGTGCCAGACCCTGGCTAGGCTGCCTGCTCAAACTGCAAGAGGGAGAAGTGAGCTCTGAGCATCCTGGAGTCCAGCCAGGCCTCTCTGGCCAGACAGGCAGGTGGAGGAGGAGCTGGAGAGAGAGTGTTGTAAAACCTCCAGAGGATCAGATTAACTCCAGAGAAGCTGTAGAACCAGCAGGCTGGCGGCACCCTCTAAGCCCACTGCAGAGCACCCCCCTGGCTGGTGGGGCTGCATCTCCTTTACTCCATTCCTCTGGACAGGCTCCTGGTTGTCTTCAATTTGCTGTTTGAATCTGAGCTGGACCCCCACCAGGAACACCCTCTGGGTGGAGTCCTCTGTTATGAAACAGGCTGTTGTCTCACTTTTATCTTTTTTTATTGAAGTAAAACTCAACATAAAATAAACAATGCAGTCACCACCACCTCTATCTAGTTGCAAAATATTTTATAGACACAAAAGAAAACCCTATGCCTATTAAGCAGTTACTTCCCATTCACCCAACCTCCTGGCCCTGACAATTACAGTTAGGGTTCTGTCTCTATGAATTTGCCTATTCTGGATATTTCCTATAAATGGAATCATACAATATGTGACTTTTGTGTGTGTCTGGTCTCTTTCACTTATCATAACATTTTCCAGTTTCATTCTTACTGTTGCATATATCAATATTTCATTCCTTTTTATGACCAAATAATATTCCATTGCATGTATACACCACAGTTTGTTTATCCATTCATCCACTGATGAACATTTTGGGGTATTTCTACGTTTTAGTTATTATAAACAGTGCTGCTGTAAACATTGGGGTACAACTATTTGTTTGAGTGCTTGCTTTCAATTCTTTGGGTTATGAATCTAAGAGGTAAATTACTGGATTATATGGTAACTCTACGTTTAACTTTTTGAGGAATCACCAAAGTATTTCCACAGTGGCCAAACCATTTTACATTCCTACCAGCAATGTATAAAAGTTCGGTTTCTCCACATTCTCACTGACTTTTTTTTTTTTAAATATTTTACTGATTGTGTTGTTACAGCTGTCCTAATTTTTCCCCTTTAACCCTCCCACCAAACACCCCCTGTACCCCCCACCATTATTCATGTCCATGGGTCATGCATATAAGTTCTTTTGCTACTCTATTTCCTATACTATATTTTACATTCCCATGGCTATTCTGTAACTACAGTACTTATTTGTACTTCTTAATCCCTTCACCTCTTCACCCATTCCCCCAAGCACCCCTCCCGTTGAGTAACCATCGCTCACCACATCCATAATTCTGTCTCTCTTCTTGTTTGCTTAGTTTGATTTTTAGATTCCTTTGTTGATAGTTATGTATTTATTGCCATTTTATTATTCATAGTTTTGATCTTTTTTTTCTTAAATAAGTCCCTTTAACATTTCATATAATAATGATGTGGAGCTGATGAACTCCTTTATTTTTTCTTTTTCTGGGAAGCTCTTTATCTGCCCTTCAATTCTAAATGATAGCTTTGCTGGGTAGAGCAATCTTGGCTGTAGGTCCCTGCTTTTCATGACTTTGAATATTTCTTGCCAACCCCTTCTAGCATGCAAAGTTTCTTTTGAAAAACTGAGTGACAGCTTTATAAGAACTCCCCTGTAGGTAACTAACTGTTTTTCTCTTCCTGCTTTTAAGATTCTCTCTTTACTTTAATCTTTGGCATTTTCATTATGATGTATCTTGGAGTGGGACTCTCTGCATCCATCTTGTTTGGGACTCTCTGTGCTTCCTAGACTTGCATGTCTAATTCCTTCACCAAATTAGGGCAGTTTTCTTTCATTATTTTTTCAAATAGATTTCCAACTTCTTGCTCTTTCTCTTCTCCTTCTGGCACCCCTATGATGCAAATGTTGGTGTGTTTGTAGTTATCCCAAAGCTCTTCACACTATCCTTGGTTTTTCAGATTCTTTCTTCTTATTGCTCTGACTGGTTGTTTTTTGTTTCCTTATATTCCATATCATTGATTTGATTCTCAGTTTCATCCACTCTACTGTTGAATCCCTATAAATTGTTCATTTCCATTAGTATATCCCTCATTTCTGCCTGGCTCCTTTTTACACTGTTGAAGTACTCACTGAGTTTCTTGAGCACCCTTATAACCAGTATTTTGAATTCTTCATCTGACAGATTGTGCAACTCCATTTTGTTTAGTTTTCTTTCTGGAGTTTTAATCTGTTCTTTCATTTGGGCCCTGTTACTTTGTCTCCTCATTTTTAGCAGCCTCCCTGTGTTTGTTTCTGTGTAACTAAGTAGAGCCACTGTGACTCCTTGTCTTGGTAGTGTAGCCTGTATGTAGGGTCCTGTGCCACAGCCTTCCCTACCACCCAAATGAGGGACTCAAGGTACACCCTCCATGTGGGCTGAGTACACCTTCCTCTTGTAGTTGAGCCTTGATTGCTGTTGGAAGGTCTATGGGAGAGATTTACCAAGGCCAGTCAGCTGCAAGGACAAGTTGTGACCACTGACCACCAACCTTCTCCCTCCATGGAGAATCAGCTGTGCAAGGAAAGGGTGGTGGTGCTTTGATGTACTCTGTAGCTGTCCCCTGGGTGTTCCCAGGTGGTGCAGGTAAGGGTCAGCCACTACCTGTGTTCTGCCTGGGGCCACCCAGTGTGAACTACAAAGCAGTCTGCAGATGGCTTTTACTCGTGCTAGGCTTGGAAGTTCCAGGCAGAGCCAAAGTGTGATCCAAGGCTGGCTGCTGCTAATGCCGGGCATGGAGTTGCTTAGCCAGAGGTCTGAAAGTCTGGGGACAGGCCATAAGTTGGGTGTGGTAGAGCCTCAGGTAAACATCAGGGCAAGGTAAACAGTGTAAGCCAGGTTGATGAAGTCTCAGATATGGCTCCTACCTGCTCGTTCTGTGGCTCTGTTGAGGGAGGGCTCAAAAAAGGCACAATGGCCTCTGCCTACCTTTCTATGTGGGAAAAAGCTATCCCCAACTCACCCTGATGCCAGACACTTCAATTCCTCCCTGTAAGTCACTGGTGCCTTTCAAGCTGCTACCCCAGTGATGACGGAGCTCAGAGATGAGCTCAGCACATCTGAGTAAGTCTGGCATGGACCCTTTAAGAGGAACTGCTAGGGACTCCAGTAGTTTTTTTTCCCACTAACTCAAATTCCACTGGTATTTTTTAGCCAGAAGGTATAGGGACTTATTTCCCTGGCACTGGTACCCTGAGCTGGGGGGGTCCTGGCATGAGGCTGGGACCCCTTACTTCTAAGATATTCCTCCCAAATTTCTATCCACCATGTGTGGGTGTGGGGACCTGCCCATTCTGCATTTCCTCAACTCCTACCCTTCTGGATGGATGTGGTTTTTCAGTTCTGTAGTTGTCAAGACTTCTACTCAACTCAGTATCTAATAGCTCTGAGTGATCATTGGTCTGTAATTTAGTCGTAATTTTGATGTGGTTGTATGAGGAGGTGATCCATGTTTACTTATGCCTCCATCTTGACCAGAAGTCAATACTGGCATTTCTCCTTTTTTAATTATTACTCTTAATAGCCATTATTATAACTGTGAAGTGCTGTCTCACTGGGGTTTTGATTTGCATTTCTTTAGTGACTAAGCATGTTGAGCATATTTTCATGTGCTTTGTTGGTCATTTCCATATCTTTTTTCAGAGAAATGTTTCTTTAAATCCTTTGCCTATTTTTAGATTGGGTTGTCTTTTCATTGTTGAGTTGTAAGAGTTCTTTATATATTCTGGATCATAGATACTTATTAGGCATATAATTTGTAAAATTTTCTCACATTCTGTAAGTTGTCTTTTCATTTACTCAGTAATGTTTTCTGGCATACAAAAGGTTTCAATTTGATAAAGTCCAATTCATTCATGTTTTTTTTTCTTTTGTTGCTTATGCTTTCTGTGTCATATCTAAGATTCCATTACAAATTCAAGGTCATGAATATTGACCCCTATGTTTTTTTCTAAGAGTCTTATGGTTTTAGTTCTTATACTTAGGACTTCAATCCATTTTGAGTTTATATTTTTGTATGAGGCGCGAGGTAGGGGTCCAACTTCATTTTTTTCATGTAAATTTCCAATTGTTCCAGTACCATTTATTGAAGAGACTATTCTTTTCCCATTGATTGGTCTTAACATCCTTGACAAAAGTCCACTGGCCAGTTCTGACCAGTGTGGCTCAGTTAATTGGAGCATTGTCCAGTAAACCAAAATGTTGTGGGTTTGATTTCCAGTCAGGGCACATGCCTAGGCTGTGGGTTCAGTCCCCAGTCTGGGCATGTACAAGAGGCACTGATCAAGATTTCTTTCTCACATTGAAGTTTCTTTCCCGCCCCTCTCTCTCTCTCTCTCTCTCTCCCTTCCCATCTCTCTAAAATCAACAAGCATGTCCTCAGATGAGGTTCATGCCCAATTTTGAAGCCTAGTGGCTATTGTAGTCTTGGGCAACTTATTCTCTCTAGCCCTCAGTTTTGTCATGTGAAAAATGGGCTGATGTAAGAACAGCATATGTGCAATAAGGTACATAAAGCACCTAGTCCAGGGGTTCTGCTGAATAAATAGCACAAAAATGAAATTGGGAAATGACCATGGAGACCTATCCTATGCTGACTACTCTGAGACCTGGTATACCTCTTCTAGAAGGGTGTGCACTGAGGGAAGATATTTTGACTCAGGCATACCCTGAGTCAGGCCAAGAAGAAGAGACAGCATAAATTTTTATATGTTCTTACTTCCTGTGCTATAGATGAGCTTCTTGGTTAATTAATTAATTTCTTCAGTGTTATATGGGATGTCATAATAGTGAGTAAGGCTTCCTGCAAGTCCATGCAAATTGTTGTTGTCGAAATCTTGGTGAGCAGGGAAGGCAAACATATCAGAATGTTTGCATAGCATATCTATTTCAGTTATCTACATTCACTGCTCCCTCCCTGATGGGAGGGATGCACTATCATTCATCATCCCATACTTCTATTAAAGAATTGGGCAAGACAGAGCTTACAGGGTTTTCTGTTTCCCAGAATTTCTTTTGTATGAAACATCTCGAGATGTTTAAGTGAATCCTTAAATGGAGACAGATGAGTTGGGTCTCCTAGGAGAAGTACCCCATTAAGGGCCTGGAAACCATCAGGGCTTCAGGGCAACCAGCTTGATCCAAGCACTGCAGAGGGACTGCCAACAATCGATGGGTGTTTATCCCTGAGACTCCCTGAGGACACATGCCCACTCCATCACTGGGCACAGGCTGAACCTGCTCTGCTTCTGGAGGCCGTGTGTCTCCTCTGCCCCACCTTCAACAAAGTAGAGCCCCTGTGGTCCTCGCCTCTGTGGGCCATTGCTTCCAAACTGCAGTTTGTCCAGGGAGCATGTGACTGGTAGACCCTGAGCCATATGCCTGCCTCCAGCTGCAGGGGTAGCTGGGGAAGTTTATTCATGAGCTTTACACTGGGGAGGTGCTGCCACATCAAGCAGGGAATTCCCCCAACACAAGCTGGGCAGACAAAGGAGCTAAGTGTTAAAAAGAATGACAGCTGCCTACCACTGGGGTGTCATAATGAGGTCCTATTTAGCCTTGGTAAACAGAATAATGCTCTTCTCCTCCCAGCGTCATTCCAGTAAAGGCAAGGGGAATGGGAAAATAGAAAGACAGGATATGACAGTACCACATGTCCTACCCCAATCAACCATAGTCACAAAACCTTCCCACCTGCCATCTGAGCCTGGCATCTGCTAGTCAATTCACCCTTGTTGAGTGAATGAATGAACAAATGAGGCAATGTAGGCAGATCTTATTCACCTCAGACAGAATACCTGGCATATTTGGGATTGAGCCCCAGGACCTCACATGTTTTTAAGCTGTAGTCTTCTTATTCTTACCTGCCCCCCACCCATTGGCCAGGTCTGAAAGATAGAGCTTTTGCCTTGTTTCCACTTACCCATTGAAATGTTTGTATCTGCAGCCTGAACACTTTTGCTACCCTTCCAACAGGGGCTGAACCTGCTGTGTGTATCCCTGGCTGTTGGCCAGATGTTGTCTCAAGGCCTGCTTTCAACAGATTTGCATATGGGGAGGGGTGCTATTACTGGTCTGACTCTGGTATTACCTGCTGCAGGAAACCCCACCTGTCCCATCTGCTGACCCCAACCAAACCCCATGCACACACACTTAGCTGAATAAGCTCCTCAGCCCTGGAACAGAATAGAGAACCCAGAGATAAACCCAACTCTCTATAGTCAATTAATATTCAACAAAGGGGGCAGTAACATAAAATGGAGTAAAGATAGCCTCTTCAACAAATGGTGTTGGGAGAACTGGACAGCTACATGCAAAAAAATGAAACTTGAGCACCAACTTACACCATACACCAAAATAATTCAAGGTGGATAAAAGACTTAAATATAAGCTGTGACACCATTAAAGTCCTAGAGGAGAACATTGGCAGGAAAATATCAGATATTTCACGCAGCAACATTTTTACTGATATGTCCCCTAGAGCAAGGAATATAAAGGAAAGAACAAACAAATGGGATCTCATCAAAATAAAAAGCTTCTGCGCAGCTAAAGAAAACAGCATTAAAATAAAAAGACAACCAACTGTATGTGAAAACATATTTGCCAATGATACCTCAGACAAAGGTTTAATCTCCAAAATATACAAAGAACTCACACGACTTCACTCTAAGAAGACAACTAACCCAATTAAAAAATGGGGAAAGGACTTGAACAGACACTTCTGCAAGGAGGACATACAGAGGATCCAGAGACACATGAA